>NC_045699.1:74103966-74703966 GCF_009834535.1 Camelus ferus | reverse complement strand
GCCAGCTGCCCGCAGAGCAGGCAGGCCCAGCGCCCCCAGCACACACGGAGTGGGCGTGTCGCCCCAGGCGGCCAGGCCTAGAGCTCCTCGTAGTCGCCGCCCCCGCGCAGGTGGCTGCCCGGGGCTCCGCCCCCCAGGAAGGCCTCCAGCTCGTCCACCGCCGTCCTCTCCGGGCCCCGCGGCCGCCGCCGCCGCCGCCGCTCCTCCCCGCCCTCCGACTTGTCCTTGCTCCTCTTGTGCTTGCTCTTCTTCTTGGCGGCCTTTTCTTCCTCCTGGTGGTGGGAGGGGCACACCGCAGAGTCACGCGGGCGTCGGGGAGACGGCCGGCCCTGCACCCCACGCTGCCGGGCGTCGCCGGCGAGGGCTCGGGGGAGCGCAGGTACCTCTCTGCTCTTCTTCTTCTTCTTCTTCTTCTCCTTCGAGGGAGGCTTGCCCTCCTTATCTGCACGGGTAAGAGCGATGTCAGCTCCCCGTGTGGGAAGCCAGGTCCCCCCCAGGCCTCCGGACTGGTGTGGGATGGGAGGCCTGGGCTCCAGCCTGCAGTGGGCAGGCCGGCAGAGGCCTCTGCCCCAGGCCTGGGTGGGGCTACAAAGGCCGCGGGGCCCCTCCTGAAGACAGGCAGGCACTTCAGCACCAGGACAAGCCTGGGAAGGTCCCCTTCTCTCCATCACGGGGACGAGGAAGTTCCAGTACATGCTCCAGGTGACACTGCTGGGCTCAAGCAGCCCAAGGTGGAGGCGGGGGTGGGGCCAGGGAGCCGTGGAGCTGGCCAGGGCCACACAAGCCACATGTGCTCATCAGGCCTGGAGACCACGCCAGCTTCTTCCACGGAGGGCCACAAACGCAGGCCCGGCCTGAGGGCACAGAGGGGCTCTCAGCCAGCTTGTGGCAGCACTGCCTATACCCCCAAATGCCTCCTGCAGGGCCACTACGACAGCAGCCCCCAGCTGCCCATCTTTCAGCCTGGTCCTGGCCTGCAGCCTTGTGACCCCGAAAGTCTGGGATGTCATCTGAATACAGCTGGACCCCAGGCAGGACTGAGGAGAGCCTGGGACGGGGCTTCTGGCCTCGCTCCTGTGCTCTGGGGCCCCAGGCACTACGGGACAGGTAAGGGGTAAGCAATGCGCCCCCCGCAGCAGGATGGGGAGGGAGGGAGGAGGGCAAGTGTCCCGCCCCGGCTACCTTCCTCGCTGCTCTCCTTGGGGCCTGTCTCCTCCAGCCCCAACCCGAAGAGATCTGAGTCATTCTTCAGTCTGAAGGAGGGGACGGGGGCCTTTAGGGGCAGGGGTGGCTGGGCAGGGATGCCTTCCTCGTCCGTCACATCTGAGAGGTCCTCTCGCACTGGGAACTCACCCTGAAAGGAGGAGCAGGCAGGTTGGCCGCCATGCCCCCAGCAGCTGTCTCTGGACCCCTCAGGGCAGCCCCCTTGTTTCTCCAGCAGGTGCCGAGCACCGTCATGAACCCGTCTAGAGTGATGATGGCCTGAGAGTGGCGGCTATGACACCATGGCGACGCCAAGATGATAGGCTTGGCCTGGCATACAGAGCCCCTCTGGGGTCACACAGGCTGACTTCAGCTTTAGCTCTGCGAGACCCCCACTGCATTCTCATACTTTCACTTTCTGACCCCCGGCACTTTTCCTGGGCTTTGAGGCAGTGGGCACCAAGGTCGGTCCTCACCACTCTCCGCTGGGCATCTGAGTCGCTCTCAAAGTCAGGGTCATCCATGACGAAGGACAGCATCTGGGCGGCGATGGGCCCTTCAGGGTCACTCTCTGACGATGCCACCTGCTGGTCCTTCCCCTCCTCGCGCCCTTGGGAGGTACCCTCGGTGGGGGCTTCGGTGCCACCTGGCCAGCGGGGCTCTGCAGCCCCGGGAGCTGTGCCCCTGTGTGGCCTCGAAGCCTTGGTGGAGGACCTGCGGGACAAACGGGGGTCACGAGCCCAGCCCTCTGCCCCCAGGGCGCCCCTTGCCTGATCCCCAACTTACGGCTTGGTCTCTGGCTCAGAGCACTTCTTGGGGGCCAGCACAGTGGCCTTGGGGTGCCCTGCCTCCTCCTCTGCTTCCTCCTCACTGGACAGAGCAATGTGTTCCCTAGGGAGGGAGCCCATGGGCGGCTGGAGCCTGCCTGGGGGCTGGTCTTCAAGGTCCACGTCATCCTGGAAACCTGCTACCATGGGGTTTCCGCCTGGGGCCTCCTCATCGCTGCAAAGGAAGGCAGGGTGGGCAGAGGTCACGAGGAGGTGACAGAATGCCTATCCTGACCTCTGGCACCTCTGGCACCAAATGTGGGGCTGCCTCCGCCCTGGGTGCTCACGTTCATCTGGTCACAGCGAAGGGGGACCCCATTTGAGGGTGGTCCTGGGGATGGACCCCCCCGCATTGCAGCAGCAGAGCTGCAGCACAGAGGTGAGTGGGGGAGGAGGCACAAAGTGGGGCCAAGGAGAGGGACAGAGACACCCACTGGGCACTGTGGACATCTGAAGTGGGTGCCATCCTGCAAGGTGGTGGGGTGAAGGGTGTGGGCCCCACAGGTGGTGACGGGCTCTAGGGGAGGAGCACAGTGCATCTCTAGAGAGACGGTGAGGGTGGGGATGCGCGGAGCAGGGCTGACCGGGGCCTGGCTATGCAGGGAGAGTGTGCAGGCGGGGGGCCAGCAGGCCCAGGAACTGACACCAGACTCCAGGCCTAAGGCTCTCTCCCGCCCTGACTGGCCACCGCCTGGAGAGAAAACCTGGCCCCGGGGCTCCTGCTCTCACCTTGCCAGGCTCTCAAGTGGCAGCAGCCTGAGACCTCGGCGGGGAGGGGGGGGAAGAGTGCTGACAGGCAGCCCACAGGCAGCGGGACCGAGTCCCCACGCCCAGGAGCTGCGATGAGACTGCTGTGTCCTGGGCTGGCCTGATGTTCTCTGAACTGCAGTCAGACTGTGGCTGGGATCCCTGCCCCCCTTGCAGGCGTCAGGCTCATAGAACCTCGAGGCCCGGCCCATGGCCAGCAGTCCTGGGCCAGCTGGTGTCCCCCGCCCAAGCCTTCCCTCAGCTCCCCAACTCCCCTAGCCCTGCTTTTGCTCCCAAGGCCCGGAGGCAGCGCTGGGCTGCGGGGCGCCTGCCCACTCTGCTTGTCCAACACCAGGAAAGGCAGCAGGGCCCGCAGCCGAGGCCCTGCCCTGACCTGTCACTGTCTGGTGGGGCCTTGGCTCCCGCTTTCTTCTCGTCCTTCGGGGGGCCTGTGTCCTCCAGGAAGCTGCGGTCAAGGCCATCTTCAGGAATAAAATCCTCCACGTTCTGGACTCTTGCTGGGGCCTCCGCAGCTGGGACTGGCTCTGTGGACCAGACACCAGCACTCGCTCAGTGCCCACCGAAGCCGGGCGGTCCCAGGGGGAGCTCACAGGGCTGGGCCATGAGCAGGGTGGTGTGGGGCTGCTCACCCAGGAGGAAGAAGGGGGACCCTTTCCCAGTCCGCGAAGGCTCTGGGACCAGGGACACAGTGCCGCTCCCCACCTGGGATGCCTGCACTCACCTCCCAGGGCTGCTCCCAGGGCCTACCTGGGGGCAGAGGGGCTGCCTCGGCGGCTGGCGTGGTCCCAAACAGCCGCGAGATAATGCTGCGCCGTGGAGGTGGGGCGGGGGCCACGGGGTGTGCGGGGGGCAGTGGGGCCTCCGAGGGGGATGGGGGTGACGGGCAGGCCGAGGGGGCGTGGATGGGCGGCTGTGGTGCCGGCTGGGGCGTGCTGGGACTGGAGCTCCCCGTGGACACTGCGCTTGGAGGCACCACAGGGGACTGGGAGCCCGAGGACGGGCTCTGCCCGTTGGTGGCTAGCGGGGACACATGGCCACGGCTGCGTGCCTCCATCATCTCAAGGAAGCTGAGGGGAAACAGGGCAAGGGGTGAGAAAGCCGCCTTCCCTGCATCTCTTCCTCTGCGGCTCCTCGGAGGCTTCTGTTAGGGTGCTGATGGTGATGAGGTCCCCGCCCTCAGGCTCAGAGCCCCTCCCCACAACCAGAGGCCTCTGCCTGCCTTTCAAGGTTTCCCAGCACAGGCTGGCCGAGAACAAGCCCCAGGGCAAGCCCTGGGGCACCCCAGGCTGGGGTGACCGTGCACACGCAGACCGGCTGGGTGTCCTGGCTGCTCTTTAGGCACAGGCACTGGCAACACGAAGAAAGGGTGTCCTGGGAGGGGAGAGGGGAGGTGTGCGTGTGTGCGGCAGGCTTTGCCCCCATTTGTTACCTAGGCCTGAGGGGAGCTTTCAAACAAGTTCTGGGATGGAGACCTTGTAAGTGCGGATCATGGCGACACCCCTGCCGAGTCCCCAACAGCACTGCTTTCTTCCAATGGCCTAGCCCCTGGAGGCTGGCTATGGGCAGGCGAGCCTCTAGAGGTCCCTGCCATCTCCCCAGGGACCACTGTGCTCAGTGGCACCAGGTGTCCAAGGTCTCAGGCAGAGACCTGGTACCCCGCCAGGGCCATCCTGAAAACACCCTCCCCCAGAGTGACTCCTGCCACTCCCTCTCTCGCTGTTCCAGAACCAACAGCTGAAGCTGGCTCTGGGGAGACCCGAAGGCCCTGCCTGGCTGGGCCCCAGGCCAGGAGCACAGGTGGGGAAGCAGCTTGCCCCCCACCCTCAGCTCTGACATCTAGGTAATTCAACAGAACAAAGGAAACACCTGTTTTTAACGGTAGTTCGGGGTTATAACTTCCCCCTAGAAGTGAGTGCTTCTGCTAGGAGCTGCAGCACAGACGGGCTGCCACCTGCTCCGGGCGTCCTGCTGGAAGTGTGCAGGCACAGCCAGGACAACGCGCCCTCCCTCCCTCCCTCCTGCCAAAGACCAGAGGTTTAGCTCCCTCCCAAGGTCCTGGAGGTCTCTACACTGGCGTCAGTCCGGGGAACTGCGGTCAAACTAGGGATGAGGCCTCGGCTGGAAAATGTCAGGGCAGCTGGCCTTGCTGGGGCCTCGGGTGGACATACGGCTTGGGTCAGCGGCTCCCCACACCACATGCTGGGTGGCCAGCAGGCGAGGCTGGTCTGGACAGAGGACGGTTGGAGGCAGGCAATCGGAGTGTCAGTGTCTGCATCGGGCCCCCGTGCCCGCACCCCCACCCCCAGCCAGGTGGCTACCTGGGGGCAGCGGCTGCAAAACTGTTTCTGGTGGCCTGAGGGTCTCACTGTGCCCCAGTTACACCCAATCACGGCAGCAAAGCGCTCGGTGGGCAGGGGTAGCGGGACCTGGGGGTCTGCCCTGCCCCCAGCCTCAGGGAGAGTCAGCAGGAGCCCAGGATCTGCTTCTCAAGGAAGGGCTGCAGGCAGGGCGCACAGCAAGGGCCACCCTCACCCCCTCCCCTCCCATGGGGTGGAGGCCACATCCAAGGCTGAAACAACCGGATCTCTTTAAGCAGCACGACTCATCCCAACGGAGGGAGCTACCCGGGCTGGGCGGCATTCCCACTGCTCTCCGGCTAGGCACAGACCCAGGCTCAGGACCTCCAGCCTGGCCCCCAGGGCACACTTGCCACCTTTCCGGCAGAGCCCTGCCTGCAGGTCTAACCTCCAAGGGCAGGCCCCTGGGGCCGACGTACATGTCGTAGTTCTGGTCCTCCGTCTCCTGCTGCACCGACAGCTCCTCCAGCGTGGCGTCGATGTCCAGCTGGTTTGTCTCCAGCTGCCGCAGCAGCGTCTCCCGCTGCAGGAAGTAAGCAGACCCCTGAGCAGGGAACGTCACCACGGAGGGCTGCCCCTTCAGCCTTGTGGCCCCATTCAGCCAGCCAATGACCAACAAGGGCTCATGGAGCTGAGCCGCAAGAGTTGGGAGCTCCCTGTGTTGCCCAGGCGGCCAGCATGACGCCCCGGCCACTCCGTGGGGCTCCAAGGGCAGATGTGCTGTGAGCAGACCGCCCAGGGACAGCGCCCTGGTCACACAGGTGCCCCTGAGGTTTAAGAGGCCCCGGTGCTTGCTGAAAACTGCCTTCCTGCGTCTCCGGGACCAGCCGGGGTGCGCATACGCCTCAGCTTTGGGGCTCAGACCTCACGTGCGCCTCAGCACAGCTTTCAACAGTGGGACGTCCTGAGGTCCCACCTGCGATGCGAGGGGCTGTCGGTCGCCGCCCCGCACCCACACCGGGGGGGCTTTCCTTGCGATCTCTGTGCACGTTGGACTTGGATAAAAAGTTAAAGGGATCCTTAGAGCAATGCAGAGGGACACCCAGGGTCCCAAGGGAAAGACTGGGTGGAGGGTGCGGCACATGTCTGCGAGATCCGGATGCACTGAAAACGCCCGCCGCCCCACGTCTCTCCAAGAGGACAAGAGGAAAGGAGAAGTGGCTGTGCCCCCGAGTGGGCTCTGTGTCCTGGAGAAAGGACAGAAACCACTGTGGCTGTAGGAGGGCCCTAGGTCAACACCCCAGTGACTAGCTGTGTGGGTGACACGTGTCCCCGCTTGTGACAAGCAGGGCAGTTGGTCTGTGGTCTTGTGCCTGAAATCCCATCACCCACCTAAGACCAGACAGACCCTGAGTCAGGCACGTCTCAGGGCTGTCACAGCCCAGCGCAGAGGGCCGGTGAGAGGGCCCACCAACCTCAGTTCTGTGGTCTTGACGGAAGCACCGTGGAAACATGAGACCCTGAGACTAGGGGGAACCGAGCCAGGGCCCAAGAATCCTGTCCTTCTCTGCAGCCTTCCTGTCAGTCTAAGACCACTCCAAAACAAAAGAGCCACTAAAACAACAGAAAGCTGCAGACCAGGTGGAAGGAGAGACTTCTCGAGCTCATTGCTTCTGCTCCTGCCAGACTGGGGCCAGATCCACAGCAGGGGACACAGTGGCCCGGCCACAAGGGGGATCAGACGGGCCCTGTGCTGGGGCTGCGCACACATCTGCGGTGAAGATGGACTGGCGCAGGGGCCAGTGAAGCTCCCAGGCAGGGGTCAGCGCAGAGGCGAGGGGTCACAGTGCCCACTGGTCCAGGTCAACGGTCCTCAGACCGAGAAGGACATTTAAGGACCCGTGTCCCCTTGTGCTGGTCTAGGTCTCCGGCCAGCCTGGCAGGGCCCTAACTGGTGGCCCCACCCCCTCATGCCACGCCGCACCGGCCGGCCCCGCAGGCGGGCGCACCTGAAGCTGCAGGAACGGGATGTTGAAGAACCTGTGCAGGTACTTGAGGCCGAAACTGTTCTTCATGGACGACTCGGCGTAGCGGAAGTAAGAGGAACCCGGAGGCCTGTTTGCCAAGAGGACAAAGACACAGGGACAGGGTGGCAGGGCCAGCACCGCACGCAGGCCGGGCTGTCTCCTGCAGGCGCTCCCGTCAGCTGGCGCCCACCAGGTGATGCCGGGACTGGGCTGATGTGCCCCCATCCGCCCCAGCAGGACTCCGCTGCGCCACGCCTGACCCTGGCTCTAGCCTGAGGCATGGAGGGAGGCCGCTCCGCCTGGCACCTGGGGCTGCTCAGTGCGGGGAAGCCAGTACCCAACCCCCGCCCTGCCCTCCCTCCAGCTTGGCGCCCCCTCCCTGAGCTTACCACCACACCCTCCATCTCAGCCTGGGCCTCTCCAGCCTCCACGGGTCCTGCCAGCATGGACCGGAGGGCCGGGTGTGGGTAGCGCAGGGAAGCTGGGGGTGGGTCAGAGGGCCGGGGTCACGGGGTTGTGCAGCTGGGCGGGGCCAGGGCTCGAGGCAGAGGAGGGCCCAGGCGGGAGTGCCCAGGCAGACAGGCTGCGCAGCCGGGCACCCACCTGTCCAGGTGGTCGATGAGGTCACGCACGTCGTTGGGCAGGATGACCCGGTGCTCGCCCATGTCGCGGTAGTTGCCCAGCACGCACACCGGCACGTGCGTCGGCACTTTAGGAAGCTCCCGGAGGATGTAGTTGAAGGTCCTCAGGAGGCGCATGTGGGGGGAAGACGAGCCTTAGCTTTGGCCTGAGACCCCCGCCCACCCCCACAGCCTTGGGGAAGTGCGTGGGCGCCCGGATCAGCACCCCACCAGCACCCTCCCGTGTGAGAATCAGGGGACCACCCAGTGGGTGCTCTTGGACCCTGCAGATCCTCCCGCCACCACATCCCACAAAACAGCCTTAGGTTCTGCCTCCCGACACATGTCCTCCCTCGATCTGTCTCTACAGCCCAGGGCTCTGCTCTCAGTGGGTGTGGGGCTCACACCTGTCTCCCCATCGGCATGAGCGTGTGGGAGAGCCGGATACAGCAGCGCTGCGTCTGCAGCCTGAGTTTCCTCCTATTCACACGCAGTGCTTTACTACCCTCAGAAGGGCCGAGCGTGTCTGCCACCCGTCCTGGGGGAGTCTCCTGCCCCTGCCGTTAGGTGCACTCAGACACCAGCTGCTGTGCCAATGGCTGCGTCGGTGGCGTCCCCCCTGCTTTCCTTCTGAGTGACGGGGCTCTAGACCATGTCTGCACCGCCTCCCACCTCATCAGAGCTGAGTACCGGGTGTCCAGGGTCCTGGGATCCAAGAAGCTGCCCAGCCCCCAGCCCAGGACCACCTGCCCACTGGACACCAGCCCCTGGGCCTCACAGGCACACGTGGTCCCGCTCTCCCCATGGGGTCCTTCTGGCCTTCGGCTCACAGCTCGTCTAGCCGAGGCTACAGGGACATGAGGCTGACATGACCACTAACAGTGCCCAGGCCAGACTCCACCTAGGAACAGCCCTGCCCATCCCCACCCCCCGTGGGAGCCGAGGAGGCGGGACTGCTGCTTCTCACAGGTGTGAGCTCGCCAGGCCCCACCCTCCTACTCCAGGTGGTCCAGCCTCCCAGAGGCCTCCCAGGTGTGCTGGTGGGCAGTCCACTGCGCGTCCCTGCAGGCGGGAGGGCGGGTGTGGGGCCCCGTGGGCTGTGGCCGAGGCTGGCGCAGCTGTGACAGATCCCTGGGACCTGAGCCCCTGACGGGAACCCTAGGGCTGGCGTGTGAGTGTGCAGGAGATCTACCAGCCCAGCGGAGGCGTGAATGCATCCTGAACAAAGGCGTGCGTGGTTACAGCTCAGTGTCAGAGCGACACCCAGAAGAGAGCCTGGCTAGCCCCCGCAGTAGTTTCTGGTGACAGGATGGGTTTTCCTGTGAGCACCGGTGACCCAAGCAGTAACAGTAATACAACTCAAGCAAACTTCGCTGGCCACTCCCAGAACAAGCCGTGGGCTCCGCCCTCAGCATCCTTCAGGACTCCCATTTTCGGTGGTGTGCAGGCCTGAGACTGCTGTCCCAGGAAGGCTGGTCCACAAGGCTGGCCCTTGGCTGGTCTGGGAGTAGGGGGCCCGGGCCCGGGCAGCGGGTCTCCAGCCACGTGACTCAGCGCTCGATGGAGAGGACCCTGGGCGCCGGCGAGGCTGTCTGCACATCCGCCCGCACCGCTCGCCTGCTGACCCTGCTCTGCAGCCTCCACCGCGATGGACATACGTGTGTCCTGCTGGCAAGTCCAAGAGCATGGGGGTCTTGGGAACCCCCAACTCATGGGAGCCACTTGCTGATGCCACATTTTAGACAGTGTTTGCAGGAAGGGCTGCAGGGCCATGGAAGGCGAGGGCCTCACCCACCCCGGCCTGCGGCACAGATGTGGACACCCCGACCTGGCCCCAGATACACATGCTGAGATGCCGGGACCTCCAGGCCGGGGTTCTGTGCGGCCGGACGGCCAGCAGGCACTGCCCGTGGCTGGCCCTCCAGAAGCCCTGTGCACCATCACTGACGCCGGCACAACCACCACCGTGGGCCTAGCAGGCGGCGTGGTGCCGGGAGCCGGGCCTCACCACTGCTTGGTGATGTCGAACATCATGACCACCCCGCTGCAGTTCTTGTACACGTCCAGGAACTCGGCGTCCAGGGCCATCTCGGACTCTGCCTGGGGACAGGGGGGACCAGGCATGAGACGGTGCTCCAGGCTGGGCCCCTCGGGTGAGCACCCTGTCTCCTGGAAAAGGCTGAACAGGGCTCTGATAACTGAAAAGACAACAGTTAGTTTCATTTTGGAAAAAAAGAAAAATGTAAACGCAACATCGTCTAGCGTGGAGAACACACTGTGCCTGCCCTCTCCCTGGGGTCCCTGCGCCACCGAGGCTGGTAGCACCCTGCCCTCAGGGCTTGCAGACTCTCCACCATGGGTGCACATGCCGGAGCAGGCACGCTGGGGCGGCTGCAGGGCTAGGGGCAATGGAAACACATGCCCAAAAAGGGCCAGGGGCCACTGAACCTTCCTGCCCTAAGCGGGAGCCTGCCCGTGGACAGGAGAGAAGGGTCCTTGGAGACCGAGAGAAAGCCCCCCAGACGGGCAGGAAGCAGTGGCAGCCACAAGGAGCACCTTGCCGGAGCCACACCTGAAGGCAGGGCCTGTGCTTTGAAGGGCCGAGGCCACTGTAACATGGACACAAAATTCGGCCAGTTCGCCTAAATACCTCTCAGTCACCCCAACTCCGTGCGGCGTCTGGCACGTGTGGCAGCAGCTCAACCCAGGCACCCTGCAACACGACACGGGCAGCACAAGGTGGCCCCGAGTCCACCAGCACCAGTGGGGACCCCGGGAGGGCCAGGCCGGCAGGCGGAGGGGTCTGAAGAGCGGGGCCGGCTCACCCCCACCCCCACCATTGTGGGCCACATGGGAACAGACACTGCTTACCTCCTGGGGGTCATTCTCCATCTTCAAGCCGTCGCCTCGCTTTTTGCATTTTCCTTAAGAAAAGAGACCAAGTTATGGGGTGGAAGTGCTGGGCAAGGAATGCCTGAGTGGGGGGCAGCCCCCCCTCCAGCAGACGCCTCGCTCAGCAGCGCTGGAGCCCCGGAGCTGCGCCTTCTCAGCCCGCACAGCAGCAGCCCCACGGGAGGCAGGACGCAGCCTGCCCCGGGAGGCCTCCCACACAGTTCCAGCCGCCCCCATTCAGATGCAGTGCTTCCTTCCCAGACTGACAAGGACCCCGCCCTGGGCCAGCCCTGCCCAGCCTTCGAGGCCGTGGAGGGCCCCTGAGCTGGTGCCCAGGATGGACGAGCTCGGCTTGGGGGTAAGAACCCAGCGCCATCACCATCCCTCCCTTCGTCTCAGGTGCTGAGTGAGGAGGAAGGGCTGTGTCACCCTGCGAGTCCCGGAGAGACAGCACGCCAAGACAAACACCCAAACAAACAGGAGTTTATGAAAAAGCCGACCTATGAGGAGGACAGGCGGACGAGGGCGGACAGCGTGCCTCTCACGGAACAACAGCAGCACAACAGAGAAAAGCACGTTAACAAGAAGACGCAACTTACCTTTGTCAACGACATCCCAGACTTCAACTTTCACGATGTCGTCGGTGGCTGAAATAAGGGGAAAGAGTAAGGTCAGCTCCCAGCGCGAGCATCTGCTTCACGAAGACGGGCTCCCAGGGGCGGTGCGGATGTCGCCGCCCCCACCCTGCACCGCCCCTAGGGGCGCGCCCCCGCCTGCCCAGGACGCCCCTCCCTGCAGTGCAGTGGGGCCTGGCTCCTCCCTGGGCTTTTGCTCAGGTCTCAGTGAAGGATCTTGGCCCGCCCTCAGCTGACACTGTCCCCATGTCCCGGAGGCCTGCCCCCAGCCAGGCCCACACAGCCAGGAGGGGTCTGCACCCAGAACCCAGGCCTCCGCAGGCCCACCGGGGGTGCGAGCCCTTGGCGCTGCAGTGGATGTTATTGGGGCTGACTGCCCTCCCAGCTCCACTCCATGTCCATGACCGGCCTCGGCTTCATTGTGAGGGAGGTCGGGCGATCAGCAGGGAGAGCCAGACTCTCCAGGTGTGGGTCCTGCATCACGCTTCTACCAGAATCCTTTGGAGGCCAAGGCCAAGTGGAGCTGGCTTGGGACAGGCCCTTGCAGGCCCACCTTTCGCTTTTATGGAGAGGCCATGTCCATGGTTGTTTCCCAGTCATGCAGTGACCACTGCACCTCTCCCGAGGCAGTGTTCTCTGCTCCATGGGAGCTGAGGGCCAGAGGAGCCGACTCTGAACGGCTAGTCTGGGGTTCAGGCCTGTGCCACACCTCCAAGCAGTGAGCCAAGCACAGGGACAGTTGGCTCACTCCCCACCCCGAGGATTCCGCAGGGGAAGGGACGACGTGGGGAGCTGCTTCTGTGCAGCTGGCAGGCAGGGCGATGCTGAGTCCACGCTGCTGTCCTGGGACGCACTGGACGTCACTAAGAGGGAGTCAGACTCCCACAAAGGCCCCAAGTGTCCTGCTGGCGGCCCACTGGCTAGTTTTTTTAATGGAAAGGAATGTTTAAAATGGCTCAAAGGCCTTTTGCTTTTATGATTCTTAAACATGCAAAGTGGCTTCTCTGCTTCCCACAAGGGTGCCACATGGTCAGAGGAGTGCAAGTTCCGGCCCACCGGGCTACCACCGGGAGGCCGCAAAGCGATCTTGCAAACAAACCACCTCCAGGACCCTGCAGGGTCGGGCACTTCACAACTGAAGCCAAGAGCTGGGCCTCAAGGGCAAGGAGCCCCTTCTGCTTCCCTGGGGCCCGGTAAGCAGACTGCAGCAGGGGTGTGTCCCCGCCCAGAGGGGTCCCCCCCAGGACACCTCGTGTGTTAACCCAGGAGTGTCTGCCTTTCCAAGGTCTCCAGGATGAGTGGGCCCAATGGCCCAGCTCCCCAAGGGACTGAGTCTCCATGGCAGAGGGGACTCCCACGTGTGTGCAGTGTTTCCATGACAACACTAGGTGAGGGGAGGCGATGGCAGGAAGGCACCCCCCACCCCAAGCCGGGGCACTGTGCCCGCGCGGCCTCCTGGGAAGTGCCTGCCCCCGCAGCGCCCCGCCCTCACTTTTGTAGTTCCAGTGGATGCTGGTGACCTGGATCTCCTGCGTGGGGATGTACTCCTCCACGAACTTCTTGCCCTGCAGCCGGTGCCACAGCGCAGTCTTGCCCGTGTTCCTGTCTCCTCGGATCACAATCTTCACTGGGGGAACAGGACAGATCAGGGAAACAAATCAGACCAAAGAGCTCCTGCGCACAGACGGCGGCCTGAGTGGCGGGCTGGCCGGGGAGCTGGTGAGGGCGGGCTGGCTGCGAGCCCCCCCCCACCAGGGGACAAGGCTGTCAGGGCTCGGGGCGGGAAGGCCTGGCCCCACCCTCCCTCCCCGGCCCCTGAGGCACTTCTCCCCAGGCAGGTGGTCTGACCACCAGAGGACTCTGCACCCACAGGAAAGCAGTCTTCCCAGGGCCGGCGCCCCGGGGGCCTGGGGCTCTCAGGCGCAGGCGGGGGTCACCACCGCAGCACCCTTGGTTCTTACGGTCTGCTCTTAACCTACTTCCCCACAGCCCTGGCACTTGAAGCACACGAATGTGCAGAATGCCGGGCTCCTGGAGACCACGCGCGGGGTGGAGACCACACGTGGGGTGGCAGTGAGAAGCCTGCACCCTCCTGTGCTGGCTCATCAAGTCTTTAGGAGCGGCCGCCTGCGTGTGGGGCGTGAGTACGGCGAGAACCGGCGAGAACCAGCCCGTAGGCAGCTGCGTGTGCGCGAGGACGGAGCAGGTCGGGAAGGGCCCACACCGTGCCAGTGGGACAAGTGGGGATGGGAGCACAGGGGCCAGGTCTTGAGGCCCTGCAGGAGGGGACTTCCCGCTGCCTCAGTGAGAAGGCACGGGGTTCAGCAGAAGAGTGTTCTGGAAGGATGATGGGCGGCTAGTGCCATGCAGAGCCCACCGGCAGGGGAGCGGTGGGAGAGGAGCTGACAGCCTTTGGTGGAGGGTGGACCTCAGGGGAGGGAGATGGGGTCAGCAATGACTCTGAGGTCCTGGCCCAAGAACAGGTATGGATGGTGTCCCCGTCAGCGAGACGAGCAGCCCGTGGTGAGCAGGAGGGGCTTCTGGACCTCCAGCAGACGCAAAGAGCTTGGTCGGGGAGCTTGGATCGGGCCGGAGCTCCCTGAGCAGCCGAGCAGGCCGAGCAGACAGTCGACGGTGCTCCTGCCTGGGCCGGCTGTCCTGGCACCTGACCTGGCCAAGCTGCTCCTCCCCGCTCCGGCCACTGCCCAGCTCCTATTTCAAGGCCCCTCTGTTCTCAGGGACACTTCTAGGAACCTGCCCACCTGGCTCTGCGTCCCCGGAAACCCCGCTCCAGTCAGCAAGGCGTGTCAGTTGTCAAACTTTAAACCTCTCTGGTCCAATCTCAGGGACGCCCCTCTCCCACCCTCTTTATCATGCCGCCAGAGAGGGCACAACTGGCCTCTGTTCTCAAGGTCACAGGCAGCCTGGCCCTGAGTCTGGCCAGGGGCCAGACATGACCTAGGAGAAGAGTCCAGACGTGTCCCTGATGGAAACGCAGCTCTGGGAATGACCTGGGTCCGAGCGGGCACCGAGCTGGCCTGCAGGGGGTGCTCGGCGCGCACGGGGTCCCGGCAGGAGCCAGGATAGACAGACAGGCTGCCTGCAGCCCAGCCCTGCCGGGGCAGGCCCCCACATCCCCAGGAGACCACTGGCCAGGCCGAGCGAGGGGGACAAACCCAGCATGTCAGCCTCCACGTCTTCCTAAGAGCCGGCCGGGGCGCCCCCTGTGTCCGTGGAGCTGGACCTTGCCTGCTTCTTAGCGCCGGCTTCCTATTTCCTGCTGCGGTTTCTTATCTTCTCGGAGCTTCTGGGAGGCAGGTCTGTTTACTTTCCAAGTTACTTCGTCTTTTTGTGTAGTCTTTAGATTCCTGCTTACACTTTCAAACCTCTTGTTTCTTTAAATACATCAAATGCACTGACTTCGCACCCTGTGAAGCCTGAAGTCCTCAGAGGCCTGGGCCAGAGGCCGGCCGGCCGGCCCGTCGCCCCCACTCACCCCACTCCCTGAGAGCTTTATCCTCGGCCCTCTTTGAGGAGATTCGGACCACCACCAGCCGGGAACCTGGGAATGCCGTGAGGAGAGTCTCCACTTGATTTGGGGGCCTCAGAGATGCTTTTGGGGCAAACCAACCTGGAGGTCACTCCCAGTGCTCGGGGGCCCAGCTGTGAGCGGGGCTTTCCCACTGGACGCCCACCCCGACCCCCAGGGTCTGGCAGGTGCCCTCCAGGAGAAGGCAGCCTCAGAGCCGCTTCCCTCCCAGCTCCCACTTCCTCTGCTTTAAAGTCAACCAAGCTCAAGAACTGAGTGACGTATTAATGTTTTTCTGCATGTTTTATTCAGACCTTCAAAAATGTTTCTAGAAGCAGGGCTGCTCAGGTTACCGGCTTGCTCGTACTGCCTGAAACAGAAGCTGGCTGCTGCGGGAAAAGCCAGGGCTAGTCTAGTGTTGTTTTCTGCACATAAAAGCATCCTGACAAAAAGAAACTGGCATTCCTGATTTCGTGTTAATTTTATAAAGCAAGGAGAGGCTTTCTGTCTGCCTCTCCCCCTGTACTTTTTATTTATGTGTGTGGGGGTGGAGCTCCACACACAGACACGGACTTCAGTGAAAGTGCGGAGGCTCTATCTTGGCCAGGACTGTAAAAGGAGCGCCCCTGGCGTCTCTCACTACATACAGGTGCGGGCTGTGGGAGATGCCCTCGAACGGGTAGACATCTCCTTCTGCTGTTCCTACTTTGCTAAGAAGTGGGCTTTTCTCGTTTTCTTTCTTTTCTGTTTTTTTGTAAATCACGGATGAGTTGAATTTTATGAGGTCTCTGCCTTATCCCCACTGAGATCATGCTTTTCTCCTTAACCCACTGGTAAGTCTTACGTATCTTCTGGTAAACAGTCCTCGTGTCTGGGGTGGTCCTGCCTGTCCCAGCATGATAGCTAGTTACTACTGACATTCTAGTCCAGATCCGTTTCCTGATGCCCTGCCAGGCACTCACACCCACGATCACAGGCGAGAGGCAGTCACTCTCCAGCTGTCCGGTCCTTGCTCTGACATTGACAGTTACCGCAATGGACGCGCAGCGCCTCTGCCCACGGCACCGGCTCAGCGCTCTGCTCTCCGAAGGGCGGGCGGGCCTCCCCAGACTCTCTGCTTCTCGTTGGGTCAGTCTCTAGGATGCTGTCCTGAGTTTTCAACTTACTGGCACAAAGTCATTTGTAACATTTTATGTTCTAAAACTTTGTAGCGTGGCTGTGTACTCTTCAGCATCCATGATACCTGCTTTGTCTTTCTAACTGACCTCCGCAGAGGCCTGCGTCCTTCCTTAGCCGTGTGCACACCCCGTGTGTTCTGCTGGTTCTTTCTAAAACCCACCTGCTGCTGCTTCTCTCTTTGCCATTTCCTTCCTTTGACTTTATTGGGGATTCTCCTGTTCTTCTCGTACGTTTTCAAGCTGTATTCCCAAGTCAGTGACCACCACGAGTATGTGGGGCATTCATTATCACTGAATTACAAATACTTCTTTGACCTGTAAATTACTTAAAATATTTTTAAGTTTCCCCCAAACCGCTGCCTCTTTTTGTTTTTCATATCCAACATTACTCGCTGAGGCCGCAGACCGTGGCCTTTAGGGGACATCCTCTTAGGTGTCTGTTGAGATCGCTGGTTCTCAGGAGCTCTCTGGTTTTGGGGGGAGCAGGTGTCTGCTTCTTCACTGAGGCGCCGCTGACCCTTCTCACGCTGGCCCCGCCGGCTGCTCAACGCCACCACGGCTCCAGCTAAGGGACTGTACACGGGGGGCAGCCTCCTTGTGGCTGACCTTCCCTCCTGCTTTGCCTCCACAGCCCTGCTTCCAGCCCTCTGACGGTGTCGTGCTGGCTGGGCTGCTTGCGCACTGCGCAGCCAGACACAGGTCTCCCCGCAGACTCTCTCTTCTCTCTCTCACCCGGTGAGTCTGCTTGTTCATGGGCACCGGGGGTGGTGGGGGCGGACAGAGGCAGGGAACCCAGCCCCAGTGCGTGTTATCATTTCTAGTCACTGCCGCCCCCACCTTCCTGCCTTCTTTCTCATTGGGCAAGCTTTTTTTCAGTGCCTTTTCCCACCTGGTATTTCTTTGGCAGATCTGCAATCATTCCTATTCTCTGAACAGTAATCTTAATAAATGTCTCCATCCTCCACTGCACTAGCACAAGGACTGGTGGCGGACGCCTGTCCGCTGGTCAGCTCCAGCTGGGCTGGGTGCTGACTGTGAGTGTTCTGGCTTCTCCTTCCACACCCACACCGGTCACTGTCACGTGGCCACTGTGACCGAGACTTACGTACCTGTTTCCGTGCTGACCTGCACCCTGTCAGCCTCCTCTACCCCAGAGCCCCACGTCCGTCTGAGTGGAGCACGTCCTCCAGGTTTACTTCCGCGGGAGCCTCTGCACGGGAGCCACCCACTTTAGGGTGGAGCTGGGATTCATGCTGCTCCCTCTGGAGTAACTGCCTACTTGGTGCAGATTTCCAGGCTGACCGGGACCTTCCCGCAGGAACATTTCCACCACTGTGGCTGTCAGCTGTGCGCTCAGGTTCCCGGCTGTCCCTCTGAAGGCAGTCTGTTTGCTCTGGTTGCTTCTTTTTCATTTTGATGTTCTGAAATCCCAATGATGTGTTCAGCTCTGGAAGCTGTAAAACCCCAGACTTGGACTCCATGGAGTTTCCTGTACTTCGTAATCTACAGAAAAGACTCAGTTTTCATTTCTCCAGTAACCACCCTTCTCCATCCTAGCGATGCTTTCCTTCCGAAACAGATCGCAGGTGAGCCAGGACCTGCCTCATGCCAGGCCACGCATCTCCCTCTGGGGCACCACCTCCCTCTCCCGCTGGGTGTCGTGCAGCTTCGCCTGCCTGATAGCTTTTTGCTTTAGTGACCCCGCTTTTCCATTTTCGGAGGCTCCCTTTGGCTCTTTTTCAAACACAACTTGTCTGTTCAGAGTATTGATGTAATCTGAGAACAGTTTCCTTCTTTTGTATCTTGACCAGTTTTAACATATATTTGCTTCTCTTCACCTGAAATCCTTTTAAAATTTGAAATTTATTCTTCAAAAAAGACAATCAGGGTGAAAAAGAATATGAAAATGAATATATGTATATTCATGTATGACTGGAGCATTGTGCTGTACACCAAAAGTTGACACAACATTGTAAACTGACTATAACTCAATAAAGTTAATCAGAAGAAATGCTAAAATGCCAGAAATAAATAAAATAATCTGATTTCACCCATTAAAAAAGTAATCAGACTCTACTTTTAAGTTAAAAAGTCAAATCAATCTCAGAACCTTAGACACCGGCTCAAATTAACTAAATAAGTGATGCAGTGGAAAACCAGATTCACCCACGAAGTGATAAGACGACCTTTACTTAAGAAACAAGTGGCAAACTAGCTGTTTTACTGAACAGATTAACTCTCTGCCTCTATCCTATGTCTTTTCTTTCAAAGTGAAGCCACAGTGCAGAAGACACCAGGATCTACTACAAAACCTCACCATCTTTCCTGCCCCCTGACCCGATAGTAATTCACTCACATTCCCACACGTTTCCAATAAAATAGGGAATCTTTAAAAAATATTTTCATACCACCCCCCCACATTTGTTTTATCTTGGATACAAATGATGCAATCACGCTGCAGGAGACACAATATAAATCCCAAAGGTGCCCTTTCATCGGGCCACCAGCAGGGGTCGCTCGACTCCCAGAGGGCCCACTCCAGTGCGTCTCCCCCCACCCCACCCCACCCCACCCCACCCCACCTCCCTGCAACACGGCAGTTGCTCAGGGCCCTCTAAGGTTCTGGTTCACAAAGTCCCCAGGACGGCAAGGTGGGCCCCAACCCAACCCCAACCCGGCGCTACTTCTCGGCCCTCAGACAGGTTATCTGGTTCCATACACGTCATGTTTAGTGCCTCCTGTCCGCCTTCCCGGAATGCAAGCTTCACAAGGCGGAGACTGCCTGCTTTCTCACAGATGAACACTCATCACTGATGGACACTCAATAAATATTTGCTAAATAAATGAACACTAGGGAAGGAAAACCTATAAAGGAAAATGTGGCAGATCATGGGCAGCAAAGGCTCGGGAATTTGCAAATCGGCCTTGCTGGGCAGGTCAAGTAATCTGCCAAACTGTTTATTTCCAAAGAAAAAGCTCTTACCCTGAAACCAACCTTTCAAAGGTTTCTCGGTAAGGAAGTGTCTAACCCCATTTTAAGTTCTAGCACTGAAATCTGACTAGCCAGGACTCAGCTGTCCCAATGCCTGGAGGCTTTCTTGATAAGGATGCAGTCGTGAGCAAGGGCAGTCTGGATGAAATCCACAAGACTGACCGGTGCTCCGTCTCTGCACCAAACACAAGTGGGTCAAACAGCAGGAGCTGACCAGCTCAGACAGCATTCTTGCGCTCCACGTGCGGAGGACTTCCATATCAAGAATGTGGTCCAACGTTCCATGCAGGTTTTGATTATCAGTTTGAAGTGAACGCTGGGACTCTGCGTGTCACAGGCATCACTTCTCATCACAGCAGCAGAAGAGAGAATGACTCATCTGCTCAGGGACAAATAACACACCTGGTAATCATCAACTTGTACCCGTAAAAATCCTCAATCTACAATGGTCATATTGCTACTGTGGTCCCCTAAGGAAGATATCTTGGAAATCAAATACTAGAAAAGTTTTATTTTACTGACTAATAGAAGAAATAAAAAAGTTTCAGAGTTGCGTATTAGCCAAGTACAGGGCCAACATCGCCCTAAAATGGAATGCAGGTCCAGCTCTCAGGTCCGCTCACCTGCACCACCTTCCACTCACTTTGTTCCCCAAGATCAGAACCTGCCCGTCAGCTGCCTGAGGCGGATTTCTTCTCCAGAATGACTCCCATGCTGTCTCTACTTTTTACTCCCCCAACTCAGGACTAGTGAGTGTGCTCACCAGGGAGTGTTTTTCAGAAGGTGAACATTTTCCAGATCTAATTTCCAAAGGACTAGAATTGAAATTTTAAAATAATACCATAAGTAATAAAACTAAATAAAAGAACCAAATGTAGATTCTAAAGATTTGTGTAAATGAGTATTTTGAGTTATTATTCCCTTCTTTGAATCTGAGACAAATACATACAAAATTGGGTAGAATACATGTAAAACAATCTTTCTTTTAAACCCAAAGTCTTTCCAGTCAGTTTCTTAATATGCTACACTGTTAACCGAAATACAACATCACAGAGACTGGAAGCCTCCCACCACTGAAGTGGCAAAGAGTGGGGGAATGTCCAATATCTTGTAGCAATGTATGGAAATACTTAAGAGAAAAATAATTTAAAAGCCAAGAACAACATAAAATCTTTATATACTGCTAGCAAAGAGCCAGCAAGATGCAAAAACTTCAAAGAGGTCAAGAGGACAGTCAGCGTCTAGGAACTACACAATTTACATAATTTATAACAGGGGACTGGAAACGTCCCCGGGCTCTCTGGGCATCTGGTAATGACTCCTCCCTCACGCAGAAGAAAAGTCTCTACAACAAGAAGTAAGGATCCCCGTGCGTTCTGGAGCTTTCCTAAATATAGACCCTACAAATGCTTCTTTAAGGGGGGGGAGGGGACAAGAACGTGTGGCGTCGCCGACATTCCCTCTCCAAACTGAACATGAAGTCCACAGAGAAAAATCCCACACCTCAAACCACCGGAGTCGGCGGAGTCCTCCGCTCCTGCGCGTGACCACCCAGTTCACGGACGGAGAGCCCCACCACCCACTCAAGAGGTGTCACAGACCACACAGCTCTCCCCACATTATGTAAGAATCCCTCTTAGACGAGGTCACCGAGGCCAATCGGGGTACCGCAGACGCAACACAAACCTCCTGGACGAAATCTGACTGTGCAGAGTGATCGCACGAATTTCCTATCGTGCCAGCATTCCTCCGGGATGACCCACAGGTCAGAGGGGAGCGCTGCGGGCCAAGGCGCCCACCCTCCGGCCCTGGAGTCCTCTAGGACCTCGTCTCCGGCCAGCATCACCTCCCGACCCCAGATGAACGCCCCTGGGGCGCCCGCAACCTGCCCGGCACAGGTAAGCGCTCAGCACATCTGAACACAGACCGCGAGGCCCTCGGGGCGCGACGAGGCCCCCAGCGCTTCCCGGGCTGGGCGCGACCCGGTTTCCGCCAGTCCCAGGCGACGCGGCCCCGGCCCGCGGACCCCGCGGGACGGCGCCCTCCCGCCCCCGCCCCACTGTCCCGTGCCACTCACTGTTGTACTGCACCCCCTTGGCGAAGCGCCTCTGCAGCGCCTGGTTCATAGACTGCAGCCCTGCGGGGATGTTCTTGTCGCGGCCCGGAGCCTGCTCCGACCCCACAAGCTTCTTGAGCGCGGAAAACATCTTCCCGCTCCCACGTCCGAGCCCGGCGCGGCCCGCGAGCTCAGCGGTAGCGGCGGCGGCGGCGGCACGGCGCGGACCGCACCATGTCCCGGGTCCGGCGACCGGGAGCCTGCCTGGGGGCGGCTCGGGGGCTCAGCCGCGGCGGCTCTTCTCCGGCTCCCGCGGCTCCTGGCGCGGCCACTCTCCCTCCGTCAGCGCCGCCATCTTAGCGCCGACTCGGCGGGCGCGCACCTACGGGGCGCCGCGAGGACCACAGTGGTGCTGCGCGCGCCGGGAGGTGCGCATGCGCAGGACAGCGTGGTCGGAAGCAGGCTCGGGGCGTGTGGATACGGGGCGTCGCGAGGGCCACGGGAGGGCGGCGCTCGCCAAGGTGAGCCCATATGCGGCGCGGTGCGGCGCGGGGCCGCGGACTCTGCTGTCCCGCCTTCCGAGCTGCCTCCCGGGTTTCAGCTCAGCCCAGAGCCCCATCCGCATCCCTCCCCAGACCCTACTCATCCTCACCGCTCAACCCCCGGGCCCATCCACATCGAACAACCCACGAGTTCCCAACGTGATCCCCCACATCTGCGTTCCCCCAGGTGCCCCGCAGTCCTGAAAAAAATGTTTATTTGTGTAACCAATGCCAGCTGGGGGGCGGGGTGTGGGGGCGGGGCGAGTTCCTCCTCTTCCTGTCACTTTTTCTTCTTCTTGGCCACCTTGAGCCTCCCTTCGATCAGCCGCCGGGCCTGCCTCTTGATCTCGGCCCGCGAGGGCACGTAGCTGTGGTCCACGTCGGCGAACTGGAAGGTCTCTGCAAGGGAGGGCGGGGGAGGGTAGCCACGCCCGTAGCCCCTCTGCTCCGTCTGGGTTCCCAGAGCCTGGGCTGCACCGGCGTCCCTTCATCACGCGGCCATTGTACTAACGATGTGTATTTCGTACTTTCCGTGTCCCTGACTCTCTGGCCTTTGGGGTCTCGTACACCCGGGAGAGTCACAGCCCAGGACTCACCCAACCCATCCAGTGTCCACCTCCGACCACCTCTAACCCACACACCAAGCCCAAGTCACCCGGGGAAAGGTACCACACAACGGGGGACAGCCCCGATGCCCCCAAACCTGCCAGAATTATTTGAACGGCTGGCACTTAAGCTGTGTACCCTGCCCTGCCTGGCCCTTCCCACAGAGGCCCCAGTAAGGGCCCTGACCTATGCCTCCCCCTGCCTGTGGACTGGCACTGGTGCCCCACTGTGTCAGGAAAGGTGGTAAATTATTTCAACAGCAATAGTCTCACTAAGTCACTTCCATAAATTAAAATCCTGTGGGTACAACTGACACACCCTCTCCATCCCTTTAGCCCCCACTGTCCCTCCTGGCTGCCCTGGTCAGACGGAGTGAGTGCCATCCCTCGCTCCCCCCGCCCCACCGCACAGCTCAGACCTGCCACCTCACCCCCCAACCCCTTCTGGCTGCTGGGCAGCCTGGTCCCCAGCTCTCCCTGGCCGGTACCTATGACATCCTCCTCCAGGTCCTCAAAGCTGATCCTGGTGTTCTGCTTCTCTTTCAGAGTTGAGGACTCCAGGGCGTCCCTCACCTTCGTGTTGACCTGCAGGGCACGGGGGACAGTCAGCTCCAAGGGCATGTGGGATGTGTGGGCAGCCCCCAGCCCAGGGCTACCTCCTCAGTCCGGGATAGCATCTGCACTCTGTCAGCCAGGTCCAGGAGCTTCCCCTCACAATACGCCAGCTTGCTGTACACATCCAGGGTGTTGGAGACCTCTGCTTCCTTCTGTAGCCGAGAGAGCAACCGTCTCCCTCTGACCCTTCCCAGGGACCCTGTGTGCCGCGGCTCCTCCCCATTTGGCTGCTACCGGGGCCGTGGGCACGGGGATGCCGATCAGGCGGATGTAGAGGTTGTCGATGCCGGTCTGGATGATCAGCAGCAGCTTCTGGCTCCTGGTCATGTTGGCGCGGGCCTGCTGCAGCCTGTTTTCCTCCTCCTTCAGCATGTCCTTCACTTTCTTCTCAACAGACTTGAAGCTGTTGAGGACGAGGGAAGGAGGTGCTGGGCCGAGGGCAGGACAGCGGGGTCCTGAGCTGGGTGCTGTGCTAAATCTGGGCTCAAGAGCTGAGATGCGGGCACATAGGGCCCCTTGCTGCACCTCCACAGCCCATCTGCAGAGCACTCTCAGGCCCCATGCAGTGGGGATGCTCAGCTCCCAGCCTGGTGCCAGCCCAGTGGGAAGCAGGGGCCTGCTGGGTACCTGACGGAGCTGGGCATCTGGTGGAACTTCAGCATTGCCTCCTCCACCTCCAGCTTCTTCATCAAGGCCTCCAGCTGTGCCCGTCTCTCCTCACAGTCCTCCATCTGCAGTTCCAGGTTCTCCTCCATGTTCTGCTGAGCCAGGAACCGGCCGGCAATGTCCTGGTGGGGCCAGTGGGGAGAGGAGCAGATGTGAGCCAGGAGGGAGCTGGTTCTTCTGGGTCCCTCCTAGTGGTCGGTAATTTTGACTGTGGCCGGGCGCTGAGGGCCTGTGAGGACAGCCATCGGGTGAAGCCCTCCGTGTGTGTGGCATTGCATGTAACCCTCATGACAGGCAGAGGGGGCAGTTACCCCAAGGAAGAGACAGAGACCACCGCTGAGACACTGTGTGGCTTTAAGTCACTTGTCTAAGGTGGACAAGCTTATGTCAGGACCATGGACAGAAGCTCAAGGCTTACTAATAATAAACCCAGGTCGGATTAAAATAAAAGGGGGGCAGGTGGAGAGACAGCTGATCATTATGATGCTGTTGGTTTGGGTAGGTGGAGGCCATGTTCTCAGTGTTTGATCCTCAAGTTCCGACAGGCTCTGTGCAGCTCCTGGGACGTGGCTTGGGTTTGCCAGCCGTGTCCCGGGAGTGCCCTCTACTCTGAGCTGTGGGGGCCGCTACTTTGTGTGTCAGTTTCATGCAAAAGGGGCCTGCAGACCCTGGCCCAGCTCTTCCGCCCATACCCTGGGAGTGCCAGAGAGCAGTACCCAGAGGTGGGAGCACCGCACAGCAGTCTTGACTTTCTCCACCAAAGCGGACACATCCGTCTGGTATTCGATATCAGCCTTGGAAGTCTCTCTTCTCTTCACTGGGCAGAGCCGAGGGGAAGAACGGCCAGCACAAAGGAGTGGTGTGGGGCTTTGTGCGAGGCCGTTGCATGCCCCCATGTGTTGTCAGGGGAGGCCACCCAAGAGCTGGGTACCCATCCCATCAGAGTTGCCTGAACCTTAACTGGCTCCCTCCTCACCCAGCCCTTGAAGGATGCCCCAGGGTAGCTCCGTCCAGAGACGGCCAGGAGCAGCCTGGCTCAGGGGGGCTTAGTGGCACTTCTCAGAGGTGGCTCAGGGGACCAGGGGACACAACTCATCTTTTCTGAGGAGCCACTGTATAGCAGGCCCTGGGGTGCCAGGGACACTGTGAAGTGCGTTTTGCAGCTGAGAAGCTGGGGACTCAGCCACGCGCGGCTGAGAGCCCAAAGCTGGTAGCAGTCCTTGAAGTGTGCGCTGTGGCTGCTGGCACTCTCCTGTGTCCCTCACCCTGGCCACTGCAGGCTACACCTAGCCTCGTGGTGATCTGACCTCTCGGGACCCTGGCTGGGGCGGCAGGAGTGGAGGGCTTACCTTTCGGAGTTTCCGGACCCATCAGATTGGAGGGGAAGTCCAAGTCCCGCTGGCCCTGATGGAAGGGGGAAGAGGTGGTGAGCAGCGCCCCCTGCTGGGGGCGCACCCCGTTTCCCTCGGGGCGGGGCTGGGCTGGGGTCGTGGAGGGCTGCGCCTCCCAGCCCGACTCACCCAGCGGTACTTCTCGCTGGTCTCCTTGGTGTGAATCTTGTCGATCAGCTTCTTCTGCTGGTTCAGGCGGTTCTCCCGCGCCCGGCGCTCTTCAATGAAGGTGGCCTCCCCTTGCCTCATGTTCATCTGGGGACACAGGAAAGGAGGGGGCTGTCCCACGAAGGCCCCCCCGGGGTGCTAATCCAGTGTCACTTTCATCCTCATCTTCCTGGGTTTGGGAAGAGCACTGCTGGCCATGCCCTTCTTCCGAAACCGCACCGCCTGCCGCCTTCACCATCCCCCTTGCTTTCCGCCGTGGTGCCTTCCCTTCTGTTACACTCCTCCACCTGGGGTCACTCGGGTGGCAGCCACAGGTCAGGGACCATCTGGGACATGCCCCACAGAGGTGTCTTGCAGCCAGAGTGCACCCATTTGGGAGCACGAATCTGATTCCACCTCCCCTCCATCTCCTCCCAGGGCTCCAGGTTAGGGAGCTACATCTCAGCCCCACCACCTGTGGGCCCACACGGGCTCACAGGCTCCAGCCCCTCACACCTCCATCTGGCTCTGTTACCTTCCAAGACTGTGCTGTCCAACCTCCAACCTCCAGAGCCTGCTTGGACCAGGCTAATTCTCTGCCTCCTACGTCTACCTCACGGCTTCTGTGCCTGGCAGGACCCCCTCTGTCCAGGTTTATGGTGTGAGCAGAGCAGACTGGCCTGGCAGTGGCTGGATTCCTCCAGTAAGTTCAGGTGGTGTGGGGATGGGGGTGTCCCAATGGACACTGGGCCAGACAGGTTTGAGAGATAGCCCTTGCAGGGCCCCCCAGTCCTGGGACCTGAGCTCACCTTGACCTCATCTGTAATCATCATGGCATCTTGGGACATGACTGTCATATCTGACAGTTCCGAGCAGTAGTCACCCACGAGATTCTGCAGCTTGTCCAGCTCTGTGGGGTATCCTGCCAGCTTCTGTGTCAGAGGGGCAAGGGCTGGTGGGCTTCCCTCGCCACTCCCCAGTTCTCACCCCTGCAGAGTAGACCACACCTGCTCCCTACCCCTCACCCTAGACTAAACTGTGCAAGCCCAGGGGACAAGTATGGCCTCTGGCCCCAGCCGGGCACAGAACAGATGAAAGGAAGTGTTTTGGGAGGGAAGACAGCATCTTCCTGGTGGACTCTCACTGCCCAGGGTCAGAGCCCAGAGACACTTCTGAAGAAGTGGTGATAGGATGTCCCACTGTGTCAGAGGTGACACTGAAACCCAAGGAGGCTGGCTGCTATCTGAAGTGAAGCAGAGGGGTCAGAGACTCAGGGCTCAAGACCAAGGCTGACCTGACCAGCTAGCTGTGGGACCTTGGGAAAGCCACTTAACCTCTCTGAGTTTCCCCAAGTGTAAGACGGTAATAATGACTCTTTCAGAAGGTTGCTCTCAACGTGGATTTAGAAGGTATAATCATGCATTTAGCATATGGTCAGGTTCACAAATATCCACGGTATCTTGGCTGTTGGCACTTTGTTGTTAATATCTACAACTAGAATCTTCACTGTTTTTTTAAATGCAGATGACCACAGGAGTTTTTTTTTTAAGCATATGTTTTGAAAAGATAAAAAGGTACCACGGGGGGAACATAATGCATCCACGTGAGAGATGGGCTGGAGCCCAGAGTGCAGTTGGAGTGGGAAAGTTCTGAGGAGGAGTGGGCCCAGGAAGGAGAGGTGGGCAGGGCTGCTGGGTGAGCCTTCAGGACCAGGGCTTCAAGGCAAGAGGGGCAGCCTGGAGGAGGAGGCTGTGTGCTGCTGGGCTCATGGGGCTGCAGGCAGGATTTGGGGGACGTGACCCCAGCCGGGAAGAGCTGTGTGCCCATTCGCCTCTCCAGGGCTCCCCCTCCCCGAGCCTCGGGAAGGAGTCTGGGGGGCTTCCCTCACTCTCCTTGCACACCCCCCCCCCGCCAAATTGCCCCTCTCAGCACCCTGGCACCCGCCCTCCAGCCCTCCTGTCCGCCTGTCCTCTCTATCCACTGGCACCTGGCCTGTGGCAGGTGCCTATGCTCTGCTGTGTGGGGGCCCGGGGGGGGGGCCTCCGGTGAAGGGGTCTCCCCCCACACCAGGGCTCACAGCCCCTGGGGGCCTCCCCTGGCCCCTTCTGCAGGGAGCAGGCTGGCTGGCTTGGAAGAAGTGGGCAGCAATCCATGGTTACTGGCCTGCTCAGAGGCGGCTTGCTCTGGAAGATGTTAGGGACTTTTTGAGGGTGCAGGACCCAGCTCCTGCCCCTAGAAGCCAGCCAGTGAAAAAGGATGGGGCAGAGTAAGAACAACACTAAACCTTCAAATACATGCAAGAAAACCCAGACAATTCTGATGTAGCACATGATATGCCTTGTTGGAGCAGCAAATAACAAGTTCTTGAGAGAATGCTTTCCACCTACAAGATGCCGCTGCTGAGCTGGCGCCCAGAGTAGGGATCTGTCTCTCTAGGGGTCACCTGGCCTGGAGGAGAGACGCACGGGGTCGGCATGCCCCGCAGGGCCCCGCCGCCGGTGAGAGCCCAGCTTTGCGCTCAGGCGGGGGCCTGAAAGTCCCAGCCCTCCCGGCCAGCCGATCTCCCTGGGGCCGGCGTGCAGCTCTCGGCGGCGGGATGCGGGGGCTCACTCTTTTCAGGTGATCCAGCAGGTCCACGTACAGCAGCTGGACGTTCTGGCTCGTGGTGATCTTGACCATTGTCTTTTCTATGTTGTTCTCCAGCTGGCGGATGACCTGGGGGTGGCGGGAGGGCACACTGAGAGTGCTTGGAGACAGGCCACCTGGAGGCGAGGCCGGCGGGGACGGGGCTGGGTTTTCTTGGGGGGGCCCTGCCCCTCCCGCGGAACCCCGCCCACCAGGGCCCCACCCCCGAGCCCTGCCTCTCCAGGGCCCCGCCCCGCTCCCCGCCGGCACCTGCAGCATGCGCAGCTCCTCCTTAGTGGCGTCGGGCTGGCTCTGCAGGCTGGCCAGCTCCAGCTGCATGCTCTCCAGCTTCTCTCCGCGCCTCCGCACCAGGTGGATCAGCACGTTGTGCACATTCACGCGGTCGAAGACGTACTTGCGCAGTTTCTCCCGTGCCACCTGGGTCGCGGAGGGCACGGTCCACGCGTGGGTGCGCGGGGGCCATGGACCCCTTCTGGAGCCAGGTGGACGGGGAGGGAACTGTGGCGACCCCACAGGGACCCTGGCGCTGGGAACTCGCTCTGCTCCCCACCGGCTCCACAACGCAGTTGGGGGTGCACTGGCCAAGCGGAGCTGAGGGGTCCCTCCTGCTCCCTTACCTCCATGGTGCAGCGGCTGTGCCCCAGCCTCATGGGCACGTCCTTCCCGCAGGCCTGGGAGATGGTCCGCTGGTCGTACTGCGGAGCGCAGCTGCTGAGCTGGGGGCCCGGCCCCTCTGCCTCCCCCAGGCTGCCAGCCCCTCCAGGCATTCTCCTCGGGCTTCTTCTGCCCTGTGCTAGCCCAGCAGCAAGACCCCAGCTCCTGGGGCCACAAGAGGCAAAGCGCTACAGGACTGCATCTGGGCCACCCCTGCTTGGATGTGATGGGGGTCCGGAGAAGAGGGTCCCGGTGTCCCCTGCATGGCTGCTGCAGGGGTACCCCAGGAAAGGGGCCCCAGTCAGGCACCTGGCCCTGCCCTCTGACGTGGGGGTGGGGAGACTGTCTCTCCCACCCCGCGGCTTCAGAAAGTGGAGAAAGGAGAGGAGGTGCCCGCTGTCTACGTGTGTGCGCGCGCCCGGGCGCGCCCGGCCCCAAGAGGCAGCAGGCAGGGGGCGCCGTTGTTCACCTTCTTGGCCAAAGCCCAGTCTTGGGCCCCGCGGCGGATGTTGCCGCGCAGGAGAGCCAGCATCGCCTTGTTCTTGACCGTCTTCTCCTTCACCGCCTGGATCTGCAGTGCCCGACATTGCTCTGTGGGTGGGTGGAGGGCCAGGACACCCAGGATGTGGGCCGGGGTCCTGGCCGCAGTTCCCCGGTGGGAGGAGGCTGGGCATCCAGGAGGCCTGAGGTGGGGGCATGAACTTGCTGCCTCCAGGGCCATGCTCCTTCCTCCTACCCTGTATCCCCACGAGGCTTCACTGCCCAGCAGTGCACATCTGGACGGCTCTCAGTGGACGGCAGTGCTGGGCAGTGGGAGGGCGGGGCAGAGGCCAGGGACAGGCAGTCCAGCAACCCCTTCCAGACCCTCCTGCCGCGGAAGCAGGTGGCTCCCCTCCTGTCCCCCTGGCTTTGGGCCCACTAAGCTCACAAATCTGGAAGCCCCCAGCTTCTCCTCTCTCCCTGCCCAATGCGTGCCCGGGCTCTTTGATTCCTTCCCCAGCTATGTTTGGGTTTGAGCAGTAGAGTGGCCACTAGCCCAGATGCCCTGGACTGTCCCTGTGTTAAGACTGAAAGTCCTGCACTCAGGAGCCCCTGAGCCCCCTGGGCCATCCCAGCGACAGCCTCACCCTGGAGCCGAGTGATGGTCTTCAGCTCCTGGATCTGCTCCTCCGTATCTGCCTCACTGGGAACCTTCATGGTGGCCCTCAGGGTCCTCCAGGGGCCCTCTGCGCCTCCCGCCCTCTATGCTGGGCCTGCTCAGCAGAACCGCAGTTCAGATTGTCCCCGGAATCTCGGCCCATTGTGATGGGGGCCAAGGTTCCGCATGCCCAGGGAACCCAAGAATTCCCAGCCCATGCTGACAACCCCACCCTCTGGCCCCAGCCAGCCTTGGGGTCATCCCCTGGAAGCTTGAGCCTTGTGGCTGCTCTCTGCTCAGGAGCACTGCCTTGGTCAAGGGAGGTGATTTGTGGTGGTTTGACACTGCACCCCACACCAGCCCCCCTGCACCCTCCCCTCCTCCATACTCCCAGGCTGTCCTCCACTGAGCTGCCTAAGACCTCTGACCTCTCACTGCCTGTGGGGTCTCCATCGCCCTGCCACAGCCTAACTTCAAACTCCACACCCTGGTGACCTAGGGGTCACGAGACCCCCCCAGCCTCAGCCCTCACTCCCCCATCTCCTCCTGACCATACCTGCTCCATCTCCACTTCCCTGGGGAATTCCTGGGCCTAGCTTTAGATGTCACTTACTCCGGGAGGGGTCAGTCCCCTCCCTCTGCAACTCCAGCTCAGGCTTCCCTTACAGCCCTGTGGCCCAAGCCTTGGCCAGCTTGCATTCTGGGGGTGCACCCTGGATGGGTTACTTTTTCCAACTCGCATAACAAAGCACCACAGACTGGCAGCTTCAACAGCAGAGCTGTGCGCTCGCTCGACCCTGGAGGCTGGGAGTCTGAGGTCAAGGGTCAGCAGGCTGGTTTGTCCAGGGGCCTCTCCCTGGGCTTGTAGACGGCCGCTGCTCCCTGCGTCCTCATGGGTCTTTCCTCGGTACGTCTGTCCTGATCTCCTCCTCTCGTAAGCACACCGGTCAGACTGGTCAGGGCCACCGTCATTCTAACTCAGTCACCGCTTTAAAGGCCCAGTCCCCAAATACAGTCATATTCTGAGAACCGGGGGGGGGGTTAGGGCTGCAGACTGAATATGGGAGGGGGGAACCCAGTTCATCCGTAATCATGGTCTTCACCCGTGTGCATTCCTGGCCCTTTACCTTTCTGGCCACTGTCCGTCTTTAAAAAGAACCAGTCCCGTCTGAAATTCCAAGCTCACCCTCTGCCCTCCCTTGGAGCCCGGGTCTTAGCAGGGGTCAGAGGGCCTGCCGTGGGCGTGGTCTGCTCCCTTGCTGCCCCCAGCTCCGTTCTCCCGGGGCGTGAGGCCGAGCTGTCTAATACTGGTTCTCCTTTCCTCAGATATAGAACCCCTGAATTCTAGTGGGGCGCATGGCTGCCCAGAGCAAGGCTGCTCTTCTAGGTGGGCTGAGTTCTAGCCAGTGGTGTGGAAGTGGAAGCGGTGAGTTAACTGCTCTCCTCCACTCCCTTCCTCCTTCCCGTGGACAGGGATGGAGACGCAATGTTTGGAGCCGGCAAAGCTGCCCTGGGACCACGAGGTGGGTTTGGAATGGAGGCCGTTACAGCATGGGACAGACTAAAAGGAGCCCAGGTCCCTGACCCCTATTAGCCCTAGACCACCCACTTGGACTTTTACATGAAAGAAAACTAAGGCTCTAGCTTGCTTATGCCACGGTTACCTTGGGCACCCTGTCATTTTACCTCCCCATGAACAGATTCCCTGGCGCACAGCAGATGCCCAGTAAACGTTCACTTGATGACCGGCTAGGCTGAGAAGAGCAGGGGCTGAGCCGGGGCTGGAGCGGTGTGGCCCTGGGTTGTGTGCCTTCAGTGCTACTGGAAGCCCACTGTAAAGGACGAAGTTTCGCCCAGGTTTTATATCATCTCCGCCTTTTCCTCTGGTGGGGGTGGGTGAGCTGGGCGGCCTTGCCCACTCAGGAGCCTTTCTCCATGAGGACAGAGCTCCAGTAAGCTGGCTCTGGCCCCCTACAGCCCTCACTTTCTCCTTCCCTGGAGAGAAGAGATTTAGTCCGAGAGATGTGTTTAGAATGATAGGCAGGTGGGCACAGCCACTTCCTGTCCCTTGTCCCCCAAGAGCCAGGCGCTGACTGGCTGCGCACCGTCTGCTCTGCTCCTCCATGCCAAGTTGTGCCGCAGACCCCCCTATGGAGAGGCCTCGGTGGTCCTATAGGGGTGTCTAATTCTGGGGTTCCCAGTGAGGAACTGCCCTGGCACCTCCTCCAGTCAGCAATATGGTACTGAGCTGACATTTATCTCTTATCTTAAAGCTCTGACTCATTTCCCAAATGCTTCAGAACTCAGGTAGGGAAAAGCGCAAGGCATTTATTAGCCCCACAGACCCCAGCAGCAGCTGTCACATTGGACTGAGGGGCACACAGGGGCCAGAAAGGGAGTGTGGGCAGCAGTGGGTGCAGAAGTCCCCTCCAACACACGCCCCAGAGCTGCTGCCGCCAAGTCTGCATGAGCCAGGCCTGATCCTCTACCGCTCTGTGCCCGCCATGTTTCTCGCTGGACAGTGCCTCCTGGTCTGACCTCCTGGGCTGCTCAGGCTGGGCAGAAGCAGCCGGCCCAGCTTTGACAGACCTGGCCATGCACGTGTGCAGGGGACACTTGGTGGGGGGAGGGCCCGCCTGGGGTGCAGACGCCCTGAGGGCTGTGTTCTAGAACTCTCCAGCCCCAGGCCTTCTGTGCCCCGGATGGAGCACTCCTATCTGTGCTGACCTGTAAGAGGCAAAGGGAGACAGCTAGAACCACACCCCAAATCTGCTCCCGGTTCCTATGCCCATTTTACTGGGGAAAAAACTGAGGCCTGGAACAAGAAGGATGCAGGCAGTGGAGGTCCGGCCTGAGATCAATCAGCTTGGTGTCTGATGCAGGGCCTCTTAATCTGGCCACTCTTCTTGGGGTACCCTCATTCCTCACCCTGCACTCCTCATTCCAGGGCCACCCAACCCCACCTGAGTCTTCCTCCTGCACGCAGGGCTCTGGAAAGTCTGTCTGCTACGGGCCCTCTCCCTCCCACCCCACCTCCATCCCCATGTCATGACAGGCCTCGGGCCCAGGCTTGCCTGCCTAAAACTCTGGGCACTGCAGCTTCAGTTCCACTTCCCACTATCCCCAGGACTCTCACCTGTACCCATGTCTTTGGGGAGCTGCCCGGTCTCCAGGAAGAGCCAGAGGTTGCTGCATTTTTGTGTCTCCACTCTGGTTACCCAGTAGCTGGCCACTGAGCCTGCGACTGGTGGGGGGAGGGCAGGGGCCAGTGGGCGGGGGGCGCCTGGGCCTCCGTACTTCTCAGGGAAAGGGACCCTGGGCATAGGCTTCTGGGCGGAGGTGGTGGTGGTGGGGGGGTCCAGCAGGGCTCCTACTGACAACTGGAGCCCCATCCCAAGAGGCAGAGACTCCCAGAACCACAGCCCCCACCCCTGACCCTAGTGGGAACCCACTTCTGCTGAAGAGCCAGCAGCAACTGGAGTGCATTTCAGGGCTCCCAGCACCAGCCCTGGAGTACCCACCCACGGCTACCAGCACGTTCCACTGAAAGGGGTATGCACACTTCCTCTGAACGAGCAGCTGCAGGCCGAAGGTCGCGCCGGTGCCTGCCAAGAGCCATGGTCCCCATCAGCCAGCCCCTCATCGGGGCTGGCCAGAGGACCCCTGGGCGCAGCCTGAGTGCCCGCAGCACCTGCCAGGCTCCCGGCACCTGCAGGCTGGCGACCTGGCGCCACCTGCTGGGAAGTCAGGGTGAGACAGGAGGGTGAGGTCTCTTCACCGCCCAGGACACCTGACCCAGCCTACCTGTGACAAAGGTGAAAATGCCCTTCATGAAGGCGTTCGACTGGCACGCGGCATACTCCCCCAGGCCCTGGGATGGGGGAAGGGTTGAAGGCTCAGTTACCCGCCCCTCCTGTCCCTCCTCTGGGCACACTTGGCCGTGGGGGAGGGGACCACACTCATCGTGAGGCCATCTCCATCACAAGAGGATCCCCACTCTATGCCCCCTGCCCTAATGACAGCACTCCCACCGAGGCCCCCGCCCCGCTCAAGTCAGCTTCTGTATTCCGGGGCCCGCGTCCCAGGCTGGCCTTCTCACCGGGTGCTTGTTGGCCACGGCGTCGTCCACCCGGGACAGGCCTAGGTTCACCATTGCTGGCGGGGCGCCGGGAGCCTGCTGGCGGGCCTGCGCAGGACCGGGGGCGGGGCGGGGCCGGATGGAGAGGGGCGGGGCCTGGCGGGCGGGCCTGCGCAGGACGGGAGGCGGGGCCGGACGGAGAGGGGCGGGGCCGGGTGGAGAGGGGCGGGGCTGGCCGCGCCCTCCCCGCCCCGACTCTGTGACGATAGGCGAGGAGGCGGCGGCGAGAAAGCGGGCGCCAGGCGCGGGCGGGCGAGGCTGCGGGCGCGCGCTCCTCCCCGCGGGCCCGGCTTGGGTTACCCGCCTCATTTCCGAGCTCTGAGAGGCATAATGAGTATGTTAGTATTTGTCGGGGAGGGGCTTTGCTTAAGGAATTACGTCTGTGGGAAACGACCACGGGATAGTGGTGCAGCCACAGGTGATTTAGCAAGTTCATTCCAAAATAGTGTAAGTGCATACTTGGTGCCAGTTCTGCGCTAGGAGCTGGCGGTCCCACGGAGGAGTCAGAGGCCTAGCCCTCGTAAAGCAGAGAGGAAGACAGACCTGGGAGGAGATCGGGAAACGGAACGGGGAGGGGGATACAGAGGGGCCCGGCACCGTGTGCGTGTGCACGCGCGCCCCCGCGCCCCTCGGGAGGCCCTCAGGGAGAACCCTCAAACGTGAGCTGCTGTGTGGGACTCAGTGGCCTATTTGCATGAACTTCAGGAGGCCGTGGTGGCTGGATCTGAGGGCAGCAGGCAAGGGGCGGGCTACAAGATCAGGTCACGAGCCACAGCCTGCTGTGTCCTGTACCCTGGTGGGACCTCCAGTTGCTCTGATTGCGGTGGGAAGGCACTGGTGGATCCACGCAGGAGTCTCAGCTCCACGGACCTCTGGCTGTCCTGCCTGGTAGGGGTCCGGCCTTCCAGGAATGCATCTGCTGAGGTTTAGAAAGTGTTTCGGGGGCAGGCTACAGCTCAGTGGTAGAGTGTGTGCTTGATGTGCACAAGGTCCTGGGTTCAATCGCCCGTGCCTCTGTTACGGAAAAATTGTGTTTCAGCCATGGATCAGGCAGAGATATTGCTGGGGTTCAGGGTGCTGTCATGGTGCAGGGGTGCTGTTGGCGTGTGTGTGGAGGCTGCACTTACAGGCCTTGGCATTGGGTTAGAGGTGCCGGTGAGAAAGGAAGGGGCCCCAGGCTGGCCGCCAGGTGTTAGAGCAGGCAGAGAGCTGGATGTGATAGAGAAAGGGGGATGTAGGCCAAATGGCAGGAATGGGCAGAAAGGAGGGGCACAGGCCAAGTGCAGGGAACCACACATCATGCAAGCACCGGGGTCCCTGGGCAGAGAAAGAAAAGCAGGAACCTCTGGGCTGATAAGTGGTCACACCTTTTCGGGTGATAAGTGGCCTGGAGACCGAAAAAGAAAGGTGAGAAAAGGCAGCAGCTTCCAGTATCCAAATGTAACCTTTTGCTCATTATGCCCTCATTTCAAAAATGTTAGCCTTGCAGATTAGAAGTCCCCATCAAGCACTGACACCAGGACGCTTCTGATCCAGACTAAATAAGGACAAAGATCACTTCTCTCTTTGGGAAGGTGGAGTTGGGATGATAATCAGGGAATATGACCCCAAGCCCTTCCCTCCCCAATGAATATTCCACCCATTCATTTTTACACCCTGGGTAACCAACTTGCCAGAGAAACACAAGGCAGCTGCTCACCTGAGCCTGCCCCCTCTCCCCTTGAGAGTGTACCGTCCATCCTTTAATAAATTCTCACTTTACTTTTTTAACCACTACTTCTTGTCTCTGAATTCTTTCTGGGATGGAACAAGAACCTGGAACACCGGTTGCATCCACCAGCAACACAGGTGCTCGCCCTGAGCACAGGTGGGCACAGCAGTGGGCGCGGAGGGCAGCTGGTGCTGGCGGGTGGCACCAGGAGGTGCTTTGGACTCTGTTGGATCTGAGATGTCTGGAGACAGGAGAGTGGGATGTGTGAATCTGGAGCCCAATGGGGAGGTCAGGATGGCAGTTAAAATTGCTTTCCTGAAAGAAAAATTGCTTATTGCTTGTTAATGAAAATAACATATGTTCCACACAGAAATTAAAGTGGTGCAGGTGCTCCTAAAGTAAAACGCACGCCCCCCCGTCAATGGGGGCGCTGGCTGGGACGTTCATTCCCGGAGCAAGGGGCTGACGGGGAGGTGTGGGGTGATGGGGGAGGCACAGCGCGATGGGTGGAGACGTGGGGTGATGGAACAGCCGTTCCCAGCACCTGCTCCTTCCCAGAGCGCTGGAGAAGAGATCCCGGGCCCCTCTGGGTGGGCCGGAGGCGCGGGGCAACCTCACCAGGGGCAGTGCGATCAGAAGTCACTGTTGGTGCTGCGGCGTGGTGCGACTGGTTCCCTTGAACCCGAAGTGAAAGAGGGGCGCTACTTGTTGGAGTGGGTGTCTTTCAAAGTATCACCACCAAGTGGCTTAAGGAGCTGTTTACTGCTGACGTCACTGGGAGAAACCGGCTGAGACACCTACTGGGGCCCCGTGCTGTCTGAGTGCGGGAGCATTGGGACTGACTGGCTGTAACTTCCCACCTTTGGCTGATGCTTAGATAATAATAGTATTTGGCTTCTCATGTAAACCATCTACAGACCGCTGTTTATCAGCTTAAGATTTCCCGGAACTGGAGCAGAGGACATCTGGCCAGACCGCTTTCCCTCCTGAGGTGTCTGGACCAGGCCTGAACGCCCTTTTGTCACTGTTGCTTCTCTCTTTCATGGGAAGACGTTCCCCAAACCCCTATGGAAGAGGGAAGCCTCTTCTTTGAAGCAAATGTGGTGATGTGCTGGGAAGGTCCCAGTTTAGTAGACCTGCTGGTTAAAGCGACTTCATTCCCAGATATTAACGAGCCCCTCCAATGCCAGGCCCCCTCTCTGGGCCAGGGGAACAGATGCCAATAGGCCAGCAACAGGCTGGTCCAGCTCCTGCTGTCACGGAGTGTGCAGTGCATGCGGGCAGAGCAGACAACAGACACGGGAGAGCGTTTGGATTACGCTAAAGCGGCCAGGAGACAGAAGACGGGGGTTTGGGGGACGTTGCTTGGGGGAGGCCGAGGCGAGACGGAGCCCAGGGAGCAGGCAGCTCCAGTGGGGGTGCTGGGAGGGACCTGGAGGGCTGCTGGGCCGGAGGGTGCAGGCCGGAGGCCTGGCTGATGCACGTGGTGGTCTGGTGCAGGTTTGCGCTGGGTGCCACGATGACACAGGAGGATTTCAATCGGGGCGTGGAAGATTTATGCTGTACAAGGTTTGTGTGGGTCACTGCGTGGAGAGTGGATTTGGGGGATGAGGGGGGAGTGGGAGGCCAGGAGATGGTCAGACACCCCAGACTTCTGGTGGAGAGTCCCCTGACCAAGGCTGGGCAAATTCTGGTGTTGGGTGTGTTCTCTGCAAGGTAGGTGCTGCCCCGCACCTCTGAGGATCCTCAGGGGATCTGCAGGCCACGGTGACCCATCCCTTGGCCTTTGCTTGCTCTCTCCCAGTAATCCTGTGGTTGGAGGTCCAGTCTCTGTCCTGCACCGCACTCTGCCCCACTCTTCCCTGGGAGCCTTGGGTGTGTCGCCTGTGGACTTGGTGGTCCTTTTGGCCTCCCTGTCCCTCATCCCAAGAGGTGGCACATGGGGAAAGAGTTTATATAGTGTATGTAAACACATATATTGTAGCTATACATACACTTTTAAAAAATTGGGGCATAGTTTACATACAGTAGCATTCACCCTCTTTGATGTGCGGATCCGCACATCAAAGTTTAGATGAGCACAGACAGTCCTGTAACTGGCACAGTCCATCACCCCAGAAGTCTCCACGGGCCAATTTGTCCTCAGCCCCTCCCTCCACGTCCCAGGCAATGTGGGACAGCTCTCCGTCCCCGCGGGTTTGCCTGTTCTGGAACACCCAAGGAAAGGAACCAAGTCTGCAGGCCTTACAGACCGGCTTCTCTCACTCAGTGTAACGCATTTGGGGTGCCATCCGAGTTGTGACGTGCGAGTCGGTGTTTTCGCCTTTCAGAAGGTCTCATCACACGGGGAGCACTGAGTGGTTCATCCGTCCCCTCCTGAACGGCATTTGGTCATTTCCGTTTCTCAGGGATTGTCAGGAAGGTCCCCGGACCAGCCACAGGCGGGTCAGTGTATGTTTCATTTCTCCCGGGTAAGTTCCTGGGTGTGTGACAGTCCAGCCATGTGGTAAGTGTTTGCCTTCATAGGAACCTGTCGGACCATTTGGCGGGGTTCTCCCCACCCTGGCAGGGACAGTCTCGGGTTAGAAATGGAGTCCCCGTCCTGCTGGTGTGCAGTGACATCTCGGCGCAGTTTCAGTCTGCGTTTCCCCGCAATGCCTGCGAGCCTCTCTCTCTGCATGAGTTTATTTTCCACCTGCAAATCTTTTCAAATCTTTAGCCTGTTTTTTTTTTAGTGTTTTTTTTTTTATTGTGTCATGAGAGTTCTCTATAGATTGAGGGCTTAAGTCCTTTATCAAATGTGCAGTTTGTAAATGTTCTCATCAAAAGGCTTTCGTGGCATTCTATCCAATGACTCGGGGACCTGGTTGAGAGCTGGCGCCTCCCAAGACCGAGTGGAGGCGGCAGGCGGGCGCCCTCAGCTCTGCCCCGCCCTCTGGGGTTGGAGTCTTCCTCTGACCCTGTGCCCACTTCCACACCAGAGCCCAGAGCTGGCCTTGGGGCTGGGGACCCCCACCTCTGCCTGGAGTGTGCCCCGAGGTCACACACTGCTCCACAGATAGTGTCCCTGTGGTGCCCTGTTGGAGTGGACAGGAGAGGTCACCTGGAGAGGTCTTGCCAGCCTGAGCCTCCACCAGCCCTTGGCGCCTCCCTGGCAACACTCTGGCCCACACGCTTATGCAACCAGTGATAAGGTGGCCACGAGACCATAATCTGCCCTGAGTGGCAGCCTGGCCCCACCCTCCATGTGGGCTTGTGGGAGGCCCAGCCGGGGGTCTGCAGTGTAGGATGCCCAGGTCTCTGACATCACCTCTGTCACAACTGAATTGGCCCAGGCTCTGCCCTGAGACAAGGTCCAGAGGCCTGGCCAATGGTGGGTCCACTCCTGTGTAGGGAGGTGAGGGGCGGGGCTCTGGGGGACTGCTTCCCAGCAGCACCCCGAGGGCCCCGGGGCCCCGCCTCAGCCAGGCTGCAGGTGGACGGAGGTGCGCACAGTGTGAGTCAGGTGAGAGCCCTCCAGGAAGTGACCCCTGGGGCCTGTGGAGACACTTGAGCGATTGTGCCAAACAATGGACAAAGAGGCGCTGGGGTTGGTGGAGCCAAGGTGCCTTCCGCGCCCCAGCCTGCTCGTGGCTGAGCCCAGCTGGAGGGCGGTGCTATAAAGCCAGGTCGGCGGGGTTCGCGTGGACTCGGGACCATGGGCCAGAGGATGGGCATGTGGATGAGGGCTGCTCTGCTGAGTTGTGTCCTGGCGCTGCTCCAGGTGTCTGCTGCTCAGGCCGAGGTCCTGCTGCAGCCAGATTTTGATGCCAAAAAGGTACTGGAGGCCCCGTGCTGTGCCGTGGGTGGGGTGTGGGCTAAGTCTCTGCTGGAGACAACAGTGACCACATGGCGATAGTAGCTGCTGCCTCCTCGGAGCACTTGCTCTGTGCCTGGGGCCAGGAAGCCCTTTAGATTCCCTCTCCACTTAATCCTGAAACAACCTGGTCTGTGATTACTGACCCACTTCCCAGTTGGCACAACTGAAGCTCACAATGGCCATGGGACCTGTCCCAGGCGAGTGGTAGAACAGGGGCTCAGACCCAAGAGATGGACACTCTGGAGACCCCCGGCCACCTGGCATTGTGCCCCAGGGTCCCGGGGCCAGGAGGGTCCAGCCTGCCTGTCACCGAGCTGTCCTGCAGTTCTCAGGCCTCTGGTATGTGGTCTCCATGGTCTCTGACTGCAAGGTCTTCTGGGGCAAGAAGGACCACCTGCTGATGTCCACCAGGGAGATCAACGCCACAGAGGAGGGCAACCTCAGCGTCCACATGGAGTTCCCCGGGTGAGCCCTCTGGGTGCGGCCGCAGCCAGGGTGGGTGGGGTGGGCGGGGCCGAGAGTGAGCATGGGCTGTGCGCCCCCAGGGCTGATGGCTGTAACCAGGTGGATGCTGAGTACCTGAGGACAGGCTCCCAAGGGCACTTCCGAGTCCCGGGTATGTTCCCTGCATCCCCTTCTCCTGGGGGCGACACAGGACTGTCCTTTTGCCCGGGACCCTCCCACAAAACCCCTCCATCTCCTGCCCCTCCCCTTCCTCATTCCCTCCCTGAAGCAGAGGCTGGTGTGGGTCAGGGTTGGCCCCTTGCCCTTCTCCATGACCAGCACCTCCTCTGCAGCTTTGGGCTACCTGGATGTGCGCATCGTGGAGATGGACTACAGCTCCTTCGCTGTGGTCTACATCTACAAGGAGCTGGAGGGGGCCTTCAGCACCATGGTGCAGCTCTACAGTGAGGATCCCCAGCTGCCCACCATCCCCATGGAGCCCCCATCACCCCCTACCAGGGCCTCACCTTCAGGACCTGCCCCCACCTCCTCCCCTGCCCCGCCTCATCACACACTCCCAAGTCTGGGCCCCGCAGAGACCAGGTCTGGGACAGGGTGGCGGGACCCCAAAGTGCTTTGGGTGGGTAGGGGTTGACGGGAGGTGCCTCTGAAGGCTGGGCACTCAGGCCAAAGCTCATACCCCTCTCTGGCTGGGAACCCACCCTCCCCTGCCCGACTTACTGTCTGACACCCTGAGCTGGGGCTGAGGTCCTGTTTTGCTTTAATTTCTGGGGGGCTTGGCCAGGTGAGCTGGAAAGTGGTCCGCAAGGGGAGAGGCTGGGGTGAAAGCTGGAGGCTGGCTTTAGGAGCTGCAGGTAATGATGCCTGAAGGGGGTGGGGCCCCGGGAAACATGGTCCCAGAGGCCATCTGGGCCACCCCAACCTCCCAGATGCCCTTGCATGAATTACAAAAGGGGCCCCACTGGGCAGCTTCCAGCCCCCACTGGTGCCTCAGCCCGGCGGACACTTTCATGCAGTCCTCAACCTGCCCAACTGCGGGTGGCAGACCTGTTGTCAGCCTTTAAGAAAGTGTAGTGAGGCCGGGAGACCCCCAGCCCCTTTTCTCTCTCACCTCTGTGAGCCACGGGGATTCACAGGGGCCCCTGCACCGCCCCAGGCCGGACCCAGGAAGCGAGTCCCCAGGCCATGAAGGCCTTCCAGGACTTCTACCTGACCGTGGGGCTCCCCGATGCCATGAGGGTCACGCTGCCCAAGTCAGGTACCCTGCCAAGCCCCGCCCACCCACCCACACCTCAGTCAAGGCCCGCCCATCCAGCCACACCCCTCTGCCACACCACGCCCACCACCCCGCCCTCTGCCCAAAGCCACGCCCACCTCCCCCGCCCTCTGCCAAGCCCCGCCTCAGCTCCCCCCCCCTAGTTCTGGGAAGGGGAGGCACCAGATGGTTTTCTCTTCTGAGGGTGGGTTGGCGGTCCCCCCAGCTACTTTTCTTCACACCCCTCTCTTCCCCTCATCACACAAAAGGGACAGGTTTTGGGCAGCCAGGGCGGGAGAATTTTTCAGCCCCACCCTCTGGGGGGCTGGGGATGGTAGGAAGCGGTGGGCAGTCCCAGCAAGCTCAGCCTCTCACGGACCACCTATCTTTCTACAGATGCGTGCTCCCCCGGGGGCAAGGATGCACCATGACATTGCTGGAGACCCACCTTGGCTCTTCCCAGGTGAGGGACAGGGTCATTCCTCCCTCTGGTTCTCCAGGGCGCCTCTTGGCCTGCTTCTCACCACGTCCCCTGCCCTCTCACCTCCCGAGGTCTGCAGGTGCAGATCCCCACCCCCTAGCATCCATGGTTCTGCTTGGACACTCACTTTTGTGCTTCAGGCCTCACCTCGCACATCACCTCTTCCAGGGAGCCTCTCCTGATTACCTAAGGCTGCATAACAAATGATCACAAACTGGGGTCTTAACACAGCAGAAGTTTACTCTCACAGTCTGGAGGCCAGAGGTCCAAAGTCAAGGGTGGGCAGCCTGGTTCCTTCTGGAGTCCGCAGGGGAGCATCCATGCCTCCTCCAGCTTCTGGTGCTGGTGATCCTAGGCCTGTGGGCGCCCCCTATCTCCACCTCCACTGCCACACAGCCGGGTTTCCCTCTTATAAGGACACCAGTCTTTGGGTGTGGGGCCCACCCTAAATCCAGGGGTACCTCATCTCGAGATCCTTAACTAATTACATCTTTGCAAAAACCCCTGTTTCCAAATAAGGTCATATTCAGAGTTCCAAGTGGACTTGAATTTTGGGGACACATCCAATCCTGTACATTCTGTGTCCCTGGGCACGAGGCCTGGCCTGGGGATCCCTGGGTGCTCATCCTCTCCCTCAGGGTCCCATGAGGTGGGAACCGCCTTCTTCTTGTTTGCTGCTGTCACAGGGCTGGGTCCCCGGGAGCCCTTGGGACACGGATGCAGGTGGGCTCTTGGGTGGGACACATTTACCCAAAGTAGACACCAGAAAACCATCACCCAAGTTCATCGTGAAGAACTTGGGAACCTACATAAATGGATAAATAACAGACACCATGTGATGGTCACGTGTGTCTGGTTGGGTGTTTGCTCCGTGGGGCTTCCCGCGTGGCCGGCAGGTGGCGTCCCTCAGCCTTCCCTGGCTGGCCTGGGTGTGCCCCGCGCTGTGCTGGGACCCGGGGGCTGCCGCAGCTGCTCATGGGCGTCCGCGATGGTGCCCGGACCCCGGCACTGTCTCCTGCCAATTGTGTGCTTGTTTTAGAGACCTCACGGGTGGGAGGGGAGGGGCTCGGGGATCGTGTCCCGTCGTCCCCAGGAAGGTTCTAACTGTGGAGAGTGGGAGCCCTGTCTTCCTGCTCTGGGCCCCACCCCTCAGGCTTAGCTTAAAAAAGAAAAAGCAACTTTGGGAGACAGGTGCCCCCCGTCAGGTGCTGAGTCTGTGGGTTTTGTCGTGGTTTAGTGGCTCTGCTGGGGCTTTCCCTCCACGCCAGCCCCCTCACCACCAGCTGGGGGTGAACGAGGCCCTGGGAAGTGTGTTTGGGGTCCCAGGACCCCAGGGAAAGGGCAGCGCTGGTGCTGGGACTGGCCTTCTGGGCGATGAGTAAGTGGGGTGGGACACCCTGCTGCAGCAAGTGTGTCTGAGAAGTGAACACACCTTTCCTGTCTGTGCAGGTTGAGCTGGAGCAGCAGGCCTTGGCGCCCCAACTCCCGAGTTGTCCAGACTCACGACCCTCCTGGCCCTGTACCTCCCCGACCCCCATTCTCCATGGGACATCTCCTTAGGGCTCCCCCTTCTACCCAATAAACAGAATCTGCAGTTTCGAGACTCCCCGCCTCTTTGGAGTGGCCCTCGGGGGGCACAGTGGGCCCCGCCTTGACCCGGGCTCCTGGGGAGACACTGAGGTGAGAGGCTCAGGAGCTGAGGACAGGACTCTGGCTTCTCGGGGGGCAGGAGGCCTCCACCAAGTGTGCCGTCTGTGAGGGCTGTACCCACAGACTGTCGGGTGCCCATCAGCCCCGCCCCCAGGGGTTCACAGCACCTGTGAGGATACCGAGGTGCCCCGTGGAGACCTGCCCCCTGCTGGTGCTCTGCTGGGTGCACAGAGCCTGGCCATGGGGGCCGGAGGCAGAGCGGCAGGGGGGCTGCTGGGTGCACAGAGCCCGGCCATGGGGGCCGGAGGCAGAGCGGCAGGGGCCCTGCTGGGTAGGGCTTCTTGAGGTTTCCCTGTTACTACCAGTGTCGCCTTGACCTTGAACTTGCCCAGTGAGGGGCTGGGCTGGGGTTCAGGCCTGGGAGTCAGACTCCAGGGTCTGGGCTCTGTGCGGACCCTTGATGAGGTGTGGGCCGGAAGAGCCCTCCCCTGGGGCCCACTGCTCTGGTGGCTCCTCTGGTCCCTGGCGCCACGCCTGGTAGACCTCTGAGCATCCAGGTTCTGTCCAGCATACATACTTCAAAGGGCCAAGCGTGGGGTGGGGCGGGGCAGGAAGGTGCTGGAGGTCCTGCTTCATCACTCATGGATGTCCTGCAGCCCTGGCAGGGCCGGAGCCAGGAGCCACTAGCCCTGAGTTCGTGTGTCCTCATCCTGGCCCTGGTCACCCCAGACACGGGGTGTCCCCCCACGCTTCCTGCCCTCCCTCTCCTGTCCCTGGGGAGCCCTGGCCCATCAGCCCAGGGCTGGGGTCAGACTGGTTCCAGGGTCAGATGGGGGCTGGGGTCAGACAGGGGCTGGGGTCAGATGGGGGCTGGGGTCTTACGGGGGCTGGGGTCAGACAGGGGCTGGGGTCAGACTGGTTCTGGGGTCAGACTGGGGCTGGGGTCAGACTGGGGCTGGGGTCAGCCAGTGCTCAGCCTCCCTGGGGCTCCCTACTGCTCCTGCCCTTTGAATGGTCCCCTTGGTCTCTGGGCTGCCCTATCCTCGCTTGACCCCAACCTGACGGCCTTTGTTGGAAGGCAGTCTTACATCCAGATCAAGGTGGCCGGTCCCCTTTAGCTGACCAAGCATGGAGCCATCGCAGGGTGGGCTTTTCTGGCCTTGAAGGTGGAAGGCTTCCCCCTGCCGGCCAAGGACCAGGGATGCTGATCTGGGTAGGAGTTGCCTTGGGCCCCTCTTGGCCACCTGGCACCTGCCAGTCTGCCTCATGACCGTTAGCGACAGGGAAGCTGAGGCAGGGCAGCTCGCCTGGGCTACGCTGTAGAAGCGCCGGGGCTTGTGCCCAGGAAAACTGACTCCAGCTTCACCTCGACCTGCTCATCCTCTGGTTCTGAGTCTGGGATCAAAAGCTCGGTAGGGGTGGGGGTCCGGAGCCCGGATGGGAAGAGGGGATGCTGGTGGCCCCCCGCCCCTGGAGCGCGAGCAAGGCAGGGCCTTCTGGGCTGTGGGCCTCATCTCACTGTGCACTGTGGGGCTTGGCACGGGGAGGGTGGCTACCATCACAGTGGGAGAGGACGCAGGTGCAGGAAGGAGACGGAACAGCTGGCAGTCCCCTGGTGCCTGCAGAGGACTGGCTCGACCCCACCGCTGCCTCCTGTGGGCCCTGCGCTCCCACCAGGCCGCTGTGCCTTTCACACGCTGCTCCCTCTGCAAGGAACATCCTTCTCACCCAAGTTCTGCAGCCCCTCCTCGGGTTGGAGATGTGGTCCTGTGCTGCCGTGTGGGTGTGGGCGGCCTGGTCCTGCTCTTAGGCTGCACTGTCCACCATTGTCTCCAGGCCAGGAAGGTGGTGATGCCGGCTGCTCTGGTCCAGACCACACCCCCCACTCCGAGGCTGTGGGTATCCGGGGCCAGGATGCTCGCCCCCTGTGTGGTCGGAGGCCAAGTTTGCTGAGGACACTCTCAGGGCATTGTGCAACACGCCAACTCTCCCTCTCAATATAAACCCAGAGACCTGGGAGGGCACAGGAGCCTGGAGCACAGACCCTCCATGGAGGCCGGGCTGCTGAGCGCCATCCTGGCCATCACCCTGGTGCAGGTGGAGATGACCACGCAGGACCTGGACCTGCAGAAGGTGGCTTGTCTTTCTTGGCTTGGGGAGGATGGGCAGGGAGGGGCCCAAGCGTCCAGCTGCTCTGGTGCCCTGTCCCTCCACTCCCAGGGATGCCGGGGTAGCTACGCTGGGGCCCCAGGCCCCACCCAGGGCGGCCCTGCAAGGGCAGGTGGCTGAGGCTCTGAGTTCAGCCCTGCCGGGGGTCTCCTCTCCTGGTGAGTGGGTGTGAGGCGAGTGCCCACGGACGGGCAGGGGCAGCACCCTCTTCAGGGCCTCCTGGGGGCAGGCTTACATCCTCGGCCAAGCCAGCAGGCCCTGCAGGGTCTCCAGGGCGTGGGGCTCAGCACGGCCACCTCCTGCTCCTGGGCGGGTGGGAGCCTCCTGCGCCCTCCGACCCCGCACGCCGTGGGAACTGGAGGCTTTCCAGGTGTGGAGCCCTTGGCTGGGGGCTTTGGTTTCCACCCAGTTGCTTCTTTGCCGGGCCTGCCGGCTACGGGGCCCGGACACGTCGGCAGCCTCAGAGGCGACGGGTGTTGGGACACAGGTTCATTTCTTTTGCAAAAATGATCAGTTTCCAAAAAATTTGGATGGACGTGCTGGGCTCTGTGGGGGGTCAGTTTTTGGAGGCAGGAGCCCCATCCGCACGTGACCGGGCAGAGCGGGGCCTCCTCCCTGGGGGCGGGGCTGCTGGCCGCTGCTCCCGGGCGCGTTTCGCGTTCGGCTGGCCCTCTCCTGCTGCCCTCTCTCAGGCTCCCACCACCACTGCCGCTGCAGTCCTGTCCCCAAGGCCCGGCAGCAGCAGGGACTGGGTCTGCTTGGGGACTGGGGCCGGCCCCGTGGCAGCTGCAGACAGGGCTGCTCAGGGAGGGGCGCGCCCTGTCGGCCCGGCTGTCTGACGGCCGGAAGAGGCCCCTCCGAAGGCCGACAACGTGCTGTTTGCTACCGAGCCTTGCGGCCGTCCGCTGACCTTTCAGAGCCTGCCAGCTCCTGGCCTGGGGGGTCCAGGGCCAGGGGAGGGTCTGCCTCTTTGAGGCCCAGGGATGGGGTCTCTGTCTGGCTGCCCGAGACGGGCTTGGCTCCGGCTTCTTTCTTTAGATTGCAGGATTCTGGAGGGAAGTTGGTGTGGCCTCCAGCCAAAACCTGGCACTGAAGACCCCTAAGAGGCTGGAGGCCTTGTTCCTGACCTTGAGTGGGGAGGAGCTGACTGTAAAGGTCGCATATAACAGGTAAGCAGCCGGAGGCTCCTGGGGGCTCCGTGGGGGTGGAGTGGTGGGGGCAGGCACATGTGGCCGGTTCCCGGAGCAGCCGTGAATGTGGTCATTGTTGTCACTTGGTGCTCCAGACCCCCAGGCTCCCAGAGCTGCCAGCTGTAGATCTGCTCCTCCACCTCCATCTTCTCCAAAAGAAAGGACAGTCTTGATGAAACCCCGTCAGTTTACAAGAAAGGAAAGTGGACTTAGTGGTAGCTGGTTCTCTGGAGGTCACGGAGCCCTTGGGTGAGAGGCTGGCATGGTCCCAGCCTGTACCTTTGCCCTCCTCATCCTGCTCCAGGCTCTCCTGGGGACAGACACGCTGCCAGAGCCCTTCCCAAAGACACGGTCCCCCTCCCGCCACCGCCGGGAGTGCGCCCGGCAGAAGGAACGCAGGCTGGCGTTTTCATAATGAGCCCTTCTACTGCCTTCCAGCTCAGGCAGCTGTGAGACTGAAGAAATAGTGAGCTCAGAAATAGACGTTTCGGGGAAATTTGTTTTCCCTGGTAAGAGCCGTTTCCTGGTTGTGGTTACCACCCTCTGGCCCTGCACACGGCCTCGCCGCTCCCTGCGCTGCCCCCTGCGCGCCTCCTCGTGCCCCAGACACCCATCTCCCCCAGCCCCCGGGGCAGCCTTCTGGGGTCGCTCTAGTCCTCCTTTCTCCACCCTGGCATCACAGGAGGGGCTGGGCACGGGGTGGCGAGAGCGTGGGGTCAGGCCCTGCAGACCCTGGCCGCCGAGGTCTGCCAAGCCCGAGAAGGGGCCTGTCTGCCCATGTCTGTCCCTCCTGCTTCCTCCCCCAGGCCACAGGGAGATCCACGTCATAGACACAGACTACGAGCAGTACGCCATCCTGAGGGTGTCCCTTCACTGGCAGGGCAAAGAATTCCACGTGCTGAAGTATTTCAGTAAGTTCCCCCTGGGGTGGGGGGCTGGGCTGCTGCTGCCCTCCTGGGGACCACCTGGCTCAGGCCCCTGTGCCCCCCACAGCTCGGAGCCTTGAGGGCGAGTATGAGCCAGGCTTCTGGAGGTTCCGGGAGCTGACAGCAGACACGGGGCTGTACCTGGTGGCCCGGTACGGTAAGTCCCGGGCCTTTGGGGTGGGCACTGGGCTAGGGACCCCACTGGTGGGGCCCGGGCACCCACCCCACAGCCCCTCACGCTGTCCTGTCCCACAGGGAGGTGTGCCAAGCTCCTGAAGGAGGTGAGCCTGCGCCCAGGTCTGTGCTGAGCCCTCGGCCTGAGTCCCCGCCTGATGGGGGCCCTGGCTCGCTCTAGATCCTGGGCCTCCAGGCTGGTGACAGGCGGCCAGGAGGGGACACTGGCAGCTGGGGCGTGAGGGCAGGGCTGGGCGGGGAGGGAGGAGGCTGGCCCTTGTCCTCCGCTTCCGTCCAGCAGGGCACTGTGGGCCCTGTCTCGGGCTCCCCGGGCCCCTCACTGTGCTAGCCTAGCCCACCAGCTGGAGGGCCCCCTCTGTCTCAATGGTCCCGAGGGGTTGGGGCTGTTATCCTGCTTTGCAGGTAGAGAGACAGGCCCAGGCCGTGCAGCCGGGACACCCACTCCTGGCTGTGGCCCCAACCGCTGCCTCTCGGTGGTGGGGGGCTTGGGGGCCAGGTAGTGCCCTGAGGCTCCGCCCTTCTGTGTCCAGGAGCTGATCTAGAGAAGCCCCGCCCCAGCCAGGATGCTCGGAGCCCCGCCCACCCAGCCTCCCCTGGCCACCCTGCCCTGGGGGGCCGCCTGCACCTGCTCCGAATAAAGCCGACTGCCGACCCCATGGCCCCGCGTCTTTCCTGGGGCGCAAAGAGTGCCGGGTGGGGGTGGTTGGGGCGTGTTTTCTGTGACCGCCCTAGAAATGGCACCAAACCTGACTCTTGGGTGGTGTGGGTCCCAATCCAGGCTGGCTCCCTTCCCTTTCCACCTGGCCCTGCCCTTCTGAAAGCCTGTGGGCCAGGCTGCCCCACGCGGGGACCCCACCATCATCCTCACCCTAGTCTCTTTCCAGGCAGCCCCAGGCCAGGGTGCCTTGAGCAGAGGTCCTGCCAGTGAAAGTGGCCACATTGGCGCCTGTCTACCTTCTCCCGTGGCTTCCTGTTGCCCCAAACTCAAACCCACGGGCACTGGGCCCAAGGCCCTGGGCCGTGGCCGCCCCTCCCGCCCCCTGCTGGTCAGCCCAGCCCTACTGAGCGTCCAGGCCCACCCTGCACTCTCTCACCCCCGACCTGCACTGTGGCTGTGTGCTCACTCCGTTTTCTTCCATCGGCTGGGACTGGAGGGCAGAAAGGGTGTCTGGGTCAGGGCAGACAACCTGGGGGGTCAGCACTGAGGTTCTGAGCACAGCCCCCTACCCGTGTGCAAGCTGGGGGACTGGGACCCTCAGGCACCCTGCCAGCCGTCAGAAAGGCCTGCAGGAGGAAGGACCAGCCCCGAGGGGAGCGCCTGCCCAGGACTCGCCTGAGCAAATCCTGAACCGAGTCCCCAAAGACCCACAGAAGAGATGTTTGGAGGGTGCCTTCTGACACATCAGAGGTGTTTGGGGGACACCTGGAACTTCCCCCAGGTCCGTCCTGCCAAGGCCACCTCCCTCAGCTGGGCTTCCCGAGGGAAGGCCCTGGGAATCCTGCTCAGGGGGCTGCAACACAGCCTGCAAAATAAACCCAAGCCAGTTAATGTTGCCATGTTTCTGGAGGCTGCAGGTCAGGGTTTCCGGCAGGGTTTCTCCTCCCAGCTTGTGGATGGTGGCCCCCCTGCCGCGTCTCCTCTGCGCACAGATGTCCTTCCTCGTCCGCGGGCGCCAGCGTCCCCGGCCCAGACCTGGCCTCCTGACCTCGCCTAAGCGTGGCTCCTCTTTTAGGCCCTGACTCCAGATAACCAATTCACCCAACTACTTATTTGTGCATCCACTCTCTCTCTCCCCCTTCCTACCTATCGGTCTAATAGGGTAAATTCTGGCAAACTGAATTTCCCTGTAAAATTACCCAGTTCATCCAGGACTTCAAAGTTATCTGCTCAGAGGTCAGCCAGGTACCTTCTGTTGATGAAACTTTTTTTTCCTTCTGTCCCAGAGATCATTTCCCTCCCTTTTGTCATTTCTTACTTCACGGATCTGTGGTCTCCTCAGTGTTTCCTTATTTGTTAGTAAATTCTTTTATTCTTTAAAATAACAGTAACAGTTCTGTTAATAATTCTGTAAATTAACAGAAAAATTCCGTCAGTTTTCCCACGGGCGAGGCCCTTGGTTCGCTGATGACGCCTGCTGTCCTCCGTTCTCTGTTACTTCCCACTTTTACGGCCTCCCTCCTGATTTCCTGTGCTTTACTTCGTTGCTCCCTGTCTGGCTGCTTGAGTGGGGAATTTAAGGCATTTATGTTCATTCTTCCATTTCTAGTGGTGGGAGCGTTTAAGGCGGTGACGGTCCCTGGCCCCGTTGTGTATGGCGTTTTTATTATGTTTCTTTTCTTTTATTTATTTTTAATTTTGTTTTGGGGGGAGGTAATTAGGTTTTTACTTACTTATTTATTTTGATGGAGGTACCAGGGATTGAACCCAGGACCTTGGGCACCCACTCTACCCCTGAGCTATACACTCTCCCCTCTGCTGTGTTTATTTTAAAGGGATTCTGTCATTTCAGTTTGTATTTTTCCTTTCATCCAAGAGTATTTTTTAAAAAATAAAATAGACATTAAAAAAACCCCCGAACTTTGCTGTATTGGGGTCAAAGGAGGCTGTTTGTTGTACCTTCTACTTCATGGAGTTTACTGACACTTCTTTGTGGCCAATCCATTTTGTGCACGTGTCACTGCCTGCTGTCAAGGTGTACAATCAAATGTAAACCCTCAAGATCCGCCTCGTGGTTTTTTTTTTCTTTTTTGGTGGGGGGAGTAATTAGGTTTCTCTTATGTATTTTAAAATTAATTTTTATTTTATTTTTTATGGAGGTACTGGGAATCGAACCGAGGACCTTGGGCAGGCTAAGCGCAGGCTCTGCCGCTGAGCTGTACCCTCCCCCGCCTTCTGGTTTCTCAGGCCTTCTTCGTCCTCGCCTGCAGGGGGCGTTAGCCCGGCCTTGCTGAGAGCGGCGGGCGCACTTCTGCTGCTATTAGCGATCTCTGCTGGCTTTGCCTCGTATTTTGCTCTTGAAAGTTTGACTCAGTTAATTTCTCTCACCCTTGAAAGAAACTTGATTTTTTTTTCTTTTTGTAAATTTTTAAACTGAAGTATAGTTGACTGACAATGTTGTGTTAATTTCTGGTGTACAGCAACGTGATTCAGTTACACACATGCATACTTTTCCATATTCTTTTTCACTACAGTTTATTATGAGATATAGAGTGTAGTTCTCTATGCTCTCTGGAGGCTCTCGTTGTTTATCTGCTTCACATCTAGCAGTGAGCGTCTGGAAACCTGATCATTTTGCCTGGAAACTCGGAAGAATTTTTCTTTTTCAGTGAATTCCAAAATTCAATTTGTTTCCTGAGCCCAATCAGCTCTTATTCAATTTTTCCCTCTTTTTGCTCATTTCTGCTTAGTTACTTAAAAAAAAAACTTTCAAGACGTTCTTTTAATGCCTTTCAAACCTGTAGCCTATTTAATTCAGTTTTCTTGTTTTCCACGCCTCCCCGCCCTCCCCATGGTGGGATTTCCCACCGATGGCCTGTTTTTACTCTTGTTTTGGTTTCTTCTTCTAGCAGCCAAGTGTAAGACTGCTTAAGTGTGTTCGTGTCCCAGACGGGGCTGGCACTTCTGGCTCCTAACAAGATCCCAGTCCTTGTGCATCCACTAAAGGGAGTGCAGAAAATGCCCTTCAGTGGGTGGCAGTTTTAGCCGCTGGTGTGTGTGTGAAGTTTGCTCCGCTCTGCCTTGACGGACCCCACGTTCATAGGCGGTTTTAAACTCCCTATCCGCAGGCTGGAAAGGCCCCCGGGCGCTTGCCAAGTCTCCCCTCTCCCGGAAGTGCTGCCTTCCCCAGGCTGCCGCCCGCGCCCGTCCTGCCGCCCGCGCCCCCTGCGGCCCGCGCCCCGTCCGGCCGGCTGCGCCCCCTCCTGCCGGCCCGCGCCCCCTCCTGCCGGCCCGCGCCCCGTCCTGCCGCCCGCGCCCCGTCCGGCCGGCCCGCGCCCCCTCCTGCCGGCCCGCGCCCCGTCCGGCCGCCCGCGCCCCGTCCTGCGCCCGCGCCCCGTCCTGCCGCCCCGCGCCCCGTCCTGCCGCCCCGCCCCGTCCTGCCGCCCGCGCCCCGTCCTGGCCGCCCCGCGCCCCGTCCTGCCGCCCGCACCCCGTCCTGCCGCCCGCGCCCCGTCCTGCGCCAGCGCCCCGTCCTGCCGGCCGCACCCCGTCCATCCGTGTCCTTGTGGCAATTCTGCGGTCAGAGCAAATTTCCTCCGGGGTCTGTTTCAGCTCAGACTTTGGGGCTCGCCTGCCTCCCCTCGCCCCTGCGGGTTCCATCTCCCTTCGCAATTGTCCGTGGAGTCTCGAGACGGGGGCTTGAGAGCGACCTCTGGTGGCCTTTCGTGTTTTTACAGAAAGTGTGAGGTTTCTATTCATGGTTTGTGTGGTCGCTTTTTCCCTTTTTGGAAGATTGTGCAGAGAATTTGCTTTAATAATGGTCACTACCTTAGGTCACGCAGATGTCCTTTATCTACACCACCTTGTTGTTTGTTTCCTTTTTAACTTTATTTTTTCCTTTTTTGTTTGTTAATGAAGGGGGGGTACTTTTAGCTTCATTTATTCGTCTATTTTTTAAAACAGAGGTACTGGGGTTAAACCCAGGACCTTCGGCAGGCGAGGCACGCACTCCACCACTGAGCTAGACCCTCCCCTACGCTGCTTTTTATAGTTTTTATAGTTTAGAGTGTTACAAAACTACAGTACAATTTCAGACGTGGGTCTCACCTGGTTAAGCAGAGCGGTCCTAGCTGTGCTCAGTCTATCCTGTGGTCTGAACGTCTGTGTCCCCCCCCCCCCCCGCGCCCCCGCCAACGTCAGGAGCTGACATCCCAACCCCTGATGCGATGGGTTGGGAGGTGGGGCCTCGGGCAGGAGATGCAGTCCCGAGGCCCCTTACAAAAGCAACCCCGGAGCTCCCTCCCCCTCCCCCTCCCCCACGCGAGGACACAGCAAGGAGTCTCGACCCAGAAGACCTCACGTGGCCAGGCTGGCTCCCTGCTCTTGCGCGTCCAGCGTCCAGGACTGTGAGAAGTAAATGTCCGTTGTGTATACGCCACAGTCTGTGGGTTTTTGCTGCACGATTCCCGCGGGCCGGCAGCCTGCCTGGCTGCAGCGCAGGAAGCCTCGGCGGGTCCGCTTCCAGCATCCGTCCTTTCTGCTGCTTCTCGCGCGCCTTGTCTTTGTCTCCCAAGTGTTCTTCCTCAGGAAACTGAACTCACAAAAACAGTGGGAAAGGCTCATGTGACTTCTGGGCCATGCTTTCCTTTCACTGTCCCTTCGCACCAGGGACTGTCCCAGCCCGAGCTCAGGCTGCGGCTCTCGGGCGCGAGGCAGCGGAAGGCTTCGCGGCAAGTCTGTGGCCTGCGAGCCCACCTTTGTCACCTTTCCCGCGTGGCTCACCTCCTCAGCAGGGCGGGGTGCTGGCTTGTCGGAGGCCCCTCCTGGGGAGCAAGGCCTGGCGGGACCGGTGTCTGCCCTTTTCCTCGCCTTCCAAGCCCTGCCAGAGCTCCGGGGGGCCGACCAGCAGAGGGGGCTGGGAGGTGTGGTTTGCAGGGTCGCCCACCCCCAGGAGGACCCTGCCAGCTGCTTCCCTTTGGGTTTCGGGGCCTCGGACAGATCCTGCCCAGCCCTCTGTCCTCCGCTCCAGGCGGCCCTGGGGACGTGGCCAGGGCCCTGCCAGCTGAGGTGGGGGCAGCAGGGTGAGGCTGCCCGGAGAGTGAGCGGGTCTAGGGGCGGAAAGAACAGGGCATTCCGGGCCCGGTGCCGGCTGCGGTGGGGGCCGGAGGCCACGGCCAGCCGAGCAGAAGAGTGGGTGGGAGGGGGTGGGAGTGCTCAGAAAATTTGTGGGGGGCACTTTTGGTATTTTTAATGATTAAAACAAAAGATACGCAGAACTGTGGCTTCTGGAAGAACTCTTTGTTCTCTGCCTCTCCTCAGACTTGACCTTGGCCGGCTGCCGCCCATGGGGAGCAGGGTCTCTGGCACCCCCAGCCTGAGCGAGGGGGTGTTGGCTCCCCGCCGGGGAGGGGAGGAGAGGAGATGGTGCGGCTCCGAGCAGGATGCTTGTTCTGGAATCTTCCAGGTGGAGGGAAGGGTGGAGCATCAGGGAAGGCATGGAGTAGGAACGTAGAAGGGGCTCGGCACCCCCTCCCCAGGGCCCGCCCCCCACTCTCTGGCACCTGAGGGTGAATTCCGCCCCGCCTCAGGTAATGTCGCCACCTTATGAGAAGTGAGGCCAGGATGGCGTCCCGGTGGTTGGTGGCCGCCCACAGCAGGGCGTCAGAGCCATATAAACAGGCTTCCAGGGGCTGGAGCGACCTCTTAGCCGGCCGGGCCCCAGGTGTGTGCGCTGCTGCGTGGACCCCTGGGAGGATGGCGGGCGTGCTGCTGACTGCCCTTCTGGCTCTAGTCTCTGTGCCCAGGGCCCAGGCATTGTGGCTGGGGAGGCTGGACCCTCAGCAGGTAACAGTCCTCTCATGCCACACACGTCTGGGGCCATGTTTGTCTTAGTGGCCTGGACTCCTTGGGGCCACATGGCTCCTGGGCCCCCGTGGTGCCAGCTCAGACCACACGGGCTGCCGGGCCCCGGGCTCCCGGACCCAGAGGATGGCCCAGGGGTGGGAGGGACCAGCCTGCCTTACCCCCTCCTCCTCCATCAGCTTCTGGGGTCCTGGTACGTGGTCGCCGTGGCCTCGGGGGAAAGGGACTTTGCGGTGGAGAAGGCCACGAAGAACATTGAGGGGGTCGTGGTGACCCTCACTCCTGAAAACAACCTGAAGATGCTGGCCTCCCGGCACAGGTGGGGAGGCACCCTCCAGATCCCCCGTCCCCGCCCTTCCCTCCCTCCACCCTGAGCTCTGCTCTGAGCCCCACCCTCTGCCTGGCCTCTTGGGCCTGCATCCCCGGACTCCTGGCCTGGGCGCCCAGGTGGGACTCAGGCCTTCTCGCCTGGGGCCAGGGGCAGCCTCTGGCCGCCCTGCCTGCTGCTCCGGGTCCCCGGTCGGCTGGTTGGAGGGGTCTCTTCTTTGTGCAAGGCCCTGCTGAATCCCAGGTAAAGTGGGCCGTGCATCTGTGCCCAAGAGCCACTGGTTCTCTGGGAAATGGGATCCCCCGGGGGTGTGGTCACTGAGGCCGCTTGTCTGGTTGGGCTCGTGGCATCAGGCTGAGCCTCGGTTGACTCTGACCCGTGGAGCGGATCATGCGCCCGGCTGGAGGGAGTGGGGCGGGCGGGAGCGGGCAGGCGGCGGCGAGGGCGCTGTGCTGCGGGGGTGGGGTGGCCTCACGTGAGCACACGCGTGGTCTGACGCCGTGGACAGCACTTCCCTGTCAGCCCCTGGGTCCCTGCCCTCTTCTGAACCTTTTAGCGTTGTATTCTCTTTTGTCTTTGCTGACGTTTAGAAATTGTGGTAGAATAAACATTAGGATCTGCCACCTTAACCACTTCTAAGTGCACGGCTCAGTGGCACTCAGCACATTCGTGCTGTTGAGCAACCACCCCCACCATCCATCTCCAGAACTTTCTCGTCTTCCCAAACGGAACCTCTGTCCCCATCAGACACTCCCCCCCGCCCCCGCCCCGCCCCCAGCCCCGGCCCCACCACCTACTTTCTTTCTCTGCAGTTTGACTCCTCTGCACCTCGTGTGAGTGGAATCACACGATAGTTGTCCTTTTGTGACTGGCCTGTTTCACTCACATAATGTCCTCGTGTCCTTCAACCATGCTGCCGCCTGTGTTGGGATTTCCTCCCTTTTAAGAATGAGTAACGTTCCAGCGTGCGGATGGGCCACACTTGTTTATGCCGCCGTCCGTCGGTGGGCACCTGGGCTGCTTCCAGCTCGGGCACCTGGGCTGCTTCCAGCTCGGGCTGCAGTGAGCACACATCTCTTCGGGACGCTGCTGTCAGTTTCTGGGGGACACACCCAGGAGCGGGATTGCTGGGCCATGTGGTGACTATGACATTTTGGGAGGAACTCTGTTCCTTTTTACGGCTGTGTAGTTCTCGGTCCCGTGCTCTGCGGGCGGCTGCCAGGGGTCTCCAGGCTTCTGCAGCTGGAAACGCACTTTGGGGAGTCCTGTGAGCTGGCCTCAGAGGGTGAACCCTCGGGAGTCAAAGTGCGCCCGTCCTCCTGGAAGCTTTGCTCCGTGTCGTGTGAGGCCGGTCCCCTGAGCTGGTGCCAGCCCGGGGCGCCTGGTCCCTGTGTTCCTGGCCGTGTTCGTTTTTACCACCTTCTCTAACCTTGAGGACTTGGGGTTGGGGGAACCTGCTTTTCAGCCTTTGTGTTTCCTTTAACCCACTGTCTGTTCATACCTTTGGCATATTTTCCCTCGGGTGGGTTTTTACTGACTTGTAAGAACCCTTAAGTGTTAGGGATTTTGGCCACTGCCTGCGGTAAAAGGTAGTTGCAGATAGATTTCCCCGTTTGTTGTTTTTCTCAGACCATCAAGGAGTTTTGGATGGGAACGATTTTTTTTATCTTTGTGTGGAGGTAAACCAGGCTTGCTTTTTTAGGGCTTCTGGGTTTTGTGCGTGGTGAGTAAGGCAGCCTTTCCGCCTCTTGTGCCAAGAGGCCACGCACCTCCCTGGTGCACCGGCTGTGCCCTGGGGAGACGTGGGGCGTGACCGCTGTTCCCGAGAGGACAGCCCAGCTGCCCGGCACCCCGCACCCTGCAGCCCGCGTCTGCTCCACTCACCTGAGACGCTCTCTTCCTCACGCACCAGCCTCCTCTGTGCTTGGCTGTATCTCTGGACCGTCCGTCCCGTCCCTTCCATCTGTCTCTCTGTTCGCCGGTTCCGGGTCTCACAGCTCCGGGGTGCGCTTTGCTGGGTTACAGCTCCCTCTTGCTGGCGGCCCTTGCATTCACGCCTTTCCTGGTTATTCCTGTGTCTTCCCCGGAGCGCTGTGGTGAGCGGCTCCCGCTGCTCCGGCAAAAGCAGGTCTGATCATTCTCAGGGCTGACGGCTCAGGGCCACGGGCCCCTACTGGCTGCTGCATCCCTTTATCCAAAACTGCAGATGCCCCTGTTTGTCTGACTCTCGGGGGCTTCTGAGTCGTCTTCACGCGGGGCTGGAGGACCAGGGCTCTCGGGAGGCGAGGGAGCAACTTTGCACTTTGCCGGCCCTGGGCCGGCCCGCTTCCCTGACGGGTCGCTTTGGTGGAGAGCAGGGCTTCCGGGAACTGGGGCCACCAAGACAGAGGCCGAATCCCCTCTGTGAACACGATGGCCGCCGGCCAGTTCAGGGCGGCAGAACCTGCCTCCTCTCGTCCTGCGCCCAGACGCTGGGGGACGGAGGATCCCCTTCTGTTCCAGGCTGGAGAGGTGCCACCTGCACACTGTGGAACTGCTGAAGCAAAATTCCGGATGGGTGTTCTGGAACCCCTGTAAGACCGACGGCCGCTGAGGCCCCTCTGGGCAGCGCAGGGACGGCTGCGTTTCCCCGGCCGTCCTCGGGACCGGGGTTCTGCCGCCAGCCGCCCCGGGCCCTCTGTCCGGGCAGCACCCCCGCCCTCTGCGGGCAGGGCCAGCGGCTCGGGAAGGGGCGGGGCGACTCCGTCCCCGGCTTCAGTGCAGCTCTCCCCCGGGAAGCGGAAGGACCTAGTTTTGTCAGAGGTTTGGTGCCAACCCTGAGGTCAGAGGACAGCCGCACCTGGCACATTCAGCCGGGACCCCAGGCTTCCCTCTGTAGTGCTCTGGCCCCAGGGGGACAGGGTGAGGGGGCGTGAGCTGACATGAGCTGGGACTCACCTGCCATCCATCAACGCCATCCATCAACCACTGTGAGGCTCTGTGTGCTGGCACCTGGGGGGGTCCAGGGACCAGGGGGCCAGGGTTTGGGGCCCTTGCCTACTGGGAGGGGCCTCCCGCTGGGTCTGAGGCCCCTCCCTCGGGGCACCTCCTTCCTAGCCCTGGGTGTGCTGGAGTACCGGGTTCTGGGCACCAACTTCAGAGACTATGCCGTGGTGTTCACACAGCTGGAGCTGGCGGACGAGGCCTTTGGCACCGTGGAGCTGTACAGTGAGTGGGGCTGGGACGCCCCAGGCAGTCTGCCCGCCAGCCGCAGCCTCGCTGGGGGCTTCTGACTGTCCGCTGGCTGCACCGGTCCCCTGCCCGCCCTGGGCGACATGAGACAGTGGCCATGCTCTGCTCCTCACTCCCACTGGCCTCATCCCTGCTCAGGACCCTGCGTGGAGGGAGGGACGTGGTCCAGGGCTGGGGGAGGGCTGCACGTGGTCAGAGGCCTTGGGGTCAGAGGAGTGCAGGGTCCCTGTCCGTCCGAGTCCTGCTGCAGACCCGTCCTCCCCAGCCCCAGGCCTGGGTCTCAGGAGGGCGTCTTGCCCCGCAGGCCGGACAGAGCTGGCCAGCCAGGAGGCCATGAGCCTCTTCACCAAGTGGAGCAAAGGCCTGGGCTTCTTGTCTCAGCAGCAGGCCACGCTGCAGAGGGACCGTGAGTGTCGCCTCGTGCTGGGGGACGGAGCATGGGGCCACTCGCCAGCTTCTGCTGGACCTGGGGACCCTCCGGGCCTCAGGGAGCCAGGCAGGGGTCTTCAAGGAGTCACCTCCTCCCTGCCCAAAGTCGGGCTTGCGGGGCTGGCCCCCGTCTCAGGTGGGGCTCTGGGTGGTCAGTGGCTGCTCACTGTCCTGGGCGCCCGGCTGGGCAGGGAGACGCCCAGTACTCACAGCCGTCTCGCTTCCCCTGCAGTCACCTGTGCACACAAGGTCTTCCAGGTGAGCAGCCTTCCCGAGCACCCCAGGCTCCTGGGTGGTGGGAGGGGCCTGGGTCTCTCGGGGCCCCTTCTTTCCAGCGGCCCTGCTGCCATGCAGGCTGGGGGCCGGGGAAGCTGATGGCTTTCAGGGCGAGCCCGGGTCCCCTGTGCTCTTCTCGGTTTTCAGTGAATGCCACGGTCCCTGGGGACGGTGCCCGCCGTGTCCGGTGGAGGTGGCCAGACCCTGTTCTGCACACTCAGCTGCCCGGTTGCAGGGTGTCGGGCTGGCTGCTCCCAGGGGCGCTCTCTGCCGATTCAAATAAAGTGGTTCCACAATCCACGCTGATGCCTCTGGTCTGTGTCCCAGCCGTCAGAAGAGCTGTCGTGGAGTGGCCTTCTTGGGGCCCTGGTCGCTGCAGGGAGAGGAGGAGGGTGGGGTGGGCTCTCCAGGGCCAAACTGCAGGGCACAGAGCGGCTCTGGGACCAGAGCGCTGGCCTGCAGCCGTCCCCGCCGAGTCCCTCGGGGCTGGGAGGGCCTGGACCCAGGCCCTGGTCTGGAGGTGGGGGCTGGGCTGGAGGCGGCTGCTCCTTCTGCAGGGGTGACCATGGGCCCCGGGCAGACGGGGGGCTGGTCTGCCCGTGGTCCTGCTGAGGTGTGGGCAGGGCGCTGGGCTGAGGAAACTTGCATCGGTGCCCAGGGGGTGCTTGCTGGGGTGCCCGGGGCGTAGAGGCTTGGCTTTTCCTGGCCTGGGGCTCTGGGGCAGGGGCAGGGCCTGAGCCTGTCTGTCCTCCTGTGTTCTGGAGGGGCTGTGCCTCAAGTCCTGGCAGGAGCACGGGCCTTCGGGGGAGGCAGGCTGGGAGCTGGGGGCTGCCGTCGCTTGTGGTGAGGCGGGGTGCGCACTGGGTGCCTCACACGCACGCACACGTGCACACAGGCACATCAGTACCTGCCAAGGGCATCGGGAAGGCAGCCCTGGTGTCAGCTCCAGCAGCGGCTGAGCCCCGACTTCACAGAGGCCGTGCTTTCTGTGAGCGCATCTTCCCGTGAAGGGAGCCCCCGGGGTGGAGGTGCCCAGGAGCCTCCCAGCCTGGTGCATTAGCTCAGGGGACACGCGGTGACCCGAGGCCCAGGGGGGTGACCCGGGAACATCATAGCCTCCACCTTCGGCCGTCCCAGGCCGGCAGCGCCCACTGGCTGCTGTGCGGCTCCGAGGGCCCTCCCCCTTCCCCGCCCCGGGTTGGCCCACTAGGCTGGTGTGAGGCCGCAGGTTGCCTGGCTGCCCCTGGACATCCAGGCGGGTGGCTGAGGGAGGGGGCGACGATGCGGCTGCTGCCTGTGCTGGTCCTGGCGCTGGTGCTGGCTGTGGGGTCCCAGGAGCGGGAGCCGCTCCCCAGGGAGTCCCACAGTCTCAACTGGAGCAAGGTGAGCCTCGTGCCCCCACCCCGAGTCCTCTCGCTGGGGCAGGGCGGGCATCATCCGGAAAGAGCTGCCGGAGACTGTGGGCAGGGCCCCGGGCTGGGCAGGCTGGCAGGAGGCTCGGGCACTGGCTTCGGCTGGCCTGGCGGGGCTGCCCACCTGGCCTGTCCCTGACCTCCGGCGGCCTCCTCTGGGGACAGGCTGGGGCTTCAAACTCAACTGCCAGCCATGGGCCATAAGGGCCAGGAGCTCTGAGAAGGGGACAGACAGGGGCCTGAGGTCTCCCGAGGTGCCTGGTGGGCAGAGGGGAGGCAGGCAGCAGGGCATGTTCTGGAACAATGAGGTCGCCGGCCGGGTGAAGGTTCCGGAGGGGGCGGCCATGGGCACAGGCAGAGTAGACGTGGTGGGCAGGGAGCCCGGGTTTGCTGCCAGAGGAGTCGGGAGAATGGTGCGGGGCCAGCTGGGAGGGACGGGACCCCGCCAGGCCCATGCAGGCAGGAAGCTCCGACACACGGTGCCCACTGGCCCAGCCCAGGGACGCCCCAGACCCCAGACCAGCTGCACATCTGCCCCCATTGCCTGGGGTGACACTGGGGGCCCCGAGGCCGGGCCGTGCCAGCCTGTGAGTGCTGGATGTGGGCTGGGCCTCAGCGAGGGACACTGGTCCTGTGGGTTCTCGGGGACCTAGGGTGGGGGCAGAACCAGTGTGGCAGCCTGCCCCCCAGCACCTTCTCTGCAGTTTTCGGGGTTCTGGTACATCCTTGCCATTGCTTCCGACGCCCGAGGTGTCTTGCCGGGCAGAGACAAGAGGAAGCTGGGGGCATCTGTGATGAAGGTTCACACAGCAGGCCAGCTGAAGGTGGTCCTCGCCTTTAACGGGTGAGTGGGCGAGGGTGGGGGCCAGCATGTCCTTTGCACTCTGAGCCCAGGGAGTAGAGGAAAGGGGGCTGAGTGGGGTTGGGTTCAGCCTGGAACTCCCACAAGAACTGTCTCAGAAACCCCAGCGCCCACGACTTCCCACCCTAAGACTCCAAGGGCCGATTTTGGGAGGGGCGGCCGCTGTCCCGGGGCCTCCGTGGGCAGTGGGTGTTTGGAGCGTGTCCCCTGAGCTGCAGGACCGGCGCTGGCCCAGGGTGAAAAGTCCCAGAACAACGGGGCCCGGAAAGGGCTCCCTGGCCGCGAGTTCACAGCCCCTCTCCCCTCAGGGCGCGGGGGTGCCAGGCACACTCGCTGATTCTGCGGAAAGACAGGAAGAAGGCCGTGTTCAGGAACACCTGTGCGTACCGCTGGGGGGTGGCTGTCCATGGGCTTCCTGGCCACCGAGACCCTGGGTGGCCCACGACAGCGCTGGCCCCGGCTGTCCTCCCCAGGGAATGTGGGCCAGTGGGGACTGACGCTCAAGGGCCTGGGGCCTGGGCCAGGAGTGGGGCGTCCTTGCGTCCTTCCAGACGCCCCTGCTGTCCGGGCTCGAGCCGGCAGCTCTGTGCCTCTCCCCCGCCCAGTGAAGGGGGTGAGGGGCTTCCGCGTGCTGTCCACCGACTACCATGAGGGCGTGGTCGACGTGCGCCTGGGCCGCGCGGAACAGACCGCCAAGATGTTGCTGCTCTTCAGTGAGTCCAGCGCCAGGGCCCCAGAGGCCGGGGCCCTGCGCAGACGGGGGGTGAGGGCCCTGGAGAGAGGGAGGCCTCTGCCATGTCCTCACACGCAGGCAGGGGGAGCTCTGGCCTCATCTCCTAAGGGCACCAGTCCCACCATGAGGACCCTGTGCTCGTGACCTCAGCTGACCCCCCTCACCTCCCAAGGCCTCCTCTCACTCCGCCACTGGGGCTTCAGCATGTGAATTTGGGGGACACAAACTCACAGCCCACAGCAGTCGGTCACGGCCTGGGGTGGGTGCGGCATGGCAGGACGGAGGGTGGGGCTGGCCGGGCTGTGAGCAGAGGCTGGGGTGGGCGGCAGAGCCCGGGGCCCTGGTCCAGGAGACCCTGCGCGCTAGGCAGCTCTGGGTGGTGGCCCCCAGGGCTGAGTGGGGGAGGCCCTTGCAGAGGGGAGGTCGGAAAGCCAGAGGCTGGAGAGGGGCGGGCTGTCCACGTGGATGCAGAGGTCCCCAGGCTGATGGCAGGATGAGGGGCTGGCGGTGATGAACCAGGAGGAGGTTCTGCCCCGGATGAACAGGTGGGATGGAGGGGCAGGAACCCACTTCCAGGCGTGGGGGCTGGGGTCGGGGCGCCCAGCAGCCCTATTGGAGAGGGTGGGAGGGGGTCCCGGGGAGCCTCAGTCAGATGGACGCGGCTAGGGAGGGGTGGCAGAGGGGCCTGGGAGAGCAGAGGGGGCCCTGCGTGGGGACCCTGCGTGGGGACCCCACCTCCTGAGCCTCTCTGGGGACCTGCCTCCTGCTGGCTCGGAACAGAGGCGCCTCCTGCCGCCCGCCAGTCTCCATCTTCCACTGAGCGCCCCCTTGTCTCTGTCCTGAAGCCTCAGGGGCGTTTTGGGGCTGCGGGGGTGGTGGGGGTTGGGGCGCAGCCTCACGTGGCAGAACGGGAGACTCGGACGTTGTGCCTGCTCCGCACCGCAGGCAGACAGAGCACGTCCAGCTTCCTGACTATGAAAAAGTTCATGGACATTTGTGAGACTCTGAAGCTCACCAACCGCATGGCTGTCCTCCCGAAAGACGGTAAGGTGGTGCCACGAGGCGCTTGGGCTCAGACAGGGCCACTCCTGGCCCCACGCCCACCCTGTCGCGGATGGAGGGACAAAGGGGGGATGGTGGCATTTTTTAAAGATCTGAAGCCACAGTGAAGGCACGGCCGAGTGCGTGTGCCCCTTCTGCCTCCGGTGGCACCCAGAGCACACATGCTGCGTTGGTCTGGTCTTTGTGTGGGGCTGGGGGCCAGGGCTGCATGGCTTTGCCGTCTGTGGTGCCCACGACACCGGGGAGAGCCGGCAGCACGTGCATGGAGCCGGCCCGACCCTCTCATTCCTCTCTCACAGCCTCCTGTGCGCACACTGTCCTGCCGTGAGAGCAAGCTGCTGTCCACCAGCTCTCCCCTTTAAAGCTCGACTTGTGGTCCCCCTGGACCCTGGGAGCATTGTTCCAAATTGCAGGTCTGCATATCCAACTGCTTGCTGAGAGGAGTTTGGTGACCCCAAGCCGTTGATGGTGCCACGACTTGAGCCCAGCAGGGCCCTTTATCATCACGAAGGGATAGGGGTGGGAGGGCACGTGCTGACTGGCCAGGGGATGCCAAGCCAGGAGCCTCCCTTCTGCCTGTGTCCTCTGGATCCCCTGGCAGAAACACGCTGCCAGTCCCTTACCTGCTGCGAAACAGACCACGGCCGGTCCAGTGCGGCCTGCCTCGTGCTTTCTCTGCAGCGTCTCTGCCACCTTCCGTGTCTTCCTTGACATCCTGTCCTTGCTCAGGAAGCCATTCGCCTAGCGCCGCGCATTCACGTGGTGGGTGTGGTGCTGGCCGTGGGGGGCAGTGAGCGAAACAGGCACACGCAGCTCCGTCACTGGGGGATGCAGACACCAGCGCAGTCACCCGAGCACACAGTTACAGGCCCAGGGAGACACGCTTACAGGTACCAACTGCAAAACAATGGCAGGTCCCACCTGTTCCGGGACAGGGATGAGGAGTCAGAGAGAGCTTCTTGGAGGAAGAGACATTCGAGCTGAGAAATGAAGGGTGGTGGGAGTTAAGAAAGTGATGGTGGGGCTCGGGGAACAGGGCCTCCCTGGAAGATAAACGGTCTTTGAAAAACCCCAGAGCGGTGGAGATGTAGATGGGGACACGGATTCTGGGCCACTTGGAAAGGCAACGCGGTGGTCTGGAGAAGACCGGGGTGGGCCGGAGCTTGAGCAGCCCTGGGACACCCAAATGCAGGTGTTCTGGGGGGAGGTGGAGTCCAGGCCTGGGTGAGAGGCAGATACTTTGGCGTCACCCATGTGTATTTGGTGACGAAGGTGGCAGGCATGGATGAGATCACCTGAAGAGAAAACAATAGGATCAGTCAGCTACTGCCGTGTAACAAACAAGCACAAAGTCTTGGTGCCATAAACCAGTTTAGCTTTCCCGCCGGGGTGTCAGCTTGGACCGGCTGGCTCCAGCCGGGCTCACCTGTGCTCCATGGTTCTCAGCTGGATCTCTTTTCACAGGTTTGTGTTGGCAGGAGGTGGGCTGGTCTGAGCTGGCTTAGCTCCGCAAGCCCCTTGTGCTTTAAGTGGTGGGCTGACCGTGGCGTGCTGGTCTCACAGCAGTGGCAAAGGCACACAGGTCAGGAAGGAGCCGGAATCCTTCAAAAGCTCGACACAGGCACAGAGTCACTCTGCCGCGTCCTCCGAGTTGCTGCTCAGTCCTTGCTCTCGGCCACACCAGCTCACCTCCCTTCTGCGCCTCGAGGGTCTTCCCCCACCTTCTGTCTCATGTTCCCCAAGTCTCATCCAGCCAGGACGCGACGCTTGAATCCAGGGTCTCGTGGTCTGTGTCCTGCAGGGGTCCCCTACGTCACACACCTTCCAGCCAGAGTAGGAGTGACCCTGGCCCAGGGCTCAGCACTGGGGACCAAGAGCAGGCGAAGGGCTGGGCGATCCTGTGGGGGAAGGGTGGCGGGCTCCGCGTCTGCTGGCAGGCTGGGTCTCTGGGGGTGGGTGTCCCTGAAGCCCTGGCTTGGTGGCTCCGATGCGTTGTCCTCAGGGCTCTGTCCTCTGAGACACTTCTCTCTCATGTGTTCACTCCCTTCGGCCACGTCTGAAGGAGGCATCAGGACACACTTCAGTGTGCGACGCCCTCGGTCTGTTTCCTGCCTGGAGAAGTTGCCCTGAGGCATCACGTGCCCACGTCTCAGCTCCGGGCTCTTCTGACACATGGAGGGTTTTCTGTGTTTGATGCCAATGTCCTCCAGGTGCCACGAGCCAGCCCCAGGGTCCTTAGGAAACATGCCTCTCTCTCCAGGTGTGATGGCTGGGATTTGGGCTCTCAGCCTAGAGCATCCTGGAGGCCCTTGTGTGCTCCTTGAGAACCTCCCTGGCACCTGAATTCTTCTGCGGGTTTGACAGAGACATCGCACCACGATCTTGGCTGGGTCTGCGCCCTGTGGCCGTGTCTCACTGTGGCACCAGGGCTGGGTTTTATTCCCTGTTTTAATGCCCACGTACTAGATTTGGTATCAGGCCAGACTCAACCCTCCCCTGGGGTTTACACTGGGAATGAGAGCCCCTCAGATCTTGGGGGACCCCTGCTCACCCCTCGCATGTGGGGCCCATTCCCCTGGGTAGCCTCGCGCGCTCGCACGCACACACACGCGCACACACACTGACTGACTGCCCTGAGGGGGGAAGTGAGAGGGGTGAGAAGGAGGTTGGGGGCAGCTCTGCCAGGGGCAGGGGTATCCAGCATCGTAGCAGCATGCCCAGGCCCACAGAATGGGGAAGGGAGAGATTGCAGGCTGATGGGGGGGGGTCCCCTGGGCACTGCCTGGGCTGGGGTCACCCCTAGAGCTCCCTGGAGAAGACAGGGTCTGGGGGTCCTGGAACAGGGATGAGACCACCTATTGTGGAGGGGCTACGGGAGATGAGGCCTCAGCTCCCTCTCTGTAAAGCGGGGTGCCGAGACGGGGGACCCCTAAGGTCCCACAAGCTTGCAGAAGAGTCTGTTGGACTTCGTTCTCCATCTGTGACCCACTGTCCTCCAGGTCCTTGGAAAATGCTTTCTACCCTCTGAGGTCCTCTGAGCAGGGGCAGTCTGGGGACTTGGGGGACTAGGGACCTGGGGGTGCAGAACATGACAGAGCCCTGGACCACTCACTGGGGACCATGGACAAGACCCTCCTTGTTGGCAACCAGGATGTTGCCTTTCTGGGGATGATGGGAATGTTCAAAAACTCGGTTTTCCTGAAGCCCGCACAGAGCTACCAACACCCTAAGCATCGCTGAGTTGCACACTGGGGTGGACGAACATCACAGGGTGAGACGCGCATGTCTGTGAAGTTGTGAAAAGGGAGGCGTCAGGCTGATCTGGAGGCAGCTCTGCCCCTCAACCCAGGCAAAGGGGGGCCTGGAAGTGCTCCCACAATGGCGCCCACAGGGCTGCAAGGAGTTCCCGCCGCTGGGGCTGGGGCAGAGCCCGCGGCGAGGAGGGAGTCCTGGCCTCGCCCCTCTGGCTCTGGGAGCGTTCCCTCCGTGACCTGCAACAGCTCCCCTTCCCCGAAACAAAGAAGGCAGACGGGGCCCTGCAAACTGTGAGCAAGACAGAGCTCGTGATTTCTCTAGCTTATGAAAGGTGGTGGTTGTCGAACTGACCCCTGGAACTTAGCGGCCCGCCTGGCCCGCTGTCGGGCGGTCCACGCTGGGGCTCCAAGCCAGCTACCGGCCGAGCCAGCCGAAGCCGCGCGCACACGGATGCGGGTGCTGTGTCCCGTGGGGGCCGTGACCTGCACCATTGTTGGCGAGGACGTCAGCGCTTGCAGATGGGCACGGCTCACCGCTGGAGTCTGAAAGGTCAGTGGCTGCGGTTTTGGAGACACATCCTGTTGCTTTGTCTGGGTGCCCCTTCCTCGTGGCTGGAAGTCAGCAGTGGTGCTGCCTGTGACGGCCTGGGGAACTCTCCCCAGCTCTACTTGAGGGTTCGAACAGTCACCGACCAGAGGGATGGGTCACCATTAGGTCGATCGGACCCATCCTGGAGCCGGGAGGGTGGTCAGCACCCTGGAGGACACTTGTCTGTGTTGGGGAGAGGGGTGCACGGAGGGGGAAAGGGTACCGAGTTCACCACCAGCATCATGACGCTGTCCCGCCGTGCACAGCAGCCCGAGCACACCGCCAGCCCTCCTCACTTGTCGCCAAGCTGCCCAGGAGAGCCCGGGAAAAAGGCATTCAACGCCTACAAGGAGACAACGAGCTGCCCCAGCGGCTCAGTCGCCCGCAGGCTGACCGTGTGCCTGACTGCAGCCCGTCAGACTCCTGGGGCGTCCGGGGGTGGCCGGGGTTGCAGGCGATGGCTATTTTTCCTTAGAAATATAAAATTATGATGAAAACAAATTGCCTTCTATTTAATGTGAAATTTTTTTTTGGATTCTGATTATATGAAAATCAGAAAATGCTGGAAACTCAGAAGTAGGAGTTAAAAATCCTCTTCTGTCAGCCCCCCCACCAGGGGGCAGCCTTCCTGACGGTACTTGGTATGTGGGCTCATGAAACTTGAAAAAGGAAAGAAATGGGAGAGCATCTCTGGGCCAGTCCCAGGGTGACTGGGACAGAGGAGCCCTCCTGCCCGCCCTGCGTGCTCACGTCCTCAAAGTGCCCACGTGGGCACACTGTGGGCAGTCAGGGAGAGGGGGGGTCCGGGGCCGCAGAGAGGGTGGCTTCTCGAGGCTGCTGGGTGTGAGCCGGCCCCTTGCCCACCTCCCAACGCCGCCTCCCTCACTGTGAGGGGGACTTGGGGACAGCCCCTTTCAGGGCCAAGGCCAAGGGCACCATCGGCCCTGGTGGATGCTGGGCCCTGGCCGGTAGCAGCCGGAGGGGTGGGCAGGGCTTCCCTGGAGCACCTCTAACACTAACGCGCCCGCCATTTGGTCTAGAAACTCCAATTTTGGAAACTTATGAAATTCCTCCTGCTCGTGCCCGAAACGTGGATGATGTTCCCTGCTCGTAAGTGAGAGGCGGTGTGTTTTCGTGCAGAGGCCGTCACTCTCGTGTCAGCGGTGGAACTGGAGGGCTGGGACGCTCCGGAAGGCGCCAGCAGTGGTCAGAGGCGGGTGTGCCCTGGGTGGCGGGCGGTGCGGATGGGGACTTGGCTCCCTCCCCCGTGTGCCTCTGCGTGTGCGTCTGCTGGCCACGGAGGGCAGAGTTCTGGACAGGTAAACGGTGGCGTCTCTCCTTACACGTGTCTTCAATATTGAGAACACTTGTTTTTTCCCCAAAGCTGATACATCGTGGCAGAAGATCTCCCAAGAAGGCTGTAAGACCTCGACGCTTTAGCTCTCTCGTTGCCCGTTTGTCCACTCCTCACCTCAGGCATTAGGTCAGCTTCACACTTTCACGATTCTGTGCAAGGCGGGGATAAGGGTCTTACTCATATGCCTTGATCTGCATTTCTGAGCCTTTCACCAAAAAGAACTTTCTGCATCACAAAACGTTCACGTCCACCTGGAGCCCAGAAGGGACCTTCCTGGCGCTCACCTGGGGGAGGCAGATGCTCAGAAAGGAGGACAGAGGGTGGGGCATCCCTCGCGCAGCCCCTGTTCTCAGGGCCCCACCTGGACGCCAGCGCCCACTGCTTGGGGGAGCGGGAGAAACCGCCGTTCGGAGGCCGGAGGCCTGGCTACCCTGGGTCTGCCCGGCCCTGCCTGGACCTGCCCGGCCCTGCCTGGTTCTGCCCGGCCCTGCCTGGGTCCACCCGGCCCTGCCTGGACCTGCCCGGCCCTGCCTGGGTCCGCCAGGCCAGGCCAGAGTTCCTGGGAGGCGCACCTAGTGGTTTCATGCTGCCCCTTTCTGGGGGGTTCCCACCTGTGGCTCCTCCTTCCCTCCCTCCTACTTCTCTGAGTGCCTCCTGGGGTCCTCAGGCAAAGTGCAGAGACAGTTTGGGGGCAGTGATGGGGCTGGCCCACCAGTCCCCTGCCCGGGCCTTTCCCAGCTGCAGAGCGAGGTGTCCAGTAGACAGGAAGACGTCTGGCCAGGAGCTTAGGGTGCTCCCAGGAAGGCCCCTCCTCCCTGGCCAGCCAAGGCTGTCCAGCCGGGGCCCCTGTACTGACCACATCAGGGGGCCTGCTGAGGTCCCAGGTGCCAGCCCCTGGGAGAGCCTGCCTACAGGAATCCCGTTCCCTGGGATCTGCTCTGGGAAGGGGGACTCCCCACACCGAGGGAGCAGCGGGGCAAGGTTGGCAGAGCTGCCCCGGGAGGCCACGTCCGCTGGCATCCACCTGGCAGCAGAGACGGGCGGACATGGGTCTAGGTGGCCTCTGGGCACGGCCTTGTTTGTGTGACATTCTCCATGACACAGAGCACGCCGGCGCACAAAGCCATCCAGTGTCCAGGTAAGCCGGGGAGCCTCGCAGGGGCTCAAGGTGGAGAACGAGCCGGAACGCAAACACAGCTTGACCTTTCCTGGAAGCCGCGCCTTGCCCGCGGGGCCCTGGGCTCCCCTCCGGGCGGGCTCCCGGCTCGAGTCCACATCTGGACTCGGCTCAGCTGGCCGACGCCCCAGGGCCTCGTGAGCCCAGGTCGGGGGAGGGGGGAGACCCGAGCCACCAGGACACGCACCAGCTGTGCAGAGCACCCCCTGCCTGCCGTGGGGGGTGGGGCGGGGGCCAACCCTGGAGCCCTGGGAGGCTCGACGGGGCAAATGGACGCACGGCCTGGACAGGGAGCAAAAGCAGTAAACCTTCTGGACGCAGGTTAGATCTGAGAACGCGCGATCAGGGGGGTGGGAAAGCCAGCAGGCCTCCACACCCCACGGCCGGCAAGGGCCGCGCACACCCCGTCCGAGAGCACCCGCCACACGTGACCCGGCCCTGCCGGCCCCCCCCCGGGCTCCGGTTCCTGGCGTCCCCGCCGTCCCGACGCCGCTCCCTGTGAAACGCCTCTCCACCAGGCCCCGTAAAGAGCACAGGGAGGCGGCTCAGAGCCTGGGGGACGGACATTCGCTCTTCCTGCCGATGGTCGTGGCGACGAACAGAATCAAGAAACAACCAATCATAAGAGAGGGAAAGAGTTTCACCCGAGGCAAGCGCAGGCCCAGCGCGGAAGCCCGCGTCCCAGGCGGCTCTGGGAAACGGTCCCGGAGATGCAGGTTCCAGCCCAGTTTTATGTCCTGTCAAGAACAAGGAGTGCTGACCGGTTAGGGACACGTTTCTCCAAGGTTTCAAAAGAACCCCGCTCAGATCGGCAAGTCCACGTCCAGCGAGTCGGTGTGGCCCTGGCCCCCGGGCAGGAGTCAGCATGGAAGGAGGGCCGGCACTGGCGTCCCAGGAGGAGGGGCACTTGGTCTTTAGTTTCAGCCTGGACGCCCTTCACCCCTGACCCTTTCCTTTAATAACGAAAGCAGATGCACAGTGCTTGCTGGATGGGCCGCACGCAGGCTGCTGTGGTCAGCGTCACGCTCACATTAACCCACGTGTAAGCCGGAGCGGCGTCCCCAGACCCCAGTGTGTGAACATCTCTTCTATCAGTCGGAACACGTGAGACACGTGGCTTCCGACACAGGTGTGCTGAGTGTGGCTCTGCTGTAGGTTTGGGCTGTAAATGGGAATTCTGATCAGTTCCACTTGGTGTGATCACCATCAAAACAGCATAAAACCACACGGTGTGAGGACACACGTCACACTATCCAGCAATCCCAGACAGAGGGGGCTGGGTCTGGACTGGACTGGGATGAGGGCGGTCTACCTCGGGGCGTGGACCTCTGACCCCGGACGTGCAGGAGCCTCCCGGGGGCCCTCCGAGCACAGAACTACGGGCCCAGGGTGCGCCGGGGCACTGCCACGTGGTGCCTGGTCACGGGGCCGCTGGATCAGGACTCCGGGCACCACGCCTGGAATCCCTGTTGTCCATGGCAAATGCCGTCGGGCTCAGGCTGAGATCGGCCCCTTCCGTTTCAATCTCTTCACCCCCTGACCACCCTCCCCTTCTATACCCTTGGCCACGTTTCTGTCCAGTCGGTTGTCCTTCTCTCGTTGGTTTGTGGGAGTCCTTGGCGGACCTGCGTACAGACACTTTGCAGTAACCAAGCGGCCAGCGTTGCCTTCGGTCACTGGCCCTCCTCTGTCTGGACTCTATGTACCCGGAGGACTTCCTTCTATGTCACACAGGCATTGCCCTCACTTTCTTCTTTTAAAAAACAGTTAATTTTGTTTAGTGGAGGTGCTGGGGGTAGAACCCAGGACCTCGTGCGTGCTAAGCACGCGCCCTGCCGCTGAGCCACACCCTGCCCCTGCCCTCACTTTCTTTGACAGATGTTTTACAGGTTTGTGTTTCCCAGCTAAGCCTTTTAATCTGCCAGGAGTTACCTGGGTGTGGTGTGAGGTAGGAACTGCGTTTGTGTGTCTTTTCCACGTGGATAACAAGTTCTGTTTGTCTAATGTTGTCCCCACACACACTGTCGTCCCCTGTGCTACAGCTGGGTTTGCCCAGGGCGCCCGGGCCTGCTGCTGATCTGTGGATCTATTGCTCGGTCCTGTGACAACACGCCTTCTTTTTCTTCTTTTTAATCCTATAGCTTATTTATTTTATACATCATAGTTTGTATCTCTTAACCCCCTTCCCCACTCTCCCCTCCTCTCCCCGCCAGCGACCAGGCTTTGTTCCCTGTATCTGTGAGTCTGTTTGTGTTTGTTTGTTATATTCACTAGTGTGCTGTAGTTTTAGATTCCACATTTAAGAGATACCTACCGCATTTGTCTTTCTGTGACTTACTTCACTGAGCATAGTTCCCTGTGAGTCCATCCATGTTGCTGTGAACGGCAATACTTCATTTTTCATGGCTGAGTAGTACTCCAAGGCACATACACACACCTTTACCTGTTGATGACTTGGGCGGCTTCCCCATCCCAGCAGTTGTAACTAGTGCTGCCGTGAGCACTGGGCGCGTGTCGCTCTCTGAATGAGTTTTTCTTTTCTCAGCTGGACGCCCAGCAGCCCGCAGCTTGCCTCCTCTTGGCCGTGCTGCTCCTCGCAGAGTGCTGGGACCCGCCGGGCGCGCCCTCCGCGGCCCCCTTCACTGTGGCCTGAGGTTTTCTTCACTCTCTAGCTGTCATTTACATCACCTCATCACCCCTCATGCTGTTTGATTGTTGCTTTTCTAAATGTTTTTGCAGTCTTGGTAGGAGTTTACCTATTTTAATGCCTTTTTCCCCCAAAGCAGGTTTCACTTTTGTGGGTTCTCTCTATTTTTCTTTATAGTCTAGCTCACTGGTTCCGGTCTTCACTATTTTTTATCTTCTAATGTCTTTGGGTTATTTTTATTGTTTCTAGATTTGAATGCATAACCCACTTACTTTCATTTTTCTTGTTGTTTGATAAAAGCATCTGAGGCCATAGCTGTTTTCCTCTGTGTGTTTCTGTGATGGTGCTGTCCCCATCCACGGGGGCTGCCAGGACAGGAGGGCACAGGGTGGGCGGGTTAGACAGCAGACTCTCGTTGCTCACAGTTCTGGGGGATGGCGCCGCCATCCTGGTGCTGTCAGGCCCGCTGTTGGGTGAGGACCTGCTCGCTCACTGATGGTGGTCTTCTGGGAAGGGGTGAGGGGGCTCTTTGGGGCCTTCTTATAAGAGCCCTAATCCCACTCGTGGGGGCTCCACCCTCACGACCTAATCGCCTTCTGAACGCCCCACCCCCTAACACCATCACGCTGGGGACTAGGGTTTGGGGAGCACACAGACGTTCCAACCACAGTGTGTGTCTTTTCTTTTAATATCTGCCATGTTTATAGTTTTTTGGTTTTAAATATTCTGCATTTTTAAAAAATTGTGATTTCCTCTTTAACCCACAAATTGTTTAGGGGCATTTTTAAAGTTTGGATTTGCCTTTACGGACCACTCTGTGCGTTGAGGATTTCATTTCACTGCTTTGAGGTCAGACAGGGCAGGCCCCGTCGTCTCGGCTCAGGAGTTCCCCGTGCTACCGGGATGTGGGCGGCTTTTATGATGACCGCGTGTGTATCTAGAAGAATGTCGTTCCTTAGCTGTGGCGGGCACAGGGGCTTTGTAGACACGCTCTGTCGTTTGGTGCAGAAGGTTCCACGCTGGCGTGAACGTCGGGCCTGCAGAGCCCTGCTTCTCAGGCAGAAGGCCTGATGTCTCCCGTCCTGACCCCTGACTGCGCTGTGTCAGCAGCCCTCGTCTCCCGTCTGCCTGGGCTGGCCTGTATTTGGACGCCGTGCGCCCTCGACTTCACGGCACTGTGCTGTTGGTTCCCTTTTCATCCTTACTGAGGCGTTTTGCCTTAAGTTACCTTTTATCCGGTTGGCATCTTTGTCTTTACAATGCATTAGCTATTCACCCACCCCATCTCCATTCTCACGGAAAACACAGTTCTCACTGGCTTAAGGTGCATTTCTTTTGTTTCTATGAACTCATGCAAGCATACATCATTTTGTTTTGTGTGCGTTTAAATATCCACTAAAACGTCTTTGCTCCCCTCCTCACTTTAAACAAGCTCTCAGTGCTTTCAAGGCAGTAGAGGATCAGAGTTGCTGGCATCGTGCGTGTGTGGAGGTGCACACGTGTGCACGTGTCTGCGTGGGCACGAGAGGATGGGTTTCTTCTTGTTTTCCAGAGCTGCTGCCCTCTGGGTACTGTCCTCAGCGCCATTTGCTGCCCACTGGAGGCTGGGGTTGCTCAGTCTGCTCCAATATCTCACCTTCTCTTTTGCCTTTTTCTGTTTCCATTGATTTCATCAGAACCGTCTTCCGGTCACGAACCCTCTTTACCGTGTCAGGTTCTGCATTTATCCATCGGATTTTTACTCACCACAGTGCTCACTCACCTTCAGTATTTTTGGTTTGCACTCCCAGCTCCGTGTTGTCCATATTCTGCCCAGTTCTAATGGCGTAATTTCTTGTTCCTTTTCATCTTGAGGCATCTTCATCACACTGCTGCGCTTGTAAAATGCAAGTCACACTTTTTGTTTCTTGGAGTACATTCCTGAACTGAGTGTTTGTCTTAAACCTGCTTTTCTTCACAGGCTACTTTTGCAGATAATTCGGCTCATTTTAATGAAGATGTGGAACTGGTGCACTTTCTCCGCGGCCGTGTTGTCATCATTCTCTGTTGAGCTGTTTGGTCGTAGCCTCTGCCCCCGGCCGTGGCCCCTGCTCTGCTCCGCTGTTGCTGTAGAAAAGTGTGTTACAGCTCAAAGGGTTACAGCTCAGTTGTGACAGCAACCTGGATCCGGGCGAGAGACCCAGCAGCACTCGGAGAGCTGGAGAACTCAGGTTTATTACGCCAGCGGGCCCAGAAGAGTTAACACTCCAAGCTCTGGACCCCGTCTGTGGGTTTGCACAGGCCTTTATAGGCTGCCAGTTTTACACTTTGCAACATCATATGCAAATGAGGTGTAACGAAAGTTGACTAATTAGGAACAAGCTTTGTAGAAATGGACCAATCAGAAGTGAGCTCAGGGAACCAATAGAATTTTAGGGGTAAGTAAGCAGTTTCAGAGGTAAAAAGTGAGATAAAGCCGCTGGGCCAGGGAACCGGATGGTGCTGGCAGGAGAGCAGTGGCCCTGCCTGGGGGTCCTGCCGGTCTTTTCATGGGGCTTCTCACCTCACTGTGAGGCAGAGGGGGTCACAGACACAGATAACATATCGGAGGTGACCCTGGAGGTGGCCCAGCTGTCCTCTCACCTTCCTGGGCCAGGGCTTCAGCTCCATGCACCAGTTCGTGCTTCTCCTTGGTCCTGACTCTGTGTGTGTGTGTGCAGTACATACATGTGCACGTGCACACGTGGGTGTGTGCATGTGTGCGTGTGCACGTGTACACGTAAGCACGTGTGTATGTAAGGGTGTGTGCGCGTGCGTCCGTGTGTGTTCATGCACACCTCTTCACGGCTCTGCCATCTTGCTTCTCCCTTCCTGTGTCTGATCTGCATGCTCCGTGCATGGGGCAGCGGGGGTCCAAGTGCCTCCTTACTGCGGGTCTTGTCGGGGTGTAGACTTTCAAATACACCGCCATGTTCACACAGCAGGTGTCTCTTTTTTGGTGCTGAATCCGAGGCTAAGGAGCCACCCAGGGACGCTCTCAGACCCAGCCACACCCTCCCTGGCACCACTTCCCCCGCAGACGACACCTGTGGACCGGTTCCTTCGGGGGGCGGTGCTGAGACAGCCACGGGTGGTGAACAAGCGTCAGCAATGCGGACGTCGACCTGCTCCTCTGCAGAATTTACCACGGTTCGCGGCCAGGAAGGGCCGGGTCGGTAGCTTGTGCCAAGTTCCGCAGGGTCCCTGGGCGGAGGAGGATAAAGGCCGGCCGTGTGAGGGGCCGGCATAGCCTCTCCCAGCCCCAGCAGGTGACCTGTCGGGTGGCCGTGAGCACAGAGCCCCGGAGATGAGGACCCTGCTCCTGACCGTCAGCCTCGGCCTCGTTGCTGCCCTGCAGGCCCAGGACCCCCCGGCCTCAGGCGGGCTGGGCCAGGACGTGAGGCTCTGATGGGACAGGCTGGGCTGGGGGTGTGCAGAGAGAGGCGGAGGCGTGCATCTTAGGGTTGGGCGTTGATCCCTGCCCCTGAGGCAACGGTCAGACGAAGCAGAGGGCCCTGAGCCAGACAGGGGGCCCATGGTCCGGGCTGAGCTGCAGGGCTGGAGCCCACACTTGGGGGTGTCTGGCGAGGATGCTGGGCATTTGCTGGGGGCGGGGCAGGAAAGCACACTGAGCTCCAGCCCCAGGGTTGGGCAGAGTCTGGGGCTGCAGAGTGGGGGGTGGCACCTGAGCCCTGACTGGAGGGAGCCTTCTCCAGGTGTCAGGGAAATGGTATCTGAAGGCCGCGACCGCAGACCAGGAGATTCCCATGAAGAAACCAGAGTCGGTGACTTCCATGAACCTTACGGTCCTGGAGGGAGGCAACCTGGAAGTCCAGGCCACCATTCTGTGAGTGTCGCCGCCGGCCTCCCCGCTTCCCCGCCCCACACCAGGACAGCCAGCGTCTGGGTGGGGTGGGCGGACCACGCAGGTGTCCTTCCCAGCCCCTCCCACCACGCTCGGCACTGGACAGCTTTGAGGGCGCCCTGCCTCACCCGGAGTAGCCGTGCAGGGGATGAGCCCGGGTGAGACCTTGTGGATGGGAAGAGCACTGCCGGCTGCCCCTCCCCACCACCAAGGGAGACCCCCGGAGCTGCCATGTGAGACACTGACGGCCCAGCTGGTGTCTGGACTGGGGGTGGCTGATGCACTGTCCTCCCCGTGGCCGCCTGTGAGGGTGGGGGAGCGCTGCCGGGGCTGGGCTGGGTTCCAAGGTGGGCGCACCCCAGGCAGCGTCGCTGTGTGGCTTCTGTCCCAGGATTGACGGTCAGTGCCGGGACAAGACACTGGTCCTGGAGAGAGCCAGCGAGCCTGGCAAATACACGGCCTGTGAGTCCCAGAGCCCCAGCCGGGGTGGGGGGTGGGGGTGCGTCTAGGACAGCCTTTGAGCCTGAGAAGCCCCCCTCCTTTCTGACCCCATTGAATGACCTCCCTCCCCTCCCACTGGTCGATTTGCCTTAAAGATACGGACACCTGACACCACGTACCAGGCTGATGGGTTTGTCCCAGGAGGGACTGGCCCGCCCGAGGTCAGGGCGGCCACATGTCAGGCCCAGAAGCGGAGCTGAGCTCCCCAGGCTCCAGCCTCTTGGAGCCCCCACCCCCCAAGGCCCCCTGTGACCCGCTGGGCGGGGTGTGACTACCTCTCTGGCGTGCGCTCTCCTGGGAGGTGGGGCCCCACGGCCTGGGTGGAGAACCTGCTCCCGGCGGGCCCTGGGCTTGCTCAAGGCTGGGCCCTCCCCCTCCAGACGGGGGCAAGCGCGTGGTGTACATCACACCGTCAGCGGTGAAGGACCACTACATCCTTTACTGCGAAGGCGAGCTCGGCGGGAAGCAGATCCGCGTGGCGAAGCTCATGGGTGAGGGTCCCGCGTCCCAGCCCCTGCACCCCCTCCCCCCGCCTGCCCTCAGGAGACGCCCCGGGAGGAAGCACTGGTTCCCACGCCCAGTTCAGGATGCAGGCGCCCAGTCCCATCTCGGCAGGGGCGCACGGGAGGAGCAGAGGCCGAGTGGGCAGGCATCCGAATGTCACCGTGTCACAGGCGGGCCACATGTGGGAAGGGGATTCCAGCCCCTGGGGCTTAATTCCAGGGAGGAGGCTCAAAGAGGCACTGGAGCGTCAGTTCCGTCCCTGCCTGCAGACGGGAGGCCCCCGAGAGGGTCACCTGAGTGTCCCCATGGCCAGGAGCTGTGTGAATGCCAGTCCGGGGGGACGGCAGGGACCTGAGGGCCGGAGACGGTTGCGCCACCTCTGAAGCCAGGCAGGTCCTCACTCCCAGGCAGAGTCTCAGGCGTGTCCTCCAAGAGCACTTCCCGCCCCTCCCAGCTCTGCTGCGAGGGCGCCCCAGCCCTCCGGAGGCTCCTGGATCGACCTTTCCAGCCGAGCTCTCTTCCCGGCCGCCGAGGACCCCGGGGTCCAGCCCCACACGGGTGCGGGGTCCTCCAAGCCAGCCTTCGGCCCATCACTCCTCCAGACTGGGATGGAGATGCCGGTGCCCCCCACTACTACCCTCACCCTCCCGTCTGGCTCCCGGTCTCCCCCACAGGAAGGGACCCTGAGAACAACGCAGGGGCCTTGGAGGACTTCAAGAAGGTCGCAGAAGCCAAGGGGCTACACCTGGAGGTCTTCATCCCCCGGCAAAGCGGTAGGAGGAACGCCCGTGCCCGCTCCTGCCCGGCTGCCCCGGTGGCCCTGTCAGCAGAGCACACCTGACTGGACAGCCCACCTCTGGTCCGGGCTTGTCCTTCTGGGTCAAGTGAAGTGTCAGCTGGCGAAGGGGCCCTGGGCCAGCGGATTCCCTGGCTCTTCTGAACTGTGTTTCCTCTTTCTGCAGAAACCTGCTCTCCAGAAGCCTAGGGTAAGTAAGCAGCGGGAGAGGACGCTTGAGAGGCCACAGGGTCGGTCTCCCAGCCCTGCTCCCCGCGGGGCAGGAGACCCCTCCTGGGCCAGGCAGGCGGGGCCCCTGCACGTGGGCCATGCCTCCCGGCTGTCTCGGGGAGCCTGGGTGGCTGGGAGATCTGCTTTGGGTGAGCACTCCGTGGGCTGGGTGCAGGAGGGAGGCTGTCGGCCCTGCCGTATCCCCACAGCTGCGCCCCCAGCAGGTGGGAAATCCCTCCTGCTGAGCCCTCGAGAGCCCCGCACCTGGTTCTCCACTGCAGCCCCCTCCCCCTCTGCCATCCTGGCTCATGACCCCCACCCCTTTCCAGGGCAGGGAGCACCCAGTGGCAGCACCACCAGGACCTCTGTGCCACAGGACCTGGAAGGAGCCCTGTCCCGGGGGCCTGGGCAGCTTCGCCCCCTTCGGCGTCCCCATCTCCCCCTCCTCCCCCAGCCCCCTACCCCTTCTCCTGGCTTCACATAAAGAGCTTCCGCATCCTCGGTGGCTCTGCTTGTCTGTGGGGTCCCTCAGGTGGGCTGGGACCGGGAGGGGGTGTGGACGCGGGGTGGAAGGGTGGGAGGACCCCTGCTGTCCTGGGTCTCCCTGGTCCTGTCTCAGTCCAAGAGGCATGAGAGTCAGGGGAGAGGTGGGTGCCGGCAGCCCTGCCCGAGGTCCCGTGGGGGTTCCTGCAGGTCTGACGCCCGTGAAGCTCCGGGTCTCCCTGGTCCTGGGGGTGGGGGGAGGGGTGTGAGGATGACAGGGTCAGCTCCAGTCCTCAGGTGGGGTCACCTGTGCAGGTGGGAATGGCCTGGCCCCCTGGCTCCCCGCTGGCTGGAGGCCGAGGCAGGAGTGAGGGGAGCCCCCAGTGGAGGACGCAGGAAGGGGCCAGGCTGGCCCAGGCCCACCAGGATGGGGACAGCAGGACACGGGGACCCCAGCTGGGGCGGGATTCTGCTCCTGCCCCTTCCCCCACTCCTGGCTGGACACAGGCGCTGCCCCCGGGGAGGGAATCACTTCAGCAGTGACCTTGCCCGCATATTCTGACGCCAACACCGCAGTTTCCCAAAATCACCCTGGGGCTTGGCGATGCGTTGCCTGACAGCCAGGCAACAGCGTCCAGGGTCTTCTCTCTCGTGGTGGGAGGGTGACCCCAGACCAACCTCCCTGGAGACTGGGGACAAGGGGGCTCCCTCCACTCAGGGTCAGGGCAACTTCCCAAGTCCCAGGCCCACAGCCCCCAGTGGGGGAGGCCAGCCTTCCCGGGCCCCTCCTGGGCACAGCAGGCCCTGCACGCAGATGCTGGGGCTCAGGCACTTCCTTCCCTGACAAGGAGACACCAGATGGGGCTCCCCCGGCAGTGCAAGCCCCTCACCAGTCTAGGGGTGTCTGGGGGTCCGGCCATCTCAGGCTTTGGTGGTATATGTTCCACTTTCTGTAATGACAACTCTCCTGGCCCCACTGTCCCTGCAATGGCGTGAGGCCATCAAACTGGGTGCCTGGTGGGGGGGGACCCGGTGAGCAGGGCCTGATCCACTGGCCCCTGTCCTGGGATCCGGGCCCTGGACCATTCGTCTGCCTGGTGCTGCCCTGCCCCTAAGCGGTGGGTCCCCCTACCTGGCTGCCCCCGAGGGGCTGTGCAAAGAAGGGGCTGGTGCCTGGCCAGGGCCAGGGCTTAACGACCAAGGGCTAAGACTCGGGCTGGGGGTGCTGGACCCGACAGGAGACAGTCCTCCTCAGATCTGCCCGGGAGGCCTCCCTCCACCTGGAGAAGCCTGGGCGGAGCTGGGGGTCTCTGCGCCCAGCGCCTGGGCTTGAAGGAGCCTACTCTGGGGTCCATCTTCCTGGCCAAGGGCAGCAGGGCCCGCCGTGGAGACGCTCTCTTCTGTCTGGGAGCCCGAGCCCGGCAGCCCGCTCCCCAGTGCCGTCCGCACCTCCCCACCCCTGGCCCGGCCTGCAGGGCGTCCAGGTGCAGGGCTCCGGGCTGGGCCGTGGGCTGCAGGGAGGCCAGGACCCTGCAGGGCCCTCGTGTCCGGGGAGGACGGTCAGGGCTGAGATGAGCGGGGAAGCAGCGTGATCTGAACAGAATCCTACAGCCCGCACTTCCCAGGGGACGGACCCCGGAGGCCCCGGAGGACCTCAGCCTCTCAGAGGCAGCTGGCGTCGTGGGGGCTCACGTCTGCCATCGGACCACTGTGCTTTGTCCCCACCCGGGCCTGGTTCTGGGGCAGAGGCCGAGGAGTGGCCCCGAAGCAAGAGCAGCCCTGCAGGCCCAGGTCAGAGGTCCCCACGGCAGTGGCAGCCGTGGGCACAGTGTGGGGGAGGCACTCAGAGAGGGGTGGGAAGTGGAGCCCGCGGGTCTGACCGCACAGAGCTAACTTCCCTGCAAACGTGGCACTTCTGCTTCTCCCTTTCTGCTCCTGGTGCGTTTCCTCCAACTCTTGCTCAGTTGGGTCCCCCGGGAAGCGGCTGCTGAGATGGGTGGGAGATGGAGGGGGCACGGGGGTGAAGCCTGAGAAGGATGGGGTGGGGGGAGGAGGCTGAACAGCACGGAGACCCTCACAAGAGCCTCTGGTCCAGCGGGGAGGTGGGAGCCAGGGTGTCCGCGGTGGGCCTGCAGGGGCAGAGGTGGGACCGGCCCCCCACCCCCATGGGGTGCTGTCCCTGGGGTGTCGGCCCGCTGACCTCCTCACTGCTCAGCGGTGGGGTCTCTCCTGAAGGGGCTCTGAGGATGGATGGATGCCCCCATGGATGCCACAGCCCGCCTGTCGTATCCTCTGCTCACCTTGGGGGCTGTACTGCAGGCCCTGGGACCACTCCTCCCGAGAGGACACTCAGAAGAAGGAGGTCGCTGGTCAAACCACTGCCCCTGATCTGGTGTAGCCTCACAGCCTCCCGGCCACTGTCCCTTCTCGCTGCGCCTCTCCCCTGTCGGTCCACATCATGGTCCCGGCAGTTCCCTGGGTGGGAAACCCAGCCCTTCCTTCCTGCACACATGCTGGGTCAGGTGGCCGGGGTGTCCTTTCTCTGTCCCCAGCCTGGGACGGAGCACCTTGTCTGTGCAGAGGAGCTACCTGACCCCCAGGTCTGGTTAGAATTTGTCAGGAAGAATCATCTGGAACCTGAGTCTCTGGTTTGGTGTCCACAGCGCTTACAAGGCCCTGCTGTCCACCTGGCAGATGGAGGTGACCCCCAGCCTGCGGGGCTGGCCCTGCAGAGTTAGCAGCACCACCCACCATTTCAGGGTTCAGCATCAAGGGGTCCCAGGCCACAGCTGGGAGGTTGCCCAGGCCAGGTGGCCAGTGAAGGACGCCGGTCACTGCACCTTTGCTCCACGTCAAACTCAGAAACCCCACGCAAACCCTCCCCGTCCTCTGAGAGGCACAGCCCCCGTCCTGGCCCCCCCACCATCTGATTCCAGACTATCTTCATCACCCAGTAAACTTTTCTCCACGATCGGCAGTCACGTCTCTTGTTCTTCTGTCTGAGGACAGAGCCTAGGACGCTGGGCGCCGGCTCTGCACAGACCCCGGTGCTGGCACCGCCGGGCTAACTGTTCTTTATAAGCATCTGGCCAACCGGGGCTCTGACTACAGGTGCCAGAAGGCTCTCCAGTGGGTTTATGTGGAAATACAGTTCAGGGCCATGGTCCTGTGGCTCTCACAGCTCGTAGGAACCAGGACAGTCAGACTGGATGACAGGAACCAGGGGGCAGAGGTCACAGGGACACCCAGCCCCACCCTAGGAAGAGCCCGGGCAGCCGTGTGTCCAGGGCTTCAGATGCTGGGCTGCGGCCATAGACGCCACTGGTTCAGGACACGCCCTGGGTGACTTCCCAACGGCACCTGGTTGTAGACACCTGTCCTCCAAACTGTGAGAGAACTTCCTGTTACTGTGAACCACCACCATCATGTGGGTGCACACAGACACACACGGAGACACACAGACACACACAGAGACACACAGACAGACATAGAGACACAGAGACACACAGAGACACACAGACAGACATACAGACAGAGACACACAGAGACACACAGAGACACACACACACACGGAGATACACAGACACACAGACACACACAGGGACACAGACACACACGGAGACACACAGACAGACACACAGACACACATGGAGACATACAGACACACACAGAGACACAGACACACATGGAGACACACAGACAGACACAGACACACAGAGACACACAGACACACGTAGACAGACACACGGACACACACACATATGCACAGACACACAGACACACAGACACACAGAGACACACAGACAGACACACAGACACACACAGAGACACACAGACACACGTAGACAGACACACGGACACGCACACATACGCACAGATACACAGACAAGCACAGACACACACTCCCACGGGCCTGGACCAGGCCCTCCGTGCAGAGCCACCTCCTGCCTCTCCCGAGCGGACCAGCCCCGCATCCTCATCTGCCAGACGGCAGGGCGGCCTCCCCAACGAACCGTCCATTTCACAGACCAGGGTTGTTTTTCTAGTTCGTGCTGGTTCCCTTCCAGAGCCCCTGGGAAGGATCCGTTTTCTCACCTTTTTCAGCCTCTAGAGGCCACCGCCTTCCCGGGGCTGGCGGCCCCTTTGTCCACCGTCAGGGCCAGCAGCGTCCAGCGCAGTCACCCCACGGGCGTCACTCTGACCCTGTCCCATCCTCCTGTCCCCCCTCTCTAACCATCCCCCTGCCCCTCCCAACAGGTGAGACTGCTCTGGGCCGCCTGGATGATCCGGGATGGTCTCCCACCTCAAGGGGAGTTGACCCGCCCCTCAGCCCATCTGCACCTGCAGGGCTCCCTGCCGTGAGTCTAACACACCGACGGGTCTGGCCTGGACCGGCCGCGAAGGGCACCGCGCGCAGCGCTGCCAGGGACCAGCGAGACGGTGACTCCGAGGGCCTCTCGGTGGGCGGGGCACGTGCCAGGCTAATTCCATGGAGCAGATGTTCCCTCCTGCCACACGAGTGTCACTGGTGTGTGAGGAGCCATTAAAGGGGACAAACAGCGTGGCTGACCCCTCAGGAGCAGCGGGAAGACCCCCGAGAAGGGGGCCCGAGCTTTGTCGTGACCACACGGTGATGCATCCCCAGCAGAGGGGCTGCAAGTCCAGGCTGGAGGGCTCAGAGAAGGTTCTGGGTCTGGTGGGGATGGGACCACCCACCACTGGAGTAAGAACTGTGTAGCCGGGGGAATGTTCTGGAATCTCCCCCGACCATGCACAGACACACACACATGTGCACATGCACATTCAGGCATGTTACACAGACATGCATGTTGCACACATCTGCACAAGACGCGTGTACGCTCCTGCATACACACGGGAAGGCACACATGCACACACGTGTCACACAGAAACACATGCACACACACATGCACACAAACACACGTACAAAAAATCTCACATCACCTAAAGGAGGAGAGATCCGAGTCCCACCCCAGGACAACCGTCGTGAGCGGTTCGGTGTGTCTCCCTCTGGCTCTGTTGGTTTCATTCTGTCTCTGTCTGTCTGTCTGAGATGCAGATTCATTTACATATACACGTGTCTGCATGTTGACATGAGATACATGTAGTCTTACAGACGAGCTCCTGGATGCAGATGGTTGTCCACACGTATCTCATGAAAAAGGACCCCTTGGATCTCCCCTGTCAGCACGGAGACCCGCACACCCACTGGGGCAGCTGCATAGCACCGCCCGTCCGCGTGGACCAGGACTGATGGACCCCGTCCCCCTCCATGGACACTAGAGTTGTTTCCAGGTCCCTGCCATTTCGGCCAACGCTGTGATGGGTCACTTGAAAATACATCTCAAAACCCTGTGCAAGAACTCCTGTGGGTGAGCCTAGGCTTAGCGCCGCAGCATGCACACGGTTCTCCCAGAGAGGCGTGTCCTCCACACCTCCCTCTGGGGGGCCCGGGGGGCCTCTGCCCCTCACGTCGTCCCCAGGGCTGGTCACCTCCAGACGAGGAACCTGCCAGTGTGACGGTGGCCGGTGCTGTCTCCACAGTGGTTACGTCTGCGTGTCCCCATCAGTGAGGTCAAGCGTCTCTGACACGTACTGACCACGTGTGCGGCCTCTCGTTGGAATTGCATGTTTTAAAAGCACTGACTTTGGAGAGTTCGGGGCCCGCAGGGGGGTCCGCCCTCTCTCTGCTGGGCGTGAGGAGCGCAGCTCAGGTCTGGGTGCGGCCTCACCCGCTCTCTCCGCGTTTCTCGCGGTTTTGTTCGGCCCGGGAGGAGCCGGGCGTGTCCCTTCTGTCATCGGGAGCTGCTGTCACACTTAGAACGGGGTCTCTGCCCTGAGACTGTGCACGTGTTTGCCGAAAGGACTTCACTCTGTGCATTCCACCTTTACTCCATCGGGATTTCCCCTTCATGTAACAGAAGTGCTATTTCAGGTATAAAAAAAAAACAAAAGTGAACTATTCTCTCAAAATAGACACACAAAAAGCTGCGTGTTGCACGATTCCGTTTATGGAAACATCCAGAACAGGGAAAGACACAGAGACAGAAAGCAGGTTAGGGGGTGTGGGGGGCGGGGGAGGGAGGGCCGGGGGGCGACGGCTTTCCGTCCAGCGCTTCCTTCTGGGGAGTGAGGCGGTCGGCTCTGAGACAGGCCTGAAGGTCACGTGAGTGGACTACGCGCTCCTCAAGTGCTCAATATAAAGTTAAAAAGTTAAGCTTGATTGTATTAAGACATAAGATAAAAAGCATCACAAATAACATGAAAGGGGAAAGTAAAATTAAAAACAAAAACAGAAACAAGAGAGGGAAGGGACGTCCTGGGGCAGCGAGTTGAGGGTGGCCTCCCACGGGGCCTTGTCCCCGCCGCGCCGGGCTCCAGCCGCAGAGGTGCTGATGGGACTGACAGTGCTGTTGGCTCCCACCCTGGCGCACCTGTTGATGGAGATGCCTCTGGCTCTGGTTCTGGCTTCAGTTCTGCTGGTGCTTCTGTGGCTGGTCCAGATCTTCAGATGGTCCCGGAGCTGGTGCTGGAGCCATCATGAGACGCTGAGACAGCGGTGAAGCCACAGAGGAGATGGACATGCCCGCCTTCCAAATGGTGCCTTTCCAAAGACAGAAAACGTCCTGCCGCCTTTTACAGGAGCCTTGGCACGAGAATCCGGCACAGGGCGACTTCCCCGCCTGTGGTCCAGCACGCCAGTGGTCTGAGGCCCGCCTCTGCTACTGCCCAGCAGCGGCCTCTGGGGCCCCTCCCCACGTGCTCAACCCCCCTCCCCGGGATCTCCTCACCCTCTGGCTCTGTCTCGGTGAGGTCAGCATGCTCCAGCTGGGCCAGGAGAAGCTGGGCGCGGTGCTCCAGGTCAGAGCCAGGCATGTTGAGCTGCATGTAGGCCACCGGCTGCTTGAGGCAGGGGAAGTCCGGTGGCTGACAGAAGGCCTCTGAGTGCTGGTCCAGCCAGGTACCCAGGATGGAGGAGATGGCACTGGGGGTAGGCAGTGGTGGGGGACGGGGCACGACAGAGTCAGAGGCCTGGGCTTTCTTTCTGCACTGCCCTCCCATGGCACCTCCAAGGCGGCTGGGTGTTGGGGCCCATCCCTGCCCATCCGGAGGCCAGCCCCGCCCCAGCCCACCCAGACAGGGGCAGCCTGGTCAGCAGGTGGGGCGGGCAGTCTCCGTGGGAGGGAGCCTTCCATCCGTGGTGACCACCTCTCCCTTTCTCAGGGAACCTGACTCACTCCTGTCCGACCCCAGGCCCTCCTCACTGGAGTGGGAAACTGCAGGAGGGCAGGGAGGGTCACGTCTACTCCATCACACTGGCCTGGCCGGCACACGGCAGGTGCTGCATGAGTGTGTGAGGGAGGAGGGGACGAGCAGAGCGTGGCCCCTGCCTGGCTCTCCTGGGCCTCGCGCACCTGAGCCTGCAGCTCAGCCCCGAAGGGCTGCCTTTGTCTCCGCACCGCGTGTCAGCCTCATTACCCCAGTGACACTTTTCTCGGGATTGGGAACACGGCCGGCCCCCGAGCCCCGACTGAGCTCTCGTGAGCCCCAGCCGAGCACTCACACTGGGGCACGAGGCCGACGTGTGAGCAGCTCGCCCCTCACATCTCCTGTCCTGGGCCCCAGATCTGGGAGGGGATGGATGTTCTCAGGGGGCGGCTCTGAGCCCCCAGCCTCCCCTCTTCTCCCTGGGGACTCAGGACCCCAGCCACAGCTCCCTGACTCCTTTCCTCCCGCAGGAGAGGCCCCCAGACCTCAGCCCTGCCCAGCCCCTCCGCAGCCTCAGCCCCACAAAGTCCCCATCTTGGAGACAGGAGGCCCCTCCATCAGACCCAAAGCCTACTCACTTTCTCAGCTGGTCCTGGGGCCCGCCGTCCTGGTCGGAGTACGGGAGGATGCATCCGTATCTAGAGGAGGCCGTGAGGGCGTCACATCTACCGTACCTGCTGTGACGTCCGGTGTTACTGGCTGACCCCCCGACCAGGGTGGAACCCCGGGAGGGCAGGGGTTTCCATCTGCCCCAGTCACTGACTTACGCCAAAGGCCTGAAACAGCGCCTGCGCACAGTGGGGGCCCCGTGTGTAGCCCCGAGTCGGCCCCTTACAGCTATCTGAGTGGGCTCAGCCAGCGCCCAGTGACCCCTGCTCTGGGAGGGCCCCCGCCCCGCGACGGAACCCGGAACCTCCTTCACAAACGGGAAGACAGCCCTGCCTAAGGGCGGGGGCTTCTTTGCGGGGGAGAGGAAACCCTCAGGAAGAACCGCACGTGCCCCGGCAGCCCTTCCCGCAGGGCCGGGCACAGGGTCGCGCCGTGCACGCTCACCCGATGTCCTGCCAGCCCCGTGCGGCCGGGCCTCTGGGCAGCCCGGCCTTCACAGGCGCAAACGGAGCCTCGGCGAGGCTGAAGTGGCGCTCCCAAGTCACACGGCCAGGAGGCGGGCGGGGGCTCACCTTTTGAAGAGCAGGTCCAGGACCTGCTGCGTGGTGGTGAAGGCTCGGTAGGTGCACAGGAAGATGGTGACATAGGAGAGGTCGCTGCCCTGGAAGGCAGGCACCAGGCGCGCCGCCAGCTCCCCCCCGGGGTCTGCTGTGACCCCCACCCCCACCCCAGGTCTCTCACGGGTTCAGGGCTGACTCATTCTCACACGGGGGCCAATTTTCAAAGGAAAGGCAGTTCAAAAACAATCCCCAAATATCCATGTTCACATCCTGAAACGCAACAGCACACAAAGACTTGTCTCGGTCAGCCTTACAAATACGTGCAAACTGTCTTCGCACCCGGCCTAGGCCCGGGGTGGACGGCACTGGTGGGTGAAGGGAGGGGCCCAGCTTCTTGGCGGGGGACTGGGCACTCAAGAGGCGAAGCCCTGGGCGGGGCCCTGGGGAGGTGTCTGGGTGGCGTCTGGTCACAGCCATCCCGAGGCCTGGTTCTGGAGACCCTCTGTGCCCACGGTCGCCCTAGGCTTGTCCTGGCCCAGGCTGGGGGCGTGGTGCACCTGCCCAGTCCGGAGCCCGGCTCTTCCAGGCGCCTGCGGGGCCAGCGGGCAGGGCCCAGAGCTCAGGCATAAAGGGCAAGTCGAGGGCTCGGGGGCGGCCCTTCCTCTCGTGCCCCCAAGGCTAGGCGCATTCACCCCCTTCAGAGCTTCTGGCATCTCTTGGGGTTCACCGCCAGGGAGGCAAACTTGGAGGTGCCCTCCCGCAGGGCTGAGGCCACGCCCGCTCCGTCAACCTGAGCCCCTCTGGTCCCCTCGCTGCTCTTCCCAGAGAGGCCCCGACCCTGGCTCTGGTCCTCGTGCAGCTGGACCCATCGGGCTCATTTGCTTCTGCTTGTCCACTGGGACACCCACTGGGTACGCCGCTCCTGCCCACCCTGCCCCCAGCACCCGGGCTGGAAGCACAGCCAGTGACTCAGACACTGCTGTCGCCCCTGCTGGTCTTCACTGCCTGGATCCATAGCGGGTTCTAAGTATCCTAGGGTCCCCTAGGGAATGGGGTGAGGCAGGGGTGCTCCAGGGAGTCTGTCCCCCCGGGCTGCTCCCCTCCAGCCAGTCCCACGGCTCCTGTGTACTCATGTCTCCCTGCGTGTCACTCACCGCCCCCAGGCTGCCTGTGGTGCCCTAAATGCCCGCTTCTGAGGGGTGGTGTGGACCCCCTGCAGCCTTGGGGAGGCCCAGTTTGTGCTCCGGGAACTCCTGTGCATGGACGGCCAGGAAGCATTTCCACACTGTGCTCATCTCCAGGCCCTCGGCTCCCACAGGGGGTCTCCCTGAACGCCGAGGGGCGGCCCTGCTGGCTCTCCCCACAGGCCACCTGCTCGGGGAAACTCACCCACACCCACACACGGGGTCTCCAGTGGGGGGAAGCCCTGGGGGGGGCCCCTCGGTTTACCTGCCTACAGATCTGCATCTTCATACTTCACGTTTGCAAATCAAAGCAAGACTGGTCAGTCGGTGCTTTCAAAGAGACGCTCGGTTTCCTGCACCTTCTGAACCAGGAACCCAGCGTGTCTCCAGAGAACACCAGGAACCTCCAGCACGCACCCCCTCTCTGAAAGGAGACGCTGAGTGGACCCCAGGACTCGGCTTCCTGCCCCCGTGCGCCAGCCTGCCCCGCCCTCACAGACCCTCGCCAGCAGACAGGTTCCCGGGGGCGGTCAGGCACACCGGGAGCGAACGTGCTGAGCGCCACAGGGCAGGCTCCCGGAAAGAGCGGCCCGCACCTCACCCCAGGCCTCACTGACGAGGGAGCACCCAGGAAACCCGGGAACGAGCGTCCGTACGTCCTTCCTGACCATTCAGGACGCGGGCAGGTCCCAAGGCCTCCGAGCCCCAGCACGGAGGACGGTGCCAAGGCACAGCCAGGGCCTCCGCCCTCCCACCCAACACGTCTGCACGTCTGCCTCCCGAAGCCAGAGCACCAGAGGGCACAGATGAGTCTTGTGCGCTCCCGGGGGCGAGCAGAGACAAGAGCACAGACCACACTGCAGACCTGATGGTCCGGGCACCGTCCTGCTGGAAGCCCAGTTTTATTTGTTGGAATTGTGCTGCCCGCTCTGCCCGGCCAGTTCCAACCCAGACAGGATCTTGGAGTGGCTCGCCCTGCAGCCTCATGTTACAAAACAGCTCCTGAAACCAGGCGGCAGGAAGCAGCCTGACTTCGGGGTGTTCTGAGAGTAAAAGTCGACCCGGTGTGAGAACCCTGCCAACACATGGGGGGGCTCATCTCGAGGTAGAAGCAAGGACTGCAGGACCCAGGGGCAAGGTGGCTCCCAATGGGTCCTTTGTGGACAGGCCGCTTGCCCTGGGAGCCTGCTGGGGTCGTGGGTCTGACGTGGAGCCCTGGGCGGGCAGCTGCTGAGAAGTTCCTAGTAGCAGGGACCCAGTGCCTGGGACGACGGGGGAGGGAGGAGGGGGAGGGAGGGGACTGGCATGGGGGGCTGTTCCCAGCTTAGGAACGGGCTTGGCTGCTGCTTCACCCAGGAGGAGGGTGGCCCATCAACGGGAATGACCAAAGTCCAGCCCGGCCTGCGCTCCTGGGGGAGCAGGGTAGGCTGGAGCCCGGCCCGCGGCCCCCTCTGGGCCCTGCAGTCTGTACAGGGCCTCGACCTGCCTCCTCTTCTCCTTGGCCCGGTTGATGGTGGTCTGGAAGAGCCTGCAGAAGAGGTGGACGGCGGGGGCCGAGTCGTCATTGCCAGGGACGGGGTAGGTGATGAGGGTCGGGTTGCAGTTGGTGTCCACGATGCCCACGGTGGGGATGTTCATCTTGGCCGCGTCCCTCACGGCCACGTGGGGCTCGAAGACATTGTTGAGCGTGTGCAAGAAGATGATGAGGTCGGGCAGGCGCACCATGGGGCCCAGGAGGATGGGCGCGTTGGTCAGCAGGCCGCCCTTGAAGTAGCGGGTGTGCGCGTACTCGCCGCAGTCCCGGGCCGTGCTCTCGATCAGGTGTGAGAACTGCCGGCTGCGGCTCACAAACAGGATGATGCCCTTGCGATAGGCCACGTGGGCCGTGAAATTCAAGGCCAGCTGCAGGTGTGCGGCCGTCTGGTCCAGGTCGATGATGTCCTGGTCCAAGCGGCTCCCGAAGATGAACGGCTCCATGAACCTGCCAGACACGCACCAAGGCCAGTGTGAACGGGCCCCCTCGGCCCCTCCACGGGGGACACACCATACGGGGCTGGTGCAGCCCGCAGCCCGCAGCCCCTCAGTGCGATGCGAGCGGCAAGCGCCTCGTCCCAGGAGTGACGGCCAGAGGCAGCCAGGGGTGGGGGCGGGGGCAGGGCAGGCTGGGCCACAGGCCACTTCCGCGTCTCAGGCAAGCGGCTTCGACCTCGGAACCTCCACTTTGCTGCATGGGGGTTCTAACAGCTCATGCCACACGGCTGTCTGGACACGCCCACGCGATGCGCAGACCATTCTGCTGGTACTGCTGGGCCGGCTGCAGTTCCGTCTCTGAGGCTTTACAACCAAGGCTGCCTCCCCCTCCCCCACCCCGCCTGGGGGACCAGCAGAGCAGGGGGTGCCCTGGGCTGCGAGTGTGAGGGGACAGAACAGAAGCCAGCCAGGCCCGGGAGGAGAGCCCCAAGGGCACAGACTGGCTGACTAGGACGGAGAGATGGGGGCAGGAGACCGTCCCTTGGTCCTCAACCCCTGCTCACTCTTCTGCTCACTCGCATCTGGATTCAGTCCCTTCTTCTCAACAGACTGCTCGAGGCCCCACGACCTCCACCTGCCCTCACCTCAGGTGACTTCTGGGTAGCTGCCCACAGTGGATGCCCTCCCTCCCTCTTCTTGGCCACTTTCCTTCTTCCTGGAACCTAAGATGCTGGCAGCCCAGAGGTCCTGCCTGGGACCTCCTCTCCTCTCCAGATGTTCTCAAGAGGTCCTGACATGGTGCCCCCCAGGCCCAGGCTACTCCCTCCTAGGGCCTGTGTGACATCAATACTGGGGTGGCCGAAAGGTCACCTGGCACAGGACCAAGTTTCTGATGTCCCCCAGGCCTTGATGTGGCTTTGACCATCTCAGGGAAGGACACCAACACCTGCTCTGTCCCCCCACACCAACCCCAACCCGGACTCTGCCCCCAGGAACTGGGCCCGTCACCTCCCCCTGAACTTCCACAACCACCTCCCCCAGTGGCCTCCCACCTGCCCCTTCAATCCATTTCCAACTCAGCCATCTTACAACTTTGTGAAGAAACTGAGCCAGTTTCTACTTGTCTGCATAATCTTCCAGACCTCCCCTCCAGATGTGGGCGGCCATGGCAGCCCCCTCATCCATCACCGGTTCACAAGACCGGCTGCTGGCCTGTCCCCACCCAGGACCATGGGCCCCACTCCAAGGTACCCAGTTAGACGCATGGGAGCGGGGAACAAACCGAATCTGAGCATAAACACCTGCCCGTTTTTGGGGTCAGTGATCCCATCTGGAGGCAGAGGGGGCTGTTCTCTCGCAAAAACTGGAGTGGCCCTGGACCCCAAGGCAGGGTCCCAAACCCCTGGAGGAATCACCACACTCACCAGGGACGTCACCCACCTGTGCCGACAGCCCGCTTTGTGTCCCAGGTGCACTCGCGCATCGAAGAGACTTCTCACCGAGAACAACTCCTTGACGTTGAAGAAGTCAGAGTGCTTGAGGGGCTCGCTGAGGATCCTCTCGCTGAGATCTAGGGCGGGGAGGCAGGGAGGATGCAGGGTCTGGGCCCCTGCTCCCAGTCCAGGGGGCCGCGGGCGGGGAGGGCGGGAAGCCCAGACGCTGAGGGGGCCCAGGGCCACAGGGGCCTCTTTGGAGACTCGAGGTAGAGGCCAAGTCTGACGGTGGCGTCGCCCCGGGTAAACCTGGTCAAACCCTCACTGGGAAAGTAGGGGCCTGGCTGATGCCTGAAGTCCCGGCGGTGCCGTCCAGCCGCCCGCGGAAACACGGCCAGGATTCCGGGAAGGGTCGGCGGCCCCCCGCCCCCCGCGCCGAGGCCCCTGGAAGCGCGTGCGGCCCAGCAGGTGGGGCTGCTGGGGGCCGGGGGCTCCGGGGGCCCGCGTCCCTCCAGGGCCCACGTCTAAACCCAGGGCGCCTGGGCCCCCCGGCGGGACGGTTTCACCCCCCTCCCCCGGCGCCGAGGAGCCGGCGTTACCGCTGCTGCTCCCGGGCTCGCGGGCGGCGGGGGCCGCGGCGCTCCCCAGGGTCCTGCTGCTCGGCCCGGCCGGGCCTGGAGTCGCCGTCGGGACGAGGTGCAGCCGGAGCGGCCTGCGCCGGACACCTGCGGGGACAGCGGGCTCGTGGGGCGCGCCCCCCCCGCCTCCCTCCGCCCGCCCCCGGCCCGGGAAGGGGGCCACCGCCCCGCGCCGCGCCCCGCGCCGCGCCCCCGGCCCCAGGGCCCCGGCGCGCTCACCCGCGCCGAGCAGCCGGGGCAGCGCCGGGCCGGACGCCATGGCGCGGACACAGGGAGGCGGGCGGACGCGAGAGGCGGGCGGGCGGACGCGGCGGCTCCACGAGCGGCTCCTCCTTCCGCCGCGGGCCGCGCCTCTGTCGCAGCGCCGCCTGCAGGCCCGGAGGTGCCACTGCGCGCCCGCGGCTTCGCTCCGGGAGCCCCGCTCGCGACGCGTCCCCGCCCCTTGGCCCCCGCCTCGGGTCGGAGCGCGCCGTCCTCCGGACGCACGAGGCCCTGAGCCCCACATCTGCCCGGCACCGCGGACGCGCATGAGGCGGGGTCGGGATCGGGGTCCGGGCAAGCGCGGGGCCTGGGGGGCAGGTCCCCCCGCCCCGTCCCCCTTCCAGGGGTCCTCGCCCGCTCCCTGCACGGTGCCCGGAGGCGGAGGAGGCCCCCAGTCGCCCCCTTGGGAACCCGCCGAGCGATGGGGACCGCCCTCACCTCCGACCAGTACAGCACCACCTCTCGCTTGTCCAAAAGCGTTTTAATTTTTGAACAACATTTGTCTTAGAAGAATTCCATAGTTAGGCAAATCTGGAGTCTAATTCATGGGGGGGGCCTCAAGTCGGAGGGCTGGGGGCTCAAGAAGCCCACACGGCGAGCGTGAGCTCACTGCCTGCGGAGCGGCCTTGGGGAACCTGAACCAGGGCCCGAGGTTCCTCCGTCCCGAAATCCGCCTCCCACTGCGTTTGAGAAAACGTTGGCAAGTGTCTGGGCCAATGGCTACTGACCATAAGGCATTCGGCACTGCAACCCCGGGAAGCAATTCCTCACCCTCACGGCCAGCACAGGGCCTGGGCTGCTCGCCACAGAAGGTTCTAGACCTCGGACTTCTGCCCCACCTGCCAGCCGTGGGGCCCGGTCCCCGCGGCGCGGCGCCTTTAAGGGCCCCGCCCACCCACGCAGGGGACCAGTCCCGTCGCTTGGCAACAGGACGCCGCGCGGACCCTCGTGGTCCCGCGGGCTGAGAGGCTGTTTCCTGTCTGCTCTTTCTTGTCCCCGAAGCTCGGGTGGACGGAGGCGAGATGTCCGAGGAGAACCCCCAGGTGTGCGCGGAGCCGGAGGAGCCCAAGGCCAAGGGCACCCCGGAGAAAACCAGTGACTACTACCGCGTGAGCGAGGACCTGCCGGCCAGGTTCAACAACCCGGCGTGGTTTCGGGGCTACAGGTGAGGGCGAGGGAGTCCGGTCAGGGTCCACCCGGCATGCAAAGAGGAAAGAAAGGCCGCCGGTCCAGCCGACCGATGCCCAGCTGGCCCTGCGCGCTGCTAGATAGCTCTTTGTGCAAGAGATCCCGGGCCCCAGCCTGGCCCCAAGTCAAAGCGGGGTCCCCGTCAACCATCAGAGGGGCGCAGAAGTGCTGCCTGAAGCTTCCCACCCCTCGGTGGGGTGACACGGGGCAGGGCGTGCCCCAGGGGAAATCCCACAGCCCAGGCTGAGCCCAGCCGCACCCCGGGGCGGGTGGCGTCCCCTCTCCTCCCTAGGCTGAGAAGACGCGTCTGCCGGAGGTGGGGCGGGGGCTCCGGCGACGCGTCCATCACCAGGCTGCTGAGGGGCGTGGCCTGCGAGCTTTCCTGCGCCGCAGCCTCTGAGACCCCGCCGGCGGCGCCTTCCCTGCCCCTCGCTTAGTGCCTCCACCGGCCTGTACACTTGGCTCTGTTATCATCCCCATTTCCCAGGAGAGACAGCTGGGATGCAGAAAGATAGTGCCTTGCCCGAGAGCCCGCAGTTAGTACGCGACGGAGCTGGGGTGTCTGAATCCCCCGCCGCCGCTCTGTGAAACTTTCTCCTGGAGGCTCAGAAGTAGGAGGGACCCTCCCCTTGGGGGCGGCCCCTCCGCTCCCAGCCCGCCCACCCACCCGGGAAATGACGGCCTGGGCCCAGGCCCCGCCAGGGCTGAGGGCCAGCACTTGCCACCTGGGATGTCCGCGGGGCTTTGGCAGAGCTCAGCAGGGGCGGGGCCCGGGAGGCTGAGCCTGCCAGGAAGGCCAGCTTCGCGCTCCGCAGGAGCCCAGGTTCACCGCGGCATCACCAACCTGGGGCATTTCCAACAAGGCTCCATGGACCCAATATGTGAAAGCTGTGGCTTGAGCAGAATTTAGAGTAAGTGAGTGGAAAATAAAGTATGTTTCTCATCTGCCAGGGCCAAGGAGTCCCCCCTCAGTGTACAGGACCAGTAACCAAGCTTACGGGAGCAGAGCCCCCACGGTGCATGAGATGCCGGTAAGCAGGAAGCAGAGAACGGTGCGCGTGCTCGTGTGTGTGGGTGGGGCGTCTCTAGCAGGAGGCTGAAACCCTGAAAGTCTCAAAAGGGCAGCACAGCGTGGAGGGAGGAGGAGCGGAGGGGCTCAGAGTTCCAACGTCACAAAGTGGAAAGGATCCCGCAAATCCTTTTGCGACAGGGGAGGGTAGAAATAAATGAGTGAATGAATTTAGCAATGAAGCATTTAAAGGGTGAAAAAAGGGCATGTACTGCTTTGTCTCCAAAATAAACTACCTAGATTGAAAAAAAAGAGAGAGAAAGAAAAAATTGCATGTAGACTTGCTTACGACATCCCAAAGGCCTGGCCCCATTCACTCATACAACCAACCAACTCTTGCAACCGAAAGCAGTAAGTTTTGAGGCAAGTAAACGAAGAACTGCTTTCTTTTTGGAATAATACCTTGTTTTATTAGCTATTAACTTGCCGCCTTAAGAGGTAGCACTGGCTGACCAAAGCACTGGTTACAGAAGGACGCAGGGATCTGTGTGCCTTTGGGGGAACCCGACCCCTTTTTGAGATCGACCTCTCACTGCAGAGGGCGTCCTGGAACCCCCTGATGCCCCCGCTGGGTCCAGGAGAAGGGCAGAGGGACCAGCGTAAGCATCCCCTAGGTACTCAAGACAGCAGGGCCACCCATTGTGGGGTGGCCGTGTTTTTCCTCTTAGACTATTCCTCATTTAGAAGATCTGGATATTAGCTTATTTAATTGATGTGCATGGGAGGTAGGGCTCTGACGAGAAGGTTACTTACCTAGAAGCTTTCTAGAGTGCTTCAGGACCCCTCTCTGGAATCAGGCGGCTCCAAGTTTCCCCAGAGATCAGCTGTTTCCATGAAAATGACAGAGGACTCACCAACGTAGGCCCGAATGTTTTGCTTTTCATAAAAGAGGCACTGGCTGGCTCGCGGGGCTCTGTGAGGCGCAGCACCAGGTTCTCAGGAGGCGAGCGTGGGAGGAGTTGCTCCTGCTCCTTATCAGCCTGCTTTGCCTGGAGCCTGGTGTGCAGTTTCCTGACCTGGACGTGGCCTCTGGACTCACTGAGCCGCCCTCAGTGTGGACTTCCCATGTGGGAACAGAAAACAAAAATGCTTTCTTTGCATTTTAGAAAATACAGCCAAGGAAGCTATTCTTTGTGACGCCGTGATGGCGGGCACACGTCATTCACCATCCGCTTGCCAAAGCCCAGAACGCACAGCACAGAAGGCGGACCCAGACGTAGGCTCTGGGCTTCAGTTAGCAATGACCTGTCGGGACTGGCTCAGCTGTCGTGGGGGCACCAGGCTGATGCGAGGCTTCCCCGTGTGTCCTGGAGAGGAGGTGGTGTGGGAAGTCCGTGCGCCCTGCTCAGGTTCTCTGTGGACCCAGAACTGCCCTGAAAAACAAACCCTATTAAACGACGCACTGAAGCCCTTTCTCTTTGCACTTGCTTCCTGCCGAAGAGATAAAACGCCAAGTGACCCCTTGACACAAGGATGGCCGAGAACAGGTCGCCTGTCCCGGCCGTACTACCTGGCAGTGGTCCAGGCCACTGGCGTCAGAAACCTCAAGGTCACCTGAGGATGCTGTGCTGCCGGAACGATTCCTACCCTCGGGGGCCGCACACGCCGGCGGCCTCGCCTCGCTAGGGCAGCCCGTCCCCGGCCCCCTCGGCTGGTGGGGTGTGGGCATCAGGGTCCTTTCAAAGTTCCGCAAGGGATTCCAACACACAGGCAAGGCTGAAGCCCACTGACGTTGGCTCTTTTCCACAGAAGGGAAGCTCCAGCGCAGAGCGGCCTGGTGACTGGCCCCAGCAGCAGAGCCGGCAGGCGCAGACCCGGGTGCCGCTTGGGCCTGACCCGGGTGCCGGGCCCAGGTGCGGCAGCGCCTCGTCCGGGGGGCCGTAGTGGACCCTCCTGTCCACGTCCTAGTGGAAGGAGGTACTGGTAATACTTACTGCCTGACATGAGGCGTGAAGTGGGAAGGTCAGGGGCAACCCGGGCCAGCCTGCCCACCCTGGCTTCTCTGCTCCTTAGGGATAGAGACCTTTTCTTACAAATTCTTATTCTTCTTCCAGAAATGCCTCGTGACTGACTGCTCCAGAGCGCTACCATGCATCACTAATCCAAGTGTTCCCTTTTCACTTCCAGAAGGTATTTTATCCAAATTCGCATAGATTTTCTAAACAACTTGCAGCTGGTGGAATGTTCCAGAACAATACTTTCAACGTGTACATGGAGAAGAGCATCGTGACAGGTCCCGACAACTACATCACCTCCTTCGACCGGTTCAACTTCCACCCCAGCTACCGGGCCAACAAGCCGTCCATCTGCGACTGAGGGGCAGCGGCGGGAGACCCTCCGTCCAGGGCCCTCCCGGCGCCGGCGGTGACGGTCTGGACAGTCGCCAGCCCTAGTCTTTGATAATCTGCCCAGTTGTAAAGGGACACGCTTTACTCTTCCCCTGCAAATATAGTATTTTTCCTCTCTAGGTTAGAAAAACATGCCACCAGGGCTGTGGTGCCCCCCCCCCCCCCGTTTTACATCTAAGATGGATCAGAGCTTGCCTTCCCATTAAAGGCCTTGCCATGTTTGCCCTGAATTCCCGAGTCATCTGTAGTCAAGGAACAGGGCGGTGGGTGTCCTGGGACCCCAGTCTCGGCCTGAATGCTGGGAATGCCCAGATAGCCCTCCCTGTGTCTTTATTTGAGAGCCATTTTTTTGTTTTTCGTTTTTAATTAAAAGAAATTGGGGGAGAGTGTAGCTCAGTGGTAAAGTGTATGCTTCGCATGCATTAAGTCCTGGGTCCAATCCCCAGTACCTCCATTAAAAAAACCCAAAAAACCTAATTATCCCCTCCAAAAAAAAAAGAAAAAAGAATTTAAATACAAAATCTTTTTTATGGCGGTCCTGGGGATTGAACTCAGGACCTCGTGTATGCTAAGCATGCGTTCTACTCTCCACCCCTCCTCCCGGGAGCCATTTATATACTCGTGACAAGTTACAGAGCAGATTTTCTGTTCTCAGGCATCCTGCCAGGCCATGGAGGGAGGGGAGGATGCCCAGCCCAGGGTGTGGACGAGAGCTGGGCAGGGAAGCAGAGCAGACCCCGAGAGGGCAGTTCCAGGTGGGAGCAGGCGGGGGAGCCCTTGCTGGCCCTGACCCAGAGGCCATGCTTGGAGTCGGACTGACCGTCCTCTGGCCACAGATGAGGGCTGGGGCGGAGGCGGGAAAGACAGACGAGGCTGGCGAGGGGTGGGGTGACGGTGATGGTGGTGCTCCACTTGGTGTTCAGCTTACATTTTCAATAAAGAGTTAACAGCAGGCAGGGAAGAATACATCCTTCTCAAGTAGGGGTAATAACTGCGTTAAGGGGACGTTCCTCTCTGTGTAGTCAGTTCTCAGCCAGCGTTTGCTGTGATGCAGAGACCCCTCCGCACAGGGACATTCTCCACGACAGAATGCGTCCTCCAGCATCTTCCAGACGCGACGCTGCCCCCCTTGCTGTGTGGGAGCAGGGCCTGCTCGTCGCAGGAGACCTGGAAAGAGCTGGAGCCAGACAGAAGAAATCACTGCCACAGACCATCGACTGCCACCTTGTCCACACAGACTTTGACCCGAAGAGATTTTACTCACATAAGGATTTGGGAAGAAATTCAATGCCATGACCGATTGTTTCTTCATTAAAAACTTTTTTATTATTATTACACAAAAGTCAACATTTTGGCAACACTCTTTTTAGGTTTAAAAAAAATTATTGTTAATCTCTTTTTGGTGCGTTTTAATTTATTTTTAAATTAACTTCTATTTTTCTTTTTAATGGAGGTTCTGGGGATTGAACGCAGGACCTCATGCATGCAGGCAACATTCTTAACGTTCAGTTTGGAGTGGGAAATGGTTTCCAGGAAAAATCAATATATTGAGCAGAAAACACAAAGCTGAGCCTGAAGCCAGGATTGTGTAACATCCAGCTTCTCAGCTGGAAAGTCAGCGGAGACACCGGGGGTCGAGCTGCAAATTAGTGTTTACAAGCTTTCATTAAAAATATCAAAATACAAGAATGCTTCTGTATTTAGACTCAAATAAAACAAGAAAGAGAACACCCGATCGACCCAGTTTCTAAACTCAAGGAAAGGAAGGAATCCCTTCCCCTACGGCCGGTGGGGAGGTGCCGGTTGTCCCGGTGAGGCTAAAGCCAGCAGGCGAAGTGGCTTTCCCCTCCAACCTCGGCCCCGGCGCGTCTGCACCCCTGTAACAAGACGGCGTCGCCCAGCCACACGCGTGTGCGAGGGACCGCGGGGCTGGCTCTCAGCGGGTGGCCGTGTCGGGGCGCAGGCTCGGAGGACCAGTTGGGCTGACATCCATGGACAGAACAGATGCCAGTTAATCTGGCATCACAGTCAGGACGTGCTTTAGTTAACTGTCATGGCCAATAACTAGTATTTCTGTAACAGGTGTTAATGAGTCCGTGTAAAGTTAAACTCTGTACACGGAATAAACAGAAAGGCAGAAAACAGAAATACCTTCTGTGTAACACGTGTGCCCGTCCTACTGAAAACTCACCGTCTCCAGCCCAGGCTCCTAATTCCCGTTTCTGGCGCCTGGGCCCCGTGAGCTGCCGGCCGGCTGTGCCCCCGCCCGCCTGTCTGATGTCTCCAGGGTCCCAAGGGCTTTGCCGGTGTCGCCTCGTCTGATGCTCATGCCTGGGGGCAAGCCTGACTCCTGTGCCTCCGTTTTCAGATGGGAAATTAGGGCCCAGAGGAGGCGCCCTGCAGCAGGCCCTGAAATTCCTGGGAGGGGCTAGGTGACCCCCAGACCCACCCTAACTCTCTGCACAGGTCACACAGGAACTCCAGTGATGATACACTTTATGAAACTGATCTTTTTAAACATACTTTCAAACTGGGACCTTTGTGTCGAGGGAAGGTGAAGTTTAGATTGACAGGTCTGATTGAACTGTGCAAGAACATGCCTTCTGCTCAGGGTTAGAGCACACGGAGCGGATGGGTGAAAAATGGAAGGGAAGCGACAGCCATCGTTTTTCTGATCTCTGTACTGAGTTCTTCCAAAAGCTCAAATCCAGTCAGAATAATTACTGGAAAAGGTGATCGGAACAGAGAGGGTAACAGAAACCAGTTTCCGCAGGTGATTTGATAAACCGCACGGCAGTTCCCGAAAGCCTGTTTCTCCGCCCGCCGCCGCCAGCCTTGGCTTCATCCGCCTTTTTGTTCCGCTCTGAAATGAAACGTCGACAAAGAGACGTTCCTAACACTTCACCAGTCACGTCATTTAGCTGCTGAGTCGGATGAAACCCAGTAACCACTTACTCTAAAGGTGCGTTTTCATTTGTGTATTTTTCCTCAGTGACATTTCATCTTTTGTTTCCAATTAGAATAAATGGTTCCAAATACAGAGTGAAATGTGCTGACATTGGCAGGGGGAGTCCCCTACGTCCAACACATAGAGCACCAGAAACCTCAAGAGATTCTGCAGACAATGTGTGTCTCCCCGTCCGCAGCAGCCTTGCCTGGTTCACACCCGGCTGCGGTTACAGGGGTGGATGGTAGAGGTGCTTTCTCCCCCTCTAAACGGGCCTGTAATTAATTTCAAGGAGAGAGATGCGACATTGAGGGGGCAATGCTGTGTACATGAGCAGATAAAGCGCTAGTGTTTGGACTGAGTGCCTGGTTCCCCGGCGTGAGTGTGTCTCGGCTGGGGAAACCCTGCGGAAGACAGGTCCTGGAGCAGCAGTCAGGAGTGACTCTTCCCTTTAGAAGACCCTGTCCTCCCTCCCTCCCCGGAGGACTAGACAGCCCAGATGGGGCCACTCCCTCCTCCCTGCAGGGAGGGGAAGGCCCCGTGGCCCCTTCTCGGGAAGCAAGCGGGCTTCTCTGGCTCAGGCTTGTCCGTGGGTCTTTCTGCTGCTGCTGCTCGTGGAGGCCCTGGGGACTGAACCAAGGCCCTCGTGCTGCTAAGTCAGCGCTCTGCCGCTGAGCTCCACCCTCCCCGCCACGGGTCTTAGTCACGACAGTTCCATCTGGTGACACATCCTCCCCGAGCCTCTTCCTACAAGAGGGCACACGTTTACCACCTCGTGCAGCAGCTCCCGGGACGCGTGGTCGGGCCCGGATCCCCGGAGGAGCCGGGCCAGAGCGGCAGACGCACAGCCGGGCATCGCTCCCTGACAGTGCTCCAGTCTGCCCCACTGCAGGTCCCTTTCCAGACAGTGCGCGGGGACCTCTGACCTTGGCCTCAGTGTGTGCCAGGGTTGACCCAGGATGTAGGGTGTGGAAGCAAAAGCTTTCATGCGGTGTGGCTTGTCGGCAATCCAGGGATGGCCGGTAAGCACACAGAATGGGGCTGGGGAGGCGGGAGGAGAGGAAGGCTCGGGGAGCCTGGGATGGGCGGCGGCAGAGGTGCTCAGGCTAAAGGCCCTGACGGCACAGGGCGGACACTGACAGGGCCCAGACGCTGGGGTTTCACATCAACATCCCCCAGAGGCAACTCTGCAGATGACAGACTACATAAACTGACTCATGAGCAGTGCCCGATTGATTAGCATCAAGAACAAAAACAAAACCCCAAACCAGTTCTTACGTACAAAACAAGCTGATTTTTGTTTCCAAGTGTTAAAAGCAGTCCCTAAAAACTAAATCAAATTTAAAGCATGGATTAATAAATTGTTCTTGGAAGCATTTAAGTGAATGAATTTTCGACCAAGGAGATATTACACGCATGTCGTGCAGACAAGGACAGTCACGGAGGCCACAGGACCTGCTCGTCACGGCGTCTGACTCAGCTGACGCTGACCGTGGGTGCTGGTGCACGTCCCCATCTGGGCACAGAAGTGAATTCCTGCTAAAACCCCAGGGGTGGACAATGTGTAGAAAATTCACTTGCTCATTCTAAGAACAACGAAGGTCAGCTGCAAAGTAAGCCCTGCTCCAGGCCCATCGCAGCTGAACTGCAGAGGTGAGGTGCGACACCCACGGCGGCTGCGGAAAGTCTGCCGACAGTCGCCGTGCAGATGTCGTGACTGGGCACCCAGCCCTGTGCACGCAGCTGTCCCTCCCGCCTCCGAGCAGAAGGCATAGGACGCCTCGCTCTACCCCGTGCTGCGCGGCGAGAACACAGGCCCGGCCCGCAGCCGCGACGCGGGCAGGCCGGGGAAGGCTGTCGGAGCGCAGCCCTGACTACTCCCGGCCCTGGAGGGTGCTGGGCTCTGCCCTGGGTTCTCAGAAGTCTGGACCACTTTGCTTGCACCGATCAAGACAAGGACACTTGATGCGGGCCAGCTGTCACCTTGTGATTAAAAACGAAGAACAGCAGTTCTTGTATAAAAAGAGGTTTATTGAGCTGTTAGAATCATGTCATCATCGAACGGGACTGGACATTAAACCATATGGGCTGCAGGCGTGAGCTGGGGACCTGCCTGGGGAGCTCTGGCGGGACTTCCACACGCAGCCGGGACGGCCGGTTTGCTTGCCGGCCTTTGTGCTTTGAGACGCTTCTCCGCTCGGAGGTGGTGATGGCAGTGTTCAGAAGTCGCGCTCGGGGCTCCCGGGACCGGGGGCTCTTTTACGTGAGATGTATTTCCACCAGCAGTCGCCCCAAAGGGCAGAGGCTGGGCCGGGTGGAACCCCAGGCGTTTGCGGATCTAAGACTTGTGCGAAGACGACCGAGAACTGGGGCGAGGAACGCCCTACAAAATTGGACGACAGCATTTGCTAAAAATATTTTTTACAGCACTTTAAATAATTTACAAAAAAGCTACAAAAATCATATTTACCAGGACACATCTGTTAAATAAAAACATCGTTTCGTGTTAGTGTACAGATATACAGGCTGACGGGGTCCTCCGGGCACCCCCCCCCCGCACTGTGACCTCAGTGTCAGACGCGCGCGGGGACGCGCACACTTGCTCCCCGTGCGCCTCGGCCGGGGGCGCGCTCACAGCTTGAGGACGGTGCCCTTGGCCCCGGGGCCGCCACCCTCCTCTACCGAGGTGTCGCTCAGCTCGCTGGCGTCACTACCCAGCGCCTCCTGGTCTTCGTCGTCTCGGTCCCTCACCCTCTGCCTGCACCCCAGGTCTAAGAGGCTCTCCTCTGGCCCCGAGTTCCTCCTGCCCTGCAGGCTGAGCCCCACCTGGGACTTCCTGTGCGGCCAGTGGCCCCCTTCCTTCTTCACGAGCAAGTGAGAGCCGCCAAACACAGGGCTGTGGCCGGCCTGGGTCCCTCGGAAGGTCGAGAAGGACGGGCCCTGCAGAGGCAGACTCAGGGGGGGACTGAAGAGGCTGGCTTGCTTGCCCCCCCAGGAGATGCCCTTCCCAAAGTGGAACAGCTGCCTGGAGAGCAGCGGGGAGAAGCCGGCAAAGGGCAGGCCTCGCCTGGGGTCCATCCCGAGGCTGGGTGAGCCCCGGGCCTGGCCCTCTGACCCCTTCTCTCTCTGGCCCCCGAGGCCCCCTCTCCATGCTGCATCCCTGCCCCCCGAGCTCAGCGCCCATGCGCTCTGCAGCCGGCTCCGGGGCGCAAAGTCACTCCAGGGTGGGGCGAGGCCGGCCCGGGGCCCCCCGTCCTGCTGGGCGCCTGGGGTCAGCGCCAGCGAGCCCCGGCTCTCCGCCCGGGCACCGGGGTCCACACAGCCCGGCAGCTGACCGAAAGCGCTCTCCCCCACGACAGGCTCGGCCCCTCTCGTGCTCTGGTCTTTGTGAGCATAAACATTTCTCCTACCGGCTGGTGAGCCTTTGGCAGACACAGTCACACATCTGGCCAGGGCTGCAGGGAGGCAGGCCTGCTCGGCGCTGGGGCTGCTCCTGCCGGCCGGAGTGAAGGCTCTCCCCAGGCCCCTTGGGCCCTCGGCCTGCTGTGAGGACGCCCTGGCTCTCTGGCTCCGCGTGCACACGCCGGGATGAAGGGCTGGGCCGGGAGGTGGCACCTTCCGGCATGGCGGTTCTGGCCTGGCCATGCTCCCTGTCCCAAGAGCTGTGGGACCCCCTCCTTGAATTTCTGATCCGCTCACGGACTTCTTGGCCTTTTCTGCCAAAAACTTCCTAATCTCCAGTTCGATGCTGTCATCACTGTCCACAGAACTGCTGTCATCGGAGAGGGAACTGGGGCTTGGGGCTGGACCTGCAAGTTCATGGGCCTCCGTTTCACTGGAGAACAGGTTCCCTCCCGTAGCTCTGACCCTGGACCGGAGAGCCGGGGGTGCGTCCTCGGTGGCAGTGCAGTCTGACTTTGCTCTCTCCGTTTCCCTGCAGAGGACACGTGGAGGTCTCCCTGGGGAATCCCTGTCGTCTTTTTTGGACTTGGAGAGGCAACTTTTCAGCAAGTGTGGGCTTCTGTCTTTCCAGTCTCTCTGGAAGCCGCCTAGTTTATCCAAGAACTGCGTCTCTGTGGTGCTGAATCTGACCTTTTTCTTGCACCCAGCTCGGGGGTCCTTACACCTCTTCCTGAGCCTCCGCTTGGACCTCAGCAGGTCCTTGATGGCCGTGTCCAGGTCCTCATCGCTGTCCAGCGAGCTGCTCTTGTCCTCGGAGCTCCCCTTCCCATCCACCTGCCTCACCTCGGCCGCCTTCCCAGGGCCGGGTGACGAGGTCCCCCTTATGTCCTGGGCTGCGTGCTCGTCACCGAGCCCAACCGTCCTGCAGGGGAGAGGCTGGCCCTTGGTCTCGCCTTCCCTTCCGAGAGCCTCGCTGGCTTTGCCCTGGCCGGACTGCGCTCTCCCCTGGCCGCGGTCCGTGTCCTGGGCCCCTTCCTGCGCCATGGCCGTCTCTCGGGTCCTCTTGGGTGGGCACGGCCGTGCCGCACTGCCGACGCCTCCACCTCCACGCTTCCTCTTGCAGCTCAGCGACAGGTCTGGAGTTTTAAAGGCTGGGGCCCTGAGGCCGGGCGATGGCAGTGGGCTCTGTGCTGGTGGCGGCGGGCAGGTCTCCGTTCCGGCCAGCAAACTTCCTGACTGTGCCTTCAGGGCCAGGAACGTCCGGATTTCCTGCTCGATGCTGTCGTCACTGTCCACGGAGCTGCTGTCGCCGTCAGAGCGGGAAGGCACGTTTGGGGGATAAGGGAGTGGGCTGGCGGGCAGGGGTCTGTCACTGCCCTCTGGGGGGGCTGGCAGGATCGTTTTGGAAATGTCCAGGATGGCTTCAGCGCACATCAGCTCGGTGGATGTGTCTGCCCGGCATGGGGCCCGGTCCACAAGGTCGCCTTTGGCGGCTGTGGGTACTGGAGGTGCAGGAGCTGTGACTTCCCTGGGGGGCTTGGAGGGATGGTCGGGGTCCAGACCACCAGGGGTGAGGTCCGAGGGCTTGGCGGCCACCGGCTTCTTCTTGCCCAGGGCTTTCCTGAGGGCTTCCGGCCAGGCACCGTGTGCGGGGGGCCCGGGCCCCTTCTCCTCTGCACGTGGTGCCCTCTGCGGCGGGTCGGCGCTGGCCTCCTTCCTCTTCTCCCGCTGGTACAGCCGGATGGCCTCCTCGATGCCATCATCGCTGCTGGAGTCAGTCGTCTCGCACACTGGGGCCGTGCCCCTGGCTCTCCTCCTCCTCCTCCCTGAGCCAGCACCCCTCCGGACCCCACCTTTGCTCGGGGCTGCCTCTGCAGGGCGGCCCGCGGTGGATGCAGGCTCGGTGGTGACCTTGGACCTGGGGCCTCTGGGCAGCGCACCGGACTTTGCGGCCCGGGGAGGTTTCCGGAAGACAAACTCCTTACAGGTGCCGGCCAGGTCCTGCTGGTGCGCCTTGACCACCGGCTCTCTGCTGGGTCTGCGCACCGACGTGGCCGGGCCATCGCTGGGGTCTGGTGTTCTGTCGGCAGGGGTGCTGCTGGGTCTGCGCGCTGATGGGGCAGGGCCGTCGCTGGGCTCTGCTGTTCTGTCGGCAGGGGTGCCGCCTTTCGGGGTGTCGCGCTGCCTCTTCTGGCTCAGGAACTGTTCGATCTCCGCCCGGATGCTCTGTTCGAAGGAGTCATCGCTGCTCACACTGGCTGGGGAGGCAGAGCCCTGGTCCTTGCCTGCTCCCTGGCTGGAGCCAGCTGCCAGGTTTGGGGGACCCAGGGCGGTTGGGGCGCTGCTCGGAGGTGGCTCTGGTTTGCATCGACTAGCCGAGTCTGCAGCCCTGGGCGGCGGGGCGGCGCCACTTTTGGCCTTCAGGTATTCCTGGATGGCTTCCTCGATGTCCCGGTCCACGGAGTCGTCACTGTCCGAATCCAGCACCAGGGGGCCGAGGTCTGCGGCCTCCTCCTCACCCTTGGGGTCAAAACCAGCAGCAAGACCACAGGCAGCAAAGGCAGGGCTGGCGGCCAGCCGGGCGCCGCAGCCTCTCTCTGCCCTCTGGCTTCTCGGCCGGGCATGCTCGCCGCTCATGCCCAGAGCGGCCCCGTCGCCCTGAAGTGTGCTGATGACCATCTGCACCTTGGCGCTCACCGCTGTTCTCGAGACGCCCTCTTTGGGCTCTGAGAAGCATCCGGGAAACCTACAGATCCCGGGTGGCCCAAAGGCCTCCCATTTGGACTGGAGAGCGAGCACAGGAGGGGCGTTCATGAGAAACATCCTAGCAGACGAGAGGGCAGGCAGAGAGGCGGCGCTTGGCTTCTCTGCCGGCTTCACATCCTGGAGGAGATGGCACGAAGGGATGGGGCCCGAGGTCCGGTCACGGCGCCCGGGCAGGCTTGGCGAGGGTCCGCCGGGCAAGCCACTCACGCCTCCTGGGCCTCGGCGTCCTCAGCTGTAAAGGGAGAATGGTTGAGAAGGTTCATGAGAAGACGCGTCTGAGCCGCCTGCATGGAGCCGGCGGATGCCCACATGAACCTTGTTTCTCCGTCCGTCTGTCCATCTTCTCTGTAAAGAAACAAAGGTCAGGAGGTGCCACTGAGATAAAGCCTCAAGTGCTTCTCTGCAGGCAGAAAAGAATGCCTGGTGTGAATCCAGGCTCAGCAAGACGTCCTGGGTCGGCCCGCCTTGTCGGGAACCGCAGCTCCTGAAATGAGAAGTTACGTGACGTGAGCGAGTTGATGTGCTTCCTCCAAACACCTTTACAGAACCATCTACACCAAAGCCCTTTTGTTTGAAAATGTCAACTGTGTATTTCCCAGGTGGTCTCATGGGACCACATCGTTATTTTTCACTAATTAGCACAAAAGTTCCCCTGAACGCAGTCACGGGCCCCTTCTCATCCAGTGTGGCTTTCCCAGTTTCCACGTCTCGGACCAAATGTGGCCGGGTCAGCAGAGCCGCTGGGCCGGTCTCAGGAACACTCTGAAGATCTGCTCCCAGCAGCCTTTACGCTAAAGGTCTGGGACCACTGCCGCAGAGAGGAGCGGGGCGCAGGCCCTGCGCAGGAGGTTAGAAAGCCGCGAGACATGTCATGTAACGGTTAATTCTGAACGTTTCTCTGACTTTTCCGGGTCCCAAACTGGAATGCAGAGCAGCTGAGATGCAAGAGGGGCGCTTGGGAGCACCTATGGAAACGGGAAGGTGAGTTCCCACCCCAAACAGAGCTGGGCAAGGCCGTCACCACCCCGGACCTCGGTGGGTGGCTGGAAGTGGTCTGTGTGTTTGCTTTGCTTCCAATGCAGATCTTTCTCCGCTAGAAGCTTCCTTCCGACAGACACAGAATCCTGTGTTTACACACCCCAGTCCTTTCCAAGAAAGCCTGGCCCGGCCACCTAGGCACAGATGTGCCCAAACAGTTGCGACCAGCAATTAACCAGAGGGCGCCACCGATTCAGAAGGAAGTCCCTTTGTTATTGCTGATTTGCACTCAAAAAAAAGTTTAGTTTCGCTAAACTGCCACGTAAAAGAATAGGCAGCAGTCACCTGGAACGCTCTTCAAGACAAGGCTCCATGGGACGTCTGCAGAACAGCGCGGGGGGCCGGGTCTCTGTCCCTCCATGGACATGCTGTGGCGTCCCACGCCCGCTTACTAAGTGGACGTTTGCTGGCAGCACTGAAGGCTCAGAGTCCTAACTCAGGGGCTGAAGCCACGGCTGGGAGATATTTCGGGTGGAAAGAAACTGCAGTAATTCAAGGGCTCAGAGTTAAATTCTGGAAGGACCTACCTTGAAGCTAATACAGTTAATCACAACTGAAGTGCAGCTCTTCTGGGCCATAGGTCTGCCACCGTCAGGTGGTGACGCGGCTGGGGGAGCGCGTGCAGCCGTCTACCAGTCCTCAGGTTCTAGCACCCCACGACAGCCCCCTCCCGGGAGAACCCCCCGCCATGGCCGAAGACCCCTGGGGACCAGCAGTGCAGGGGGGAGGGCTCTGTCACTGGCCTGTGCCCACCCTGCACACTGCGGTAATAATTCAAGCTGCCTCAGCAAAGTGAGAGACCACGAGACATTCGCGTAGCCCTTGGGCTGTGAAGAGTCTGAATCGAAAATATGAACTCCTTAAACATCAATGCCATCTTAAAAGACGGGCCCAGGGGCGAGCTCAAGTGCACGGGGCTGCAGGATTACTACTCAGGAAGCAGCGTGGGCCAAAGGGGAACCGCTCATCCCCTCTAACCAAGCTGACCATGGTCACCGCTCTTAAACGTGCGTAGAGAGCTCGGACTCTCAGTGAATGGTTTTCTGAAGTGTCAAACTACCTAGTGCCAGAATGAGGTTAAAAATTCAGAGGGCGTCTCCGGCGACAGCTTGTGGCTTTGAAACAATCAGCTCTGTGAGATGAATCGTTCTGGAAAACTCCCCTGAGCTGTGCTTGGAGAGGCTGTGAGCTGAAGGCAGGGGCTTCCACTTTGCCAAATTGCCACCCTGCACCCCAGGGCCCCAGAGCTGGGTCTGGAAGGAGGCTGTGGGGACATCCAGGTCTGCACACCAAAGCCCCGTGGTGCCAGAATTTGAAAAGTGGAGGAGGGTGCCTGGACCTTTTCTCAGTCTAGACACTAACCTCCAGGAGGGCAGATCCCTGCTAATGCTTATCAACCTGATAGACTGGCTCCCTGCACGAGATGCCCCCCATACATCTCCTGGGTGCACCCCAAAGCTGCACAGCTCCTGTTTCTTACCTCCCAGTCCCAGTTTTCCCCCAGGGTTAGGGAGGGGAGGGTCGAGTGAGGGCACCAGGCCCAGAAAGAGGGCCCTCTCAGCAGGGCCAGCCCGGAGTGGGCGTTGGCTAGAATTCGACCCTGGCCTGCGGGAAGGTGAGACTTTACAACAGGGCGAGGACGTCTCCCTAGCAAAGCTGCAGGTTCACTGCCTGTGCCTGGGGGCCCCGAGGCAAGGCGAGACCCTCCCGGCTGCCCCCGCCCTGATCTTTCACCCGGAGCACGGGCTGCTCCCCTGCCCCCGGCCTGGGGGTGCTAACCCCCAGCGCGGCCTCAGCGGGGAGGGATCCTGGCGCCTGGAGCAGCGACCGGGCCCTCCGGCAGGGAAGGGGTCAGGCCTCCAAGCAGGGCTGCGCCCCCGGGGTGTATGTTGGGCTTCGTGGGCTTGGGGGCGAGGGGCCGGCCGGGGAGCCCGGTGACCCTCCCGGAAGCTGCGCGGGGCGCAGGGCGCGAACCGCCCCTCTCGGGAGCGCCGGGCCCTCGGCCCTCCGCCGCGCTCGGGGCGGTGAGCCGCGAGCGCCGGGGTCAGGCCGGAAGCCGTCCCGCCGCGGGCCCTCACCTGCGCCTCACCTGGGCAGCGCGCCCGGCCGGCTTCGAGGAACGCGGGCGCGGAGAGCGCGGGGCGGGGTGGGGGGGAGGACCGAGAGCCGTCTCCGGGGCCGCGATCCCCGCCCGGCCAGGTAACGACGCCGGCGCCCAGCCGAGCCCGCCCCGCCCGCCGCGATCCCTTCCCCGGCGGCCGGCGCCGCGCTGCGGCCTGCACGCCCGCCCTCCGACCCGGCCCCCGCCGCCCCGCCCGGCCGGGCGCCGGCCCTCCGGCCCCCGCCCCGCGCGCCGAGTCCCGGAGAGGCGGCGGGTCCCCGCGCGAAGGGGGCCGGGCCGCCGGCGCCGGGTGGGGGTGGTGCGCGGGGGGGGGCGGGGCGCGCGGCGAGGGGCGGGGCGGCCCGTGGAGCCCCCACCCCGGACCTACCGGCGGCGGCGGGGCGGCGGCGGCCGCGCTCCGGAAGCCGTGCCCGGTGGCTGGGCATCATGGGAATGGCACGGCCGAGTTCCGGGGGAGGCGCGCGGCCCGGCCGGACCCCCGCCCGGCGAGCGCGCGCCCACCTGCCGGCCGCGCTGCGGAGGAGCCGCGGGCGCCGCGCGCCGCCCCCGCGCCCGCCCCGCGCCCGCGCCCGCCCGCCCAGCCCGGAGGCGGCCCGAGCCTTCGGAGACGCCCCACCCCTCCCCGGACTCGGACAGGCCCCCGAAACGCGCCTGGTGCGGTTGGAGTGAGTAGTCGGCTGATGTCTGACCTCCACCCCGCTCCCGGCCGGAGGCGGGGGCCCTCCGGTGCTGTCGAGCACCCTGTCCCCGGCGGGCCCCAGCTGCCCGGCGCCAGGGGCGCGCGCTGAGTGGCCGCGTCGGCAGACACCGCCCTGCCTCCGCGGTCCCTCGGTGGGAAGGTTAGGCTGGGAGGTGTGGGCGGCCGGGGAGCCGCTGGTGGGCTAGTGGAGCGTTGATCCTGCTACTCTGATCTTCAGCTGCGCCGTTACTGGAAGCTCCCACCTGTCCAGTGTCCGCTGTGTGCCCGGCACCGTACCCTCCCCCCCTTCCTCCCCCTCCCGGCTGGCGGAGTGGTTCCTTGCCTTAAGGCTGCGCGAAGCTCAAGGCTAAGCCAGGCTCCCTGGAAGCAGGAGTTCTTCCTGCTGACACCCCCCCACCGCCCTCAAGTACTCTGAGCTCCGGGCTGCAGGGCCAGCCTTCTCTCCAAGAAAGCTGCCCAGGCCTGCAGCTGCCTTTGCCGGATGCTTCTATGTGTCTGTGCCCCCTGCTTCAGCCTAGACTTAGGGATAAGGACCCCGAGGCTGAGACGGGATGAACAGCCGGGGGCAGGAGCCCGCGGCAGGGAAGCGGGAAGTAGGGTGAAATATAAGCCTTGGGGGACTTCAGAGCAGCAGGGGCCCTGAGTGTGTGCAGGCCCCAGGCCTGGCCTCCAGGCTCTCTGAGGCTGGGGCAACCTGGGGCCAGCTCCCCATGTGCACCTGCAGCCTGGTGCCCGCAGGAGGAAGTAGATGTTAAAGACACATCTCTGCTGGACATCTGGCCAGTTTGGGAAGGGGAGAGAGAGCGCTGTCTTCCAGGAACCCACCAGGGACTATTAGCCGCATTCTATTTCTGGTCTCTTCACCGACTGTGTGGCCTTGAAGGTCCTTCCAGTTCTTTTTGTTTTTCAAACAGTGCAGAAATCTTCGCCCAGGGCTCGTAGTATCCCGGTGCTGCTCAGGGGTCCAGGGCCGGTGGGGACTGAGCCAGACCAGTGTGTGTGTGGGCAGACTGAAAGCAAGACACAAATACAGTCTGTCTGTCCATCCCTACTGGCCTCCTTGACCCAGACATATAGGAGAGTGAACTGGGGTTTCGTTTCCTGTCTAGAAAGTGCCAGGGTTCAGATGGCGAACAGGCACTTGAAAAAATGCTCAACATCACTAGTCAGAGAAATGCAAATCAAAACCACACTGAGGTACCGCCTCACGCCAGCCAGAACGGCCATCATTACAAAGTCCACAAACAATAAATGCTGGAGAGGCTGTGGCGAAAAGGGAACCCTCCTGCACTGCTGGTGGGAATGTTGTTTGGTGCAGCCACTGTGGAAAACGGTGTGGAGATTCCTTTAAAAAATTAAAAATAGAGTTGAACTATGATCCAGGAATCCCACTTCTGGGCATGTATCTGGAGGAAAATATAATTCGAAAAGACGCACGCACCCCAGTGTTCACAGCAGCACTATTTACAGCAGCCAAGACGTGGAAGCAACCTTAGTGTCCATTGACAGATGGCTGGACTAAGAAGCTGTGGTATATTTATACAATGGAATACTACTCAGCCATTAAAAAGAATAAAATAATGCCATTTACAGCAACATGGATGGACCTGGAGAATGTCATTCTAAGTGAAGTAAGCCAGACAGAGAAAGAAAAATGCCATATGATATCACTCATGTGTGGAATCTAAAAAAAAAGGACACAAGTGAACTCATCTACAGAACAGAAACAGGCTCACAGACATAGAGAACAAACTTACGGTTACCAGGGGGGAAAGGGGGTGGGGAGGGATTAATTGGGAAGTAGAAATTGTCACCTCCTGGGGAGAGATGGAAGTGCTAGCTGTCTTGATTGTGGCGGTGGTGTCGTGGGTGTGCACATCTGTCAGAATTCTTCAAACTGTACATCGGACTATGTATAGTGTTGTGTACAATACTTATACCGCAATAAAGGTGCTTTAAAGACAAGTGCCGGGGGCTGGACAGGATGAAAAATCAGAAACTTTCTCCTGTGGGAACGAGAAGGGGGCTATTTCTAGTCTAATCACCTTGGGGGATTTGGGGGCCAAGTGTCGAGAAACCCATGAAAACATTGTATTAATGCTTCAGCAAACGGTTTTAATAAATAAGATTTTCTCATTACCGGAAGTTTGGGAAAATGTACCTAATTAATAACCTAATGACCCAGAAACACAGATGACAAATATTTTGGCATGTTTCTCCACAGTTTTTGTTTTTTATTTACTTTGCTTTTATTTTTAAAATGTATTTATTTTGAGGGAGCATTGGGTTTATTTATTTATTTTTAGAGGAGGTGCCCTGGGCCTGCACCGGGGACCACTGAGCTGTGTCCTCCCCACGCCAGGGCCTGAACGGGGCTGTGATGAATGGCTTCCGTGATGTGTCGCTGGAAGTGGGCTGAGCCTTTCCTTAGGGGTGATTACTGGAAGAGGCACCGCTAGCCAAGGACCATGGTGCATTGTGGCCAAAATGCCCTCCAGAAATGACCGGCTGACTGATGGTCCGCCCACCGGGTGGGTAAGGGGCCTGGGTGGTGTCGTTCCGTTTCTTTTTTTTTTTTTTTAATTGAAGTACAGTCAGTTACAGTGTGTGAGTTTCCAGTGTCCAGCAGCATGTCCCAGTCATGCATATGCGTACATGCATTTGTCTTCATAGTCCTTTTCATGAAAGGTTATTACAAGATACTGAACACAGTTCCCTGTGTTATACAGAAGAAACCTGGGGTTTTTTCAGTCTGTTTTTATACAGAGTGACTAACATTTGCAAATCTAAAACTCCCAAGTGCGTCCCTTCCCACCCCCTTTCCCTTGTAACCTTAAGATTGTTTCCTACGCCTGCGAGTCTGTTTCTGTTTTGTAGATGAGTTCATTAGCGTCCTCTTTTCTCTGTGCTTTTTGGATTCCACATATGAGCGATATCATATGGTATTTGTCTGTCTTCCTCTGGCTTGCTTCACTTAGAATGACGACCTCCAGGTCCATCCACGTTACTGCAAATGGCGTGATTTTATTCTTTGTTCCGTTCTGTCTCCGGCGATCTCACAGGTAGAACGTGCCTTTTCCGCTCTGACTTTAACTCCTGTGACTGCTGGCGACGCAGGACAGTGTCTCACCGTGCTGTCAGCCGCTTGGGAATTGCCTGTGCGCGCTCTCCGTGCGTCTTTAGTTTTTCTGCTGGGTGGCGGGCCTTCCTCTCATTCCAGGACCTCTCTCGTTGAGGGTCTGGCGCGTCCCCCCGTACACTCCTGTGCACTGCGTTTACTTCTCAGCGTGCCACTTTTCTTTTACCTTTGGATTTAGTGTTTTGTTGATTTTGTGTGCAGTGCACAAGGTTTACATCAGTATGCAGCCGAAATCTGTCAAGTTTCCTTTATGGCTTCCGGCTCTGGGCAAAGCCCGGGGCAGCTTCTACCACACTGAGAGCCTGCCCCCATTTCATGGCTGAGTTTCAGAATGAGACAGCACTTGAAGACACGGAGGGGCAGGAATTACAGATCCCTGTGGGAATCGGGTGCCCAGGGGAGTGACGGGTAACAAACAGGTTCTGGAAGGGAGAGGCTTTCTGCCCTCCTTTTTGAAGCCGCTGGCCTCCAGTTACACACGTGCACACACACGCAGGCACACGCAGGCTCGCGCGTGTGAGCGCGCGCACAGGAACACGTAGCTATGTTCTGCCTTTTAGGAAGCCTTATCTCCCGCACGCTGTGAGGTCTTCGCTGGAGGAGCAAGGGGCGGCATCTGTTTTTAATCAAAACGTCCCTGTTGTGAGCGGCGGCGTCAGGGACTCCAGTTTTCCTCGTAATCAAGCCCCTAACTGTGCAGGTTCGGGGTCCCCCAAGATCCGCCCACGGGCTGCCTTCCCACCGTTCCTGCGGTGGGCCCGTCGGCCCCCGTGTAGGGGGCCTCCTTCTCCAAGGCAGGGGGACCCCTGGCTTCTCTGCTTGGTCCAGGCCAGGCGCTTCTAGGACAGTCAGTGGCTCGGCTGTCCCCCAGGCGGTGAGCGGTGGGAGCAGGGACAGGAGCGGCGGCTGGGCGTCCAGGCCACTCTGGGGCCCCGGGTGATCACCGCTCCTGTCGAGGGGCAGAGGACCCTCAGAGGGTCCTGCTCCCTGCTCGTCTCCGCAGGGAGCGGGGGACCTCCAGGCGACAGCCGGAGCCAGTGCGAGCGAGAGGAGCCAGAGGCCCCTTCGCTCGTGCCCGTCTTCCCTCTGCGAGTCACGGCGCTGCCACAGTGCGGGCAGGCGCCGTGGCGCCTGGAGGCCTCGCAGCCCGCCGGCCCGCTCGGAGGCCCTGTCCTGAGCTTCTGCTCCCGCAGTTCCTGCACACCGGTCTCTACAAAGACGCTTCTTCATTTAACAAAGCAGAAACCCTACAGAGCCCTTAGTAGGGGCGGTGGAGCCAAGGATGCCGTCCTGCACCCTGAGCCCTGCCCGGAGAGAAGGAGGCGGGTCCACACGCCGGGGGGGCCCAGGGCCGCGTAAAGCCCAGGCCGGGCTGCTCTCAGAGACGGCCGTGGGGGTGGCCGGTGCCCTGCTACCCAGCAGAGCGGATGCAGAGCGTGTTGTTTCCCCCCCAAACTTGCCAGCAACCATCAGCAGTGTGCCTTCCTCGGCGGAGTGGCGCAGGGTGGGGGGCCGGCCAGGGCACCTGTGTTGTTCCTGCTGACTTCTTTATGTTGTTTCAGCTTTTAACATCATGAGCATTGCTTTCATAGACACAAAAATTAACCTGTACTAAGTACTGAATGGAATGTATGGACATTCACGTGTGTGAGTGTGGCCGCACACACCCTCCACCCAGACCCGGTCCAAGGACCTCTGCCCACTCGAGTCGGCCTTTGGAAATCCTATTTCTGCAAAACCATTAAAAAAATTGAATTATAGTTGGCTTACAATGTTGTGTTAATTTCTGGTGCACAACATTGTGTTTCGGCTATACACGTATATATTCCTTTCTGTGTTCTTTTCCATTATAGGCTATTACAAGGCATTTTTTCTTTCTTTAATTGATATTACAAGGTGTTGACTATAGTTCCCTGTGCTCTACAGTAGGACCTTGTTGTTCATCTGTTTTATATACAGTAGTGTGTATCTGTAAATCCCGAATTTCCAATTTATCTCTACCCCTCCTTTTCTCCTCTGGTAACCATAAGTTTGTTTTCTATGTCTGTGAGTCTGTTTCTGTTTTGTAAATAAGTTCATCTGTGTCCTTATTTTAGATTCTACATGTAAGTGATACCATATGGTATTCTTCTTTCTCTGTCTGAATTACTTCTCTTAGTATGATGATCTCCAGGTCCATCTGTGTTGCTGCAATGTCATTATCTTATCCTTTTTTATGGCTGAGTAGTATTCCGTTGTATAGATACACCACAGCTTCTTTACCCAGTCATCTGTCGATGGACACAGCTGTCTCTGTGTCTTGGTTATCATAAATAGTGCTGCTGTGAACATTGGGGTGCAGGTGGCTTTTCAAATTAGTTTCCTCCAGACATGTGCCCAGGAGTGGGGAGTGGGATTGCTGGATCATGTGGTATTTGAGTTTTGCAAGGAGCCCCCATACTCTTTCCCACAGTGGCTGCACAACCTGCGTTCCCACCGGTGGTGTACGAGGGCTCCCTTTTCTCCACACCCTCTCCAGCGTTTATTGTGTGAAACCACTTTTTAAATCTTTTGCCTCAGAAGCGACTTCTATTCAGCTTATTTCTTGAGTGTCAGGTTCTCAGAATTTTCCTGGCATGAATTTCACTTACACGTAGAATCTTAGAAAAGGACACAAATGAACTTACTTACGAAACAAAACCAGACTCACAGACACAGAGGACAAGCTGACGGCTGCCAGGGGATTTCACCCCGTTTATTATTTACCATTGCAAGGGACAACGTGACTGGAAGAGCGTCTGTTTATAAGGCAGCGAGACGGAGGCAGAAAATAGGCGCCTTGAGACGAACGTGTTCGGGGGACCCGGTGTGTCATAAACGGAAGTGAAGGCACGTCACCTCCCATTTACTCACACAAGAGCGGGATGTTTCTGTGATTTTGTCTCTCAGATTCTTTCAGAAAATAAATTATTCTCATGAGGCAATTTGGGGAGATTTGTCACTGTCCTCTCCTCAGAGGGGGTCCTGGGGTGGCACTGGGAGGTGGCTGGACGGGGGTGCTCAGGCTGGGATCGAGGGGCCCCTTCAAAGGCAGGAAAACGTACTGACGAAGGCAAAGTGACAACGGCCGGCAGAAATCAGACGTCTCGGGCCAGGGGCTCTGGGGCAGGAGCCCGTCTCAGGTCAGTCCGCACAGACATGAGGGGCGGTGGGGGGCAGGCTGGAGCGCCCTGGGAACGCAGGACTGGGTGAGCGGAGGTGGCTGTGATGTGGGCGCTGTGGGGGCCTTGGCTGAGAAGACCCCTCAGATCATCCCATCGAGGGAAGTGGCCTGGCCCTTCGCCCCCTGAACAGAGGCCACTGGACGTGGGCCGCCCCGGGAAGGAGGGGACCCCAGGACAGAGTGTCCTCGGGCTGGGCCCCGCAGGGATCTCTGTGGGCCCAGTGCCGGCCACCCTCCCACAGCACCGCCCCGGGCAGCTGCCCTGCGGGCACCGCAGACCGTCCAGGACTTTATTCCTCTGGGAGCACCTGCTCGTGCCCCGAGCTTCGGAAACGCCACCAGCAGCTCTTTCGGTCCAAATTTCAGGCAGAGAGTTAACTTGTTAAACCTTAGGAACGTTGTGCCAACTACATTCGGTGGGGGAGGCTGGTGAAAACAGGTCAAGAAACTAAAAGATTGCCAGGCTTAGAGATGAAAACCTGGGTCGGGATGTTACGGGTCAGGGCTGAAAGGCCGGCACGTGCGGCCACAGAAGCAAACTCGGGCAGAACGCGTCTCGAAGAGGCTCCTGCGCTCCCAGGAGATGAACTGGCTCCGAGAAGGTTCACACTTCAGTCTCAAAACTCCCGCGAGCCATGGAAATGGTTCTATTTCGGTTCTCCTTCGGCAGAAGGGAGAGAGGTCTACTGCACGTTCTCTGAGTTGGGGGCGGCCACCTGGAAAGTTCCAGCTTCTTTGTGTGGAGGGCGGCCTCGCTCCCGAGCCCTGCCTTCCCTCGCGGAGGCTCGGGATGGGGAGGGCTCGCCCAGGTTCCGGCTTCTCTGTGTGGTGGTTAGTTTGGGGCCGTCAGAGGAAAGCAGGGCTGCGTGGGGGGCTGTGCCCCCTTCGCCCCTCGGTTCCGGAAGGCACCATCTGAATTTTCAGGGCCACTGCCGTTGCCCCGCCACGACACCCTCTGTGCCCCATCCTGGGAGCAGCGCCCTCTGTCTTGTGAGCAGGAAGACATAACTGCTGCGTTCCCTCCAGCCACGTCGGGAACTTGTAGACCTGGGAAGAGCCGTGAGCTCTACCCTGGTCAACGGAGACCCACTGGTGGCGGGGGGGGACACATCAGGTGACTGCCTTTGGAGGGTGCCATCTGAGGGTGGGTCCAGCAGGCTGACTCTCTGGCCAAGCACAGAGATGGTCGGTCGGAGGCTGGGGGTGAGGAGTGATCTGGATGGGCAGGGAGCCAGGGGCAGTGCAGGTTTCCCCTCCCTGAAGTCAGAGCCTCAGACACAGCTTTTCCCTGAGGATCCGGGGAGCCCGGGTTTTCCTCCTTCACTGTCCCGAGTGTGACCAGTGAGCGTGGCTCTTCTTCAGACCTGGCTGGTACAGTGTGGTCATGCACATGCCCGAGCCAGCCCGGCACCCAGGCTGCAGGGAAAGACGGGTGAGGCCCCGGCGGAGATGCAGTGTGCACGGGGGAGCCGGCAGGGAGCCAGGGCGGACGCTCCGAGGTGGACCTGCTGCCTGGCCACACAGCGGGGCGAGCCCTGTTGTAAAAAGCCACTGCTTAAACAAGGTGATACAGCACAGCACAGGGAAATGTGTGCAGGGTGGTAGCTCACAGCGGAGAAAAAATGTGACAGTGAACGTATGCATGTTCCTGTATAACTGAAAAGTTGTGCTCTGCACTGGAAGTTGACACAACATTGTAAAATGACTATAACTCAATAAAAAATGTAAAAAGCGAAAAGCAGCTGCTGAGCTTTACCCTCCGTTCTGAAACCCTGATCTCCGGGGTTGCTCACTCTTCATCCTGGAAGGCGAGAGCAGGGTGACCAGTAAGACAGACATAAGACCTGGCTGTAAGTCCCGGAGTGGGAGCCAGGGAGGGAGAGACTTTAACCCAGGCCGCACAGCACCCGAGGGTTACACGACTGACTCGCTGGGTGCCTGACCAGCTGGCTACGTTATCGACGTGGGCAGAGGTGGCCTCTCACGTCCCCCCGTGGAGTCCCCGTGCATACAGCCTAGGATGCTGTGAGCTGGTTCCATCTTCAATGTGTGTAAACAGTAGAGACTTGTATGTGTTCAGTTTAGCTCAGCATCTGATACAGATATTCTGAGAATTGAAATGAAAAATAAAAGCTTTTTGGTTGGGGGCGGAGGTGGTTAGGTTCATTTATCTTGGTGGAGGCACGGGGGGTTGAGCCCGGGACTCCACTGCTGAGCTACACCCTCCCCCTAGGGAACTGCCTTTTACCGCTGGAGTCCGGCTCAGAAGCCGATCGTCTGCGTGGGGGACCAGGAGGCAGCAACAGGGCAGGCCCCGACGCATCCCCAGCCACTGTCATCTGCAGCCTCTGTCGCCAGGGAGGGTAAGGGGTGCTGGGCAAACCTCTGGCTAAAAAGCCACCCCAGCTCTGGGAGCCTGGAGCAGAACATGTGGGGCGACCCGAGGTCTCGGGCTGGAGGGCCGCTGCTGCGGGCGCCGGTGGGTCGGCCGAGACGCTCCTCGTGTGCGGCCCCTGCCCTGAGGCCGCCCCGGACCCCTGGCGACTGGAGACGTGACTCCGCCTAAAATCTCAAAGAAGAAACCTGGGCATGTAAGGGGGACCCCTGAGAGAGAGAGAGCGTGCTTGACAGCTGGCTTCTGCTCTGAGGCTTCCCTGATGTCTCTGGCTGAGCTCTGGGAGCAGAGCAGAGCTCTGCCTGGCCCTGAGGCCTATGAGTGGGCACTGCCGGTAGTTGGGGAGGGCGTAGCTCAGGGCACGCGCTTGGCACGCTCGAGGTCCCGGGTTCAACCCCCCGTGCTGCCTCTAAAAACAAAGAAACCTAATTACCCACCCTGTCCCCGCCAAACTAAAATAACTAAAAAAGGAAAAAGAAAAAGAAGACAGGACTTCTGCCCAGCCTGGGGGTCCAGAGACTGTGGACAGGCCAGCGACAGAGAGAGCTTCAATCAAAATGTCCTGCCCCCAACCCGGGACTCTCGTTTGTCTTGATAACAGTGGTAAACATTTTGTGGATACGTCCCAGCTCACCCTGCCGGTGACTTCTAAATCCCTCACCCTGGTGAGGACACGGAGCGGGAGACCTCGGGTGGGCAGACACCGATTCTGGAACAGGCTTTCCCCTCACGGGAGCCAGCGCTCGGGGGCCACCCGCGGCTCCCTGTGACGGCCAGGACCCGCCTCCTCGGTCCTCTGTCCTGAGGGCGGTGGAGTCGCCCTCCTTCACTGGTTACTCAACACAAAATTTGAGTAAAACTTAAAAATCAGTTCACTATGACATTAAAAACCCCCAGATCGCCACCTTTGGAGGACAACAGGAACCAGCCCCTTGTGCGGGGGACGGGCAGCGGGGGCGGAGGGGCCGCGCATCCCCCCTTCCCCAGGGAGCTGCGCCCTGAGCCGCCCGCAGCGCACGGGCGCGTCTTGTTTCAGGTGCTTTTTCCCGGGGGGGGGGGTTATTAGGGTTATTTATTCTTAGGGGAGGGGCTGGGTACCGAGCCCGGACTTCACGTGTGCTAAGCACGTGCCCTACCGCTTGAGCTGCGCCCTCCCTGCCAGGGAGCCTTGTTTTTAGGGAAGGCGTTCCAGCTCGTAGTGAAAGGAATCGTAGAGTCAGGATGTCGCCATTTTGCAATTCCTGAGGAAGTAGTAAGTGGGGGAGGCGGCAGCTGAAGACCTAAAAAGGGGTAATCAGACCGTCTGTGTCCCCGATGAGGAGCACGGCAGCCCCAAGGGTTGGCCGAGGGGACCAGGCCTGAGGGATGGGGCCCCCGGCCCCAGCTGCCGCCTTGCGGGAAGCCCACCAGACGGGGCGGGTTGGCTGAGCGTGGGGGGGGGTGGCCAGCGGCACCCAGGGTGTGGGGAGCCTGGCAGGGCGATGGGCCCCGTCCTCCCAGACCAGCTACGCAGACACGGCAGGGATGGAGCAGCCCTGGCCTGTTTCCCCAGGATCACCCCCATCCCCTGCCAGGGGCGCCTAGGGGGGTCCTGGAGGGAGAGCCCTTGAGAGGGAGGGCTCCCTGGCCTGTGGCGCCTGGGAATGCCCCATTCACGGTTCCACCGAGGCCGCCTAGTGTTCCCATCTCCGCTCCCCTCCCAAGTCCTGGCTGAGCCGCTCCTGTTCCAGGCGAGCAGGTCTGAGCCGCGATATCCTGAATTCCTGTCTCGGCAGGTTTCAGGGTGGCAGAACCTCAGGGCTCCACTGGGTTCAGGAAGAGGCACTGGCTTTGTTTGTGAGGCTTTTCCTGGTTCCGAAGACGGGGCTGGCAACCTTGCAGCCCTCTACACGTGGGAGCTGAACCCAAACGAGTCCCGAGTTCCGTCTGTAGCGCACCGCGCACCTTCTGGGCTGGGTCTCGCCCGGGTGAGGCCCCCCTCCCGCTCTCCCTCTGCTCACGGTGTCCGCTCCCCGGGCCTTGGCTCGCTTGCTCCTCCTGGCTTTCGGAGAACGAATGGGGCTCTGAGCCCAGGGTGTGCTGCCCGGCCCCACCCAGCGTGGACCTGGGTGCTGGGGGGGGACGTCTGGAAAGGGAGGCAGCCAGGAGCGTTTTGACACCTGCAGAGTTCGGGACTTGCTGATGCATTTAAGGGGCGTCGTAAGTGCTGGGAAGGGCTTCGCAGACCCCCTGGGGCGCCGCCCCCTTTCCCAGGGGAGGGTCTTAGCCACCAAGGAGGTCCTAACTCAAGTGCACGCACATACCCACAGCGCCCTTGACAATCAGAATCGTGGTCGCCATCTGCAAAGTTGTGCCTTACATTTCACACGTGCAAGTTTACTAAGCTGGGAAATAATTGGGTTTCCCTTAAAAGCTGTCAAAGGAAAGAAGAGAAAGTCAAGGAGGTGTGACACCTAAGGGGCGCGAGTCCCTTCCTGGGAACGTTCTTCCGTGCCGGGCGTGACCGCCCTGATGCGGAGGACTTGGGTGCCCAGCAGGCAGCTCTCTGCCATCCCACCCCAGGCATCCTGGCTCCCCGAGCGGCAGCTGCCACTTGGCCAGCGCCGACCTTCATCTGAGCCCGTGACTCCTCGGGCAGAGCCTGTCCCGTCTGAGCCCCAGTTGTAGACGTCTGTAGTCTTGCTGCAAAGTCCCTAAGTCGTGCGCAGTCTGTCCTCTGGGGCCAAGCCGGAGTCGCATAAGCCGCCCCTTTCTTTCCCAGCACTCTCCCCAGGGTGACTGCCCAGCGTGGGGTGACGGTCAACAGCAGGGGGTCTTTGGAGGATGCGTCCAGCAGGACTTGGCTCCCCCTTTGCCGTCAGCGAGAATGTGGAAGGAAAACCCACTGGCGTGTGCAGGGCCACGGGGAAGGGGGTGCCTGGTTCAGAGGGCACGTCCTCCACCTGCACCCTGGAGACCCGGGGGAGCACTTGTTCAGAAAGCAAATGAAAACAGTCCAGCAGCGGGCCATCTCTAGGGGAATCTACAGCGACCAGGAGGTCAGTGGCTGCGGGAGCGGGGGCCGGGGGGGGGTGCTGGGCGGCCGGAGCGGGGGGCGCCTCAGGGCACGGGGTTTCTCCTTGCAGTGACGGAAATATTCTGGAATCGACTGTGGTGACGGCTGCACATGTGGTGACTCTACTGAGAGTCACTGGACGGCACACGTTCTTTCGTCCCACCCCGGGAGGCGTCCTTTACTTACTGCAGTGACACAGCCGCCAGTGGGGCGGGGGCTCTTGGAATCGGCCCGTGTGCCTTGGATACATTTTTGACACGTTCATAGTTGCAGAGCCTCACATTTTTCAGGTCGTGGGATTCAACTCTTGGAGACAACTCGTGGTGTTTTAGAGCCAAGTCTGGTGAAGAACATCGAGGGACTGAGCTGGTCACTCCCCGTCGGGTCACCGATAAGTGCGACTTGTAAACGGTCTCCGCGGTTACTTCTGCAAGAGGAGTTCAAAATACTTTGTCCAAAGCAGTATTGTTCAAATAAACTTGAGACTTCCTCGCGCGGTCCCTCCGAAGGACGCTGTTCATTGGGCACGTGGCTCGTCCCTGGCTGGAGAGGCGCCGGCCGGAGGCGGCCGGTGAACAGGGCGTCCGCAGTGCTGGAGGTCTGCGCTGTGTGCTTTCAGCAGGAGACTCGTACGGGGGCGGGATTACGTCACAGACCCCCCCAAACCCCCCAACCAATGAAAGAGTCGGGCGCCCTGGCTGGCGGGGGAGGGGCGCTGCTGTTTGCCCCGCTCGCACTTGACCTTCTGCGCCCTGGGCCTCGGAGGTCTCACCAGGCCTGTCCTGGCCTTTGTAACACTGTGAGGTCTCTGCTGAGGAGGCGCTGGCCCGGGGAGGGGAGTGGCGCGTGGGGCAGTGGAGCGGAGATGCGGGAGCTGCGGGGATGTGGTTTCAGTGTCGCCTCCTGGGAGAAGCCTTCCTCCCTGCCTCCCCAGTCCTTCCCCACCGCCCCATCCCCCGATTTCAAGCATCATCCTCCGAGCTGGCTCTGGGACCCAGTAAACAGTCGGAGAAAGTGAGGGCGAGCTCGTGACACGTTTGCGCATTGCCTTCCGTGCACCAGGTGGTGCTGATGCAGAGAAGGCAAGGGTCCAGCCCTGCCCTGCAAGGGGCCACAGTGAACAGCGGGGCTCTGTGTGGTGAGGGTCGGCCACTGCAGGCTGAGGTGAGGCTGGGAGCTTGGAGTAAGGCACTTCCAGGTTTTAATCCGAATCAGCGAGGTGCCAAGGAAGGGCTTTGAGCAGTAGAGGGGCAGGATCAGAGTTCCTCTCCCATCCTGGGCTGCTGAATCGGGCAGGGTGGCCATGTACAGGTGTGTAAGTTGCTCACTGCACAAGAAGGGAAGAAGGACTGGGAGGCACAAGCTAGTGGAAAGGATGCGCCCAATCAGACGATGGCAGGGTGGGGAGGTTCCCGGAGGGCAATGCCAGGGGCGGGGAGCACACCAGGATGGGGAGCACACCGTGGTGGCCTGTGGGGGAGGGGATGGAGATAACAGGAAATAAATGACCACAATCCGAGAGAGGGATCATGTGCTGTGTGCTGAAAGTGCTGAGGATAAACAGGGCAAGGTCAGGGAGTCTGAGCAAAAGGGACAGTGTCCCTGCTCAGGGAAGTCCTCTTTGGGAGGGTGACATCAGAACACAGAGCAGAATGATATCTGGGAACGAGCCATTCCAACACATGGGGGGAGGATGTCCCCAAAGCGAGGCAGCACGTGCAAAGGCACTGAGGCAGGAATGCCTGGCGGTTTCAGGATGCAGAAGGGAGGCCAGGTGACTGGAGTGTGGGAGCAGGTGAGGAGGTGGGGGCAGGGGCAGGAGGGATGGCCAGATCTGGCGGGGGGCCTACCTTCATTTTTTCTAGGAGCCATGGGTTACTGTTGGAAGGTTTTATTTTACTTTTTCTCCCCCTTAGCAGAGGCACTGGGGAATGAACCCAGGACCTTGTGCATGCCAAGCGTGTGCTCTACCAGTGAGCTACACCCCCTTAGTTTTGTTTTAATAAATCTTTGATTTTGAAATAATTTCAAGGATACAGAAAAGTCGCCAGCATAGCACAAGTACCCCCGGTGCCCTGGCCCAGCCCTCCCCGAGGTGCCACGGTGCCACAGCGGTTCTCTCACTCTCTCTCTCCTGTATTTTTTACGCAACAGTTGAGAGTAAGTTGCTGGCATGATTCCCTTGCCTGTAAATAAGCGTGTGTGTGGTTCCTACGACAAGGATGCTCTCCTCCACGAGCCAGCCCGGTGGTGGAAGCCAGGAAGCTGGCACAGACACCCCACTTCCACGCCCCCTGCAGACGGGGCTCCGGTGCCCTGGCTGACTCCGGAACCCCTTCGCTCCGGCCCAGGATGGTTTGGAGGTGGCGGCTGCTCCACTCCGTCCTCGCACATCGGCTCTGATCCAGTTCAGTTCCTGTCGGTCTTTGTCTTCGTGACCTTTGTGCGGCTGCCCTTGACCTTTGCTTTCTGACGTCTCCTCGTGGTTGGATGCGGTTGTGCCCTTCTCCCGGGAGCCCCACAGGAGTGAGCGTGTGTCCCTGTCTGTGCGCTGCATCGGGAGCCCAGGTCTGTGCGTCCCGACCCGGTCGGACTGGTGTCGATCGGGTGACGAAGGTGCTGTTGGCGGGGCTCCTCCGCTGTGATTAGCTTTCCCCTTCGGATGAGGAAGCGTCTGGGGGGATCCAGTGGTCTTGCCGGCAGTTTGAACGGCCCTGGGGGTCAGAGGCAGGGACAGAGCCTCCTTCCCTCCCGGACAGGAGCTCATCAAGTCTCATCCACTCGGGGTGCTTCGCGGGCACCTCGGTGTGGGCTCCCTGGACAGCGGGGAGAGGACAGAGCAGCCCGGGCGAAGCGTGCGGCTCGGCGCTCCCCGGCCCCGCCGCGCACCCCTGCTCTGTGACACGGGGCGTCAGCGCTGGACTTTCTAAATCTACGTGCGCCTGCTCCTCCCTGCTGACCAGACCCCGTCTGTGTGGCTGCGGGGTGTGGAAAGCCCCTCGCTCGTGCTCCTAGAACGCAAAACCGCCTTGGGGGTCAGGGGAGTTTAGAAGCCGTCCCTTGGGAAACATGGTTTTGGGGTAAATTTCATCCACCTGACACCCACAACCTGCCTGATGGCTCCGCACTCCCCGTCCTTCTGGCCTCTCCCTGGATTGCTCCTCACACTTGCGGAAGTTAAACCCAGCTGGCCCGCACGGCCGCGTGTGCCCCCGGGATACCTCCCAGGTCCCGGAGACAGCCTCCTTCTAGGGGGGGAAGTGATCTGATATCTGGTCTTAAAATATTTGCACTGCGCCCCCAACTTATACAAGCAACGTAGGCTTATGGTGGAGAATTTGGGAGACAGAAAATCTCTAAAAAGGAAGTTGAAAGCACCACTGCTGGCCACCACTTCTAATCTGTTTGTGTTCCCTGGAGGCCTGGAGTTTTCTGCAGCGAAACAGTTGCCGGAAGCAGGGAAAAAGTGACCAGGACCGGGCTGGGTTGTGGGGACGCAGTGCAAGGACCCCAGGGTTGCCTCACTCTGCAGCCAGTCAGTCCTGGGTTCGCATCGGGGCCGGCTGCGCAGCGGCTGAGGGGCCAGGGGAAGTGCCTCGCGTCCCTGCAGGAACAACGAGCCAACAGTCCCCTCCACCTGGGGTTTTGGGGACAACCCCACCACGTCACAATATGTTCAGAGTAAATGATCCATCAGTGACACCATTTCCTCTCCACTTGTTAAACTCTGAATGGCGCTCACTGTCCTCAGGGCGCGGCGGCAGGGGCCTGGCAGTTCCCGGGTTCCGTGGGCATCTCCCGCTGGGGCAGGGGGCGGCCCCCTGTGCCTTCAGGTTTCCAACCTGGGGTCTCCCAGGTCTCCCCTTCGCTCCCCCTCCGTCGTGCTGCAGTGCAGCCTCTCTCCAGCCCCCCAGCCGGGCAGCTGGGGGTCCTGCAGCCCGGACCCCGGGTGCCCAGAGGTCCCCTCCACCTTCATCTAGTGTGAAGCTTCCCCAAGGGACGGAGGGGACAGAAAGTCCACCCAGGTAGCCTGCTCTGTGCCCTGCTCTGGGGCCTACGGGCTCAGCCCCCACCCCCGGGGTCCCTCAGAGGCCAGCCCCCTGACCCAGAGTGTCTTCAGAGGGCCCCCTTCACCGAAGACCCAGGCCCGTCCCAGCTCTGTGCGGCTCCAGGGCCCAGTCCTTTCCGGAGGGCGGCCAGCCAGACGGCCACACTCCTGGGTGGACTCCTGTTTCCATTCGAGGACTGTTACCGGCTTCCAGAGCCCCTGCAGGAATTCTAACAGGTGGATCTTCAGGAGGGAGGCTCAGGGCCCCCAGTCCTCATTGTCAGTACCCCCCGCACCCCGTCTGCCCTCAGTGCGGTAAGGCCCCGGTGCTGCCTGCCTCCTCCCAGCCTGCGTGTCAGGGGGTCCTTCCCAGAGCCCAGGTCAGGCGAGAAGGGAGCAGGGGTTAGCTGGGCGACGGGGCGGGGCAGAGGGCGGGGGGGGGGAGGGGCGAGCATTGCAAATGTTTTCCTACAAATGGATTTACACTTTAATACAAAAGAACAGCTACATTTTATGGAAACTATCAAGCCTGTATTCCTTGTTGGCGAACTGGCTTAGTGAGGGGACGTTTTACCCAGCAGTGGGGTGGATTAAGGGAGCCCGCCAGGGCTGGGGAGCTCCCAGGACCAGCACCTCTAGCCTAAAGAGCTGGGAGAGAGTGGACAAGCCAGGGCCCACAGGACGGGGCCTGCGGGTGGACAACGGCTTCCTCCCTCCTGCCCTCTGCCCTCCTGCAGGGCCCTTGGCTGAGCTGAGCCCTGGGGATGCTGGGTGTAGGGGAGGCCGGGCATGTGGGGGCCGGGCTTGGAGGAGGCTGGGGGTGGGCCCGGCACAGTGCTCCCATATGGGCTGACTGACGAGGTGCTGCGGATGAGGCAGTGTTTTGGGAAGGAGAATGGCGTGTTCTTCTCTGTGCTCGAGAAAGATCAGCTGGCTGGCTGCGGGACACAATACGTTTGGGGTGATGGGACGAACGGAGATAGTTGAGAGACCACCACGGTCATCAGGAGAAGCAGGGGGTGGGGTGGTGGTGCGCCGAGTTGGGGATGGAGACGTGGGCAGGTAGGAGGGAGGCTGAGGAAGTGGACCTGTGGGACGGGCTGGCCGATTGGTTTGGGAGGATTGAAAGAGAAGCAACAACACAGAGCTGCCCACACAGCCCGATGACAGCACGCTTGTGCTCAGAGGCAGGGCCGTCTCCTGGAGGGGGCCACTGCCTGATGGCCCGCACAGAGGGCTGAGGTCGGCTGCAGCTTTGGGCTTTATCCTCAGACAGATCCCACTGTCTCTCTGGGCCTGTTTCCAGGTCACTGTTCAGTGTGACCAGCCTCTCTCCAGGGCCTGTGCCCAGCGTGGCCCAATGCAGCCCCCAGCCTTTGCTGCACCCCAACCTTGGCTCCGGGTCCCCCACACCCAGCAGCTCTGTCTTTGATGCTCCAGTTCACTTGCCAGGGGTGGAATCTGGCTGGTGCAGGTCATTTTTCTGAGCCAGACTCCCAGTCGCAGGTCACAGACCACCTTGTGGGTTGGCCGCCCTGGGGTCAGGTGTCCCCTCCAATCAGCTGGGCTTAGCCAGTAGACGGGCTGGGGGTGGAAAGACCGCCCAGAAGGAGCGGTGGCCATGCTGGATCATGAAGGTTGACCACTTGGAAAGTGCCAGTAAGTACATACTGGGTGCCTAGCAGGTACCAGGGACTGAGGATGGCCCCGCTGGACCAGCTCCCTGTCCCCCACCGTTCCCCATCCCCACAAGGAGGTGTGCCATCCACACTGCCTCAAGCCAGGAACCTGGCTGGAGCTTGCACACGATGGTGTATCCTGCTCCTTTGCACAGACTTTGCTGTTCCTCCCATCAGCACTTTGCTGTTTCTGCCGCTCGACTCTGGGCTGGGCTGTGTGACTTGCCTTGGCCACTGGGACATCAGCACGCACACTGTAGGCAGAGGTTGGCATGGTCCTGTTCACTGAGGCTTGCTGACGTCACTGACCTCTGTGGCCCTGAGACCACCAGGCGAAGAAGCCAAGGCTTAGCAGAGTGGAGAATGTCTGACCCCTGGGGCAGGGAAGAGCTGAGGTCCTCATCTTGGTCATCCAGTCACGAGCTGACCACAGATGCTTGAGCAAGACTGGTAGAAGGATGGCCTAGCTGAACCCAGCCCAAACGGCTGAACTGTACAATGATGAGCAAACAAAATGGTGGTTGCTTTCAGCCAGTGGATTTGGGGTTGTTTCTTATGCAGCAAAAACTGACTGAAACAGAATTTGGAATCCAGAGGTGGGGTGATGGTGGGGGTGGGCTGCTATCCACAAACCTAACACACGTGGCATTAGTTTTGGGACCAGGCAGTGGACAGAAAATGGAAAAGTGGCAGAGCATCTATCAGCAAAAGGTGAGAAAAATGGCAAAATGTTCACAGCATCTGGAAACACATTTAAAAAAGACACGGCATAGCAGATGGGAAACTATGTAACACGGTAGCTCGACAACTGGAGAAAACGTCTGTAACTTCGAAGATAGAAAATGTGCCTGGTGAGCCCAGGAGACAGAGAACGGGCCTGTGGGTTCGGCTGAGGGCTCTCTAGGTGGCATGCTGAAAGCATCAGGCAGCTTCTGCCAGCTCTGTGAGAACCGGGAAGAAAGGCGTGACCTAAAATGAGAACCACGCCGTTTGCAATGAGAATTTTGAGGAAATAGAGAGGAGCCTGGGTGGCAGGACTGGAAAATCAGATAGTTTCCCATTTCAGATCTCTCCACCTGGCAAAACGTGACACAAGTAAGAAATGGCCACAGGGTAAAGATCAAGTCAAACACGGGCTTATGCCGTTTATCAAGACTTTGGAAAGATTCTAAGAATCTTAAGGGACTTTCACATCCTGCCCGAACTGGAGGCGGCCTGTCTTGAGAAGAATGTTGGATGGATGGGACTACCGTCAGGTTCATAAGCAATTCACAGAGTTTTCAAGAGAGTTGCGCTGACGGAAGCACCACAGTGTGAGCCGAGACGGCTCAAGACGCACACAGGCTTCTGGGGACCCGACTTGTGGGCAGCAGGGCGAGAAAGCCAGCCAGCTGCCAACAAGGGCCATTTCTCATGCAAGCGCAAAGGCCCCTCCAAGGGCAGCGCTCTGAGGGCCGGGGCTGCAGGCCACCCTGCTTTGAAAAGCACACTTCCCCGACGTGTCCCTTCCCTGGTCCCTCCCTTGTGCTTCCTGAGATGACCCTCAAGGGAATCTCCCACTCGAAGCTCGTGTCTCAGGGCCTGATTTTGGAAAAACCAGACTGTGATGCCGGCAGCCTTATTTGTCCTTTGCGTCGTGGAAACTCCCCTCGTGATTCCCCCCAGCTGTGAGGCCTGATGACTCTGGGGAGAAGGGCTGAGCCACCCAAGACCGGGCGAGAAAAGACGTGTGGACGGGGAGACTGAGGAGGCGGAGGAGTCTCGGGAATAAGGTTTCGGGGACCCGCGGAGGGTTGTGGCCGGTGAGAAAGCCGGGCCAGGAAACAGCTCCGGAGCTTCAGGGCGGAGACGCCTGACATTCAGCTTTTAGTTGCTCTCTGTTTTGCAGTCACCTTCTACCGTCGCCCTAAACTTTCAGTAAGAATCTGCTGTCCATGAAAAGGAAAAGTGTGATGCTGGAGGACGAGTGTGGAGCATCCAACTTTTTTTTAGATAGACTAGTTGTTGAATTCCATCAAGACCCATGTGATAACCCTCATGATTCATCCGTCCCTGCCCAGATGGGCCACGACGTATAAAGCTGCTGTGAACACTCTGACGCACTTCTCCAAGCGAACGTGTCCCCACGGGTTTGGGGGATGTACCTGCAGGAGCGGTGTGGCCGGGCCACAGGGTGGGCGTTCCCGCCCTGTTCGCAGACACAGCCTGCGCCCCAGGGTGGCTGTGCCGCTCCCGGCCCCCGGCCGCGCACGGGGCCCGGGCGGCCCTGCGTTCCCGCCGACACCCGACACTGCTGGTCTTTATCCCCAGTGGTGCTCGTGGGTGTGAGGTGTCACTCCACCCTAGTTCCCTGTCACTTCCGTGGTCGCCCAGGAAGCAAGGCTGCTTTTCCTGTGGCTGGTGGCCGTCGGGGACACTCTCTGGGGAAGCGTCTGTTCAGGTCTCTCGTCTGTCCCCCGTCACGTTAGCAGCGTGTTCTCCCTGGTGCACGGCGCTCACTAAGTGATCTGGCCGCCACATGCAGCTCTCTCCCCTTGCCCTCCAGCTCGCCTCTCCATCCTCACCGGGCGCCTTCTGATGAACTTACGCACAGACGCGGAGAGCTTTGCTGCAGCACAGCTTTTTCAGTAGTTTTCCTTACGGTTAACTTTGTCGTCCTCTGCCCACTTTGAGGCCAGAAAGTTGGTTTTTTAATATTATCTTTAAGAATGTATTGTTTTGCCTTCCAGGTTTAACTCTGCAGTCCACGTGGATTGACTGCTGTGTGCAAGGGGAAGCACGGTGTCCGTATTTTTAGAAAACATGAGTATTTAATCGCCCAGAACCAGCAATTGAAGAAATAGCTCCTCAGTGCCCTGCGCGGCCCTCGGCCGTGAGTCGGCATCCGTTTGTGTGGAGACCCCTGTCCGGGCGCCGCTGTGCGGCCAGGCTGCGCTGTCTCGGTTTCCCAGCTCGGGTCTTTGCGGCGTGTTCCCCAGCGACGGGCACCCGGACTCGGGGCGAGCGGGCAGCCCCCCTCCCGACTGCCGGGCTCCGCTCACCGCCCGGTGGACGTCGGGCGTCTCCGTTTGGGGCCGTGACAAACAAAGCTGCCACAGCAAGGCACAGGCCTCAGCACGGCCAGGCGCCTTCTTTCCCCTGGGGGACTATCGCTGGGCTGCGGGGTGAGCTCACACGGAAGCGCCAGACTGTCTTCCGAAGCAGCCGCAGCGCTTTTCGCGCCCGCCGGCAGGGAGTGAGCACGCCGGTCTCCGGGGACCGGGGCGGGGCGGGGGTGGGGGCGGTGGGCTGTGCGCTGCGCTACTTCCGGGGGACCTTTGGTCTGTGGTCCCTAGCTTGTTGCAAGCTGTTTAATCGTGAACAGATGTTTGAATGTACTGGATGCTTTTTCTTCGCTATTAAGATGGTCCAGCGCCGTTCCGCGTTGATTTTGTCGCTGCGGTTGAAGGACGATAGCCTTCCCGGTGCCGAGAACCCGGAGCCCCTGGAACACAGGCCCGACGCTGGCCTCGTCCACCGCGTGCGGCTGGTTACTTGCCAATGTTAGGGACGCTTAGAACCTGTGTTTGCGTCGGTTCTGGTAAGTCGGGTTTTCTTAGAATTTGCCGCTGGCTTCAGTTTCCCTCGCGGACATGGGGTGGCGCGGGCGTCACGTCGGGGTCTTCTGTGCGCAGTCGTGAGGAGTCGGCCGCAAGGCCCCCTTTCAGCTTTGGCGCCGGTTATTTGTAGCTCCTCTCTCTCTCTCTCTGTTTTTTTCTGTATCAGCCTCTTCGCCGCGGATTTGTGAATTGTGTTAGTTTTGCAAAGACCTTGCCTTTGTTGGAAGCTTCTAGGAAGGCCTGTAAGTCTCACCAGTCTCCACTATTATCTGTATTATTCCCTCCGTTTTGCTTGGGTTTCCTTACTGTTCTTCGTCTAGTTTTTAAATGGATGCTCAGCTATCAATGCTCAGCATTCCTTCCTAGTTCCTGAATACTTTTTTTTTTCCATGGAGGCACTGGGGACAGAACCCAGGACCTCGTGCACGCTAAGCACGCGCTCACCACTGAGCTGCGCCCTCCCCCACCTGACTTCATTTTAAAAAGAAAAGTCACTGGGCGCCTCCCTTTCTCCTTTCCTGTTGCTGAGAATTAAATAATTGCTGATTTGTATAAAGCCCTTGAGGGGAGGTAATTTTTCCCCTCTGACACGTCACAGAGGAAAAGTGCGAAGGTCAGCTCTCCCTGTTGGAAGAATCTGGGCCGGGTTCTGGAAGGTTCTGGATGCTTCCAGAACTTCGTGTAGTTGGATGTGAGGGAATTCCCCCGAGATGGGGAAGGGAGGCTGGGACCCAGCGTGCCATCTCCTGGGGACGAGAGCTCGCGAGGAGCAGCTCAGCCTCAGAAGGACTCGGGGACCTGGCGCGTGACAAGTGAGCCTGCGCCGCCCGGCCCCTCCGCCTCCCTTGAAGCAGTCAGGCTCCTGGTGAGTCAGCGACCGTCTCTCTGGTGGGGACGCCCCTTGGTGGTTTAGACTCCAGATGAAAGGTTCCGGGCTAGACCTGCCCTCCCAGGAAATTCATTCAAACCGAGTCTGGGGGAAGAGGCTGTGGAAATGTGTCAGGCACGACAGGGTCCCGTCAGGATGGTGGGAGGACGTCCCCGTAAAGACGTCCTGCTCGCTGGGCCCGGTGTCCTTGGCCAGACAATTGACAGAGGCCCCCCACGCGCAAGGGCAGCCGAGGGAGGCGCAGAAGCACCGAGTCTGGGAGAGGTGTTTGCTCGAGGTCAGCGGTGCTGGATGGGCGGGGCACGGCCTCCCAGGGGACACGGGGCGGAGCCTGGAGACACCACCGGTTGTCACAGGGTGGGAGGCGCTGCCCCTCACCCACAGCAGGTGCCCGGACGGGAGTGGTCCAGCGCCGACGGCAGGGGACCCCGCTTAGACGAAGCGCTCGGGGAAAGGAAGTGGGAATCTGGTTTTGGCAGAAGATAGCACAGGAGGTTTCCCAGCTTTGTGTAAAAATCTGTCTTATGAGGGCAGAGCCCCCTCCCCGGACTACCGTCCCTGCAGCGCCTGCTGCTTGATTTAAGGCCACGGGAGAATTAACTGGTTTCAGTGTTCGAACCTGAAGGCACGTTTCTGTTGGTGGATGCACACGTCTGGTGCACAGAAGATGCTCAGTAAACGTCTGTAGAATAGGTAAAGCGGCAGGCGGCTGGCTGGGGCGAGAGGCAGAGGGGGCGGCCTAGGGCCGACCTCACGGCCAGGGAGCCGCGTCCCTGTCCGCAGAGCTGGAGGGCGGCTTTGCGGTTGGTGGGTGTGGGTGGTCCTCGGCCAGGACGCCTTGAGGAGGCCGGGGGGTGGTCAGCCTTCAGGTCCAGGACAGGGTGCTGCCCCGTCGGGCTCCTCCTGGAGGAGGATGACGCAGCCGGGCATGAGAAGCAAGCCCGCAGCCCCCACGCCCTCCCAAGGCACTTTCCAGCTTCAAAGAGAGGGTTAACGGTGCTCTTTGGAGCAGCAACTTTTATACTTCAGTGCAAATATTTCCCTCTGCTAGATGCCTTTTAAGAAGGTCTGTCTGCCTGCCTCAGAGAGCAGCTTGTTAGGAAGTGATAATTCTGCCGTCCGCCCAGGCTTGTAAACCCCCCTGCAGCCGGCGGGAGCCAGGACCGCGGCGGAGGGCGGGATGCGGGCAGCAGCCAAGACGTGCGTGGGAGGCTGCAAAACCCGGCGTGTGCGTGTGTCGTGTGCGTGTGTCGTGTGCGTGTGTCGTGTGCGTGAATGCGCCTGTGTGTGCCTACGTGTGCATGTGCATGAGTGTGCGTGTGGGGTGCGAGTCCACACTGAAGGGGGAGCTTCCATCTGGGTTGCTGATGTCACAGGTCGGTGTCAGCCCACACCCCCTCCTTCCCCTGGCCGCGCGTGGAGAAGGTTCTCCTGCAGAAGGAGGGGAGAGGCCGCCAGAGAGAGACAGAGAGACGGAGACCCCCGACCACCTCTCCGTGGTCTCTGGGCCCAGCCTGAAGCTGCCCCGGCCCTGCTGGCACCTGCCTCTCTGGGAGAAACTGCTCTGGGTCCTGTTTCTGCCCCTCACAGTGGAAACTTCTGTCCAGTAGAGATTTCCAGCCAGTTCTGTGCTTCCTGAGAATCCTGGCCTTCACACGGGCGAGCTCAGATGTTTGCAAAACATGAGGTTTTACACAGAAATGATATCAACTGGACGTTGTTCAGATTGGAGGACATCGGACGCCGTCACTCGGTGAAGAGCCTTACTGATGGTCTGGTTGTCTGTCTCTCAGAAACGCGCCCCTCTGCCCTAACTGAGTGAGGGGAAACCGTCGTGGTCATCTCATGCTCACGGAGGTCCCAGCGCTCAGGCAGCAGGGTGGCTTCGCCTCTGTTCCGTGTTGTCTGGGCCCTGCAGGGATGTGCCCGTGAGGGAGGCGGCCTGAGGCTGGACTGTCATGGGGGCTGAGAGCGGGGCTCTGGGCGCTGCCGACCAGAGCGGGTCTCTCCGCGTGGCTGGGCTTCTCCAGGCGCGGCGGCCACATTCCACTCCAGCGTGCCGATGGCCTCCAATACGTGTCTCCCTGCCGCCCCCTCCCCGGCTTCTGCTGGACGAGCCACCACAGCCGGCCCACCTTCACGGAGGTGACGGAGACCCTGCCTCTTGGGGGGAGAAGCTCGGTGGCTTTGGGCCGCGTGTTACAGCTGCTGCCCCGAGTCCCTGAGACCTCTCCAGGGCTGGGGCGCAGCTTCGTGCCCACATATCTGAGGAAGGAACAAGCTTCTGTCCCTTGTTTCTGGGGCACGAGGGGTGCATGGTGAGACCCAAGCCCCCGGGAAAGCCCGCAGCTCCTTAGGGCCCAAGCCTCCCCGAGGCGCCGCAGCCGGGCCAGCGCGTCTGCGGGGACGCGGGCACTTAGGGAAAACTGAGTGGAAGTCACAACACAGACTCCGCCTTGCAAAGCACGTAACCCGGCAGCAGTTAGTGCACTCGCTGTGTCGTGCGCCTCCTTCTGTGGCTCGTTCCGAACCACTTCGTCACCGCAAGAGGACGTCCTGCGCCCGTGAAACAGTCACGCCCGCCCCCGGCCCCAGACCGCCGCTTCCTCCGTCTCTGGATTTACTCCTGCTGAGTACTTCACGTAACCGGAGCCGGGCGCTGTGGGACCTCTAGTGTCACCGTGTTTTTGAGGCTCATCCTTGTGACCTGGGGAAGGGCGTTCCTTTTAGGGCCGAGCGGGAGCCCCCGGTGCGGACGGCCCGCATCTGGCTCACCGCTCGTCAGCGGGGGCGTGTGGGCTGTCCTGCACTTCGGCTGCTGTGAGCACCTGCGCAGACGGTTCGGTTTGAATGCCTTTTCAGTTCTTTTGGGAAAGCGCTCAAAAGAGAGGGAGAGAAGCCGACGGTCAGCGCAGGGAATGGAGTGAGGGGGGCTGTTTTGGGGCAGCCCCCCCGAGCCAGTGCTGACCGTGCCCCTCGGAGAGAAAGGGCAAGCCGGGCCGTCCTCCCCCCGGCGCCCCCAGGCCACTAGTGTGGGAAAAGGAGGCTAGACCCTCTTGCGAAATCTCCCAAGAAATCACTTCTGTTTGGCTGGAGCTGGAGGTGCCCAGAGAAAGCAAGGTCCCTGTTCCGTCCCCGTGGCGGGCTGGCCTGCTGGGCGGGGCCTGGACGGCCACGGACGGCGGCTGCCGGTCTGCGTGGCCCGGGCTGTCCAGGGTTTCCTACTGGGTGACCGTGGGCCCTTCTATGGGACATCAGGGAGATTGGCTGCGCCAGCCATTGGGACCCTCGTGGGAGCAGAAAGAGCCCTTGGGGGAGGGGCCTCTTGCCCCCCACCCCCTGCCGTCAACTCTGAAGCCAGGAGACCCTGTGGGCTGGGAGGTGGCCGAGCCGGTGGCCCCCTGGCCTGGCTGCTGAGGAGGGCCCGGGGACCCTGGTCTGAGCTGTGGGGACGCCAAGGATGGTGCAGACAGGTGGAGCTGGCGTGTTACCGGACCCACGCTTATCCACGTCCTTGCCAAACGTTGGAGGGTGCCAGGCAGGTTCTGGGGTCGAGCTGCCGGTCTATAAAGTCTCCCCCAGGCAGCCAGAGAGCCGGGAGGAGCGGGAAGGTAGCAGGAGCCTTCGCTTGCTGTGTGTCTGTACCCCACTACTGCGGACAGAACTGCGTCCCGCAACACTCATGCACTGAAGCCCTACCCTCTGCGTGACCGTGGTGGAGACGGGGGCCTGGCAGCAGGTAACTGAGGTTAAGTGAGGTCATGAGGGGGCCCTGATGCGACCGGGGCGGAGGTGGGGAAGCATACAGCTCAGCGGCGGAGCGCGTGCTCAGCGTGCCTGAGGCCCTGGGTTCGAGGCCCAGCACCTCCTCTAAGATACGTAAGTAACTAAACCTAATCCCACCCCGCAGAAGTAAAACGATTAAAAAAATTAAGAGGAAGAAGAGACCCAGGAGAGAGCTCTCTCTCCAGACCGAGGAAAGGGCACAGGGAGGGTGAGCATCTGCATTCCAAGAAGAGACGTCACCGAAACCACGCTGGCCACCCCTGCGGCCGGGCCTCTGGCCTCAGAAACCGCGAAACTGAACTGCCGTGGCTGGAGCCAGCCGCCTCCGGCCTTGGGTCTGGCCGCCTGAGCAGGTGAGTGCACTGCCTTCTTCCAGGAAGAACCTCTGGCAGCCGGAGAGCCCTGGCCGCTCGGGCTGGTCTCCTCGGAGCCAGGAGGGGCCCCACCACCTCCAGGGCTGGGCACGGGGGAGCCGAGGGTCGGAGCCTACATTTGTTTCCTATTTCACTCGTCCTGGGTATTTCTGCATTCATTTGATTTCTAAAACTACGTGGAATATTAAAAAAGCCCTCTGGATCCCTGAGTGTGTTGCGTCCCCTTAAGTTATCCCGGCCTGGCTGGCCTCAGCCCGTACCCAGCTCCGCTTCTGATGCTGCTGGTAACCTGGGTCCAAGCAGCTCGAGCTCTTGGTTGACAATGGACGTGTAACTGACCCGGACCTTCATGTTAGTTTCAGGTGTGCGGTGTGGTTACTCTCTATCCGTACCTACTGAAGAACGTCACCACGGCGAGTCTGTCTCTGTACGTAGTTACAACATTTTTATTTTCTCGTGATGAGAATTTTTAAGACCTATGCTCTTGGCAACTTTTGAACGTACACCACAGCGTTACTAAGGATGGTCTCTGCGCTGGACATTACGCCCCCGGGATGGACCCACGTCTGCCCCCTTCACTGCTGGCTCCTGTCCTTCCGAGCTCCGCCGGGTGTGGAAGCGCCCCTCCCGCAGAAACGCCCGCCGTGCCCGCTGGGTGCCAGGACTCCACTGCCCAGGAGGTGGGCGCGGGAGCGGAGTGTCCAGCAGGGGGCAGCCACGCCCTTCCTCTAATCAGCATGTAGCATCCCCGTCACTCAAACGCTTGAAAAACCAGTCCTGCCCCCTCTGCCCGCCCTGGGGAGGCCTGGCACGAAAGCTGGGCACGAAACACCCCTTTCCTGGTCACTCCCCGCACTGCCCATCGGCTTCTGTTTTTAAAAAGTGAGTTTGCCGTTTCTCTTGTTCTTAGCCATCGCCCCCAGCGGCCGAGGGGCAGCTGTTCCCCCTCGGGTGCTCTGCCTGCCTGAGGCCGCAGCCCCCGCCCGGGCGGCCGTCCGGGTGAGAGGCGCTGCAGTGTCCCGCACACCCCGATGCTGACGGCGATCGGGCAGGAAGAACGTGCAAATTGCTCGTCAGTCACTTCTGCGTCACTGACACGCTGGAATTGACAGCAGCGCGGCGGTGCCGGGCTAAGCAAAACACGATCAGAAGTCACTTCCCCTGTTCTTTTCGCCGTTTCAGATGCAGCTGTCCGGGCCTTGGGACAGCGCCTTGCAGTGTGGCCCTTAGTCAGTCTGGGAGGGACAGGAGGCCAGCGGGGGCAGCGCTGCGCGGCCCCGGGTCGGTGTGACTGACGCAGCCCTTGGGCTGCAGGCCCGGTGCCAGGGGCCAGCCCTGCCTGCGGGATTCTGGCCGTTCCTGCCTCTCAGCGGCCAGTCTGGTGGTACCAACCCCACCCTGACCCCCTCCGCCTGCGGGAGGTGTGGACAGCATCCCCCAGGCTGGTCCCTTCCTGCCGCAGACGGGGCACATCGGGCTCACGTTGTAAAGGTGAACATCCACACCCCTGACGCCTGTGAGGCTCTGGAATGGGTACGTGATTTGTGCAAAAAGCAGGAGGCACCACAGGGCCCCAGGGCTGCAACAGCGACGTCACCCAGCAGGAGACGAGCACAGCCAGAGCTTGCCGTGGGCGACAGACAGCATGGCCGCTGGCCTCAGCACGCCTTTGGACTGATAAACTCTTCGCAGAAACCAAAGGGAGCAGATGAGCGCATGGCGAAGGCTGGCATCTGTGTCTGGTGGGGAGGAAGGCGGGGAGGGGGATCGAGAGGGCCCGCAAGGTTTGGGGTGAGAGGTGTTCCTGTCGTGATTAACAATCACGCAAGTAAACACTCGAACAAACCCACAAGTGCAGGGAAGGAGGCCACGGGCGGGTAGTGGTGGGGTGTCACGGGCCCAGGAGCCCCTGGGCCCAGACGGCCAGGGGACAGGAGTGCCACCCTCAGCCCACAAACCTGGCACCTGCTCAGGGTTCAATTCAGGATGATGAAATACGGGAGCAGGCGCCGGCTGCCCCATTGCGTGGTCTCTTGTCACGCGTTGCCCTCCCGGCTTCCCCGGAGGCCAGCTCGGTGTCCACGGCGGTGGACCTGGTGCAGAGCGAGGCCTGGCCAAGCCCCGCGGTCGGAGGTCTGCCTGTCCCTGAGGCCTCTCCCGAGCCCCGTTCACAACATGAAGACGATTCCGGGCGCAGAGGCGCTGGGTGAAGAGGACAAACTGCTGTCGAAGGGTTTCTCAGGCCTCCCCGCGGCCGAAGAGGGGCGATCTGGGACTCTGGCGCGTTTCCCCTTCCGTCATTACTGAAATTGTTCGCGCCCTTTCCCACCCGGTACCAGCTTATGGAAGGCTGCCAGCTTCTGTTTTTCTGGAAAATCCGCTTTGTGAGCGTCTGGTTCTGACCCACTCGTGCACATGGGTATAAGCTCTTTATTAGTTGAATGACTTCCTGCCCCTGAGCAGGGGAGAGAGAGCCGGAGGACAGGTGTGGGAGGCGGCGGGGTGGGGCGGGGACGAGGTGGCCCGGAGCTGGGCAGGGCACGCCCTTCAGTGCTCTGAGGCACGTGTCGGAAGCATCTCCCCATGGGTTCCTCAGAACACCTGTCTCAGGGGATGTTAACCAGCCTGGCTAGAAGAAAAAGAGCTCGCTAAGCCTGGGGAGCGCTGCTTCCATACATCCCGCACTCGCGCCTTACGGTGGGGCGGAGCGCGGAATTTCTCAAGTTTTTTGACCCGAGGGATGTGCTGTGAAAGGCACCTGAAGAAGCCAGCCTGGAAACGCCGCCCGCGGTGGCCCCGGCCCACCCTGGTCTCTGGAGGGTGGTGCCCGTGGCACCCGTGTGACGGCGGTGACGGGCCCCGCCCCCGCCTGGCTGACCAGCTGGCCCTGCCCAGAGCGGGGCAGGGGCAGAGCTGCTGGCTCGTGAGGGGCCAGGGCGGGCGGCGCCCCCTTGGTGACAGCGAGTGTTCCCGCGGGGCCCCGGCTCGCTCGCCACCCCCATGCACCCCTTCTTCTTCCAGGCCTCGAGCTCCTTCACCACGACTCAGCGCTCTGGTCTCCACCCCTGTGATGGTGACACCGCTGACTGATTTTCAGAGGGAGACACGCAGGCCCAGGCTGGGGCCAGGCCCAGACAGTCTGTCCAAGGTGGCACGGTGAGTGCCCTGCGGAAGGGGATGGGCGCCGTCCAGCTCCAAGTTCTCGCCCCTGCTCCCCCCAGGGGGCTGCCCGGTGAGCGCCCGCCTTGACTGGAGGCCGGGGCCCAGGGTGGGGCAGGGGTGCCGGGGCCTGCGGGCCCTCTTTGCATTGCCTGCTTCCCAGCGTGGGGGACGTGGCTGTGAGCCTGGGAGCTGCTGGGCTGAGGGCTGCTGGTGGGGCTGCCCGTCGGCAAGCTCCGTGGGCTGGCTGTTGGCCGGCCCAGGCCCGGACCTCTCTGTCCCCTTACTACTCAGCAAGAGGGTGTGTCGGCTGAGCAGCAGCGCGCAGTGTGGGCGCTGACAGCAGACGAGGCTGCTCTGGGGGCAAGAGCTGGAGCTGGGGTGTTGGCCAGTCCTGGGCTCGGGGCAGTCTTGTCACCTGCGTGGTCCCGGCAAAGGCTGTGCCTCTGGAACCTGCTCAGCTGCCCTTGGGGGGGCACTTGGCCCTGCAGCCTCTGGGGCAGAGGCTTAGGAGGGGCCGGAGTACCGCTGGGGTCACTCCTCCCAGACGCGGTCAGGGCCTTTTCCCCCAGGGTGGGGCCGGGCGTCAGGGGTCTGCTGGCACCCCTGGGAGGGCTTGGGTGCAGGCCGTGTCCCTGGGGGCCTGGGTCTGGCCGGCCCTGCTCTCTGTGAAGCTGCCTTGCTTCTGGGCTCGGTTCCCCGGGTCCAATCAGGAGCACTCAGGGTGCCTGCCATGCTGGCCGGTGGGGAGTGACTGAAAGGTGAGGCTGTCCGGCATTGGGCCCGAGCCCTCCAGGCCTGGAGCTGAGCGCACCTGGATGCCAGGGGTGCTCCCCCTAAAACCCGAGGGGCCTGGGGTAATCAAACAAGGCAGCATGGCCAAAAGCACCTGGTACCTGGCCTGAAGGAGTGAGCACAGATTGGGGGTGAAATGCCCCAACCCTGGTCCTGGGCCCTTCGGGGCTGGTCTGGTAGAGGCCAGGATGGGGCCTGCATGCTGGTGGGGGAGGGCGGGACTGATTCCCAGCTGCCCCCTTCCGCAGGCCGCCCCCTTCCCCAGGCCGCCCCCTTCCCAGGCCGCCCCCTTCCCAGGCCGCCCCCTTCCTGAAGCTTGGCTTCCACAGGGCTGCCTCCTCTTCCCCACCCATCACCCCTACTCCTGCCCTGGACCCCAAGAGGCCCCTCCCCAGGCAGCACCGTCCCCAGGCCACCAGAGTCCTCTCCCCAACCCACCATGTCTGTCCTCTGCTCAGACTCCTGCAGCTCCTGCACTCAGGTCTCCCAGAATGGTCCCCGCTGACCACCCCCGCCATGGGATCTTGTGACCCTTGGCCACTTCTGCTGTCCCTCCCCCCACCTCTGCAGCCCACCTAGCCTGGCGCGCCCCCGTCACAACCCTGGCTTGGGTTGGGTGCACCCCTCCTTGGGGCCCCATGAGACGCCACGCACATCCCTCTGCTGGGTGACCGCACGGCTGTCACACATCCCTCTCCCCAGACCGGGCGCTCTGTGGGCCGGGCTGCTAGCCCGCTTCCTGGCGGGGTCTTGGCACGCGGCGGGCACTTGGTAGAATGCAGGCTGTATAACGTGTGAACGACGACCCTAAGGGTCAGATTCATGGCTGCCCTCAGACGGGGACCTTTGAGGTCATGTCCTCAATGTGAGCCCCCCACATCTCGCCACCTGTGAGTGGGCACAGCATCCTCTTCCCCCCTCCATCTGCCCTCTTGCCGTCAGAGCCTGCTTCCCGCGCCCCAAGCCCCTGTGTGGGGTTGGGAGAGGTCCCTGCCCTGCTGCTGCCCAGAGCAGGGGGGTGATGCCAGCCTGCGGCTGTCCACAAGGGGGCGCTGGGAGCCTGAAGGTGGTTGGGAGGTGAGGGGGAGGTGGCGGGGAGCAGGCCTGCTAGGAGGTGGGGTGGGGAGCCGGGCCCTGTTCCCCAGTCTGGTGAGCGTGCCCGTACACGTGGCACGAGCAGGTGTGTGCAGACGTGGGCTTATCTACGGCAATCGGAAGGCCTGGGAGGGGTGGGCAGGGGGGGCCTCTGTACCTGGAGGGCGAGAGCCGGGGAGCACCCCTGGAGCTGGTCCAGCCCAGGGAGAGGGACTGGGAGGAGGTGGGTGGTGGCGGGCGGAGGAGGTGCGGAGGTGACCTGGGCGTCTTTCCGAAGCCGAGGCTGAAGCTCCCTAGGAGGCAAAGAAAACCTGGAGCAGGAGGGGAGAGAGAAGGGGCTGGGCCGGGCTGGAGAGGCTGGGCCGTAAGGGGCGAGGGGTGCGGCCAGGCTGGGGTGAGACAGGCAGTGGGGTCCTCCTGGGAAGCAGGTGGTGCAGGCGGGGTGGAGACAAGCTGGGAGCTGGCACAGATGAGGGCACACCCACAGGACCGGCCTGGGGTCAGCCCTCTCATGCAGAGGATGCCAGTGACGGTGCCCACCTCCGGCGCGGTGTGAGGGCTGCTCAGCCCACGTCAAGCCCAGTGGCTCAGAAGGGGCTGCCGTCTTCCCCAAGGGAGGGGCACAGGGGTTGGTCCTCACCCTTCACAGCCACCCCATCCCCAGGGTGCGCCCCCAGCACACCTGTCCTCCTCTCTGGTCACACTGCCACGCCAGCCGGCCCAGGGCGTCCCTCTGAGGGCCCCGAGCTCCCCCCCGCTACGGGCTCCCTGCATAGCAGCTGGGAGCACTCGACCTTCACCTCTGAGACCCGCCCTGACCATCAGTCCTGCCTCCGCCCAGGTCCACCTGCCGCGGTCTCAGCGTCCCCTGCCCCGCCCCGACCCACCGGCCTCTCCAGCCTTTGGGGCTGGTCTCAGAAGTCATGTCCTGAGGGCAGTTTCCCGGCCCACCTGCTGCCAGTGCCCGTGTCCCTCCCAGTGGCCGGGAGGTAACCACAGAGCCGTGTAATCGCGCACCAGGCGAGGTGCGCCCCGCGGAGCTGCGGGGCCCCCTCCAGAGGTGCTGTGGGAGCGCTGTCCGCTGAGGGTGGAACAGCTCAATCCAGGGAAGAAACGAGCCCTGAGGCTCTGTCCTCACCATCACTCCCACCGCGAGCCCCGTCGCAGACCACTGGCCACGTTACGAGAGAGCAGACCTGCACTCACCAGCCTGTCACCTCCTCAGCAGGCGGCACCTCCAGGAAGCGGGGAGGGTCATCGCAAAGCGCAGGTCACCACAGCCAAGGACGGAATGCGGACGGGGCTCCCGTGAGGTGCTGAGGCTGAGGGATGGGCCTGGGGTCCGCCGCAGCGGTGCCCTGGCCCCCCGGCCAGGAGTGTGCTGTCCCCGTGATGGACTCGGCACCGGGCGGCGTGGCTGAGACAGCACCAGGCTCCCTGCCGGCTGGACGCCCTCTGGATGGAAGGCGATGTGTTTTAATTTGTCCCATCTGACGTGAATCCCCCTACCCCCGCCTTGAGAAACTGGGTCGCCAGCCAAGCTGCCACAGAGCCACGGTCCTTTCCCACACAGTGGCCCTTGTCTTCTGATCACCCTGAGGGTCCCCATGGGGCTGACCCCTGGACGTCCGGTCTGGTGCTCAGAGAGGTCCAGAGACGGCTGGGCCCTGGGGAGCTGCAGGGCGGCCCCGGAGCCGAACTCTCCAGCCTCAGAGAGGGGCGGTCTCCACTCCTGCACCTCAGGGGAGGGGGAGGTGGGGTGCAGAGGGGAAGGGGCTGGCCCGGGGCCACGCGGCGCACTCCAGCCGAGCCGGTGCTGAAGCCCTGCCTCCTCATGCCGTGGGCATAAGGACCCGTGACCCGCACCCCCGCCCCAGTCCTGCGGCCACTCGCCAGTGCCTCCCCCTGCGCCAGGTGCTGGGACCTCTCTGGGCTCGGCTCCCTCCCCTGTGAATGTCACAGGTGTGTGAGTGTTAGGGTGGCCGTGAGTCCCAGGTGCCCGCTGGCTTCTAGGGCGGGGCTTTGGCTCTGGCAGGTCCCTGCACCTCCCTCCTGCCCCTGGACGCCAGGTCCATCAGCAGGTGAGGGGCAAACCCCCATGATGGCTTGCGGTGCGAGGAGGGGACATTGCCCTGTGGCCCACCCCACACCCAGGGAGGGGGTCCGCTTGGCCCTCTGGCCTCTGTACTCCTGGTCAAGGCATGTTACCCCCCCCCCCCATCAGGGAGCCTCAGCTTCCCATCTGGAAACTGAGAGGTGGAAACTGAACAAGCAGCCTTGTGGGCGCCCAGATGCGCGGGATACTGAGGGGCACCCGGTTCAGACGCTGGGTAGGGAAGACGGGGCGGGGTGGGGGGCGTGGGTGACGGGCCGAGTCCCCGGGGTGCTTATGGGCAGCCTGAGCTGGGCGAGTTTTACAGTCCGTGGTATTTGGATCTTTGACTTTTCCTCGGCGGAGGGAGGGGACCTCAGGGGATCATTTGAATCGTCCTGGGAGGGACCTGCTCCGGCTCTGGGCTCGGGATTTCTTCACAGCTGGAGGCTCTCGCTCAGTGCGGCCTGGGGCCCAGGAGACTGCGAGACACTGGCTGGGGTGGTGGTGCCAAGGCTGGGAGCAGCTCAGACCTTGTCTTCCACTCTCCATGAGCCTCCCCTAACTGGCACCTTGATGAGGACAGTGCTGCTGGGGCTCCAGGGGTGAGCAAGGGATGGGCGGAACCAGGAGGCATCCACCCAGCAAGGGTCCCGCTGCCCTGGGTGCGCTGCCCTGGGCCTCCGGCCTCGGCTCCACGCCTGGGCCCTGCCTCTGTCTGCCTCCTGCTTCTCTGCACCACATGTAACACTTCCACTTACGTGCCGAGTATTTCCGTTTGTCCATGCATCCGTCCACTCGCCCAACCAAATGTCCACGTTTCCATCCATCCATCCGTCCATCTAACCAGTCATCCATCATCCTCCACTTATCCATCCATTCTCCCATCCGTCCATCCTTTTGTTCATTTGTCTGTCAGCTCATCCATGCATTCGCCCATCCCTCCATCCACCATCCATCCACTCATACTATAAATATTTTTCTTGAGCAAGTCACACACGCAGCCTAGGGCTGGGAGGGGTTGGGAGAGATCCAAAGGGGAAAAACCGGAGAGCGCCTGCTCTCACGGAGCCAAAGTCTGGGGGCTGACAGAGGAACAAACCAGCTGCATCTGTGGTTGCCGGATGGGCAGGGTGTGGACAGTGCAGGTCTGGAGGCAGGAAGGAGAGCCAGGCCTGCTGGCCCCAGGGTGGCGATCAAGGAAGGCTTCCTGGAGGACAGGCAGCTTAGCTGAGATTCTGGAGGCCTGTCTCCAGGGCCAAACCAGTTCTCCCCATGGCGTCTCCTGATACGGTGCGGAGGAGGCAGCACAAAGAAGTCTGCGTCGACTGCCCACGCGGGGTGGTGCCGCCGGCCGGCCCACGAGCCATCTGCCTGGTTCCTTCCTTCCCCGAGCGCGTGTGCTGGAGCCCGTGGGCTGCCTGGCTCCGGCACAGCTGCCAGCTGTCCACGTGGGCCCTGGGCTCCAGCCTCACGAGACGCCCTGGGTGTCGGGCCTCGTTGGGTTGGGGCTGGGCCCAGAGAGCCCGGCAGGGCGGAAGGGATGCGGCTCCCCGGGGTGCAGCGCCTTACAGTTTACAAGGTGCTTCTGAGCCCGGTGTTCGGGCCCTTTGTCATGACAGTGCTGGGAGGGGGCCAGGCAGTGGTCATTGCCGCCTCATGGGAGTGGACACTGAGGATGAGGGAGACAAGGGAGTCAGTGGTCTGTCACCCGGCACAGAGCTCCCGGGGCAGGGCTGGGCCTTCTCCTCCCTGGGGTGTGGTCTGTGCAGTCCCGGGGGTAGGGTGGGGTGGGAGGAGGGGAGGGCTGGCTGTGGTGGGTGTGGCTTTGGCTCGTGGGCGGGACTTGGGAGAAGGGCTGGGGCGCAGGGGGCACGTGGGGGGCAGTGGTCCTGGCAGGACCGTGCGCCCCGCCCTCTGGTGAACTCTGCCCTCGCAGAGAGCCTTCTTACGTGCGTGAACACGCCCTCAGTGCACACCAGCCGCTCCCTGCAGCTCGCCAAGCAGCCGCTTTCAGTTGGTTCATTTGTTACCAGCAAATCTGTGTTCTGGTCATCCGTGGGTGCACCCCTGCTCGGCGCCCGCCGGGTGCCAGGCGGCGAGTGTGTCTCGGACCCCTCCCCGGGGCACTGCTGCCGTCTGGAGCTGGACCCCTTTGTGTCGTGGGGCGTCCCGGGCATCGCAGTGTGCGGAACAGCACCCCCGCCCCCCAGAAGCCAGGAGCACCCCCCCCCCCAGTTGTGACAACCATAGTGTCTCGAGACAAGGACAAATGTCCCCTGGGGGACGGATCACTGGTCTGCGTACAGGGGTACGGGGGGTGCAGCCCAGCCCCCACCGTCTTTGGGGAGACCGAGGAGAAAGTGGTTGGGTCGGGTCTCAGAGGGGTGGCAGGAGGGCTGAGAGGAGGCCCCTTTGGAGTGTGGCCAGTTGTCAGGCTGAGGGTGGGCTGGGCCGGCAAGGAGGCCTGGATCTGGGAGGAGAGGAGGCTCGCTGAGCGGGGAGTCCAGGAGAAGGCAGGAGGGGCGGGGTTCAGGCGCGGGCAGCCTGCGTGTGGAAGTAGGGTCACCCCGGTGCGCCTTCCCCTCCCTCAGCTGCGCCGTCTTTGGCCTGCTCTCTGCTGAGCCTGCCCTGCCTCTTGCAGGGTGAGGCCCGGGCGGCGGGGCAGCGAAGGTGGGCAGCTTGACCCGCCCACGGGTGACGGTGGTGCTGGTCAGTGGCTCGGACCCAGAGCTTCATTAAGAGAGCACAGAGCGGAGCGGGCTCCCCTGGGGAGTGGAATTAGTTGCCGGCCTCGCTGCCCGGCCGGGATGGGCAGACCTGGGTGAGGAACTGGCCCTTGTGCTGGACGCTGCCCAGTGGGAGGGCAGCAGTCAACCAGGCCTCACGGGCACCTTGATGGCTGCCTCCTCTCTTGGGGGGCACGGAGGGGCAGAGGGGGGCGGCGCCCCACTTCCTGGTGGACAGTGTGGAGGGGAGGCTCCCACCGTCGGAGGAGGAGCTGGATGGAGGTGGGGCTGTAGGTCCTGGAAAGCCCCCGGCCCCTGGGCCAGGCCCCTCTTGTTCCTGGTGGTCCTGATGTTCCTGTTTGGAATCGTCCCAGCTCTCAGAGCTGACTTGGTGGGGACAGGGTGGGGCCAGGGGACTTGGGGGCAAATGGGACATCGGTGTCCTCTGCTGCGACAGGGACAGAAATCTCCTAGCTCTGCATCCAGTGCTCCCTCCCAGGAGGGCCATTTGGGCCTTGGTGGCCTGGATGCTGGGCTGGGGGTTGGGGGTGAGGAGGGGGGAGGGCAGGGTGCTGGCTGGGGGGCACCTCCCGGACACCCTGTGTCTTCAAGCATCTCGGGGGCAGTGGGACTGGACAACGAGGCAACGTGTTTAAGGGGCTGGGAGAAGAGGGTGGTGAGGGGGCTCTGGACGCGGGGACGGGCATTCAGGGGCCCAGGAGCAGTGCAGAGCTGCGGAGCGTCTGCGGTTGTGGGAGAAAACGAAGTAAGCGAGGCCCTTGAGGGGTCTGCGCTGAGCCGCGCACCTCGCTCTTCCCTCAGCAGCGGAGACTAAGGCCAGGCCTCTCTTACTGACTGACTTCTGCTGTTGGACTGTGAGCCTTTGAGCTCGACCGTGGCCAGGACGGCTCTCTGGGCCCTCGCGTGCTCCCGGGTGTGTCACACAGCACATGGCAAACACGGCTGTCTCGGGCGGCAGTGGCGCCTCTCAGGGAGGGACTGCCTGCTTCTGGAAGTGGCTCTAAAAAGCTGCTTGGCACGGGGAGAGGCTGGCGCAGAAATCTGAATCTTTGGAGGGGAGGGGAGGGCTCTGTGGGTGGGAGTGGGTGTCTGCTGGACGTCGGGGGGCCGGTGCCGAGACAGCACCAGTGCAGCCCGTGCAGGAGGGGCTTGGGCAGCCTGGGGCTGAAGCCGGAGGAGAGTGTGGGCCCATGGGGTGCGGCCCTTTGAGGGGCTGGGGGCACCCACGTCCCGCCCCCCTGCTCTGGGATGAGGCCTCTGTGTGCCTAATTCCCGGGTGAGGCGCTAACCCCGCCCCCAAGTCCTCCAGGCTCAGAGGGGCCACCTGTCTAAAGGCACATCTAAGCCCCTCCTGCTTTGGTCCTGTCCCTCCACCTGCAGCCCCTACACAGCCGCCGCTCGCCCCCTGCGTATCTGCCCTCCTCCCCACCGCCCGCCGGGAGCTCTGCGGCTAAAGCTTTTGCTGGTGGCCCCAGAGCCCAGGACGGCTCCCCACGGCTCACGTGCTGTGGCAGATCCCCGTCATCGGCCCCACCTCCCCGGCCCCCACCCCTCCCGAGCGCACCTGTTCCAGTGCAGGTTGGAGACTGTCCACCGTGGACACGGCGCCACCCGCCTCAGATCACATGGTCCCCCCGGTGCCCTCACCCGTCTGTCCTTCAGGGCAAGGTAGCGTCCACCTGCCTGGCGACTCCCCCCACCTCCCTGCAACCCCTGCACCCCCCCGTGTCATGTGCACACTCGGTGCGGGCACACTGGCCGTTCATGCCCTCCCGCTCCGTGACGCCCTGGCTGGGGGCCTCTGGATGTTAACCTTGCCGGGGCAGGCGGGTGGCCTCCGGGCAGGCCTGGGCCGTCTGGGCTGGGGGGCCAGTCTCTGGTCCCACTCTGAGGTTGAGGGCTGGGGAGGACCTTGGGGGTCCCCTAGGTTGGGGGTGGGGAGAACCCACTGCAGGATCCTGGGCCTGGCTTCCAAAAATCCCACCTCCCAGAAGCTGGTGATTCCCTCTCCTCGCCCTGGAGCAGAGAGGGCAGCCCTCCCGCCCTGCCCCGTTTCTCCCCCGTCAGTCTCGGTCCCTCCAGGGGCCGCCGTCTCTCTACCCCGACCCCCATTTCCCACCCTCCCTTGAGAAAAGGATGCAAATGCCTTCCTTGTCTGGGTGTGGGCGGGGCGGGGGCTCCGGAAGAAGTCCTGCTTCCAGGACAGACTGCGCAGCGTGCAGGGCCCGGTGCAGGACGAAGGCCGGGGCCTCTGTGTGAGAACAGCGTAGGAACCCAAGTGCGGCGGCCCGGGGGCTGCTGGGTCCCAGGCTTCGAGCTCAGCTGTCTCTGGTGTTCCTCCAGGGCACCTGCCAGAAGGAGGGCAGCGCCTCCCTGGTCTTGTGGTCATCATGGGCCCCCTTTTCTTGAAACCCAAGTGCAAAGAATTTGGACAAACGGCCTTTACAGTGAGCTCTTGGTTGGACCCGCCGGCTGGTAGAAGGGTGGGTGGGTCGATGTTTGCAGACCCCACCCATAAGGGGTGTGTTGAAATAGGGGGCCCAGGCTAGGGAGGGGAGCAGGGTTTGGGCTCACCCAGGCTCAAGCCCGTCTCCACCACTGAGAGCTGGGGGGCCTTGAGCAAGTCGTGGGCGCGCCTAGGACCTCAGGCTCTTCATCTGGAAACTGGGGGTGTGAGCTGTCCTGTCTGCCTGAGCCACTCTCAGCCAGGACGCCGTTAAGACTGGCTGTCGGCGAGGAGACACTGGCAGGGAGGCTGCCCAGGACCTGAGTCCACACTGGGAGGGTCCACACTGGGAGAGTCCACACTGGGAGGGTCCACACTGGGAGGGTCCACACTGGGAGAGTCCACACTGGGAGGGTCTACACTGGGAAAATCCACACTGGGAGGGCCTACACTGGGAGAGTCCACACTGGGAAAATCCACACTGGGAGGGTCCACACTGGGAGGGGCTGACCCCCAGGCTCTGCTCTGGGCAGAACTGCCTTGTCCTCACAGCCCGCTGGTCGTGTTTATTTGATTCTACCACTTTGATCTATAAAATGCCTGTGCCCAGGAAAATCCTGGCTCAGAGGTGCTGGCTTCTTAGGAGTGAAATACGATGTTTAAACATCTCATGGTCTGGTGGTAAATGTTTACGAGAGAGGCCTGTTGGCTGGAGGTGGTGGCTTGGCTGGGTTTGTCTTTCCTGGGGCTCAGGGAAGCCAAGGAGAGCCAGGGGGATGTGTCCAGACAGAGCCGCCGTGGGTCCCCAACGGAGCGGGCCTGGCAGAGGTGGAGGCTGTCGAGGAGCTGCAGCGGAGGACAGGCTGGGGGCTTCAGCGACAGCAGCTGGGAACGCGGGCGAGGATGACGCGGATGGTGAAAGCAACACTCGTGAGAGCCTGGCGGAGCCTGCTCCTTGCCGGGCTTCTAGACCCTCCTCCCGGCCTGCAGTCTGGCCCCGGGCTGGGCACCCCGCTCCCCTGAGGGGCCCTGTCCCCCGGTGGGCCCGCGCACCCCGTGCCCTGCGCCTGCTGGGTTTTCTCCTCGGCGCTCTCAGAGGAGGCCTCAGCTTCTGCACTGAGTGGTAAAGACAGTCCTTTCCTCCCGACCAGCAGAGACCGAGGCCGAGACACCAGGCCCCGTGGCGTGAGACCCTCCCCTTTCCTTGTCTCCCCTTAAAATATAAATGGCAAGGACAGTGATGCTGCTGGTGTTGCAGCCGAGATGCGGGTCTGGGTGGGCTCTGCCTGGCTCGATGCCCTGCTCCAGATGCGGGGCCAGTGTGGGGTCCCAGCAGGAGTCTGCCCAAAGCCTCCGTGCTTCCCCCTGCCGTGCCCCAAATCCAGGCGTGATCTATGGAACCTCAGCGTCCAGGACCCTGGACCCCGGGCATCGAAAGGCAGTGATTGCTGAGAGTGGCCCCAACTCCCAGCCAGCAGGGCTTTCCAGGGCGGGGACCCCCAGGAGGGTCCTGGTAGGATCCCTGAGTTGGGGAGAGGGGCCCTCGGGCCCGGGGAGGCCAGGGCATCAGGCGTTTCAGGGCGGAGCCTGGGGCAGAGAGCTGCAGACGGGGATCCGGGGCCTCCCTCACCCCGCGCCCACGTGAGTGCTGGCAGCCGCACGTGTGTGAGGGTGGCACCCCTCACCCCCTGAGGCCAAACGGAGGACCAGCCACCCGACGGAGTCCGAGGGAACAGCCCTGGGGCTGACAGAGCTGGGTGTGGGGTTCCTGCCCACCAGCCAGATGGGAAACCCCGCGACTCACATCCCGGTGGGGGGGCCGGGGGGGCACTCAGCAGGGTCTTGCCTCGGCGGGTCCTGAGGGTTAGCTAAACCCAGATTGACCACCGTCTCGTCCTGAGTGACAAGGCTCAAAAGCAGGGCCTGGAAGGTTGACTGTTTCCCCAAACAGATATCAAGACCACTTCTGTGAGTGAAACAGATTCAGCGTCTAACTGATTTCACAACGTCGGGTGTTCAGCGAAAAAGTTACCTGGCCCACAAAACGCAGGCGGGCAGGACCCCCGGGAGGAGATGGGCCCAGAGCTCCCGCAGCTGTCGGAGCCAGAGGACGGGGAGGCAGCAGCCGCTGGGCGGCCTTCCGCGCGGTCCCGGTGCCGGGGGGAGGCCGGCATGCGAGGCAGAGGCCCGGCGGCGGAGAGGAGCCCCAAGCAAGCTTCCGAGGTGGGAACAACAAACGGCAGAGCCTGAGATGAAGGACACATGGGACGGGATCACACACGGCCGGAAGCGGGGCTGCGAACCGGGTGACAGGGCGTCGGAGGAGGTCCGAGATGACACGGGGGAAGAGCCCCGCAGGGCTGCGCGACGCATCCGGGAGCCACTGCACGGCCCGCGCGCGGCCGCCACCCCGACTGGGGGGGGAGGGGCGGAGGGGAGCAGACCGGCCCTGGTGGCAGGAGGGCTCCTGAATGTCCAGACTTGATTAAAAAAACCCCACAAAGCCACTGATTCGGGCTGCTCAGCGAGCCCCGAGCACAGACTGCATGAAGAGAATGACGGTGAGACGCGCTGTGATCAGGTGGCTCCACGCCCGGGACGAAGCAGCCGAAGGCAGAGGAGCAGTGACGAGGGAACAGGGCAGGGGACGGGCCCTGAAAGCACTGGAAAACAGATTTTCAGAAATGAAGGTGAAACAAAGACTTCAGAAATGCTGAGTTGAAAGACTCAATCGCCGACAACCCGCACGCCGAGGCCTGTCGAGGGCTGCCTTTCAGGAAGGGGACGAGTGGCGCCAGGCAGAGCTGCGGACTCACAGCGCGCGGGAGACAGCCCAGCTACGCGGGTGAGGGCGCAGTCACGATGCTCGGCGATGTGTACCGGACGCTGACTGCGCACCCAGCCCTGCACGTGCTGTCTCACATTCCGGTTTCACGCGGTGCCATCCCTATCTCCATTTTACAGGTGAGGAAACTGAGGCTCGGCGAGGTCGCGTGACCTGGACGACACCGCAAAGAGCAAGAGGTCAGCCCGGAGTTGAATCTGGGTCCCTGTCACTCCGAGGGCTGTGCCCCTCACCTCGCTTCTCACCTCAAACCCACCCTTCCTGTTCCCTCCAAACCCCGTCTCGTCCAGGCAGCCTGCACCCTGTGCTCAGAGCCCCGGGGTCCGGCCAACGCGAAGGCGGGAGGCTGAAGCCCCTTCCCTTTCAGCCTGGCTCTTTGCAGCATTGCTGGAGTTTCCCTGAATCTCCGGGAGATGAAATACGGCGGGGCTGTTGCCGTGGCAACCGCTCATCCTTTATTGATGAGAACCCACCTACTCCACAGCCAGCAGTGATTGGCTGGTGCCGTTCCCTCCGGTGGGCTCCATGAGCGGGGGCTCGGCCCCTAGCACATTTTGGCTTTGGCTCAGGGTGGGGAACTGGGGCGAGTGGTGGGCTGGGGGAAGACTGCACACCCTGCTCTTTGCCCATCGGCATGCTCCCTGACACCGGAGGTGACCTTTTCTCCTTGTCCAAGGGTTGGGCCACACTCTGGGTCACTTGGGGGCAGACTCGTCCTCGACCTGTGGGCCTAGGTGAGGTCAGCTCCCAACTTCCATCTGTAAGTCCCACTGTCTGTTCTACTGAGCGAATGGGCCCCCATGACTTTGTTGGTTTCCGACAAAAATAATGTATGTTTATGCAGAAAACTTAGGAACAGTCGGTTGAGTTGGAGCTGGAGTGGCGGTCAGTGCCTCGGCCAGAGATGGGCATGCTCTCACTGGGTGTCTGTTCTTCCAGTTTTGATAAAAGTAAACACATGTGGCAGCCACTGTGGAGGACAGTATGAGGTTCCTTAAAAAAACTAAAACAGACTCACCATAGGATCCAGCAATCCCACTCCTGGACACATATCCAGAGAGGACTCTAATTTGAAAAGACACCTGCACCCCAGTGTTCTTAGATCCAGCAGCACTATTTACAACAGCCAAGACACAGAAACCACCTAAACGTCCACGTCAGATGACTGGATAAAGACGTCGTGGTATATTTATACAGCGGAATACCACTCAGCCATGAAAAAGAATGGAATAGTGCCATTTGCTGCAACACTGGTGGACCTGGAGATGATCATGCTAAGCCAGCCAGAAAGAGAAAGAAAAATACCATATGAAATCATGTGTGGAACCTAAAAAAATGACACAAATGACCTTATTAACAAAACAGAAACAGACTCACAGACATAGAAAACAAACTTATGGTTACTGGGGGAAAGGGGGCCGGGAAGGGATTAATTGGGAGTTCGAAATTTGCGGATACTAATTACTGTATATAAAGTAGATAAACAACAAATTATTACTGTAAAGCATAGGGAACTATATTCAATATCTTACAGTAACCTATGATGAAAAAGACCCTGAAAACAAATGCATGTATGTGTACACGTGACTGAAGCACACCAGAGATTGACACAACGCTGTAAACTGGACTAAACTTCAACAATAAAGAAAGAAAAAGAAAAAATACGTGTGTAATGGGGCTTATTAAAAATATTTTAAATTGTGGTCTTGGGGGTGGTTTAGGGTCACAGAGAGAGTAACCTGGGGGTAGGGGTGGGTGCGAGGCCCCCTCCGGGTCTGTCTTCCCCCAGAGCCACACTCCTGAGCACAGCACTCACTGCTCTGCCACCAGGAAACAGGAGGCCAGCTACCCGCCCCCCTCCCCGGGCCCCTGCCCAGCCCTGGAGGGCTAGTCTGATGGACAGAGCTGACCAGCGGGGCCCAGGCCCCAGGGCCCTCCCAGCCTGAGCTCTGGGAGGGGGCGTTCAGCCAAGGCCCTTGTCCTGTCCGGGGACCCTCCTGGGATGCCACCGTGGGAACAGTTCAGCTGGATTTCGATCAGGGGTTTTCAGGGTCGAGGTTGAGGGACCAGTTATGGCATTGGGTGGAGCTGCCTTGGGTGGGTGGGGGGCTGCTGCCGGAGGGTGATGGGTGCTACACGTGGGGGTTCATGCGTACCCCAAGCAGGGCGAGGCTGCACGATCACAGGTGTTCTGGGGGTTCACTGGCTCGCTGTCTGCCCTTCCCCCACCCCACGTCCCCCCTGGCCGGCCAGCACCTGGCACTGAGCAGATACTGGACGAATGTCTGTTAAGTGGATGAACCTAGGCAGGGGTGGGCATGGGGACCCTTGGAAGGACCGATAGCCCTGGGGACGCTGAGCCAGCTGCACGTGGGGGGGCCTGTGCAGTGGACGGGTTGGGGGTGGGGAGGTGGTGAGCTCCCCGTCGTCGCTGGAATAAATGACACCTCCTCTCCTTGGGGGCAGCAGCCGCCCCGCTCTGGGGGTCCCCGCTTCAGGGCTGCTGACTCCCAACGCCCACCGTGTAGGGACTGAGGCCCAGAGGAGGGCATGTGGAGGGCGCCATGCAGGTGTCCTTGTCCCTGAGCCCGACCTTCCCCTCCCCCGCTGCCCTTCAAGCCTCTGGGGGCTTCTGCCTTCTGTGCCTCAGGTAATCGCTCCCTCCGGAGCTGGAAAGACCGGCTCCTGTTTTTGGACAAGCCCCTCCCACCCAGGAACAATAGCGCGGCCACCTGCACCTGGTGGGGTGACCCGCCATCAACCAGGCCCAGCGTCACCCCCTCGCTGACCCGCCTGCTGCCACGTTTTTGGGAGGAGCTGGGGTTCCCGCTCAGCCCGCCTGACCCAGAGCCGCCCTCACCCTTCGCCACCCTGCTCGGGGAGGGGTGGCCTCCTCTCCGTCCTGGCGAGGGCGCTTCTGGGATGCGGGGTTGGCTCACCTGAGGCGCGGCCGGGAGCAGAGGCTCACTGCGGGGACCCGAGAGGGTCTCTGCCCTGTGATCACTCCCAGGGTCATCTTCAACCCTCCGACCCGCCCCCTCTGCCCCCAGTCTCCCCTCTTAAGGTCCAACTTTGGAGACACCACTGAACACATATCCCAGGAATGACCCGAGTTACGAGCGATTAGGGCCTTACAATCGCATTATTAAAAAGAAATCTCCGCAGACGTCTAAAATGCATCAAACGACTCAATATTCCACATCTGATCATAATTAAAAGTTAGAAATATGGGCCTGAAGGGGGCTGGCTGTGACAGATTTGCTGCATGGGGCTGATGGAAGCATCATTAACAGGAGGAAATTGCAGGAGACAGACTTGGCGGGCCGCCCGGTTTAAATAACCATGCGGAGGGTGATTAATGCCCCCGGCCCCCACCCGAGGCAGGTAACAGCTCTGACGCCGAGCTCTGCCCTGGACCCGCCAGGAAAGGGGGCCTCGGGACTGGTGGGTAGCAGGCAGCTGCGGGGGGCGGAGTTGGGCAGGGCAGGGGGAGGGGTCTCAGCCGCAGGTGGGAGGGAGGGGTGGGTGGTGCGGATGCTGGGCCCCTACCCGGGCTGTGCGTGGTGGGAGCCGCCCAGGTCCTCTGTCCAGGGCTGGACCACGCGTCCCCTGCCGCTGCCGGTGCTGGGGGTCAGGCACGGGTCTCAGAGAGCCCGCCGCAGACTCGCCCTTGCCTGGCCCCGGTCCACGCCTTCTTCTTTTTAAAAATATTTATTTTCTTGCTTGCGAAGCCTTTTCCATTTATTAATCTAAGAAAATCTGTTTCCTTCTTTTTTTCTTTCCCTTAAGGGAGGCACTGGGCATTGAACTCAGGACTTCGTGCACGCCAAGCATGTGCGCCAACCACTGAGCTACAGCTTCCACCCCGATGCCTTCTTCTGAGGGTGACTAGCACCCCAGAGTGGTCGATGTGGGGCGTGGAAAGTCTTGGCTTCTTAGCAGGGAGGGTATAGCTCAGTGGCAGAGCGCACGCTTAGCACGCATGAGATCCTGGGTTCAATCCCCGGTGCCTCTACTAAAATAAATAAATGAATAAAGAAATAAGCCTAAGTACCTCCGAAGAGAAAGGAAAAAGGGGCCAGCACCCAGGCAGTGCCTCGGGGCGGCTGGAGGGAGCGGGGGACAGCTGTGTGCACAGGGACCTGCAGGAGGGGAGGGCTTGGCCCGCATCCTGTGCTCTGGGCGCGGCTTCTCCGCGTCCTGCCTGCCTGGGCTTCCTGCTCCGAGCGGCGGTACTGTTCGCGCTGAGATGAGACGGAAGTCTGGCTTGGCCTGGAGATGGCTCGGGCTCCAGGCCTCCCGGACACAACTTCTCAAAACCGTGACGTGGGCCGAGCTGCCCAGGGATCGTGTATAGTTCAGCCTCTGACTCAGCGTCTGTGTGAGTTCCCTGCGCCTGCTGCGGTGAGTCCTCGCAAGCCCAGGGGCTGCGGACCACAGTTCTGAAGGCGGAGTCCAAAACCCCGGTGCGGCAGGCGTGCTCCTCCTGGCGGCTCCAGAGGGGGGCCCTGCCAGCGGCCGGCGGCCCCAGAGGCCCCTTGGCTTGTGGCCGCATCGCCAGCCTCTGCCTCTCTCCTCACGTGGCTTCTCCTCTTTGGTGTCGAGTCTCCCTCTGCCTCCCTCTTACTAGAGCACTTGGGGTGGCGGGTAGGGCCACCTGGGTAATCCTTAACTCAACTGCACCCGCAAAGTTTTATATGTTTTTTTGTTTATATAAGGTCACGTTCAGGGGCCCCGGGGGTTAGGACCTGGTGTCCTTGGGGCTGTTAGTCACTAGCTATCAGGTGGTCTGCGACGGTGGGACCTGCCACTCTCCACGTGGACACGGCTGGTGTGCAGCCCACGCATGGAGGGGGGGCAGAGGGCTCTCGCCTGGGGATGTGCAGGCCCCCGAAGCTTCCCGGAGGGCGTGTCGGGGACCCGCAGGCCAGCAAGGGGTCCGCGCTGCCCGGGGGTGGGGGCAGTGGGCCCCGGCTGGACCTGAGCGTTCTGGGGCCCACACAGCTCCTGTCCCCATCTCCTCCAAATGTGATCTGAGTCCTCACTCTGTGTGGCTCTCGGACACTCTGCGTGGAACACCTGCCTGGCTCAGGCTGGACCCCCCCCCACAGGGTTACGAGGGCAGGGGTGACAGTGACCGTGGGTGGGGCTTTGTCATGGGCCTGAGCCGCTTTGATGATGGTTGACTGTGATGTAATTCACATCCTGTGAATGTCGCCTGTTTACAGGGTGCAGTTCAGTGCTTCCAGTAGATTCAGAGATTGTGCAGTTCTCTCCCCAAGACACCTGGTCTCCACCGGCCGCCACTCCACACCCGCACCCAGCCCCGCCCGTCTCCCTCAGACCCGGCCTTGTACAAGCCTCCGCGGTAGCTGCCGGGTGCCGAGCCAGCAGCCTGACCTGTACTCTGAGCGTGCCCGTCCGCAGGACTGGGCGGCAGGTCGTCCCTGGGGGCTCCGTGCGGTGCTGGCAGGCAGCGAAGGCTCCTGCCCATTGCCCGGGGGCGGGCCTGGGAGCCCTGCCGCCTCCACCGGCCGCTTCCTCAGCCCACCGCCGTCCTGGGCACAGACTCACCCCCTTTGATAACCCAGGACCCGGGAGCTCGGGATGTCTTGCGCCTCCCCGAGGCCACAAGGACTGGGAGCTGTCAGGATGGAAAGCTCCCCTCTCGGACCCCTCACTATGTTCCTGGGGCTCCGCCTCTGAGCAGCCGGCTGGCTGGGCCCGTCAGTGGAGGGACAAAGACCCTGCTGTTGTCCCAGCACCACTGTTAAGGAGACTGGACAAACGGGAGGTGTGAGGATGGAAAGGTGGTCCCCGGGCCCCATCTAACAGAGGCAGGTTGGGGGGCACAAAGGTCTCCGTGAAAGGGCCTCAGTGGTGAAGGTGTGACCCGAGGGCAGGTGTGCCGTGGGCGAGACGCTCACCTGGACCCCGAGGGTGCCCTTTCCGGCACCCACCTGCCCGGGTCTGCACACCCCCTTCACTTGACCCCTCCCCAGGGGCCTGGGTGGAGAGTCATGGGTCTGGGAGGGAGGGGATCACCGGGGTGGGGGCTCAGCGTTCAGAATGAGATGCAAACACAGACGGCAGAACAGCACCCTCTGAAAGTCACAAAGAGATGATTTATTACAGCTGCCCTCCCAGCGGCCGGCACGGTTGCCCAGGATCCTGTAAACGGATAAACAGGAAGGGAGCTAATTAGGTGCCTGGAGCAGAGGAGGGGTGATTAGCAAGCGGATCCTTTAATGCCCTGTGTTACATGCAGTTAATTACACAGATTGCAGGCGAATTAATGTCGGGCCCTGCTAATGATTTTTTGGGGAAGAATAATTTTATTTACACAACATGGGCTGCAAGAATTATTGAAATGAGAAAAATGGGAACGGCAGAGGGGCGACTGTTTCCCAGGAAAGGGGTTTTTCGGTCCTTGGCTGAGGGCCCGGAGGGCCGGGGCTCCGCCCAGCCCTGCCAGGCCAGGCAGCCACACCTGAATGACCTGGTGAGGTCGGCCGCCGGCCCGTCTGGTCCTGATGCTGCCACTGCCCTGCTCTCTCCCACCAGCATCCCTCTCCCCTGCTCCTTCCGTCCCTCCCTGTCCTCCCCCTACTAGCATGTGAGTGTCGGAATCACCCAGTTTCAGCGGGGTGCTGGGGAAAGCAGGCTGAACTAGCCCTGCCCTGCTCTCTGGCGTTTACAGGCAGAGACACAGAAGATGCGCTGCACGGTTTGGAGGGGTAGACAAAGCCGGGTGAATCTCGGGGAGAGGGCGGAGGGGTGGACGCACAGGGCCCTGGGTCTGCCGGGCTCGGGGAGGGCCCAGGAGCGAGCGGGGCCCTCGCACCCGTGGGATCTCCATCAACCAGGCCCTTTCCCCAGGGAGTCGGCAGGTGAACAGGCCACCGTGGTCCCCAGCTGTCCCAGCCATCCCAGCCCTGGCCTCGGCCACGAGAGGCACAGGAGGGTCTGTCCACTGTCCCCGCTACTCGACAGGCTGAGGGCTTCCTGGCAACAAGGACGAGTCCAGGAAGAGGTGCCCGTCCAAACTTGATTAAACTCCTGCCAGAGAGTCAAATAAATGACCACGGTCACCTTTCACAGGAGGGCGGCACCCCAGCTCCCCCATCCCGGGAACTGCGGCGGGCTGGGGCCCCAGATGGAAATTTGATTTCCCGTTTTAGAGAAGGACATGGGCGGGGGCTGGAGAGAGAGACATGATGTCTTCAGACGCCCCTGAAGGAGGCTGGTCTGCGCTCAGCCCCAGGGTCCGAGGGGCGCTCCTTGGGGCAGCTGCGGCCTGGGGGCCTCCTCCTCCTTCCGAGCTCCCTGCGTCTGGCATGGCTGGTCTCTTGGGCCACATCCAGACTTTCCTTGGGGACGAGCGTAGAATACGAATTGAGTGATTTCAGCGATTCTGCAGGCGAGTTAGATGCTGTGACGTAATAATCAGAGGAGAAACAGGGATGAATGGCAAAGTTCATGCCAAGAATTTACATTTAAAAGTTTTCTTTACTTAGAATGACACTTAATAGCAGCAAAAAAGCCATCACGTGGCAGAAAGGGCGTGGCTCCGGACCTGAGCGCCTTTTAACGACCCGCCTCGCCTGCTCTTCGGAACAGGCTCCTGCGGAACAGAACAGAACAGAACAGAACAGAACAGAACACTTTGCTCTGGGCCCGCACCTGGGCCCTCCCGGACCCGCTTGCCCACCCCAGCTTCCTGCTCAGTGTCCCCAGTGCCCACCCCCCAGACCCCCGACCTCCCCAGCCCAGCCGCTGCCCTCTGTCCTGGCCGAGAGTCCAGGCCACCCTCACCATGTGGCCTCCACCCCTCCCTCCTGCCCCTCCCTCCCGCCAGGGCCCTTTCCGCACAAAGCCCAACCCTGGCTAAGCCCCCGGCTCCACCGGGTCCCGCCGCTCCGCTCCCCCCCCCCCCCCCCGCAGGCCGTGTCCAGAGAAAACCTCGCTGCGGTGCTGGCTGCCTTCAGTTCACGGCCTGAGACTCAGGTGGCCCCAGGGCTGGACAGGGCCTGGGCCGCACCAGGTGTCCAGTGAGTATCTGGTGACAAGTAAGCCAATGAGCCTGGAAGCCCTCTGTCCTGTGGGGACCAGCTCGCCCCACAGCCCCACACTCCCTCCTGCCCCTCCCGCCCCCCAGCCCAGAATGAGCTGAAGGCCTCTGGGCAAGGTGGCCAAGGGCCTCCCGCCAGGCCGATGCCCAGCTACTGACCAGTCTAGGGGTCAGATGCCTCCTTGGGCCCCTCAGCAGGAGGGGGCTCAGGGCCCCCAGGACACAGGATGGAGACCCCCGTGCCGCTGGGGACTCGAGCCGGTGTGGGTAGACGGTGGAGGGAGATCTTGCTTCCGGGGCACGGGATTGTCCGTGCAGTGGATGCTGTGCCTTGCCGTGGCTGCCGGCTTGCTGACCCCGCTGGGTCTCCCTGGGGCCGCCTCCGCTCCTGCTGGGGGCAGTGGGGTGGGATGGAGGATTCGGCAACAGGACCACTGCAGCAGGCTCAACGCAGTCCCTCTGGGGCAGGTGTGACTTTCCCTGGGTCCCCTGTCCCCCAGCCCCCACCCTAAGCATGGTCCCTTAGCTGTGGACCCCGGGGGAACAGGACGGATCGCACACATCCATGGGCGCCCCTGCCCCAGGAGCAGGTGTGGGATTAAGTGGGGCCACATCTCCCAACCGCCAGGAGCGGAAGGATAGGTGAGACGCCAGTAGGGTGAATGCGGGGTGGGGGTCCCCGTTTTCCACTGCAAGGGGAGGAGACCTGGGGGAGCTGGAGTTTTCAGGAAATGTGCCCCGATTCGCACTCCTTCCTCTGTCCGGTCCCCCTTCCCTTCTCTCCCAGGGCAGGGGTTCTCCTCCCCACCCCGTCTGGCATGGGGGCTGCGCAGTCAAGGCGTGGAGTGGCCAGGCTCCTGGGTGCGCACCCCAGCTCCTGCTGTCACCTTCCACGGCTCCCACTGCCCGGGCCTCACTCTGTGCCCCTCGGGGACGCTTCCTTCCAGCAACACGGGTTTCCAGGGCCACACGATGCTTCCCATCCTGCTGTCCCGGTCTGTTGACCTCCAGGGTCCCAACATTTACAGAGGAGAAGGGTCCCTTTGCCTTGGTCCTCTCAGCCTCTCCGATGGGGTGGAGCTCAGCAAAGTCCAAGAAAGGAGCGGAGAGACTGCACCCGCCCTCTCTCCCGATGGCCCGGGGCGGGTGGCGAGCTGGGCCCTGAGGCAGGGGCCCCCGGCTGCCCCTGCGGCGCCCTCCCTGTGAGACCCAGGGGAGCGTCCCCTCCGAGAGCCTCGGTCTCCTCCCCCATGAAGAGGGGGTGACACTGGTGCCGCCTCCCAGGGCCGCTGCGGGGCCTCCCGCACATGGGCCCACGGGCCCACGGAGTCGGGGCAGCAGTGCCCTGGCCGCCCTGTGGGGCCTTCCTTCCTGACTCATAATGAGCACCTCCTGCTCCTGGTGGCTGACAGCCGCGGGCCGGGAGCTGCCTCTGCCTTTTTCAAGGTCACTGCGATCTTGTCTGGTTGCTAATTTGCACTGTCTGTGGAGAAAGCAAATGTCACTTTCCGCCGGCCCCAGACGGGCGGATCACAAACCCCTAATTAGTGGTGTCTGAATAATGAGGTTTCCCTGTGTTCTCATCACACGGAAATCACTTCCGAAAAGCAACTCAGGGGGCACGTGGGCACGAGGCGGCCCTTCCAGGGGACACCGGTCCTCGGGACGAGGGGCGCCTCTGCCCTGGAGGCGGGCTGAGCGGGGGCTGCCGGGAAGCTGGAGTCTGGGCGACCCTGGTGGGTGTGCCCGCCTCGGAGCGCGGTGACCGGGGAGGTGGGGAGCTGGTCGGGGGAGGATCGAGGTGGCCTCAGCCCCTGCGGCCCTGGCTCCACGCGGGGGCATTTCTCGTGCTCTGCTTTAAAGGATGCTTTTTGGCAAACCTCAGGAAGTTGTTAACATTTCGTGGATTCCCCACAAGTGGAGGACCGTTGGCTGGAACCTCAAGCCGGGTCTGTGCCTGGCCCAGGGGCGTCTCCCACTGGCGAGCCGCCTCCTGGATGTCACACAAACGAGCTGTCACCTGCCCCTGCAGGACGGCTGGCCGGGCCCTGACGCTCGTGGCTGGGAGGCCGTCAGATGGAATTCACTTCCAAGCAGAGCTTCGCCAACACAGCTATTGAACGCCTGATGACTTTTTCCCTTCTCCTCCTCCTATTTCAGGGCCAGGCTCTGGAGCGTGATGAATGGTTCGTTGTAAATCAAACTCTTTCTGCCCTGGCCCTGGCGTGCCCCTGGCTGGACACCGTGAGGTCAGGCCAGGCCGGTCCTGATGCCTGTGGGGCCGTGGGGCCCACAGCCTGCACCGCTCAGACTCCAAAAACCAAGAGGCCCGCTGTGAGCCGGCCGACCTCAGGAGGGCCCCCGTCGTGGTGCCTGGGCTGCACCTGCCGTAGTAGCTGACAACCACGAGACTCAGAGCGACTCCACGCCTGCCCCACGCGGAGCTCGGGCACCCGTCCTCGGGAGCATCTCCTGCTCCCTCGGCGGCCCCGCACCTGCCTGGCAGTCTGTCCCTGCAAACCCCACGCAGCCCACAGGGTTGAGCTCACACGTGCCTGCCTGAGTCTGTGTTGTGCTGATTCACAGGTAAACTGTGGGCTCAGGAAGAAGGTGCTTGGCACACGCTGGATGGTCATCACATGTTGAAAATGCATGCGTGTCTGAATGAACGCATGCCTGAACGAACACGTGCACGAGTGGGAATCAGGTAATTAACACGCACACATGAGCTCCGTGATGTGGATGCGGCCTTCGTAGCAGTGGCCACCAGCAAACTGCACTAAAGGCCTGGATGCGGGCTGGGCGGGCCCGGGCCGAGCCCCTTGAGGCCTCTGGCTGGCAGACCCCATTCCGGTGGTGAGTGTCCGCAGCTGGTGGTGGTGGGGAGTCTGGGAGCCCCCCTTCTGAGGCCCCTTGCTTAACTGACCTGCTGGCTGCTCGTCTCGGAAAGGAGCGCCTTTCCGGTGCGAGGTGCTCCGGCCCACTGTCCCCTGGATAGCGCTTCGGCAGTGGTGTCCCCCGTGGTGAGAATCTGAGAAAGCTCGCTAACCGCGATAGCCCTGGTTAGAGCTCCTCGCCGTTCTGCCGGGGCGGGCGGGGGCTGGTGTCCGCTTTCCTTTCACACAAGAATGGCTAGACGCAGGCTCTGTGAAAGAGGAGCCAGAGGCTGGGTGTGCCGGGCACTCGGCAGGCAGCTGCCGACATCCTGAAGGAGTGGGTGAGCGAAAGAGTGGACGCGCGGTGTGACTTGAGGAGGGGCGCAGTGTGACTTGAGGAGGGGCGCAGAGGCCTGCGTGGTGGCCCTCAGGGCCCCCTCACCTCCAGGGCCCCCAGCCCTCCTGCAGCCCTGGCTGGAGGCCACTTGGCCAGGATCATTCCAGGCCCCAGCTGAGTGGCCGTGGCCTGGAGCAGAGGGCCGGGCACACGTGCCCGCCGCGAGGACCCCGAGGCGGGCCCTCCTGCTGGCTGAAGTGTCCCCCTCTGGCTTCTTTCTTTTGGGCTCCTCTTTAAGTTTACGTGCGTAGACGTTCTGTTAAGCAGTTTGGGGTTTAGAGAAGAATTAAGTGGCGTCCCACGGAGGAGGAACTCGTCTGCGCGGTACGCTCCACTGGAGCCGGTGGACAGCGACGCGCCCCGTTGTCCCGCGGGGCGCCGCCCCCAGCGCCCCGGCCCCGCGTCCACCCGCCCCCCCACCCCGTGGCCCCCGGCGGCCGCCCACAGGCGGCGCCTTTGGTGTGCGTCCAGGGGCTGCCGTGCGCAGGGCCCTCTGGACTGTCCCCGGTGTTGCCTCCCGGGAGGTCTGCGCCCACGTCCACGATCCACCTGGAGCTGACTTTTATGAAAGGTGTGAGGCCTGTGTTGACATCAGTTCTGGCGTGTGATGTCCGGGTCTCCTCTTTCTAACCCGGCGGCCCCTGAGGGGAGGGGCGTTTGTACTCACTTGTGCTGCCGGTACAGGGGCTGTTTGCGCCCGGCCCGGCCCGGTGCCAGCGGGTCTGCAGAACAGGCCAGGCCGTCCTGCCCTGGGCACCACTGGTGTGGGGGGGCCTGGCCTCTGCCCCTCCCGGGGCCCCGTCTCCCAGAGGGCTGGTGAGGGAAGTCGGCCCCCACGGCCAGCGCCCCCCACCCCCCCGCATCTCACCCCCATGGAGGGTCTGGGTGGAGGACACGCCGGAGGTACGTGCTTTCAGGTGACTCTCCCCTGGTCCTGTCACCGTCGGGGCAGGTGGCCCAGGGTCCTGCACAGACCCGGATGCTGATAACGCTGGCTGGCAGGGTCGAGGTGGGTCAGGGCTCAGGCTGCTCCCGAACCTTCCTGTGCAGTGCATCACCTGGGGGCGGGGCCGGGCCCTGGGTCCTGTGGAGACCGAGGTGGTCAGGGCCCAGCCCCGCCTTCAGGGTTTGATGAGGAAGGAGGAGCCGTGGCCTGGCCTGCCAGGCCCACGAGAGGGCCTCGCGGGGGCTGGGGCACAGACGTGGACTGCAGAGCCAGTCGGGAGGGTGGGAAGGCTTCCTGGAGGAGGGGCCATCCAAGCAGAGATTCCTATGAATCAGGCGCCAAAGGGTGGTTTCAGGGCATTCCCCAAGCAGGGCCGGCCGGCGGGCTGCTGTGATGTGCGCAGTGCTGTGGCGCCTCCAGCAGGGCCGCCAGGGACCCCCGCTGCTTGAACGAGTGGGGCTCTCCCCACCTGCAGCCCTGGGGCCCACGGCGCCCCCACGCAGGTGTTAGAAAGGACTGGCCTGAGAGAGGTGGTTTTCGGGGGGATTCAAGGAAGCGGGGCTTGTTCTGAATTGGGTGCCGTCGGGAGGCGGCTGGCCGGGGGTGAGGACAAGGCAGAGGGTGGGAGGAAAGGAGGCTGGGAGGGCCGAGCCGAGGAGCTGGGGGCCATGGGGGGACGCTGAGGGCTTCCAGCCCGTCAGAGCCGGGCACGCTCGGAGGGCATCCGAAACCTGCTTCACTCTGGGGTGGAGGCCCAGGCCCGAGGACCCGGAACCCAGGAGCCAAGACTACCCGATGTTTGGGTTCTGGGAGCTGGAAGCAAGAGGGCACGCCCTCAGGGCCGTTTCCCTCGGCCGCCCAGGCCCCGCCCTCAGCTGCAGGCACCTGCCCGGGGGCGGCCCTCCTGGCCAAGGCTCTAGGAGATGCCTCCAGACTTACTTCCTACGTCTTTGTATTTATTTCATTGTACATCTTTTTGGTTGTCCCATTTTCATTTATTTCACTTGACGTGTGTTTTTCAAGGTTGAAAACAGTCTAGTATAAGCCACAGTCAACTGGTCCAGCCAGTGTGGTTCCTAGCTCGGCCGGGCTCACCTGTCCTAGAAATTCACGGGCAGGGGACGGCCTGGGACCCGCACCCACGTCCTCCCCCAGCCCGCCTCCGCCGCTGTCCTAAGTGACTGGAGCAGGACGAGACCACGTTTCTCTGGCATCACACCGGGCACCCTTGGCGACGCACAGCCTCACTCTCACCATCCCCACGAGGGCAGGTAACACTTGCCCCGTCTCACAGAGGAGAACGTCGAGGCTGGGGCCAAGGGCTCGGTGCTCAGGGCTCTTTCCACGCCGCGCTGCCTCTGAAAACATCTGGTGCTTTGTCTGAGTCTGAACTGGGACAACCGGGGCACCCCGTTCACCCCAGAACCCCCCAAACACCCCGTTTTGCCCACTTAGGGAGGATCTGGGGGAAACTGTCTCATTCCCTTCAAAGTCCTGCTGGAGGCGGCAGGTGGCAAGGGATGGGGCTGCCAGGGGAGCCGGAGGGAAGCGGTCTGAGTCCGTGTGTCTGACCACTGCTCTCTCCGCTTAGCAGGAATGAGCAGGCGCTGCCCATACGAGCCCCTCGGCTAATCACACTTGGATGATGCCCGCAGCCTCGGAAGAGCCAGGGAGTGGCTCTCGGCTCCCAGAGAAGAGCGTCCGCACGGCAGAGAGAGAGGGAGGCCCAGCCGTCTTTGCCGCCTTATGGCACAGCTGACCCACGTGGAGAGCCGTGCGCACGAGGGGCGCGCAGGCACGTCGGGCTGCTCGAGGCACGAGCCCCGTGGCTGCGCCTGCGGCTGCCCTGGCGGGACACCTCTTGGTCACTCACCTGTCCTTCCAGGTTCTGCAGCCTGGGATCTGAGCCCTGAGTTGCAGGAAGCCACCATGGGGAGATGCTTTCTGGGACAGGCCATGGGTTTCTGTGGACCCCGTGATGCATGCGCCCGGCTGGCAGGATCCCTGTTCAGAGCCCAGCCCCGGCCGGGCGCTTCCTGGGCGCTGACACTTGTCTTCTCAGTGGCCTGGGAAGCTGGCATTTTTGTTGATGCTGTGCAGAGTGGCTCGACCAAGATCGCCCAGCTGACGAGGACCAGAGTCAAGTCCACGCTGGTGTGGCCTCTAAGCCTGCGTCCTTCCTCTGATGCACCGTGCAATCAGAGGAAGAGTCCTGTTTAATTCCCAGACCACCGTTTACTGGCTTTGAGACCTCGGGCCAGGAAGGGCCCTCTCCTGAGAGCCGGGGCTGATGACTGCCTACAGGATACGGCCAGCCTCCGACCCTGGGGCGTTAGTGAGAGAGCGCACCTAAACTGTGCTCTGCGGACGCTGGTGTGCATAAGGAAAGAATCCAGGACTCACAGCTCTGACTCACAAGCTCGATCTCAGAGCCCAGGGGGATCTCAGGAGACGGCACAGGGTCCCAGCAATTCACTCCAACAGGATGGCCATGCTGGACTGCCTCCGGGCTCTCAAATTCCAAATTTGACTCTCTCCACTCCTCTGGTGCTAGTGTGCCCTGAGAAGTCAGCACCGGAACTGGAAGGCCTTCATCCTGCCCTCCATCATCCATCCACCTATTCGCCATCCATCCATCTGTTATCCATTCATCCATCCAACCATCCATCTACCATCCATCCCTCCATCATCCATCTCTCCCTCATCCATCCATCCATCATCCATCATCATCCATCCATCCATTGTCTATCCATCATCCATCCATCTAACCCTCATCCACCCGTCCATTATTCATCCGTCATCATCCGTCATCATCCATCCATCCATCTACTTTGTTCCTCAAGCACTAATCAAGCAGTGATTATATGCTAAGAGGCAGGGCGGCCAGCACAACCAGACAGGGCCCTGCTTAGAATCCAGAGGACTAGAGGCGTCTCTTGGGCCATCATGTAAATACTATTACTCAGCAGGGTAAAGGCTCAGACGACCTGGTGGGTGTCCTGGTTCCTGGGACTCTGCGTCAGGCACAGGCTTTTCCGTGCCTCCGTGTCCTCACCTGTAAATAACCACAGAGATAACCGCGGTGCCGACCTTATGCCCGCTCTGAGGTGCTGGTCCCCCCGTGAGCGCGATGCTCTCAGAAGACCGTCTGTGGGTGGTCTGCCGTCATCGCTGCCTTTGCTGTTGCGAGGCTGAGGGGGATGCCCGGAGCTGAGCGCGAGGGCGGGGCCGGCCTGAGTGGAGGGGCTCAGGCGTCCCTCTGCCGTGGGAAGGAGGAAGCCCGCGTGCTCCTGAGACACCAAACTCGTCCACACGGGGTCCCTGGGGCTGTGGTGGGGCTGGGCAGAGGTGACGGGGTCGCTGTGGGTGAACCTCGGGGGGCCAGGGAGGGCGAACCCTTCACAAGGTGCCAGCTGTCCTCCCGTGCAGTCACTCCTAACCTTCTGGAAGGTTCTAGCGCTAGTCCCATTTCAAGATGTAGAACCCGAGGCTCAAGGAGGTTAAGTAACTTGCCCAAGGACACTGCGGACCCGCGCCCTTTGCTGCTCGGTCTGCTGCCTTCCACGCTTGGTCTGGGCCCTGGGGCGGCGGAAACAGGACCCCGAGCTGGGCGGGAGGGACTTCGTGAACCACAGGGGTCTGCTTCCTCCCAGTTTGGAGTCAGGAGTGTCACCAGGGCCGCCCCTCTCCCGGCGCCTCGGGGGAGGGGCCTTCCTCCCTCTCCCCGCTCGTGGTGGCCGTGTCGCCGCAGCCTCTGCTCCCACGTCGTGTGGCGTCTCCCCTGTCTCTGTGTCTCTTATAAAGTCACTTGCCGTCAGATTTAGGACCCACATGGTGAATCTCAGTCTCAGGGTCTTTAACTCAATCGCACCTGCAAAGACCTTCTCCCCAAAGTCACGTTCACAGGTTCCAAGGGTGAGGACACACACAGATCCTTCGAGGACCTCCAGCCAACCCACCACAGTGGGGCCCAGCAGAGACACGTTCCCACCACAGGAAGGCCCTGTCCGGGGCCCTCTTGTCCCTGCTCGGGGCCCAGGGCCCTCGAGCCCCCCTGGGAGGATGGCCCCCCTCTCGCTGTGCAATGACTTGCTTATTTTAGCTCCTCCAGGAGTTGCTTCCGCGTGGCCTCCTGTCCTCCCCTCCGGCCCTCGGAGGGCAGGACCCTTGTCCCTGTCACCTCTGCAGCCTCACACCCCGTGCTTGGCCTGGCACTCAGTCAGAGCAGTTGAGTTGGGTCCATGAAGGGAGGGACAAAGTCGGTGCCAACATCTGGTCTCTACCCCATCATCACAGGAGGCTGCTCCGGGGCCCCTGAGGCTCACGTGTGCCTGGGCCGCCCCCAGGCTGGGCCGAGCTGCTCAGCACGGTCCATTAGCTCTCTTCTCCGCCTTCGCCCGCTCTGTTGCACTGCCAGAGACGGCTGAGCAAACACCACGCCCGGAGAACCCTCTAGGGCCAGAAATTCCAATAGCATTTCTTTAAAGTGTCATAGCCGATTGGCAGCAGGTACCTCTGATGGTTTCAGGGGGAGAAGAAAGCAATTCGGAGCAGGGAAATAGCTATTGATTGAGCAAGTAGTTCCTGCAGCCGGGCCGCCTCTGGTTCCCTGGCTCCAGCTCCCCTCCTGCCGCCCCACATTCCCGAGAGCTTCCCCACTTACCAGGCGTGGTCGCAGCCGGACGGTCGGCCCACAGACACGGCGCCCACCCTGCTTCCCAGCCTGGTGCGCCCTGCGCTCACTCGGGCTCCTGTCAGCTGTCCCGGTGCCCACCTCTCTGGGCCCTCCTGCGCCGTCGAGGGGAGAGGAGGGCCGCCTGGCACCAAGGCCCCGGATGCGGGCGGCCCCTGAGGCTGGACCCCTGCGATGAAGGCGTGTCTGCGCCCGGACGTCCTGGATACCGTCTCATCGATGAAACCAGCAGCGGGAGCCCAGCTGCTGACCGCGCCTGGGCGGCTCTCTGCACCTGCCAGCCCGCGGGCGGGTCCGGGACGGGGCGGCGGAGCCTCAGGAGGCTCGCGCTGGGTGGGGGTTGGGAGGCCTGCCTTCTGCTCAGCCGGGTGGTTTGGGCGCCCCTCGATGAGCTCTAATGCTTCGCAGAGAGAAGGCGCGTGGCTCCTCTGAAAGCAGTGTTCCTGCCCCGTGAGGGGCCGTGCCCCCTTTGGCCAGGCTGCCCGCTGGCTCTGAGCGGGGAGAGGTCAAAGGGCACTGGCGGCCTGGCAGGAAGGGCACCCAGGCCCCTCCCACTGCTGCTGCATCACCTCCCTCTGGAAAGGACCAGCCCACCAGGGCCCGCGGGCGAGGCAGCCACAAGCCAGCAGGACGCCCAGCGTGGGGGCCCCAGGCTCAGGGAGCCAGGAGGGCCCATCTCTGGCCCCATGGCAGGTGAGAGCCCCAGTTGGGGGTTCCTCACCTTGACCCCAGCCCTCTCTGGGCAGGATGGGGGCCGTCCCCTCCCGGACTGGGTTCTGCAGTGTTACAGGACCTGCAGTGGATGCCACGGGGCCCCACCCAGATTCCCTCTTCTGCTCGCAGCTGCTGGCAACACCTGCTCACAGCGGCCGCCTTCCCCGCTTCACCACCCAGACCCTCCAGGTCCACGGTTGCTGCCCTCCTTGGGGGTCTGTGCCAATGATGAGGGGGTGCAGGGGTGCAGAGGCCTGTCCCTCTTGCCTCCATCTGAGGGAACTCTGAGGGGCCAGACTGGCTCCGCCACACCCCGGGCCCAACCCCTGTGAGCTGCGGACCCCCCGCTGCTGCACCCTTACTGCAGGTCTGCGGTGCCCTGTGCCCACCCTGCCGCCTCAGCTCCCTTCAGGTGGGCCTCCTGGGCCGGCTCTCCCAGGGGCCTGTTTCCAGGGAACCAGGGCTGGGACAGGCCCTCTGCCGGTGGGCAGGCTGCACTTTCTGTGTCCTCCTCTCAGCCCCTGCCCCTGGCCAGCTGCTTCCAGAGACCCCCAGGCTGCCCCAGGCCACGACCACCTGGGCCCCGCCTGGCTGCTCTGTCCGTCTTCCGGATGGAGCCTCTCCCCGTCTTCCCTGTGGGGCGGAGCTGAGCCGCCCCCGTCCCCGTCTGCAGGCCCGTGGGCGCTTGGTGGGCGGCTGACCCTGGCATCCCAGACCGTCTGCAGTGAGCCTGGGGCGCAGGTTCCTGACTCGGGAGGACCTGAGTCTGAGCGCCAGATCTGCCGATCACTAGTCAGGCAACGACCTTCCTGAGCCTCGGGCTCCGTGTGTCCAAGGGGGAGCCCGGCCGGGGAGAGGGGTAAGGAAAACAGCCCACCCGCCAGAGCAATTGGCAAGGGCTCACTTTTCACTGTGGGCCCGTCTGTGCTGTCCCCCAGACAGCCCAGCCGCCCGCCCAATGGAGCATCCGGCCCCCACCGCGGGCTGCTGTCCGGGGTGGTCCTGCCTTGCAGCCTCCTGCACCTTGACCGGCCGCGGAGGGGCGGTGGGCCCGGGCTGCGCTGGGAGGGCTCCCCACGCAGGGCCTGTGCCCGCTCCCCGTGCTCCTCACGCCTGGGAGGGAGCGGGCGGCGCTGTCAGCTCCACTCAGGTCCAGTCTTCGCAAACCCAGTGGAGCGTGCCGGCAGGGGGAGCGGCTCCTCTGAGCAGCTGGTGGCGGGGCCGGCTGGCATCCCTCGGGGCGAGTGACGCTGATTAGCGGTGGCAGCCAGGGGAGCAGGCCCAGCGCCAGCCTGCTGGCCCGGGGCCTGAGCTCGGGTCCAGGCCGAGGGCCTGGGATGCGAGGATGCGGAGCCGCTTCCTGTATCCACAGCTGCCCCCGGGGCTCAGTGTGGCAGCCTGGGTCCTGGCGGGGTTTCTCACTTACAGTTTACTCAGGACGGAGGCCCAGAGAGGCAGGTGCCCTCAGGGGCTCTGCGGGGCAGGCCGCCCTGCTCTGCTCCCCCGAGGCGGCTCCCGGCTCGCTCGCACCAGACCATCCTCGTCTGCACCAGGGCACTTGACTGGTCCGCCCTCCATCGCCCCCCCCTCCCCCCGGAAAAAAGCTGGTATCGGTTTTATTGCGCCAGTAGCACTGGTCAAAACAGAAAAAGTAGACGACCCTGAGAACTGAGAGGGAGGGAAAACCCTCCCCACCCCTTAACTGGAGGGAGCCCTGCGCCTGCTCCCGCGACCGCTCTCCCGCGGGCGTGAGGCCCGTCGGTCTGCAGGGTCCGTACCCGCTGTTCGCAACCTGTTAATCTCGCTCAGCGATTTGTCAGGAACACACATCGAGGTCGGTGAACGTGCTTCTACCCCAGGGCTGCACGCTGCGGCCTGTGCACGTTCCAGTGAACGCGGGCCCCGGAATTTATTCACAGCCCCCTGTCGGGCACTTGAATGTTTCTTTTTAAGTGTTAAGTCATCTATGTGCATATCTTTTTTTTTAACTTAAAACTTTCCCCCAAGCTTTTTCTTTTTTTTGGGGGGTAATTAGATTTATTTATGTATTGTACTAGAGGGGCTGGGGATGGAGCCCAGGACCCCGTGCGCGCTGAGCACACGCTCTGCCGCTGAGCTGGACCCTCCGCCTGCACATCCTCACTTGTCTCCTTAGGGTGGGCTTGCTCGGTCAGAGGGCCTGGAGTGGATGCATATATATCTTCAGCATATAGATATTTCTGAAATATATTTCAGAATAAATATTATTATTGTGTGGTGACTTAAAAAGCAGTTTTATTGAGATACAAGTCACATACTGTACAAGCCAGCGGGTTTTAGTGTATCGACAGAGCTGTGAAACCACGGCAGCTCATCTGAGAACATGTCACTGTCGGGGGGAGGGTGTAGCTCGAGTGGGAGAGGGCGTGCTCAGCACGCACGAGGTTCTGGGTTAAATCCCCGGGACCTCCATTAAATAGATAAGCCTAATTACGCCCCCCTGCCAAAAAGAGGAAAGAGAGAGAGCATGTCACTGCCCCAGAAGGAACCTCCGTCAGCCCGCAGTTCCCGTCCCCTCCCCGGCCCCTGGCCCCTGGCAGCCGCCAGTGTGCTCTCTCTCTCGCCGGGACACTCGCGTAACATGGAGTCGCACTGCTTGTGGGGGAGCGCCTGGCTCTCCCCACCGAGCACGCTGGTTTGGAGGGCAGCCCTGCTGTAAGGTGGACCAGAACTCCATCCCTTGGCCTCCTCCGGTAAGACCCCCGAGAGACGCACGCCTGTTCTCAGGCTTTCAACAAGCCCTGGGCCTGGCACTCCTCAAAGGCTGCGCCCGTCCCGACCCCCAGCAGGAGACGAGAGTGTCCACCTCTCAGAGCAGGGGCCGGGGCTCTGTCCTCGTCCGCATGCCCGGTTGGAGGCGTCTACACCGGGGGCTCGGCGGGGCTGCAGGCTGCAGACGCTGTCACAGCCGGGCTCGGAGGGGGCCCGGGGAGGGCAGCCATGGTCTCTGGGCTGGCACAGCACTCTTGGAAATATCTTCAAACCAGAAGAGTTTTAGTTCACCTTAATTTAAAAATGCCGTGGTACAGAGCAGCGTTTTTTCTTTTTTTGGTTGGTGTTGGAAAAACTGACGTCCCTCTCACAGCACCTGATGCACAGTAGAAGGGTAGGTACTTTTTTAAAAGCATGGCTGCTCTGACAATCGGTGAAGAAGCTGTTAATATTTCCCACCTTGTGGGGGACTGAGAAGCTGCCCCCCTCCCGTGGGGCGTTCCTTGCCCAGCGGGTCAGCGGAGCTGGGACTGCCTCCTCGAGGCGCACAGTGACCCTGCCCAGACGGATGCACGAGGCCCCACCCGCAGCCAGCGCCCCTCGGGCCCGGCACCGCCCATGGCCACCGTCTGGCAATGGGAGGTCTGGGCTGCCGTGACCGGTCCTGCCGACTGGCCACCTGCGCTCTGCAGCTCTTGGCTGTGGCACTCCCTGCGGGCTCTGCTGGAGAAATATGTAGTAATGAACACCACAGCTCTGCCTGTCGGCCCGGGTCCGCATCTACGTGCATCCCGCAGCCTCCTGGGAAAGTAAGGCCACCTGTCCACAGGCAGGAAGCATGGCCCTGAGGAAGGACATGGCGAAGTGTGTTCCTGCTCCAGATCTCTGATCAGTCCGGGAGTCACCTAGAGTCGTCCCACCTGGAGCCGTCCCAGCCGTCCCACCCAGAGCCGTCCCAGCCAGAGCTGTCCCACCCGGAGCCGTCCCACCCAGAGCCGTCCCACCTGGAGCATTCCCACCTGCAGTCATTTTACCTGGAATCATCCCACCTGGGTCATCCTTGCTCTGAGGAAGACAGGCTTCTGGCCTCCGACAAGCCTCAGCTTTCTGGAGATGAGCTGTCACACGGGGCCGGCCCATCCGTGTATTGCCATCCCACCCTGCACGTCCACCGGGGCCTGGAGCTGGCTGAGGCCCTCTGGCTGGAGGACAGTGGTCTGGCCGCTGGCTGAGCAACAGGGAGGGAGGGGTCAGGAGGCTGAGGTCTACTTCCAGGGTCAGGAATGGCGCGACTCTGGGCTGTGGAGCACAGAACTCACCTCCGGGCCACGAAGGTCCTCAGACAGCAAGCTGAAATGGACAGCCGGGGTGTGCCTGACCCCACCTCCCAGGGATGCAGGACCGCCCCCGCTGAGATTCCACAGCTCCTGACACGGGAGAGCTTGCCTCTTCTCTTGAAGTGGACCGAGCACAGGGCCGCGGCTGTCACCAAACCCCATCCCGCTCTGGAGAAGGCCACCATCCTCGTGAGCTGCGGCCCTGACGCTGCCGTGGGGGGAGGAGCCCCTCTGACGTCCGGCCGTGTGCCGTCAGGCCTGAGCAAGCCTCCGCTCCCCATGGGGCTGGGGAGGGATGAATGTTTCACACCCGGAAGGCGCTGACGTCTTGCTGGATGGCTTCGCTTAGCGCGGTGCCTCGTTCTCGCGCTGATAATCAGCTTGCTTACCACAATGGCTGATTAATCTGCGTCCACCGTGGAGTCACGCAGCGAATTTCACTGTGCCTCCTGCTGCCGCCCTGATGGGCTGGAAATGGCTCGGGCCCTGCAGCTGCCGGGGAGGGGGCTCAGTCCTCAGGGGGCGGGTGTGGGGCGGGCATGGTGGGGGGATCGGGGCAGCGGCCCAGGGCTCTCTCCTCGGGGTGCTCCTCTGTTCCCGGAGGCTGAGCGGCCCTGCTGGGTGCAGTGTGGACGGCGGCTGGGGTCTCTCTTCTCTGCCCCTGACCGTTGATCTGTCCTCTGACTGGTTCCCCAGGGGGTTGGGGGACCGTTGGGAAATTCTTTAGAAGACATTTCTAAATGGGAAATTTGAAATGGGTTTAGGTGGAAGGAGAGACGGGAGGCAGAATTGTTCAGGTGGGCCATTTTTTCCCAGAAGGATTCTGACGCGTGGGCTGCTAGGTTCTGTATCACTGACCTGCCATCCCGGCCAGGGATGGAGCGTGAGCCCAGGGACTTGCCAATGGCTAGAGGTCGGCCCAGGGCTGCAGCGCGGCCTGCCAGGCTGGCCTGCCCACCGCAGGGTCCCGCCGGCCCAGCCCAGGATCAGTTCCCCAGGGGGCCGTGGGTGTGGGGCTCCTCCCGAGGGCTGCAGGGCCATTTGCAGGGTGAGAGTGTTTTCTTGCCCCCGGAGCCAGAGCTCTTCTTGGGGAGGAAACTGTCTCCACTTGGGAACAATCTGAACGAGCCGCTTGCAGAGGGAAGGTCGGAGAGCCCGGCTCAGGGGTGGCTGGGCAGCAGGGGCTGGGAAGGGAGAGCAGAGGCCGAGGAAGGGCGGAGCCCTCGGCGCTGGGCCGGAGCCCAAGGATGCAGGTGTGGCCAAGGAGACGCTTCCTTCACTTGAAATGATCTCAAGATAAAAGGGAAGTTGCGCACTAGGACAGAGACGTTCAGTGTTCTGCCCTCCCCACCTCCCCGCACACCCCCGGCCCACGCGACGGTGATGCAGTCGGCAAGAGTGAGCTATCACCCTGGGTGTGAGACAGACCTCGCTGGGGCTCAGAGGTCTTCCCTGTTCCGGGACCCTGTCCGGAGCTCACCCAGACTCCACCCTGCACTCTGCTGTCCGCTATCCCGGGCCTCCTGTCCGCGCTGTCCCCTGTTCCGTCCTCCTCTGTGCCGCGAGGACAGGCCTGGTCCGTCACTTCACAGCGTGTTCCCCCATTTGAGTTTGTCAAATATTTCTTTTCGCATTAGATGGAGCTGTGCACTTAGGGCGGGAACGGGAGAGAAGAGGAGAGGGGGCTGCCTGATGGTGAGGCCTTAGGTGGGCTGCCCTTTGTCCCTGGGCTGGACTGGTGTCTGCTGGGTTTCTTTATTGCAAAGTTCCTAGTTTTTTTTAATTTAAATTTCATTTATTTTTTATTGCAGTATAGTCGGTTACAACCTAGAAGAAATGGACAAGAGAAAGTTACTAGTTTTTTTAAAAAGTTTCTGGAAAGTTACTATTTTTCTCTTTGTCACTAAGAACTATCTTGAGGGCGGTGCTTGGAGCCTCTGCTACTCACACCCCCCTGAAAGGCCCCACAGAGCTCCCCCAAAGGCCCCCTCACCGCCTCGAGCTCCCATCACCCGTTGCCGGTCCCAGGGTCACTGGTGCAGTGGTGACCCTGCTGCGTTCTCCGCGATGGTCTGTTCCGCTCTCTCCTACATGTGTTCATTAGATTCTTCTGCAGGGAGGGTTTGTCCCTTCCCTTCCATTTGATTATTTATTCTGTTATTCGTTTATGCCAGTGTGGACTCAGGGACCTTGACTTTGTTACAAGTAAAGGGGTAACACGCTTGTCCCTGCCCCTGGGTGGTGTGCTGCGGGGTTGGGGGTGGGCCCCTCATTCGGCCTGGTAGGTGGGCAGGGGGAAGGACGTGGGTCAGGGCAGCTGGTGGCGTGGAAGGGATCCAGAGGGGGGCTCGTTTCTGGCTGGCGGAGCCGGTGGGGCCGATGGAGGGTGGCGGAGGGTGGCGGAGGGTGGCAGAGGCTGGTGAGGTCTTGTAGGGGCAGGTGGAGCCGGGGGGGATGGTAGAGGCAGGAATTGGAGTCAGAGAAGCCGGGCCCACTGCCGAGCCCCTGAGACAGGGCTCTGGACTGACCTCGGGCTGGGAGGGGTCCGAGTGACCTTGTCCAGCCTGTAGACAAGGGACCCGGCTGAGGACAAGGAGCGCCCCCCCCCCCACCTGTGAACACCTGCTCTGCGGCCCCTGCTCCGGTCGGCCGCATCTGCGCTCTGCAGGGCACTCATTCCCTGCTGAGTCCTCCTGGCTCCTCCGCGGCCGGCAGCCCACAGCACTGGCTCCGCCGGGAACTGACTTCAACCTCGGACTCCGGCTCCTGAGAGCTCTGCACCCAGGCTAGGGAAGGATCTTGGCTCTGTCCCAGACCAGCAGGACCCCCGGCTCGTCACTGCCTCCCCGTCCAGATGCAGCGCCGCCCTTGGCGGGCCCAGGACCCTCAGTTCTGCAGACTGTTCTCGACTCTGCTGATGGCTTTCTTAATGACCAGTAAGTCCTTCCTGTTTGCAAAGCCCTCTGCAAGCCCCTTGAGGGCATGTGCCTGAGAACACACACCACTGAGCGCACGCCCGCCGCTGCTCCTCGGGGAGCTCCGTGCTGCCTTACTCCTCGCTGGCTGAGGTTCCCCTAGTCACCCCTGTCCTTTTCTAGCCCGTAGCCCCTCCTGGCCACTGGCTCCTGCCCTCACCTCCCACCCATGTCCCCGGGCTGCCCCCATGCCCTCCTGCTACAGGCCCTGGGAGCTCATCCCTGGAACCAGGTTCCTTCCTCGCTGTTGGTGACTTGCACCGCTTGTCAGCACCAGGCTGCAGACCTTGGCAAAGGCCGCCCATAAAAGCCGAGATGCTTCTGACAGAGGGGTGTCCTGACGGCCGTCGTCCTCTGGGGCTGCACCACGGAGGCAGGAACAGGGAGGCCTGGCTATCCGGAGGACCGAGGGGAGGGGAGGGGCACTGGCCCAGGCTTGTTGGCACCGGATCAAGGGCACCGTGGGCTTGGCCTATAGTCCCAAGTGCTGGGACCAGGACTTGGGACCTGGCCAGAAGTGCAGCCGCCCAGCTTGCAGGGAGAAGCGCTGGGCAGGGAGGTTTGGGAAGGAAGCTTGGGATTTGGACTTGGTGAGCTGCGGCCATGCGCTGGCCGGGAGGGTCTCCCCGCCTTCCGTGGGCCCCCGCCCTTCTGAGCGTTGGTCTGTCCACGTGCAAGTGGAGCTGTGCACCTAGGCTGTGTTGTGAGGGCGGAGCGCATGGCAGGAGCCCGAGGCCAGGCCGCCGTTGGTTTGGGTGCCCTGCTCAGTGTGGACCGAAGGGGCTCTGCGTGGGCCGGGCTGGGGCGGGGGCTGCTCCAAGGCAGGTGGCCCCTCCCTCCTGCCTGCTCCCACCCCAGCAGGCTCCCCGATCTTCTCCGGCCTGGATCCCAGACAGACCCTCCACTTTGCCCTCCTTCCTCAGTCCCAGCCCTGCGCGTGACCCCACACAGCCCGGGCGAGCTTTCCCTAGCGCAGCGGGTCTCGGAGGGTGGTCCCCGCGCCAGCAGCACTGGCTGGAAATGGGTTAGAAACCCACCATGTCAGGCCCTCCCAGCCCCGCCGAGGCAGAGCCCGGGGCACGCCACGGCACACGCGCGAGTCAGGTCGGTGAGGGCCCAGTTAGGGCGCCCGGCGGGCTCCCACAGCGCGGACGCACGCGGGGATTCACGAGCACTCGCTGCGGATGGGGGGTCCGCCACGCCTGCAGTCTCACAGTGTACGAGACAGACGTGCGTTCCCCCGTCTTCCCAGGTGGACACAGGGCGACGGAGCAGCAGCCCCTCCCTCCCGTGACCCAGCGGCTGTCCTGTCCTCCCGGGAACGGGACCGGCGGAGGGGGAGGTGCAGGTCCCAGGTGTCCGTCCCGTCTGCCGAGGCTGCCCGCCCTCCCCGCTGCCCCAGCGCCGACCTTCGCCCATGTGGCGCAGGGCGATGGGCTTAGGGCAGCAGTCTGTCTCCCCACGCAGCCCGGAGAGACAGCACCATGCCGCCGCCTCGGTGTCGCAGGCATTTAAATTGCCGTTTTATTTAAATTTATGTCCCAGGATACAGGCGGAGAAAGGGCCATTTCAAAGTCAGTTTCTGCTTTATGGCTTTATGGGGGATCGCGTCGGGCAGCTGTTCAAAATACCTCGCTGCTCCCGGCACAGCAGAGGACCACGTGAGTGGCAGCGCCTGGCTGCTCCAGGAAGATTCCTCCTCTCAGCCTGGGGGCCCTTGCTGAGCCCTGGCCTCAGCCCCAGGCCCAGCCCCGGTCCCGGCCCCAGGCCCAGCCCCGGTCCCGGCCCCAGACTCAGCCCCGGTCCCGGCCCCAGGCTCAGCCCTGGTCATTCAAGAAACATTTCTTGAGTGCCCAAGGGATGCAGGACCCAAAATACCTGCCGGCCTGGAGCAGACAGCTCTAGTGTGGGCGGAGGGGCGATAAGGAGAAATTAGGTAAAGAAAAGGCGAAGGTAATTTGAGGCTGCGATGGACAAGAAAATAAGTCTGGGCAAGGTTGCCGGGGGCGGGGCCCTAACTCCCGGCATGGGGTCCCCGCTGCCTTCACCCGCAGTGATGTTGGAGTGGAGACCCGAGGGCTCACACAGGGGTCAGCGGCAGGCGTCCAGGCAGAGGGGAGGCAGAGAGGCCAACGCAGGACAGAGGCTACTCCACTCCCTTGCCTCCTTTCGGTCAGGTGGATCGGGGTTCCTGGGGGCCCAGATGCCCGGGAGCTGTGCATGGGAGGTGCTGCTAAGCGTTGGGTGGATTCCAGATCAGAGTTCTTCAGAGCTGGACCAGGACGGTCCAGCACGTTCCTGGCACAGTGTGGGGGCTCAGCTGTCCTGTCCTATGTCCTGAATCCCCTGTCCCCAAATACCCTCCCAGCCATTCCCAGTAAGCAAGGTGAGAGCCTCATGTGTCTCAGTGGGCCTCGCCCCCGGGGGTTCATTCATTCATTCTCTTGGTGCAGGGCGCCTGCCGGGCGCAGGTGCGCCAGCTGTGGGCCGGGGCTGGGACATAGCACTGAGCGCTCCGTGTGCACTCGGTCCCTGCCCAAGGGCCCTGGGGGCCTCGGGTGACGGATGTGACCCTCACCACGCACAGCCCCGTGTCCCAGGAGCATCCCGCTGATTCTGGAGTCAGAGTGCCTTCCTGGGAGTGACCACAGCTTTGAAGGATGAGACGTGTTACCAGGTGTGGGGAGGGTGAAGGGTTCCCAGCAGGGGGAACAGTCTGATGGTGGGAGTGAGTGTGGCCAACTGTGGGGACTAAAGGACCCCTGGGGGGCTGAGGTGCCCAGAGCAAGGGTGAGGCTGGGGTGGGGTCTGGCAGGGGACAGGCTGTGTCCTAAGAAGAGGCCTGGCCCTGAGGGTTTCCAGCAGGCAAGTGGCACGCAGGGTCTGTGCAGTGACAAAGTCTGTGTGTGGCAGGAAAGGCAGTGGGGTGGGGTGGGCCCCCAGGAAGGGGGACAGAAGGAGGCAGCTGGGACTGGTACAGCGACTAGGGGAGGAGGCCCGCAGCCTTGGTGGGGGATGGAGGGCAGGGGCGGGTGGCATCTGGACCTGCTGGGCCTCCGGGAGGAGGAGAAGCCAGATCTGCCGGCTGGAGCCTGCCCTCTGCACAGGTGGGGACCAAAGCCTGGTGTGATGGGCTGGCCGGTGGGGCAGTGAAGCCAGCAGAGGAGGAGGGGCCAGAGGGGTACAAGGAACAACACCGGGACTGGGGACGGGAGGTCAGCCAAGCCCAGGGTGGGGCGTGCTTCCAGCAGGAGTGAGCAGCAGCTCTCCCGGTGCTGCCTGTCCCTGGCCAAGGAGGTGCTGGGGAGTGGGGGGCGGGGGGAGCCGCTGGGGCTGGAAACTCCTTGGAATCTGGGAGGCAGATTGGAGTGGGCCGCAGAGAGGGGAGGTGAGAAACGAGACAGTGGGTTCCGCCAATTCTTCTCGTTTCCCCCCATCCTGCAGTTTTATTTACACAATCAGCGAAGGGCGTGTTCCAGAATCCCAGCTTAATTCCTGTTCAGACCTGTCATTCATCTGAGAAGCCAAGCTGGGGGGAAGGGCAGACGAGGCCCCTTGCAGGGAAGCAGGTAGCGAAGCCCGCCTCCGGCGGGGCTGGGGAACAGTAGACGTCCAAGTCGGCAGCCGCCGGAGTAGCTGGCCCTGTGGGAGCTGGAAGGAGCAGGGCTGGCGGGAGAGGCGGCGTAGGGGGTAGTGGGCAGGGTGCTGGACGGTGCGGGGTTCTGGAGAAGGTGGCAACAGACCCTCATTCCATCGCCGCTGCTAGGGGTCCTCTGACGGCCGCCCCTGAGTTCCACGGGTTGAGGGGGTGCCCTGCAGGGGCGAAGGCCAGTGAGGACGCAGCAGCCAGGTCTGCGGTGGGAGGTGCATGCGGAGCACACGTCCTGCTTGGGGTCAGGTGGGGGTGGGGCTGCGGGTGAGGAGCTGGAGGGAGCAGCCCTCCGGGCCTCTCAGGCTCAAGCCCCCCAGGCAGGGCGCAGGGCCTCCACCCGGACCTGCCCAGACACTCACATGTACGTGTGCGCACATAGGCTCCCGCGTGCACAAGGTACACCATGCACACGTGTATTTACACAACGCACACGTGTTCACATGGACGCATGCACACACGCACCCAGGCGTGGGCACATATACATGCAGACACAGCATACCTGCCCACGTGCATGCAGCACACACGGAACACACGGCACGTGCGCACGAACACACTCAAAAGCACACGTGCACATGGGTGCGCGCGCTCTGTAATGCACACGCATGCATGCACACCAAGGCGCACACACATACGTGTGCAGACCCTCAGAACGAGGCATCAAGAGAAAGGAGCGCCTTCCCACTTTCTCTCCTGCAAGGCCGTCCTACCCCCTCAGCCCTCCTCCAGCCCTCTCAGCCCCCTTAGCCCCCCATCAGCCCCCCATCAGCCCCCCCTCAGCCCCTCCGAGGGAGTCTGGGGACTGAGCAGGTGCTTGACAGGTGACATTCTCTGGGGTCTGACGGTGTCACATTGTTGTCCCCAGCAGCAAGACCTGTGGGTTTTAACATCTGAGGGCAAAGGTGACCAGCCTGTCCCCTCCACGTCTTCCCTCCTGAGCCCACTGGTGTCCACAAGGTGCCGGCTCCCCCCGCCCTCCAGCTCTGAGTCCCCACTGAGAGCTGAGCTGTGTGCATGTGGGACCCCAGCCGTGGTGTCTGAAAGGCAGGCTTCCATTCACACAGGGAATGAGGGTTCGAGTGAGTGGTGGGGGTCCCAGCCCCCGGTGAGGGTGCCCTCGGTGCTGGACATGCACGATCCCCGCTCTGTGGCTGTCATCGTGGTGAGCAAGGTCCTGGACAGGTGGCTCAGGGTCTCGGGAGGAAGGCGAACGTTCTCCCTGGATGGCCGACCAGAGGCCCCCGGCGCCTAGCCTTGAGCCACAGGGACGCCAGGGCTCAGGGACGCGGTCCTCTTTGCAGAATAGCTGTGGGTGCGAGAGCTCAGCTGGGGCCCCTGCACATGCCACTTCATCCTGCCCCGTGCTCATCTGAGGGCTGGGCCTCCTTCACCCCTCCCCACGTGTCCGGGGTGCCACGACTCTGCCGGGACCCCGGGCGGGGACGGGACACACATGCCCCTGAAAACGTGTCACTTGTCCAGTGCTGACTCCCAGGGTGTCGCTAGGCATTTAAAAAATAGCTTTAAAAATAGAGAGAAAAACCCAGACGCATCCTTTCTAACACTCAGCTGCTGCCACGTGAGCAGCACTTTCTGTGGCTCCACGGAACGCGAGACACACGTGAGGCTCACGTGCCAGCTGCTCCCTCGTGGCGTCTCTCTGGGCGTTTGTGCAGAGGCGTGCTGCCTGTGCTGGCCTGGGGGAAGACTCCGGATGTCCCGCGCCCCCCGGTGGGTGGTGGGCCGCTGGGGGCCGTGGCTTCACCCTCGGGGGCCTCCCCCGCCCATCTGTGCAGCGTCCGCCTCGCCCACTAGATGGCGCTGCCTCACGCCCGAGTCTGGCCCTCCAGGTACCAGGGAGGCTTGGGGGACAGCACAGCCTCGCTCAGCGTTGGGGCAGAGCCCCCCACCTCTGGGGGGCGAGGAGCCCCTCGTTGCCGGGTTCCAGGAACACGTCCTTTGGGTTATAACCCCTCACACCTGCAGAAATGCAGTTCTGACCAGGAAACCTCTCCCAGGGGCGCTAGGACCCGTGCACCTGTGTGGGCGCAGCCTGTGCCTTCTGTGCGCGTGTGCGTGCGTGTGTCCGTGTGCACACGCGTGCCCGTGTCGGGGGGGTGGGGGTGGGCGTGGGGCCGGGGCCAGGCCAGGCCCTGCGGTGTGCGCCGGATCCTCAGACGGCCGGGCCCTGCCTTGGCCTCGCCCTGCGTCCTCTGAGCCTCGGCTTCCGCGTCTGTAACACAGGAGGCCCCAGAGCTGCCTCCAGGCCCAGGGGTGCCCAGGCCCATACACTGTAAACTGACACAGGGTGACGATCTCGGTGGCCCTGGGAGCAGCCTTGGGAAGGAACCAGCACCTGCCCTGGGCAACCTAGAGGCCCGTGGCATCCCGCTGTCCGGGGATGCCCCTGGGCCCCCAGCCCACAGAGACGGAGACGGAGGTGTGGAGAGAAGTTGCCGTCAGGGCCCGGGTGCCCGGCGTCCCCCCTCAGTGGCACAGGAAGGGAAAAAGCCCCAGGAATCAGCCCGGCTGGGAAAGCTGCCAGCAGCCTGGGCCCAGAGAGGGTGTGCCCCCGGCTGGTGCTGGCTTCCACCCGGCTGCCGTCCCTGATGCCTGGCCTTTCCACGCCGGCGGCTGAGAATGTTTAGAGGCAGAAGGAAGTCTGGGGGGACGGGGCCTCCAGGGCCCGCCGGGTGGGGACCAGCTGCACCTGCTCACCACGCTGTCAGCGGCACAGGCTCGGGCAGGGCGGGACCCCTGCAGCGGGCAGAACATGTCACTAAGAGACTGGACATTCGTCTGGCAGTCAGCTTGTCCTGGCCCAAATGTGGGAACCCCTCGGCAGAGCCTCCCTTGTGGTGGGGGTGACTGCCGGGCCCAGGTTCTCCTGCGCCCACATCGGCCCTGTGCTCTCCAGGCACCGTGGAGCCACTTCTCAGTGAAAATGCAGAGCCAAACTCAGGCAGGCTGATAGGTGACCCCAGAGGGACATCAGGCCGGGGTGGGGGCCAGAGAGAGTGCCCTCTGGGGGGTCAGGCCTGGGGTGCTCCAGGGAGGGCTGGGGAGGTGCAGACAGCACAGGTCTGGCCACGAGATGAGCCTGACCCCCCCATCTGCCTGAGACCCGGCGGCTGGACCGCCTGCCAACCCGTGAGTGAGCAGAGGAGCCCAAGCTGTTGGGCACTGCTCTGAGCCAGCTGGTTGACCTCCCCGAGCCAGGGCTGGGCAGCTGTCCCTGGGCACAAGCAGGGTGGACAGGACCATCAGGCACAGTGGGGATGATGCCAGGGCCCACGAATGTCAATGTGTGGCCCCATGGGGTGGCGCCAGGGAGCTGGGGAGCCAGCTGGGAGCCCTGGTGCCTCATCGGCATGGCGCCACTGTAAGGGCTGGTGGGGATGCCCCACCCGGGAGCATGGGCACCCGAGTCCCACGGCGTCCTCAGCTCCATCGAACACAGGAGCCACCCCTTCTGTGGAATCAAAGCTCCCTCAGGGATGCTGGGAAATGCTGATCACACCCTGGGCTCTGTGCTCACGAACGTGGGGAGGAGAGGGGTAGCCACCAATCCCTGTGCAGCCCGGCCAGCCCAGTGTCCATGGAGCCACGAGGCAGCCCCCGGGGGCACCCGTGAGGATCCTGTCTTACAGAAGATAAACGGAGGGGCCTGGGGGCAGAGCACGGCCCCGGCACATCTCGGAGGCCACTGCTGCTTGGAGCTGGAGGTGGGCGGCCAGGGTCCTGTCCTGCCCACCACACCCCTCCCCTGAAGCCCTTGGCACCCTGGTCACAGGAACGGTGTGGATGGATGCACATGGACAGAGTGAGGGGCTTTATGATGGACCACAGCCGGGTGTCCCCGCCAGGTCCCTGCACGCCCACCATTCCCCTCCCCAGCCCCAACCTGCCATCCGTCTTGGTGCCCTTCCCCACTGCGCCCTGGGCCTGCTGTCTGCACCTGGGCCTGTCAGCTCCTGTCAGGACCAGGTTCCAGGCCTCCCCCGCCTCCCTCAACCTCACCCCCACCCGCCCCACCTGCCAGCTGCTGCCTCCCGAGCCTTGCGCAGTGACTGGGCCCTTCCAGCCCAAATTAGGTGCTATAAGAGCCCCCTCTGCCAACAGCGTCCTGTGCACAGACCTCCGTTGGGGGCTGCGGCGTGACAGCCTCTCCCTGCTGAGGGCAGTCGGCGCGTTTCCCAGGGGAGCCAGCGTCTCCTGGGAACTGGCTCCAGCTCCGACAGCCACGGAAACCGAGCCGGCTGGTCACAGTCCACAGAGCCCCCGCCCCACCGCCCCGCTGTAGGGCCTCCATCTTCCAGTGTCTCCGACTGGCCAGTGCTGGGGTCCAGCCTCGTCCCCTCTGGTGCCCACACTCGGCTCTACTCTTTGCAAAACAGGAAGGAATTTCCAGAATTGTAGTTACCCTGTACCCACTTGGGCCCATGGAACCTCATGCAAGCACACATGCCCTCCCCGGGGCAGTCACGTGGTCAGGATGCTTGTCCTCCAGCGCTGTTCTGTGCGGGGGCCTATGTGGGTGCGGGCAAGGCCCCCACAACCCGCAGTTACCTCCTGCTGACCCTTCACATCACAGATGAAGAGACTGAGGCCCAGGGTGCTCGGGGGCAGCCCAGGGCGTCCCCGGCAGAGCCGACGTCTGGAGCCCAAGTGGACAAGGCAGAGTCCAGGCTGGTGCCGGGACTCCCGGGTCCCAGTGCTGACACGGGGCATGCTGGCTGCCGCCACCGTGTCTATTGATCAGTCAGGCTCAGAAGGGACAGTGGGGGTGCCCCACTCCAGGCACCTGCTGGGACACACCTCACACACTGGGAAACCAGTAAACAGGGTTTCTCAAAAAACTCATGCTTAAATGGCATCTCCTCAAGAAGTTAGATGTGTCTTTTCACTGATTAAACCAAAATAAATTGCGTGGGAGCTTAGCGTCTAGGAATTTTTAAAACGACACGTCCACATTTATCTGGCAGTTATTTTATCTTAGTTTTTGTCTTCCTGCCTTCCCGTTCGGGGGCAGTGCAGCTGCGGGCCGGCCGGGCCTGGAGCATTCCGTATATGCTGTCTAAATATTTTATTCACCAGTTGCAAACAGGAAATGCAATCAGAGGCCCGTCTGCAATTGCCAGCCGCTCCAGGGACGGGGCCTCGCCAGCGGGCGCTCTTATCTTTGGGATTTACGGCGTTTGGATCACAGAGCCACAGGGAGCGGGTTTTTTACTTTTTATTTTTTTGGCTCAAATGGAGGCCAAGGTTTCTGCAGATATGAAACTCCCAGACTCACACGGCATCCACTGCAATTTTAATAGCACGTTAAAACTCAGCCCCCCGCCCCCGGTTTGCTTGAAGCCAGCACGCTGGAACCACGGAGAAGGCCGGTAGAGCAGAAAATGGGGAAGGGGCCGTGGGAGGAGGTGGGCAAAGAAGGAGCGGAGTCTGGTGACAACGAAGGAAGCGACTCAGAGCCCGCGCAGGGCTCCGCCGTGGAGACCCGCTGGCGGCGGCGTTCCCCCGAGCGGCCGGGGTGGCTTGCCCTCCGACACCTCCGCGTCCCTTGTCTCTCGCGGGTGTCTCCCTGGGAAGACCCTGGGGGCCTGTGAGGGGGGCTGTCCGGTGCTCTTCTGGATGGGAGCCCTTCAAGGCCTGCCCCCCCGCCCCCCCCGCCGGCGCCCCACTTCCCGCACGTGCGCAGCCTTGCTGGTGGGCGCACACCTGCCAGGGACCCTGGGGTCTCACACAGGGCAGGTGGCGCCCTAGGCCAAGCCGCGCTGAGCGTCTGGTGGGCAGGGGTGGGCCCCACTCGCTGTCTTGACACCTCTCCTCCTGGGGCTAATCCCCAACTTCTAGAGCCTCTGGGGGACCAGCCATCAGCCCCTGCTGGGAGACAGACCCGCCACTGCGGCTCCTGCCCCTTGCTTGTCCTCCCAGCACTTCTGCCCTGTCCTCTCTGCCGGTGTGACCGTCCCCGCCTGGGGGAGGCTCCGCGCAGAAGGCGTGTGGGAGAGGCTCCCCCAGGCCTGGCGAGCACCCCCGCTGGCCCCTGCTCCTCAGACGCCCCCGGGCAGCCTCTTGAAGTGAAGGGTTACTCCTGGAGTCTTAGGAAGCAGCTCAAGCAGCACACGCCGTCGCCGACACACAGGGAAACGCAGAAGCACGAAGAGGAAAAGGAGGGAGGCCGTGTGGCATCGCACCGCCCGCCGTAGTCTGGCGAGCGGTCTGATGGAGACTCCGCACCTCTCAGACGGAAGTTTGTGTGGTTCTACAGGCCTTACTCCCACTTCCGTGAGGCCCCACCCCCCCGCCGGGCTCCGGAGCGCCTCTCAGTGCCCGGGCCGGGACGTGCCTTGGCGGACGGCGCCACGATCGCCTGCGATATCGCCTGCGGCGAATCTGCGCTGCTGTTCACGTAACCCGTCCTGGGTTGTCGGCAGTCAGGTTGTTCCCAGTTCTGACTTTTGTGAGCAGCCCCGCGTCGGACAAGCTGTGTCCCTGATGCGTGTGAACTTGCGGATCCCACGCGGTGTCTCGGGAGGTCGGGGCGGTCCCGAAGCTGCTCAGGTCTGAGGAGGGGCAGGGGCTGGGCTGGGCAGGGCCGCTCCCAGGGTGTCTGCGACCACGCGCTGCGCTCCTCCGGGGGCGCCGTCGGCTGAGACACGGCGGCACTGGTGTTGCCCGGAGCTGTGCACGGTGGTGGTGGCCCAGCTGGGAAAGGCTGGCAGGGGGACCCGAGGCTCCCTGCGCCCTGCAGCCGGGACGGTCAGCCCGGGCGACCTCGCTTCCACCCCAAGCTGGGGCGGCTGTCTGTGTTTTCATTTTCCTTTGTCCCTTCATGGTGTGTCGAGTGGGTCTGGGACTAACTGGCCCTGCGGGCCCAGAAGGTTCTGGGTGAGGAGTGAGGGCCTTCCCTGGCCTCTGTCCCTGGTGACTCGGTTCCCCACACGGGATCTCCCCAGTGGGAGCTGCTCGGCTGCAGAGTCACGGAGTCTGGAACCGTCGGCCCTGGCTGTGTGTCCGGCAGCCTGGCCCTGACCCTCAGACAGGGTCTGGCCGTCGGGCGGGTGCCACTGGCCGGGTGGAGCTCGGGAACAGGCTGCGCCGGCCTCTCGACTGCTCCCGGCCTGTTCCCGGCTCTCACGCTCGGCTCTGCCTGTGGCCTTGCACCTCCTGAGGGTAGGACAGACTGTGCCCAGAGCCGGTCGCCCAGTAACAGGCCAGGTCCTGCTCTCCCAGCTGTGGGGTGAGGGGCAGGCAGGAGTGGGGTGGGGGCTGTCCTGCCCCCTCACCAGTGCCTCAGGTTCGTGAACCTGGTCTCTGCTTTTCTCAGCCACGCTGCCCCTTAGAAGTCTGTCCACCCTGAGTTCTGCCTGCTTCGCTGGATGGACCCCCCCTGGGCCAGCCTACCCCGGCTGAAGGGAGGCACCACGGCACTGTCTGTGCGACGTGGGTCAAAACCCCAGCTCCGCACGGGGTCTGGAATTGGGCACACACATGTGTGCACACAGCAGCCATGCCCACACACGCACACACACACAGCTGCACAGAGGTACACACCCCCACGCACACACAAGCACCTCCCGCGGGCACGCACACACGCCCGTGTCAGGTAAGCACGCGCACACCCACGCACCCCCCCCCAAGGCTCACAGGCACAGAGGCTGGATGGGCCCCCGCGGTGCCGCCCGGGCAGGCATCTCCCCTCCAGCCTGAGGGTCCTCCGGGGCGGGCGGTCCTCGTGGGCCCCCTGCCGTTTCCCGCCGTGCGCCCGTTTCCCAGGCGGCGGGAAGCGCTTCTGTCCGCAGATGCCAACGCTTCACCATTTTTAATTAAACATGAGGCCATGGGGGGAGCGGTGAGTCTGCCTTTTTGCGACATGAATTATGAAAACCCTGCCCTCCAGATGTCCTCTCAGCCGCTCAGCCAGGGGCTCTCGAGGTTTTGTTTAAAATTTTTTTCTTATTTTTTTTCAGTTAGGAGTAGGATTTCCTCCCGTCCTTTACACGGCTGGTCAGTTAAACTTCAATCAGATTCAGAATCTAAACACTAATGCAGTGCCAGGCGCCACGCCCTGTATCGAAGCGCAGGGACTTCAGGCGGCAGCTGCCCAGGGTTGGCCCTGAGGGCTCACGCTCGGGGATGGGCCTCGCAGCAGCACCCGTTTCCTGGTCTGGCGGAGCGTCCTGTGTTTGTTAAGGGCCGGTCCCCAGCAGCTGCTGGAGGAGGAGGTCGGGGGGAGCACAGGCACGGGCTCCCGGGCGGGCTCGGCAGGGGCCAGGCGTCCGGCTGGCGATCTCACAGACACCACGCGATTAAGATTCACGCAGGTCCGTGGGGACGCCACAGACGCGGTTTTGCCCCCCCCCCCCCCGGCACCTGCCGAGTGCCGGGTCTGACCAGGCTCGGCTGTGAGGCGGGGGTGCCGAGCGGGGCGGCCCAGCGAGTGGAGAGTCCCACGTTTCTAGAGAAGCGAGCTCTGCGGAGCCGGCCCGCCCCCACTCTGGGACGTGACGGGGACAGGGCACATCCCACCAACGACCTTGCAGCCTCACAGTCACTGATGTTAGCCCGGTTCCTTTCAGCTTCTGACGTGTTCAGGAGGGCCTCCTTCAACAGGCCAGCGAGTCGGGCTCAGAGACGTCTTCCGCTTCTGTGGAAGCCGCCTTGCGGCCGCGCCCAGGGAGCAGCTGAGCCCGGCCCTCGGCTGGGCGGACCCGGCTCGGGCCTTGTCGCTGCCGTTTGTTCACCTGCTGAGCTGGGCTCCCTGGTGCCCGTGTAAGAGCTATTTCCTCCCAGGGAACTTAGACTGTAGCCTGGCACGTGTCCAGCTACTCACATATTTCACTGAGACTGAGCTTTGGCCGCGTTACCGATGCATCAGTGTTAGTGACGCTCTGTCAGAGAGGACCCGCTGAGCCAGGGGGTCTGACCCAAGAGCCCTTGCAGGCTGGTCAGTGGTGCCAGCAGCCTCGTCCCAGTAGACCTGCTCTGCCGTCCTCTGTGGTCTGGGACGTGCACCAGGCAGGGCACTTACCCAGGCATCCACCGGCCCATCCATCCCGTCCTCCAGCTACCCACCGTCCATCCGTCTACTCACCGTCCATCCGTCTACCCACCATCCATCCATCTACCCACCACCTGTCCATCCCTCCATCCATCCATCCACCCATCCATCCATCTGCCCACACATCCTGTCATCCATCCATCCATCCACCCATCCGTCTACCCACCATCCATCCGTCTACCCACCACCTGTCCATCCATCCATCCATCCATCTACCCCCATCCATCCATCTACCCACCATCCCTCCATCCATCCATCCACCCATCCATCCATCTGCCCACACATCCTGTCATCCATCCATCCATCCACCCATCCATCTACCCACCATCCATCCATCTATCCTACCATCTATCTTTTAAGCAGTTAGTCAAATTATTTCCTCTCTCTGGCCTTAATTATCTCATTTGTGAGAAGGGAATAAAGACGCCCATCTCACACAATCGCTATGAAGACGACACTGAGTGGCGTGAAGGGGTGAGTGGCTCGGAGCAGTGCCAGGCCGTGGTGGGGGGTCTGGAGCTGGGGCTGATACTTCTGGGGGTGTCCCGGAGTGCTAGGCCTTCCAGACGGAGGAGAGGAGCCCGGGACAGGGGTCGGGAGGCTCCGGGCAGCGACCTTCGGTAAATTCTTGATCGCCTTTGAGCTTCGGATTCTTTGGCTGGAAGGAGGGTTAGCGACAGCTCTTCATGCCCAGAGGAGACAAGGAATGAGGAGTCCAAGGCGCTCAGCCTGGGGTGCGGGCCTGCACCACTGAGGGGGCTGCTCGCCAGCACCGCCGTCGCCCTTTATTTAACAGACATTTACTGAATGCTCTCATGGGCTGAATTACATCCCCTCAAAAATTCATATGCTGGAGTCCTAACCCCAGGACCTTGGAATGTGACTGTATTTGGAGGCAGGGAGTTTACAGAGGTCAATCAGTTAAAATGAGGTCGTTAGCATGGGCCCTAGTCCAGTCTGAAGAGGAAACTCGGACACAGACACCACGTGGGGACGAAGGCGGAAGGCGGCCGTCCACCGGCCGAGGGGGGAGGCCTCAGCAGGACCCAGCCCCGCCGCACCTGGCCCCTGGGCTCCGGCCGCCGGAGAGAGCAGCTCTGCTGTTCAAACCGCCGTCGGTGGGGAACTCACGCAGGCGCAGGGTGAAGCCAGCCCCTCCCTCCCGTGTGGAGGCTCCTAGCACCCCGCTTCCCTGAGGGCACCCCATCCGGTGGGATCTTGTCCCCTCTCCTGGGAGTGCGTCCCTCTCAATGGAAGAAGGTGGATTCCCCACGAATCATCTCAGCACCGCTTTCCCGAAGTGCCCTGGCTCTGGAGTCCCGAGAAAGCTTGCCGACCCCGCCCGGAGATAATTTTTAACAAGTTGGCCACAGCGGCTCAGAAGGAAGAGGTCCCCCCGATCGCTGGCAAATGTCCTCATTCTCACTGGCCAGGACAGGGGCCTGGCTCTGCCACCTCCTGGCTGGCGGCCGGAGCCCCACGTTCCCCTGGCCCCGAGGGCACCGTCTGACCGCGAGTGGCAGAGATATGAACTCAAGCCCCCTCCCCTCCCTGAGTCAGACTCACACATGAGGCAAAAAGAAGCCGGGGCCTGGGCAGGCGAGGGGGGCCCGGTCACCGTGGTTCCCTAGGCTTTCCCATCTGCTGTCACTCTGTCCCCAGTCCGACTCTCCCCATCCTTGGGGGCTTGTCAAGTTTTGCTGCTTTAGGGAATATTTGGGGTAATGAAACAGGTCTCCCACCTGGAGGCAGAAGCCCTGGGCGGGGGCTTCAGGCTGTGGTTCTGTCCTCGGCGCTCCCGTGGGCTTCCTACTCCCTCCCCAGGACCCACCAGGACCCACCAGAGCTCCTCAAACCTCCCCGGAACTCACCAGGACTCGCCCGGTCTCGCTTCTGCCTCCCACATGGAGACGGCCAAGCAAGGTCCTGGCCGGCAGTGCCCGGGTCCCCGGCGGGCCCGTGGGCTGGGACTCTGACCGCGGGGAGGGGCCTGTTTGCTCCTCTGAGTGATGTCTTGTTGGGACACTTGGCCTCCTGAATCCCTGGCTTGCGGACGTCACGTGCTTTGGGCAGTTTGGGGCCTGGGACCTGTCGTGCCCACCAGGCTCCCTTCCCAGGAGAAGAGCCAGGTCAGAGCCCTCCTGGCGGCCGTGGGCTGAGCCGGACACCAACCCAGACAAAGGTGCATCTCCATCCCTCCTGGGGATGCGCTGCGTTGAGTCCCGGCCCTGCTTCCCTGCTTGACCAGGGGTGCGCTCCTGAGAGGTGGGCTCTGGGAGTACCTGCTGGGGGTCTGGGGACAGAGGGCCCGGCCTTCCCGCACTTCCCTTGCCTGGCTCGGCAGGGAATCTGCGGTCAGGTGCAGGGCTCAGGGGCATGGGAAACTGGGCGGGGAGGGTTGAACTCTCTGGTGTGAGAGTCGGGTTCCTGGCGGGACCCCACGTGTCAGCAGGAGGGTCTGGGGCCAGGAGCCAGGAGCCGCTGCCAGCGCAAGGGCCTGCGAGGCCGCGGGCCGCCCGCACCCAGCGCTGCAGTCAGAGAATCCGCCACCCGAGGGAATCTCTGCCCCCCGGGCCGTGCAGACGCCGGCTCACACACCTGAGTTTTAGAAACGAGTCTTTTCCCTCCTTTGCATTAGAAGCATGAGCAACCTGCTGAAAATAATACTGGCCGGGGCCACACACCAGCTGCCCGCTGTTCGTGGAGACGTCGATTTAAAGCGTCGTCTGCTCGCAGACTTCCGCCTGCACTGTGGGTGTTTATTCCAGATTCTCTCAGAGGAGCAGGTTACAGGTTTAAAGACCTGTGTGCTCACCGTGCCTACACACAGCCATTTTCATGTTCCCCCTCGCTCAGGAGCGGATAATACATTGTCACCATCAGGACACCGGAAACCCCCCGGCAGGCCTGCGAGCGAGCGGGTGGCGGGGAGGGCTGGGGCGTGTGGGGCTGTGGGGCTGGGGTGGGGGCGGGGGGGCCGGAGCTGGGGGGCTGGGGCCTTTTGTGCGGATGGCGTGGGCTGGCCGTGTGCTGGTGTGGGGGTGGTTCCCGGCTGGGCTGGACCCACACCCCGTGCTCTGAGGCTTTCAAGGGATGAAAACAAACAGGGAGTGATCTGGGCTGTTTGACGGCAGTCAGGGGGCGGGGGGGGGGAGTGCCCCCGGGGAGGCATGGAGGCCTTCAGCCTCGGGGACTCCCAGGGCTCTGAGCTCGGGAGGTGGGAGCCTTTACCTCTGGGTGGCAGTGCAGCGTTTGCAAAGCCCTTCTGGAATTCTGCGCAAATTCACTGGATCCAGCCTGTAAAATGACTGGATCCAGTCCCCTGGGTTTGAGCCTGAGCCCAGCACTGAGTGGCTGGGTTCCTGACCTCTCCGGGCCTCAGCTTTCTTATCTGCAAAATGACAGTGGTTATAATGCCTGCCGACCTCTCAGGGTTTTTGTGAAGCTGAGAAGTGTCATGTGTGTGAGGTGCTCAGCCAGGGCTGGGCAGGGGGTCAGCCCCGAGGGCCCACCTCTTCACAGTCATCGTTTTCCTCTGTGTGGCTGGTGCCCCGTGCTTCCGGGTGGGGACGTGAGTCCAGGGCAGATGAGTGAGATGCTGGAGGGACCCGCTGGGTCCCGTCACGCTGCCCGGGCCACACGCAGGCGGCACAGACGTGGTCCCATCCCCCAGCCCACCCCCAGCTCTGCCCTCTCAGGACTCTGCTGGCCACTGGGGCTCGTCCGGTCCTGCCCCCTGGGTACCTGCCCACGACCTGGCCTCCCTGCCAAGCCGGGCTTTTCCCCATCCAGCCCTTCAGGGTCAGCAGCTTGGGAACAGTCCCGGAGCAGCCCCTGAGCCCGAGGGTGTCCTCGGTGTGGCCCCAGATCCTCGGCTCCCAGCCAGGCCCTGGCCCCGTGTGCCTGCATCCGAGGGCCCAGCCAGAGGAGGGCCACCTGGCCTCCGTGCGTCTGTGCGCGTGTGCAGTCTGTGTGTGCGTGTGTGTTGTTATCTGTGTACGAGTGTGTGTGTGCGCACGCGGTGTCGCTGGCTGTGCGTCTCTGTGTTGAGAAGTGGGGCCTCCGTCACAGGTGGTGAGACCCCAGGCCCCAGCGAGCGGCTCTGAGGACTCACTCCGGGAGCGTGTCCCCGGCTTCTGCCCTCTCCAGCCCAGCTCCCTTCTCACTCCAAGGCTGGAAAGCCAGAAACGGGCAGATGAGGGGGCCACGGCTCCCTGACGCGGCCCCAGAAGGCCCTCCTTCCCGGCCGGGCTCCTGGCGGGAGGGTCCCGGGCGCGTCCCCCACCCGCGCGGGGCTGAGCTCTTCCCTCGGTAACTGTCACACCAACATCGCACCCTCCACAACAACGTGGTAAAGCAGTCAAAACGCAGGCTTTTCATGGGGGGCAGATTGAAAACTCCATCAGCACGTACCCATCCACCACCAGTGCTGGTGGAGACCCCAGGAAGCGGAGGCATACAGGGATAAGCTGCGCCCGGCTGCGCACGCCAGAGACCGCGGGGCGGTCCCCGGGGCCCACCACCGCTCTGACCCAAGTGGCTGATGGCGTCTGGGCCCCAGCCCAGGGATGAGTATGGGCTGCTGCGGCCCGGCCACTCCTGCTGACGGCGCCCAAGGCCTGGGCCTCACTGCCTCCAGGACAGCTGCTCCAGAGTGACCCCGGCTTCGGGTGGAGACGGACGCTGTGACCTACACTGGAGGGCTGTTGCTGTGGCTGCCTACTGCATCCGAGACGGGGTCTGAACCCTGGGCACGTCCAGGTGGTCTCGGCCCCTCCCCCAGCCCCGTCCTCTCTCCTGCAGCACCTGGATTGCTCCCTCTAGGCTCAGCGTGCACTGTCCGTCTGCCTGGGACACACCTCCCTCCCCTCCCCTTGGCCAGCTGTCCGCCTAGGGCCTGTCCGCCCTCCAGGTCTCAGATTCCATGCCCAGAGGGGTCTGCCCTGCTGGGGAGCCTCCCTGCTCCGTGCCGCTCCGGGGTTGCCTGCTGTCCTGTCCCCTCCCTGGCCTGCGGGATCCCTAAGGCAGCCCGCTGCCCTGAGTCTGACTCGGACGAGGCCGAGCAGAGCGGCAGCCCAGAGCTGGCAGTGTGCTTGCCCGCTGCCCTGGCCCACGTGGGGCAGGACAGCTGGGGCTGGCCCATCAGGGGGGGCTTCTCGGAGCTGGGGGCGCGGTGGAGAGTGCACTGTAGGCGAGGAGTCCAGCGGGGGCGGGGGTGGGCCTGGGGTGGGTGAGCCAGGGCCCGGTCCTGCGGGGTAGGGGACTGAGGCCAGGTGCACAGCTCAGGCTGGCGCCCTCGGCAGGCTGTTATTATTATTATTGGCAGTGTCTTTGTTACTGTTCTTCTGCAGGCTACCCCCAGTGTCGTGGTGTCCCTGGCCTGACTGCTCCTTGTCTCCTTCTTAAGTGTCTGAGCAAAGGCTTAAGAGAGGGCGGAGGGACAGCTCAGCCACCAGCACGCAGCCAACACCGAGATGCTCCCAGCATCCTCTGCCGCCTATCACCTGCCGGCCCACTGGCCTGGAGGGCCCGGGGCTGTAGTCCCTGGGGAGACCGCGGGGGCGGGCAGGGAGCCCCGGACCGCGCAGCCTGTGCAGGGCAGGCCCCACTTCACCTGCACGTGGCCTGGTGATTCCCAGGGACAGGTGACGCGGCCCCACACACCTCCCTGCTCCTATTGCAGGAATCCAGGCTGCCCCCGTGTGCGGCCCTGAGGGGGCTCAGCGGTGGGGGGCCTCCAGGGAGCATCTTGGTTTGGGGGTCATATCATGCTGGCCTTCATTTCCCCAGCAGCCTGGGGAGGGGGGAGCAGCCCCGACCCACGGGAGAGGCTGAGGATGCTGGGAGAGGACCCCTGCAGTCGCTGTCCATGCTGGGATCCAACGCGGGAGTCCTGACCCCCGTCCCCCAGACCCCGGAAGAGGCGGGGGTGGCCTGGTCACCCTTGGAAGATGAGTCAGGAATTGATTTAAACAGTCATTCGCACCTTCATACATTTTTGGGGTGTGTGTGTGTTGATGGAATTCTCTAACGCCAAAATAACACTAACAAAACCAGGAAGAGCTGTAAAGGTTTCTTTTTTTTTTTGCAACAGCTGTTTTGAGATACAATCCACATTCACCCTGTACCCACTGGCAGTGCACCATCCGACGGGTTTTAGTGCATTCACAGCGCTGTGCAACCCTCACCCCCGTCGATTTTAGGACACTTTTATCACCTCGCAGAGAAAACCCCCTGCCCTCTGGCAGCCACTCCCTGCTTCCCCACCCCCGCCCTCGGCCACCAGCAGGCTGCGTTCTGTCTCTGTGGATGGGCCAATCTAGGCCTTTCACATGAAGGGAGTCGTGCGGCGTGTGGTCTTCCGTGTCTGCTTCCGCCGGCACAGTGCGTGCCGTGTGCACCAGCACTTCATTCTTCTTTAAGGCCGGCTAACACTCCACCGCGTGGAAGGACCGCTTGTTCATCTGCTCATCCCCTGGCCTGCTGGTTATGACAGGGACGCTGCAACGAACGCTCACGCGTAAGCCTTCGTGCAGATGTGTGTTCTCACCTCTCTGGGGCGGCGCCTAGGGTGGAGCTGCTGGAGCACACAGGGACTCTGGGCTTAACCTTCGGAAGAGCCACCAGAGGGTCCTCCCAAGTGGCTGCACCATCTTACGTCCCCGCCGGCCGCGTGGGAGGCTCCAAGGCGCCCGTCCCCGCCAACGCTCGTTGTTGCCTGTCTCTGATTAGCGCCACCCTGAAGGCCTCTCGCTTGGTCCTGACCTGCTTTTCCCCGACGACTCACGACGCGGAGCACCTTTTCACGCGCCTGTGGGCCGTTCGTCTGTCTTCTTTGTAGAGATGTCTATTCGTGTCCTTTGCCCATTTAAAAATTGGGTCAATTGTCTTTCTACTGTCGAGCTGTCCAAGTGCTTTATGTGATTTAGATGCAAGTCCCGGCTCAGATACACACCTAACTGCCTTGTAAAGTCACATGTGGGCAAGAGAGGGGGTGTTCCGCCACCAGGCTCTGCCCCAGCCAAGCCCCGCGTCCTTTCCAGCTGGCCCGTGGCTCCCGCCGCCGACCCTGGGAAGCCCTCCACTCCTGCCTCCGCCTTCCCCACCGCACCTGGACGCCCGCCTCTGCCGCCCACGAACCCCGCCCTGGCTCCCTGCGCCCCGGGCTCCCAGGGCTCCCCTCCTTCCAATGAGGCCCTCTCGCCAGGGGTCCAGGCTCCACTTCAGCAACACACCCCGGCCACACGGACCCCCGCAAGCTGTCCCTCTTTAGACCCCAGCCCCCATCCCTGAGTGGGGCGGGAGTGTCTCCCCAGCCTGGGAGGGACCGCCACAGCCAAGGTCACGTGGCGGCCAGACCGCACTGCTGATCTTCCTGGAGGAGGAAGCCCGAGGCCTGTTGCCTCCGGCGGGCCCCGGAGAGCTTTTAGCTCTGTCGGCAAGAAGATGACGGTCCAGAGTTTATTTTTCCTCTCAGCCAGAACAGCCCTGTGTCTGTCACAGCTGAGCAAATTTATGTTAGCAGCTCAGCCGGCAGACCACACAACGCACGCGGCTCCTACGAAACCTGCCCCTCGAGTGGCTTTCAGCTGATTAATAAATTAAAGCCCCCATAATCCAGCCCCCCGCTCGGCCTCCTCTTCCCTGCCGCCTCCTGGACCAGGCCTGGCCCCATCACGGCAGGTACAGAGGCCGCGGTTCCGGGCCCTTGCTGCCTGCACCCGCCATGGAGGCCCCAGGAGTGAGAGGCGGGGCTCACTGCGGGCAGGGGGCCTGGTGCCCTGGGGACCGTGGAGCGCCTGGGGGCTGGATCACTGTGGTTTTCACGTTTCCTTTTGCCCCAGTGTCGCAGAGGGCTCCACACAGACACAGTTCTGACCGTCACCAACCGATCGGGTCTTTATCTAAAATTTTTGTTATCTGGTCAGCGTGGATGTTTTTGGCATTAATTCTGACTAAAATGTGCTGCGTTAAAATCTTACCGATCCTGATTGCTGCGTTTTTTGGTGCCTCCCTAGGTATCGTGCCCCAGGCACATGCCTCTCTCCTCCCCTCGTCCGGGCGCCCTGTGGCCGGGGCCACGCACCGCCAGGGAGGCGGGCGTGTGGTGGGCGGGCTGGAGCCCACGCACTGTCCCCAGGCCGTCCGGCAGGAGAGGTGGTGCCTTTCCACGGGGAGGGGCACACGCCTGGCCCGGGAGCGGGAGTGGGGGACACGGGGGCACGGTGCGTGGGGTGCAGCCTTCCAGGTGGGGCACAAAGGGTCCCGATGCGGCCGCGCTGCCTCGGGCCACACGGGAGAGGAAGTTCTGTGGGACAGAGTGGAGCTGGCCCGGCCAACGGCGTGACTCCCACACATGGGGCGAGAAGTTAACCAAAGTGGCCACAGTAGTGACCGTCAGGCTCTGGCAGGTCAGGGAGGGCTCCTGACCTTGGGCAGGACGTCTGCCGCCGGGAGCCCAGGGCCCCTCCGCAGCCGCCGTCCCACGGTGCTTCCGGCCTCCCTCCGGGCAGGGCGGCGCCCCCCGCTTGCAGGAAGCACAAGGCTCACGCAGTGCAGGCGAAGGGCCCGTCCTCTGGGTCCACGCGCCTTCTGTGAGTGTGGCCTCCTCCCCGGCAGGTGGTGGCCTCCCGACCCCCGGCGGGAGCCCCGCCCAGCCGCCCTGTGCACGAGACTCCCCGTCACACAGTCCCCAAGTGTGGTTTATGCTGAGTCTGTCAAACAGTGCCCCTCCCTCTTCTTCTTTCTCGTCTCCATCTCCCCCTCTGTCCACAGAACCATTTGAAATTGTTACAAGTGTCATGAGGTCTGACGGGTGCCCCTCCTAACAGGGACGTTGTCTTGCACAGTAATTTATTTGGTAATAAAACATTGCACTGAAAAATTAGTCACCTAAAAGTCTTCTGTGTGAAAATGCCCGGAGTATCCCTGACTGTCTCTCCTGGCTTTTTTTTGTTTTGAATCAGAATTCAATGAAGGGTCACACAACTTACTTGCTTCTGCCTCTTCAGTGACTTTTAAGCTAGAAAAGTTGATCTGCTTTATAAAAATAGCTCTCCCTTTTTAAATTTATCAATGTGATTTTTACTTTCTGAAAGCCTAAAACTGTTCTTTGCAAATCTGGTGCAGAAACGACACTTTGATTTAAGTCCAAGGAATTAGGAAGAGTGCACCCAAAAGGCGGCAAGTTAAATCTTTTCAAAGAGTATTATTGAAGTCCAGCCAGTTTACCGTGGAGCGCCAGTTTCCGGCGCGCAGCGTAGGGTCCCAGTCACACGGACGCGAGTTTGCTTCCGGTGCAGGCTGTCGCAGGGCAGCGAGTGCGGCCACTGGGGGGGGGGGCAGGCTCGCTGTCGTGTGTGTCTTGCATCTGGTAGTCAGTGTCCGCAGACCCGAAACGCCAGGCTTAGCCCTCCCCCCGCCGCCCCCCCCCGTCACCATGTTCGTTCTCTGTGCGAGTGTTTCTGTTTTGTAAACAAGTTCATTTGTGCCTTTTTTTTTTTTTAGATTCTATGAGCTGGTTTTATTTTTTCAGCACTTTCTGGTATGTTTTTCTACTTTATTCGTTATTTAATTTCTGTGGCCTCCTGTTTTGGCCTCGCTCTTTCGCTGCTTTGCTGAGGAAGCCGCGCTGACGTAGTGTCAGCTTTCCCTGTTCTCCAAAATGACCGTTCAGCACCGTGGTGTCCTTGTGGCCCCTCGAGCGCCGCATACAGTGTTTTACTGCTCTCGGGACTGAGTCTGTGCTGCCTTCAGCGGGCGCCCTCCTTGCACCGCGAGTTACCCGGAATCAGTCTGCGGGGTTTCCCCGCACGCAGTGTTCCTAATTTTCTGTTTGTCACTGAGGACTCTCTCACCCAATTGCTTTGTGTTCAGAGGATGTCCTCTGTGTTCCTAAAGCTTCTGTGTGTGTTGAGGCTTGTTTTCGTCCCAGTATGTCATAAAATTTTAAAAACACTTCCTTTTGTGCTGGAAATAAACGTGCACTCTGCAGTTTCGGGGCGCCGTCTTGAACTGCCCGCCAGCCCCGCCGTGTTCCCGCCGGTTTTCGACGTGCTTGACCCACGCGTGAGCAGAGCGGGGTGCCGGCGGCCTCTGCTCCCAGGCGGGCTGTCCCATCCTCCGGGGGCCGTCGGTTCTCTCTCTGTGGGTTGTAGCCTCGTACGAGCTGGGAATTGTTGCAGCTTCTTGATGACGTTCACCTCTTGCATGTTTGGTCCCTCCCGTCTCCAGTAACACCTGTCGCTGTGAGGTCTGCTTTACCTGACTCTGCAGATGCCACCGGGGCTGTCCCCACGGGGGAGACTCAGCCTGGACCCCCACCCACTTTCTGAGCGTGCCAGGCTGTGTGAGGGCTTCGTACCCATCACCCCCTGCCTCCTCCCACCCCACCACCGGGCAGGAGGTTCTGTTGTTTTTCCTAATTCAGAGATGAGGAAACTGAGGCTCAGGCCGGCTAAGGCCACAGCTCGTGGGTAAGCAGTGTGGGCAGCCTGTGACCCCTGCCCTCTGACCCAGAGCTGCAGCCTACGCCCTCTGCCTAGGACAGGCCAGGGATAGGTGCCCACGTCCACGCACCCTCCTGCCCGTCTCTTTCCACCTGTCATGGGGGTGCCAGTCCCTAGGAAACACTCCTTAGGGGCTCCCCATGCTCTCTGGCCTTGGGGTGGATTGTGCGGCGGCGAGGACCCCTGCAGACAATGCAGAGGGAGGCAGGTGAGTCTGTGCGTCTCTTCCAAGGTCACTCTCCTGCCGAGGTTCCCTGGCCTTGAAGTGGTGACAGCCTGGGCCCCACCCTCCTCCCTGCTGGAGCCCTGCCCAGGGTGCTGGGCCCGGTCTGGTGCGCTTGGGCAGGAGCTGAGGCTTGAGAGTGGCTCACGGAGACGCACGAAGTTGTGGCCCCCCCAGAATTGTGCGAATGTGGGTAAAGCAGGAGGAGCTCCCGCCGAAGGCCTGGTGATGCAGGGTGTTTCTGGAGGCTCCCCTGCTGCTCGGTCGGGTGGGTTGGTGACTGTGAGGAGCGGGGCAGGACCAGAGGGAGGGTGAAGTCACAGAGGGCTGTGTGTGTGGAGGGTCGCAGGTGGCGGGGCAGGGGCTGCACGCAGGCATCCGCGTGGACAGGCCACCCCGAGGGACCCTCCCTGTGGCCGTCTGTGCCAGCCTCAAGGCCACCAAGGCCGCCCTGCGTGGTGCTAATGGACACGTGTGAGGTGGAGACAGGAAGCCAGGCGTGGGGTGAGACTCACCAGTTCCCGGAGGGCTGTCCCTTTGGAGAGGGGGAGGGGCCGGGGGCGGGTGCCCAGGGACGGGCGAGGTGTCTGACGCTTTACTTCTGTCGAGAGAGGGACAGGTCTGGAACATGTGGCAGAATGTTAACATCTGTTAAATCTGGGTGTTGGGCACACAGGTGTTTCTCATGTTAATTCCTGGGGACTTGAAATATTTCATCATCAAAGCACTTTTTTAGAGGCTTTGTAAGGAGAGCAGAGGGCTGGGGCCACAGGCAGGCGGCCTTGGTCCAGTGTCTTTGATCAGCCTGGGGCACAGGTGTGATTTGTCCAGGCTGGGCTGGGCTCACCTGGCAGCGGGGAGCCTCTCCACCCGTGTCTCGCCCTGGGAGGGGTCTGAATACATTTGCAGGTAGAGCATTTGAGGGACTTGCTGCCCTGAGTCAGAGTCAGACGTCCTGCCCCCGTGTTGCCGGACACCTTGAAGACCCTCAACCCTAAGCCTCAGTGTTCTTGTCTGTAAAACGGGGCGACTGGGAGAAGCAAGTGAAATGTGTTTGCAAAGTGCTCAGCCCAGTCCCCCCGTCCTCCCGAGCTGTCAGTGAGGGTTCTGGATAGATTACCCACGGGAGGCCAGGCTACCTAACTAGAAAGCACAAACGAAAATGGAAAGATGTCGAAAACACTTCTGTGAACTAGAAAAATAGAACTCGGGTGGGACCATCACCACCTATTTGACCGGCAAGTCTTACGAAGCCAGCAGACGGGGCTGGCGGGAAGGCAGGCTGGCAGAGTTAGCATCTGCCCCGATGCACACGCGTCTGCCCTGGCCTGGCGCCCCCACTTCTGGGATTTACCCGCGGTCACACCTGCAGCAGCGCAGAAACACGTGCGCACGAGGTAATTCGCTGCAGCGGGGTCTGCGCTTGTGACACACTGGAAGCTACCTGCTTGCTCCTGCGCCGGGGTGGGGGTGCGCCTGAATGGACCGTGCACGCACGCACAGCACACCAGGCAGCTTAGGCCGATGGAGGAGGAGCCCTGTGCAAAGTGCAAACATGCGTGTTCCCATGTGCGTGTGTGTTGCAGTAAAAGAGAGCTGAGAAAGCATGTCCACATCCGTCTATTTGTTCTTGAAGGAGGCGGCGGCGGCAGAGGAGGAAGGAAAGCGCGGGCAGGTTGAGTCAGGACTACGGAGGCCGCCCCTGCGGGGAGGGGCGGGGCCGGGCGGCGGGGCCAGGGCGGGGGCACTCCTCGGAGGGCGCCCCGTGGATAGCTTTGACTTTTGAACCCTGTGCCTGTTTATACACACACAAGGCGGGGGGAATGGAAAGCAAACAAGCCAATGAAACTAATTTATTTCAAATGGTTGGCGTGACCATAGTGACCACAGTGACCACATGCAGAGCTAACCCAGGCCACTTTTGTGAATGAAGAACGTTGCAGCTGTACCGGTAAACACAGGATGCCCTGGCCATCAGGTCGTCAGCTGCTCCCGCCGCCCCCGAGGGAGGGGAGGGAGCCCAGGACGCAGACAAGCAGGCAGCCCGGCCCCTGCAGCGCCCCTCGGCACCCCCTGGGTACTCAGGGTGGGAAGGCACCGGACGCGGCCCTGGGCCCCGCAGGGGCGGATCAGAGGAGGGACTTCAGTGGCCCAGGCCTTTGCCCCTTCCCGCACACAGACAAGCCCTAAGTTCCTGAACCTGGGGCCCCCGGTCTTCTTTAATTAACACCCGTCTGTTCACGCTCCGACTCCCTGGCCTTTGTGGCAAAGCCTCCTGTGCATCCTGGCTCCTCCCCTGCCTCTTCGGAGCGGTCCCTCGGGGCCACCACTCGAGTCTCCTGGCTCGAGTCCTCAGACAGTCTGACGAATGAAATACAGCTCTCAGCTCTCAGGCTGTGCATTTTTCAGTCGACAGTTTGGACAGAGTGTTCTGGCCGCACACCCGCGTCTGCGACCTCCAGTTGGTGGCTCGGCTTTTCCCGGGATGTGGGCTGGAGTTCTGGGGCCACTTCCCACGTCTTCTAGGACAGAGCCCGGGAGTACCGCGCTGAGGGTTGTAAGTACGGAGAGGAGGCAGGCGGGTGAGCGCCGGGAGCTGGCCTGGATCCTGGGGGTCACCGTGCATCTGAGGACATCCCGTGCCGTCCCTGAGAGGCCTGGCAGGGATGCCTGTACCAGCCGCCCACAGAGAGCACAGGTCCTGGTTTCTAATTTCCCCCCATGAAGAGGAACCAGATGGCCGGTTTCAGGACGGAGGCCGGGGAAGGACGAGATGAACCTGGAATGTGTTTTTCTGCTGGAAAGTAAAGAAGTGCTCCGAGAAGCGGGGAGGACAGTGGAGCCGGCATGAAGGGACTCGCAGGGGCCAAGCCAGGTCTGCAAACACCTTAGCATGAAAATGAGTGTTGCTGGTAACGTGGCATGGCCCACCGAGTAAGGTGAGAACCGTGAGTTCACACACATGCAGATGAATGAAGGAATGCGGGAGGGTGTCAGAGGCTGACCTGCTGCCGTCCTGACCCCCAGGGCCTCAGAATGTGAACTTACCTGGAAATGGGTCATTGCAGATGCACTTGGTTAAGGTGAGGTCACCTGGGGAAGCCTTACTCAATAGGACTGGCGTCCTTGTAACAGGGGAGACGTGGACAAGGGGCCGATGTGTGGGGAGAAGGCCCTGTGAGCGCGCAGACGGCCGTCTGGAGCCGGAGGGAGCCTGGACCGTCCCTCCAGCCTCAGGAGGAGCCAGCCCTGCGGTGCCCTGCTTTAGACGTCTGTCTCCAGGACTGAGACTGTGGGTGTCACCTGAAATGGATCAGGCACGGTCGTCCCGCGTCCTAACGCCGACAAATGGGGAGCCGGGAGTTGGCCCCGTCACAGCCGCCTCACTCACGAATCACCTGGAGGACATCAGTGACTGCGCAGTGGAGAGGCTGCCCGACATCATCTCCACCAGAGCCACCGTCGCCCGGCGGGGCAGAGTGATGCCAAGGTGCACTGGTTTTCAGAGCTTGACAGCAGACACCCGCGGCAGCTGGGAGTGGCCGAGAGAAGGCTCGGGTGAGCATCCTCTGAGCACAAATGCCCCTCACTCTGCCCGGTCCCTCCCTGTCTGTGGTCAGCGCCCCTCAGGAGGGCCCAGGATGGCGGATTGTGGGGAACGCTCTCTGCTTCTTTAAAGAGGAGGGACTTCAGTTTTGGAAGGAGTTGAAAAACAACAGTAAACATTGGATGCAAAGCAAATACTTGCACATGGGACCACACTTATCCTTTGATTTCTCCAAACACTCAGAGATCTGTTCCAGGGGAACAACGTTTCCAGGACGCGATAAAACTCGCAGGTGAACATGGGAAAGTCGGGGAGGGAGGGCTTTGGCTCGAGGCTGAGGCCTCTGGGTGCAGGCATTCCCGCCTCCCCATTGAAGCTTGAGGGGCACCAGGTGGTCCTCTCAGCCCACTGCCCCACAGAGCAGGTGTGCTGGCAGGTGGGCAGTGGCTGAGGGGCTGGTGGGCTAGTTCTTCTTGTGAGGGGAGCCATTGTGAGCGTACAGCCTGCTCTTGGAGAAGGCTGAGGACAGAACAGATCCATTACATGCATCATCCGCCTGCCCACTCATCCATTCATCCAACCATCCATCCATCCATCCATCCACCTACCCATCGACTCAGTCCATATCTATGCCATCCATCCTCCCATCAACCACCCACCCCTCATCCATCCATCCACCCATCCATCCATACATCTATCCATCCATCCCTCCATCCATCCACCTCCCATCATCTACCTCCGCCCATCCTCCACCCATCCATCTATCCATCCACCCATCCATCCACCCACCCATCCATCCACCCACCCATCCATCCACCCATCCATCCATCCATCCATCCACCCATCCATCCACCCATCCATCCATCCATCCACCCACCCATCCATCCATCCATCTATCCATCCATCCACCCATCCATCCACCCATCCATCCACCCATCCATTCGAATATCTGACTGTGCTGGTCACACACAGGATGCAAAGGAGACGACCTGCTGCCTTCACGGTTTGGAGCTGTGTACGTGTACTTGCCTGGGGGTGCACATTGTTAACTAAAATTTTGGAAGCAGAGAACTGGTTGCAATCGGGAGGGGTTTGCTTGGGTTTTGCGGGCGGCAGCCCGGCAGACACAGATTCAAGAAGCACGAGAACCGCGCTCGGCTGGGCTGCTGGCTGAGGGCGCTGTGACGGCAAACCGCGAGGCCACCGCGAGCCCCGCGAGTTGTTCGTCCATGGTTCTAACCGGAACCGGCGAGAACGGTGCTCGTTAAGCCGGGACTGGTCGGGCCCCGCATGGCTGCTTCGTGACAGGGGAGCAACGCAGAGACACAGGCTGCAGCCGGCAGGTGCTGTTGTCAAAGCGGCTGGTGTCCTTGGTCTGGTACGGTTCACAGGAAGCTCGGGTTCTGAGCGGTGCAGGGACGTGTCTGAGGCCCGATCCTCCGCGGCCGCCGACTCCACTTCGAACGCCTGAGCCACCCTCACTCCATGACGGTTTCCCTCTGTCGTCAGCGTGCACAGGAAAACCCAGCAGATGCAGGGAGTGTTGAGAGAAAGGAGCAGGCACAGGTGTGGCGGGCAGAGGCCCGTGAGGAGGGGAGAGCGTGACCCCCGTCACACCCCCATCGCCACGCGGGTCGCCCGAGGGCCCAGGGGCTAAACGGCATGAAATCCGAAGTTGCGAGCGGTGGGCACGTACGTCGTCGCGCTTCCGTGCCAGCCGGGGGAGGGCAGCGGGAGAGTCCCCTCCTCCCCTTGGCTCCCGCAGGTTGAACGCAGAGTGGACCCCGAGTTCCTGGGCTGCGCATCCACAGTGGGCAGGGGGCTGGGATTTCGGGTGGGGAAGACCTGAATCGCCCCGGGCAGCCGGCGCCCCAGTTCCCCTGTCCTCTGTGCTCTCCTGTTGTTAACGCGTCAGCTCCCCACGCAGAAGGAGTTTCGGGGTTTCACTCTCAGACGCTACTGGGACGGACATTCCCGGGTCCCGGCCTAATCAGGTCCTCCCGCCATTCGGCCCTGAAGTGCGATTGCCTCACTGAACGAGGTTTCAGTTTTACAGCTTTTGACCTGGTGGCCTGGTTGCCTCCAGAAAGGCCCCTCCTACCAGCTCCCAGCCGCAGGGCCAGCCCCGGCTGTGGAGAAACCCAGTACGCGCTAAGGACAGGCCCGAGGGGGCCCCGCCGCCTGGCCAGGGGCCACCTGCCCGCTGCCCGGGGCCGTCCGTTCCTCTCTGGCCTGGGATGTGAAGTCCCCAGATGGAGCTTGCCCAGAGGCAGGGAAGCAGAGAGAAGATAATTAATTGCCAAGCCAGAGGACAGCTTCCAGACGGGGCTCCGGGCGCCTCTGCTCTTGGCGGCAGGGAATGACCCAGAGGCTTGTCAAGATTTCAGAGGAACCGGGTCCGACAGGGCAGGGGAGGCATGGGGCAGGATTGACACTCGGGTAATCACCAGAAATGAGGGTGTCCACGTGTCTCTGCCCCTGCACGGGGCGGGACCAGCTATTTTTATGCTGGAGGCTTCATGCTCTGACCTGCTTGGTCTCGGCCGAGAGGTGGTCTCTCTGGAGGCCCTGCCCTGAGCTCCTGGGTGGTGGGAGCCCCTCTGCACAGGCCTCGGAGGAGGGGGCTCTGAGGGCCCTGGCCCAGGAAGGAGAGCGTCTTTCTTGGACCCTTGGATATTTCCTGTGTGCAGCTCCTGGGACCAGTCCAGGAGGGGCTCCAGGTTGTAGCTGGAGGTCCCTGGGTGAGGCCCATGGTCTCCTAGGGAGACGGTGGCCTGAGACAAGGACAGTGGGGGTGGGGGTATGGGCTCCTAGGGCTCTGAGTGAGCCCCCTCCTTCGGGAAGACCTCAGGGCTTGCAGTGCCTCACGCCCTGGCTCTCCTGATGCGTAGAATGAGTGATGAACACCCAGGCCAGGGAGGGAGCTGGACGGGGCGTGTCCCCTCCTGCACCAGCTGTAAAGCCACACCCCACAGTCACCGAGGCCTCACAGAGGAACACGACCTTGGATGAAGTGCTCACACCAGACCCCAAACGTAAAACACTTGAATTTCAGATTAAGAGGCTCTGAGGATTTGATGGGGCCGTTGGTGCATTTCTGGTCACAGGGAGAGCCTCGACGCCAGTCCTAATCCCAGGGAGGGGACACTTCAGACCGAGACGCCTTTGCCACCTTCCACGCCCGGAGCATAAGAGCGCAGCACGGGCCTGCGTGTGCTGGTGGGAGCCGCTCGCTGGGGTCGGTGGCGAGGCCGGAAAGGAGCACCCCTGGAGAGCACCTGGCTCAGACTGCCCATTTCACAGGTGGAAAAGCCAAGTCTGGAAAGGCTGAGCTCACACAGCCGTTAAGGCGGCTCTAGCTATTTTCTAACCCATGGCGGGTGTTTGTTCCAGGCCTCAGAACAAAAGACCGCGCAGACACAGGCATGTGCTCATTCAGGACGTTCATTTCTCACTCCTTTCAGAAATTTGCTGAGTGCCTGGCAAGTAGAAATTGGCCTGATCAATGCAGTTGGAGTCATGGAAGCTCAGGGCTGGAAGAGGCCTTGCGGGTCATCTGGTCACCCAGCCTCCTGCCCTGCACTCAGGGGCCCCGGGTGGGCATGAAGTCCTGCCGCTTCCAGGACGGCTGCTGGGCCAGCCTGTCCGGCTCCTTCCTGCCTCTGAGAGGGATCCGGCAGGTTTCATGCCTGTCGCTGACTGAGTATGGAAGGCAGGACAGACTCACGGACAGCCAGGTATGCCCTTGGGGCTTTGCTCACCAGCCACTCCTCAGTGACGTTGCACACAGCCCGTGGTCTGCACCTTCTCCTGTTGGGGAGTTCTCTTTCCTTCCCAGTTTTTGGCTATAATGGATGGGCCCACGATGAGCATTCACCTACAGACCTTCGTGTGGACGTGTAGTGCGTACGTCTCTCCTGGGCAGGCACCTGGGAGTGGAATTGCCTGGTCATGTGGTGACCCTGCGTTTACCTTGATAAGAAACTGCCAACTCTTTTCCAAAGTGTCTGTACCGGTTACGCTGTCGCTGCTGGCGTACAAGGACACTTGGTGCAGACAGGCTTCAACTGTAGTTGTCCTACCTCGGACACTGCCGGTGGGGATGCAGTTAGGTGCAGCCATTATGCAGAACAGTATGGAGATTCCTCAGAAGACTGAAACTAGAGTTATCATATGATCCAGCAATCCCACTCTTGGGCTTATATCCAGAGAAAACTCTAGTTCCAAAAGATACATTCACCCCAGTGCCAAGACATGGAAACAAACTAAATGTCCATTGACAGACGACTGGATAAAGAAGATGTGGTGTATTTATACAATGGAATACTACTCAGCCATAAAAAAGAATAAAGTAATGCCATTTACAGCAACATGGATGGACCTGGAGATTGTCATTCTAAGTGAAGTATGTCAGAAAAAGACAAATATATGGTGTCATTTATATGTGGAATCTTTAAAAAAAAATGACACAAATGAACTTATTTACAAAACAGAAACAGACTCACAGACACAGAAAACAAACATATGGTTACCAGGGGAGAAAGTGAGGAGGGTGGAATAAACTGGGAGTCTGGGGTGAGCAGATACACATTACTGCATATAAAGTAGGTAAGCAACGAGGTCCTCCTGTGCAGCACAGGGAGCTATATTCATAGGTTTATAGTAACCTGTAATGGAAAAGAACATGTATGTGCAACTGAATCACTGTGCTGTGCACCAGAAACTAACACAACATTGTAAACCAACTGTGCTTCAGTTTTAAAAAGCTTAAAGAAACCAAAACCAAAAATAACCTTCAGCCGTTCCAGTGGGCGGGCCCTGGCATCTCTCAGCTGGGTCAGCACTCAGCCGTGGGAGCTGAGGGCGCGCAGCCAGGCTGCGCGTGCATGTGTGCGGGTGTGCGCCTGGGGACCTGGATGTGATGGGTGGACAGCCCCCTGCCATCCTGCGCCATCTGTCTCCTGGATTCATCCAGGGGCACTGCACGCTTCCATCTCTCCCTCTGGGCCAGCACGGCTGCGGGTGCAGGGCCAGTGGGGAGGCGCTGGTTGGGCAGGGGCATCCCGGGACCTAGGATGGGCCCCCGGGCAGCACTTCGGGCTCTGGGCAGAAGGTGCCTGATGGGAGGCTGACTTCTCCATCCAAGCCCCTGCCTGAGGGCTGCCAGGCTGTTCTGGCCCGAACGAGGCCCCCAGGAGTAGGGGGCAAAGATGAGGAACTCTGCTGGGCCGGACTGTTGCCGGGAAGCCTCGTTAGCTCAGACGGGAGGGCAGGTCCATCCCCTTTGGAAAACAGCGGCAGAGTGAGGGACGCGAGTCCAAGGACCGGGATCTGCGCTCTGACCTCTCGACTGGCCCACAGCCCCAGGCTGGCCTCAGCGCCCTGGCCTCGGTTTACTCTTCTTTAAGATGGGAATGCCACGCTCTCCCCGCTGACCTTGAGGGACTGGAAATGCAGATGGAGCTGCTGTTGCCAGGCGTCAGACATCCGTGACCCGTGTTCCCGCAAGGGTGGGCTCTCGAGTAGGGGAATCATTCCAGCCATCCCACCGCGCGGCCCAGGAGCTAGCTGGGAAATCTCAGAGCTGTTCCGCAGGAGCATTTTGTCACTCGAATCTAACAGCAGACCCTGGGGCTCACCATTTGTGGGTTTTTTAACAAAATGATTTTTTAACTTCATTTTACTAGTCTTGGTCCATGTGGATTAGGAAAAATGACTAGTTTTTGCCACAGAGGATTTGGGAAGCACGGATTTCAACTATGAAGAGTACACTTTTCTTGTTTTTTTTTAAAGACCTTTAAAAATTTTATTTTTTATTGAAGGGTAGTTGATTTACAATGTCCAGCAGAGCCATTCAGTTATACATACATACATGTGTGTATGTCAGATTCTCTTCTGTTATATGTCACTGTAAGAAATTGAACGCGGTTCCCTGTGCTCGGCGGCAGGTCCTTGTTTATCTGTTTTACACTGTACCCTTTAATCCCAAACTCCTGATTCACCCCTCCCCGCCCTTTCCCTCCTGGTAACCATAGTTTGTTTTCTACGTCCGTGAGTCTGTTTCTGGTTTGCAAATAAAATTTGTATCTAAACTTTTCTTCCAAAAGAACTGTGTGACAGCCATTGTCTGCACGTCGCAGGGAGGGGGACCCAGCCAGGCGTCCTCTCCCTGAGGAGCATCCATTTGAGGAGCACACACCGGGCGGGTTGGGAGCCCTGCTGCACGGCCACCCTTGGACCCGGTCGTCTGAGATGAGGTCGTGGCTGTGACCGCCAGGACGTCACTGCAGCCCCAGACCATCGGCCCCCGCACCGTAGGGGTGGTTAAGTGCGACGGCATTCTCACACGTGGGGTGACAGGCAGCCACCGAAACACCGTGAGAACCCACTGCAGGGGAGTATCAATGAGGAGAGAAGGCTCCTTCCTGCCCCCATTTATTCAGCACGTGTTTACTGGTAGCGACCAGGAACCTGGCAGGCGCCCAGGGGACGGACTCTGTTGCCGGAGAAGAGCCGCCCGCAACGCTGTGCGGCTTGGCCCAGGGCCGACCCAGGCACAGGGACGGTTGTGCGCGCAAAGGCGTGCGCAGGGGATGGCCTGTCCTTCGCTCTAGGGTGGGGCTGTGGGCGTTTCTGTTCTCTCTGGGCTTCCCAGTGTGTTTCAGGATGACTGTGGCTTAGGAAATTCGATTTGGAAATAAATGCAATTTTAAAAGAAGCCTGTATTTGCATATAAACAAGGGGTTTGTGGTGGGGAAAGTGCCTCGTAAGGCCCTGATCCCTTTCTCCAGGGACCGGGTTCTAGCCCCGCCCCACCCCTCGCCCCGCCCACCGCCTCCCCCACCCCTCGCCCCGTCCAGGCCCTCGCCCCGCCCCACTCCTCGTCCCGCCCCGCCCCGCCCGCCCCGTCTGAATTGGAAAGCAGGTCCCGCGCGCACGCCCGCTCCCTCCAGCACCTCCCCTCAGAGGCCCGAGGGCCGCTCCCGGTTTCCTTGTGTCTGGGTGTCAGGCTGTGCCCTGACCGGGGGATGCCGACCCAGCCTCTGCCTCGCCCGGCTGCCCTCCAGGCCTCCAACCGCGCAGCTCGCTGGCGGCCCGTGACTCTGCCTCCCTGCACAGGCCGTCTGAGTGCGCGGCCCAAGCCCCCCGGGTCTTGGCTGCAGCCTCCGCCGGGCGTCAGCTCCAGTCCCAGCCCTTGGACACCCGGGCCACACCCGGCGGCCTGGGATGGTTCTCACTACTGAACCCCCTTCGGGAGGAGGGGGCTCTGGATGAGAAGAGCTTAACCCCAAACTCCTTCCTGCTCAGGAGGACCGAGGACAGTCCCGCGCAGCCCTCCGCTGTGTTGTCCCCGTCACCTGCTTTGTCCAGGCTGCACACTGCTCACGTCCTCGCTCGGGGACCTTGTGCTCCTGCTTCTCCGCCTGCTCCTTCTCCCCAGGGCTGGGCCATCCCACAGAATCCAGCCGGGGTGCCGCCTCCTCCAGGAAGCCCCCTGGCATCTTCCCTTCTGAACCTGTGATGTGCTCTGCGCTAGCACGGCCTTCCACTGCCTTCCACTGCCCTCCACTGCGGGAGCCGCCTGGGTGCTGTCTGTCCCCACCTCGGCACAGCCTGGTGGAAGGGGAGCCCTGAGTGTTTTTGAGTAAATAGTTCACGTATGTGTGTGCAGAAGTGTGTGTATCCATGTCCTGAGTAGATAAACATTTCTATTTTGAACACATGATGGGCACCAGGAGACTCATCGCCAGTCCCCCCGCCTGGGGCTCTGTCGGAGGGTGGGCACCTGTGTGAGCTTCTCTCTCTCGAGGCCTCAGCACCTGGATGCTGAGAGCTCCTTGGCCCGTCTCTGCGGGAGGCCCCAGAGGGCTGGTTTCGTGTGAAGGGGCGGCCCCAGAGAGTCTGTGTCTCTCACTGCCCTGATGGCGAACATCTGATGTTGCCTTTTGGCAACACGGCAGTCAGAACCAGGCTCGGGCTGGGGACTCAAGGGCCATAAACCCGTCCTAGAAGGCTCGTCTCTGCAGGATTTAAAGCATCCCTTCTCTGCCACACACATGTGTTCAGGGATGTGCAGGAGGCAGGCGCTGGGGGCTTGCTGTGTTTTCCTCATCCCCTCATCCGTTTCCTCGCCTCTGAAACTCAAGCGAATTGGCCAGATGCTGTTTCCATGGCAACTTCTCTCCTCCGGCAGCTGACGCTGGAAAAGCAAGTTTTCCGCTTAATCTTCCTAGAAGTCTCCGGGCACCAGAGTGCTGTTTAGCAGGAAATGGGAGCCGTACGGCGAGTGGCCTGCCCGGGCCTGCCTGCTGCTGCCTGCACTTCAAGGTTTAAGAAGTCATGATTGCCTCTGCTTCCCGGAGCCAGCGGCTGCCTCTGCGGTGATGCTGGGAGGCAGGCCTCCCTCCCGAGCCCTGAAGGTGGTCGGGAGCCGGCCCCTCCCTCCACAGGGGGAATCCGAGTCTGCCCTTGACTCGCGTGGGCAGGAAGAGGGGCTGCCCGTTTCCTCCGTTCTGCAGGTGGACACGGGGGCTTGCCCAGGGGCTCGGGTTTGTAAGGGGCAAAGCTGGGCCTGAACCCAGCGAGTGGCACTCGGAGCCCCACCTTGACCTCCACGAAGACTGTCCCTACCTTAAAGGCTGCCCCTGCTGGCATGTTCCCTGCAGCCTCCCTGAGGCCCAGAGCCACACAACACCCCAGCGATGCAACCAGGGCTGGCTGTTGGCATGACGGCCCTTCCCAGTGCAGCACAGAGCCTCCGGTGGATGGGAGATGGGCCCCTACAGCTGGCCTTCGCATGTGTCCATCCAGGCAGCGCTGGACCCAGCAGCCAGCAGTGTCCTCAGGGGCTTCCCCTGGCGGGTCTGGGGCGGGGCTGGGTGGCTTTGGCCTTGGAGGAACGCTCAGTTAACCTGCGGTGATGTCCAGAGCAGCACTGCCCAGTGTGGCCACGGGAGTCTCCTTACAACCAAATAAATCAAAACCCAGCACAGTTAGAACAGCTCCCTGTCCCACCGGCAGCGTTCTAAGGCTCCACAGCCACGAGTGGCCACCGCATCGAATGGCAGAGATCAGGGCCGTCTCCGTCAGGGCAGGAAGTCCTGCTGGATAGCACTGCTCTCAGTGGTTGAGTCTAGGAAGTTCTGTAGATGTTTAAGTCACACGTCGGTAGACTCACTGGGAAGACCGAGTCCGGGAGACTGCAACTAGTGTGGCTTTTGGGGTGGGTCTGGCTCCATCCTGCCTTCAAGCTGTGCGACTTCAGGCAAGTCACCTGACCTCTCTGGGTCCTGGCTTTCTCGTCTGTATCGTGGGGAGAGTAACAGGACATCACACGTGTGAGGACTGATCCAGGTCAGTCATGTCCGGAGTCGGTCCTCAAGAGTCACCAGCTGCCACCGCCACCTCCATCTTCCTCATCACCTTCCAGGAGTGTGGGAGAGGAAGAAACAGAGCTTCCGGGTCCTGGCAGCATCCTGCAGACGGCCATTATCCTTCCCCTTCTACAGATGAGGAACTGAGGCTCAGAGAGGTCAACACACTCGTTCAAGGGCACACAGCTTGTCGTTGGCAAACAGAGGTTGTGCCCAAGCCTGTCTGATTTCAGGTCCACGCTGTCCGACCACACCGAGCGTCCCAAGTGTGTGAGCTTGCATCTCCGTTGCCCCCTGTCCTCCTCGTTTCCTCTCTTAACAGTCCTGTGTGCACCTGGTGGGGGGAGACCTCTCCCCTCTACATCTCTCAGGGAAAGTGGAGCCGGCACGAGTGGCTTCTCCTCACAGGTCAGAGTCCCTCCTTTCTCATCTGAGGACACTGCCCGGACCCTGGCAGCCCGCAGCCGGCAGGCTCTCTGCGTCCGGCAGCCTCCGGGGTCGGCAGGGTGATGCCCGAGTTGCTCGAGCACTGGGCAGACGGATCGTCGCCGCATGTGGCCAGTCTCTGTGGGATTTCTCCAGGCACCCTGCGGAATTGCATCGGGCACCTCACTACATTTTCTCAGCAGGGATTTTGGTATTTGTCTCCTGGGCGGTAGGGCGTGTTTGAAGCTGTGGAGTTAGGTTATCAGGGGCGGTGAAAGGTGCTCACGACATTGGGACGTCCTTGGCTCTGGAAAGATGGCTCTTTCCACATGAGACAGCGGATCTGCTGGGAGACAGCCCAGGCACGGCCCTGGAAATACCATTTCTACGGTTCAGACAAAGAATAGAAAGCGACACTTGTCACTCAAGGACACAAGTCGGGACAGGCTGGGGCTCAGGGCACAGTCCAGCCCAGCAACAGGGAGGCTGCTCTGAATGCCTCGCACGTCCGTGGTTTGGAGCCCCCAGGACGGCTCTGGCCTGGGGAAGCAGCTGGGGCCACTGCGTGGGCTCCGTCATCTTGTCTTTGTTGCCTGGACGTCCCCAGGCAGACGCACTGAGGCTGCTTCAGTCACTCACAAGCTGTCCTTTGTCTAAGCTCCTCTCCTCTCTGATCCTCAGTCTCCTCAACTGAACAATGGGCATGACGCTGGCCCTGACCTTGAACACCACTGGCAGGGTCGTATTAGACGGTCCACTGGGTTTGTCCCTCCTCTCCTCCTTCCAGGCTCCCCAGGGATCAGAACACATGCGGAACAGGGAGACTGGGCATTTCCTGGGCCGGCCCTTCTGAAGCAGCCTGGATGGTGGCCTTTTTGAACATGTCCTGCAGGCTGGCCTCTGGAGGCCGCTTTGGGCAGCATGCTGCCCCGTCTTACAAGGAGCTCCAGACTTCCAGCTAATTTCCGATGAATCTTGGGTTGTTGATGAAGATTCCTTATGAGGCGGATAATTAGCGAGTTACACGCTAATTAGGTTGGTTGTGGTGACTTCTGCTGCCCCTGAAATGTGGGTCAGCTGCAGCTGTGCACGATGCGGGGCGCCCATGGCTTCAGAGAGCTGCTTTTCTAAAAATCAGTCTCCAAAGCTGGTGCACGGATTTGATTTTACATGCGAAAGGGAAGGAAAGGGGGAAAGTAGGGGGCTGGGGAGAATCAGTCTGTGGTCACTGAGAAATGTTTCCAGCTGCAGAGTCCAGCTAAGGCCCAGAGGCCGTTCGGAGAATGAAACTGGGGAGCAGTGATGGAGAGTTTCCAAGACCCACAGAAGCCCGGGGTTTGGAGCAGTGGGACCCCTGCCTTTCGCTCACCTGGGCGGTTACCCGGGGAGCTGCTTTATACGCCTGCAGGGAGACAAGCCTGTCGCACCTCCAGACGGCTCCTCTGCAGACTCCTTAAGTCTCTGCTGAATGTCCACTGCTGCTGAGAGCTCGTCCCCGTCCCAAGCCTGCCAGGGGCTGCCACCCCGCTGTGACTGCTCGTCCCAGGACACTGGCCTGACTCCCCGCAGGGTCCCCGGCCTGTGGAGGCAGGGGCCGGGCTGCCCTGCGTCCCCCAGGCTCAGGCGGCGGCAGGGGCTCCAGAATCCCGCCGAGAGAACGCTAGGGTGGTGTTTTCATCCGTGCCGACGTGTCGCAGGGAGCTGCCGCAGATTGTTGAGGTACGTGCAACGACTATTTGTCTTGTGATAAAAAGTTTCTTGCCACCTTGAAATGTCTTCCGTCTTCCACTGAGTCCTGGCCAGAGCATCGCGTTTCAACAGCATCTGTGCACTGGGCCCCGTGGCCGCGAGAAGGCCTTTCACCCAGCGACGTGACGTCCGGTGGAGCCTCGTCCGGTTGCCTCGGTCACTTGAGCAGCCCCTGCGTGGAGGCAGGAGCCGGCGTGGGCATGGACCAAGGGCAGGAAACCCCGAGGCTCCCGGGGAAGGGGCCTCAGCGGGGGGTGGGGGGGCAACACTGTCCGGAGGCTGCAGTCACCGCCCACGCTCTGGGCGGAGCGGAAGGCGGCCCTGGCTCTCTAACGGGCTGGCGGGTCAGCTGAGCTCTGGCTTTGAGACGGTTGCTTGTTTAACTGGGAGATCAGACGGACTGAACCCTCCAAGCACGCAGACGCAGCCTGGGACAGCCACACAGTTCCCGCCAGGCCCGGGCTACCCTGCCACATTTACTCAAGGCTCCCCCGCCGCCCCCGGGGCACACTCGGGGTCAGGTGGTGGTGTTGGGCTGGGGAGGTCAAGCCAGATGGGGCTGGGCCCAGATCACTTCTTGGCACGGCCCATGCCTGGGCCAAACCCTGTACCAGCAAAGGCCCCTGCGCTGGCGCAGTCTCTAGGCTCTGAAGGTGATTCCCAGCCAGTCCGCTGGAACCTCCCACCACGAGCCTCGCTTCCAGGGCCTCGCTGGCCCCTGTTCCTGCAGCTGTGACTTTAACCAAGGGTCTCTGCTGGCAGGGCGGTGGAGGAGAGAGGGAGGGGCGCGGGACAACAGAAGCAGGGCTCAGCGCCTGAGAGACCTGAGGCCGCCGTGCCGCCTGCTCGAGGACGAGGGAGGGGCCACGAGCCAAGGGGTGCGGGCATCTCCTGACCTGGGAGGGCAAGGTGCGGATGTTCCCCGGAGCCTCCGTGGGAGCGGGTCTGCCCAGGGGCCACTCCAGACGGGACCTCCAGAAACACAGGCAGTTAGGGTGTGCGGTGTTCAGCCTGTTTGTGGTCATTCGCTGCAGCTGTAACAGGAAGATTTTCCAGGCCCAGGAGAGAAGCAGGCTTGTAAGGGGGACGGTGCGGCCGGAGGCGGTGTGGCCAGATCGGGCCTGGACTCACTCTCGGGGCACTGGGCAGCCATCACATGCTCTGAGCTGCCAGGGGCCTGGTGTTGTTGGCAGAACAAAGGACAGTCCTAGGAGATGGACGCTGGGCGACAGGAACGGGAACAGGGAGGCCGAGGGGCCGCGGCAGTGTCCGGGGAGGGAGGCTGCGCCTGGGCCGGGATCCGCTGTGGGCTGCCGAGAAGACGCTGGGTCTGTGACGAATTTTAAAGGCTGAGCTGAAGGGTGTTCTGGTCACTGACTCTGGGGGTTATGAGGCCCGGAGGGCCATCCGTGAGGGCTCCCAGCTGCAGATCTGAGTGCTGGAGCCGATCACGACGCTCTGGGGGTGGAAGGTGGGCCGGGAGCCAGACTCAGGGCCCTGCTTTGTCCTTGGGTCGGAGGCTCCTGCTGGACCACAGGTGCAGGGCAGGGGTGTCTGGGAGGCACTGGATGCCCGCATGAGGGGCCGGGGCAGGGCCAGGAGGGGCTGTGGGTCAGGAAACTTTAGCAAATAGAGGTGCTTCAAGTGGTAGGGTGAAGTTTCCAAGGAGGAGGGTGCAGGCAGGGAAGGGGGTGCTGTAGACAGAGCCCCAGGGATGTCCACCATCCAGGAGGTCAGGAGCCAATGAGGGGGCCGAGAGGGGCTGCTTGAGACAAGAGAAACATCTGTAGAGCGGGGACAAATGCCTTCTGGGGCCCCAATACAGCTGTGACACGAAGGTGCCTGCCCCGACCCCGAGTCACCTGCCGGGGCGTGTGGCAGGCAGCTGTGTCCTCACCTGGATGGGCGCCCTGGGCCAGGTGGACCAGCGGTTGTGACGTTCAGAAACTCTAGAAGCATGTATTCTGGCCCCCGGCGCTGTGAGCAGTGCCTGAAAGAGAAATCAGGCCGGCTGTCTCTGCCCCGGTCCGGCTGGGAGGCTGCCCGCGGCCTCGCCCGTGCCAAGTGCAGACTGAGGTGTGCGCCCTTGGGACGTCGCGGCTGAGGAGCCCTTGTGCTGGGGCGGCCCTCCCAGAGAGCATCCCGGGGCCCCTGCAGGACCCAGCCTGCTCTTCTGCCCCGGTTCGGGACCCTTTATTTTCCTGGCCTTTCTCTCGTTAGATTGCGAGTGTCAGAGGGTGGGGGCCCTGGCCCAGAACAGGATACGAGGACATTGGACAGAGAGGCACGAAGGAAGGGACAGAGGCACCTTTGTCTGTGCTGGGCGCTGCCCGGGGGCCCTTGTTCTTGTCCCCACTTTGCAGACGAGGAAACTGGATCAGAGGAAGGACGTCATCAACCAAGATCAGACCCAGGGTTCTCTGTCCTACCCCCGGGAGGCTGGTCTGCAGAGCCGCCCGCCCCCAGCAAAGGGGTGGTTTGTGAAGTCGAGAATGTGACGGAGGCGGGTGCAGGGACACCCCCGCCCTGACAAGGATGCTTTCCATGGGGGTTGGCCGCAACCAGGGCCCCGCAGCAGCGACACAGCACAGGGCGAGGGAGCCCACTGCCCGGCCCGACGCACGCTCCCCAGGATGGGGCCTTCCAGGAGGTTCTGGGGGAAGCCGGCGTGCTCACACCGTGCTCATGTGAGTCAGCCCCTGTCAGCGGCTCTGGTGTCGATCCGTCACTTGCTGGTTCCCCTCTGGTTCCCCTCCACCTCATCCTTCCCCTCAGAGGTGGACCCACCACAGCAGCGTCATTGTCCCAGCTCCAACCCCACCCCCAGCACCTGCCCCTGCCTGGGGCCACAGGAGCCTGTCTTCCCCACTCCACTTTCTAGATGGAGTGGGGACCCACAGTCATCCCGCCATCTGCCTCAGTGTCCAGCACCTGCTTAGCACCGAGTAGATTTCATTCATTCACTCCCTCACTGATTTGAGGGTCCACTCTGAAGCCCCGCACATCTATGAAGTGGACGTTTGAATGAACGACTGAAAAAATGAATGCTTGAGAGACAAAGTCTGACTCCATTTCCCTGACACCCCCACATCTCTGGACGAGTCTGGGCCCCCATCTCCCTTCTGCAAAATGCGGAGTTGGGGTCTCAGGGTCTATGTTCCTTCCGGCAGCACTGCTCTGGGTTGCCCAAAATGCAGACGGCAAAGCAAAATCAAGCTGTCCTGGCTGGCTCTGGATTACATGTAGGAGGTGCTCAACCTCTGGGTGCCTGTCTGCCCCTCTGTAGAACCGGACCCGTCACTGCTGCTCCTGGTACCGGGGAGGGTGGCCTGCAGGGCCGGTGTCACCATCAGCCCTGTCGCTGGTTCTCAGGGCTGCTGTCAGGAGCAGCCCAAGGCTCAGACAGCTCCCTGCCAGACGCTTCATGTCATCCTGGGCAACCCTGTAGACGTCCCTCTCGGCACCCACAGCCCCTCACCCCCCAGCCCCGTGTGTCCTGAAAGCTCTTTGCTCTGTAGCATCTCTTTAAATATTTACACCGTATGATGCGATGTGGGGCTCTGATGGCCTGGTCTGGCACTCAGACCACGGTGCAGGCTTTCAAAGCTTAATTTTCATATTTTGTTGGAAGAAAATTGACCCAGAGAGAAAGCTGAAGCTTTTAAAGCATTAAAATGCTGAGAGGCACTCGGATAGCATCAGCGTGAATTGCACTTAAGGGGAGAAGAGGCTTGTTCTTTGGGCCTTCCGACCCGGCACTGTCCCCCGGCACCTCCGCGGAGGGAGGGGCTGGGCAGGGGCCCGGCTCTTCTGCAGGCAAGTGCATCATGGCCTGCGCCTTCAGGGCCCTGATAAATGAGGGCTGTCTCGGCCAAACGAACCCCCAGATTAAAGGAGGAGGGAGTGGGAGCTGGGGTCTGCACTGCGGCTACTGAGGCCGCTGACTGTCCGGGACTCTGTGGGCTCTGTCCCACCGAGGCCGGGGCAGGGAGGCAGGGATGACGCGTTCCCAGCGGGGCTCTGCTCTGCAGCCCCCTGCCCTGGGAGCGGGACATGAACCTCCTGCAGGAGGAACCTTGGCTCTGAGAGCAGCTCCCAGCCGAGCCCCGTCTTCCACGGGACAAGACAGGAGTAGGCGCTTCCTCCCTGGCTCAGGGTCGGGGCGGGGACCATGCCTGGCCCGCCACTCACCGGGAACGTGCCTCAGGACAAGTGACGCCATCTCCTGCGGCTCGGTTTCCGGGGCTGTGGGCTGGGAGGGTCCACGCCCACCGTACTGACCGCACTGCGGAGGCTGAGGGTCGGGCGGACCTGGTGGTGCCAGCTGGTCAGCTTCCTCTCACCAGCCCTGGGGCCCTAAGCTCGCTTGTTTCCTGGGTCAAGTGGGGGTAGTGACAGTGGTTACCTTGTAACGTCACCGAGATCCGAGCAGCATGTGAAACAGCACAAGGAAAGCATCGCGTCCGTGAGGTGCTGCTGCCGACGCCGGACGCTCCAGTCTCTGCTGCCAAACCAGCCTTGAACCCAGAGCAAGGGACCAACGCTGCTCCTGCGAGCAGCCGGCGTCCGTCAGCAGCAAGGACGCGCCTGCTGCTTTGGGATCATTTAAGCAGGCTCGGGTCGAGGTGAAGCTTTGCTCAGCAAACAATTTTTCAGGATGCTGTGAGGTCCTCACAGCAGGTTTTCCAGGATAGTATCAGGTGTAGTTTAGGAAGCAGAACGCCCCAGAGGCACTCAGGGAGGTCCAGCTGGACCACGGGCCACTTAGGTGCTGTTTTCAATGGAATTCTTGCCTGCTCTTTAAGAAAGTTCTAGAGCTGCGCGGGACCCTTGCAACCCACAAAAGAGAGCTCGGCCGATGAGGGGATGGTAGCCGTTTCTGGAACCAGATGACTTGCTGTTCACAGAACAGTTTCTGTAATTGTCTTTCCTTCTGAGTCTGGACACTGCGGAGTCGCCGCCGGCCCCTTCAGCCTGAGCCAGTGGCCCGGACCAGCGGGCATCCCGGGGACGCCGTGGAGGAGCCGCCTGGCCAGCGACGTGGCTGCCCTGGGAAGGCGCCACCCCCGCCCGGCCCCGCGTTAGCCACGCCCCTCCGCGCTGCTGCCTGTTGTTAATAAGGCGGCCGGCCTGGCCTGTGAGTGACTTGTATGGCTAACTAATGTGTCTGTAGCTGGGAATTATTTATTGCCTGAGATTGCTCTGCCTGGGTTTTCAATACATAATTCATGTTTGGGAGATTTTTTTTTCCTGAGCTCAGAGAACAAGCCAGGCTGGAGTGAAGGCCGTGTGTGAATGTCCCAGGAAGAAGGATGGCGTTGGGGCCGTGGGCTCTCTGCTGCGCAGGCTGGGTGGAGGGGCCGCCCGGGGAGCAGGGAGCCCGGTGTCCCAGGCTTGGTCTCTCGGAAGAGACCCTGCACCCCCGGGGTGAGCCTGCTTGTCCTCGTCTTCCGGAAGTTTCTGGGCTGCTCTCCAGGCCGGCCCCTCCACACGCAGACACACAGGGCCCGCCAGGTGCGGTGGTTCTCAGCAGAGGGGGGTCGAGGACAGGTCCTGGAGCAGGAGAGGCGGGGTCGGATTCCAGGGAAGCTGCCAGCTCTCAGGGAGAGGCCCGGCCAGGACCCGTGGCCTCAGAGTGCGGGGGCCGCCGCTGCTCTGCAGAAGCGCAGTCCGCGGCTGCTTTGACGTGGAGGGGTGGGCTGCGAGGGTTCCAGCAGGTCCTACAACCTGTGGTTATGAAGCGATCACCATGGACAAAGACGCCCGAGGAGCAAATGTGATAAGAAAGGAGGCTTTGAACAAAACTGCTGCCTGAGATCAAGCGGAGTCAGTGTGGCAGCTTTTCAGGCGTGGGCGGCATGTGGCTTCCCGACCTCGGGACTGGGCTGGAGATAGCATTTCTGCCCTTGGCATTCATTCCTGTGAAACCTCAGCCTCGGGTGGACAGCGGCCGCCACAACAGCTCAGCGAGGATGCGAGCACTGATATCAGGGATGAAAAGGAGGCAACTCCAGGCTGTAAGGTCGGGGCGAGCAGGGAGCGGAGTGCCCAGAATGCTGAGGCATCTCGGAAGCTCAGGGCCAGACACGGGCGTGTAACGGGAGGGCCGCCATCAAGCTGCATCCAGACATCTTAATCCGAGCTCCTCCCTCCCTGTGGGCTGGAGGAGCTGGTGGCGGCCGGGCAGCAGGAGACAGGAGTAACTTTCAGTCAAGCGTGTGCAGTTGTGAGCACACACGCGCTGCATGTGTGTACACGGGTCTGTGTGTGCATGTGTGTGTGCGCATGTGGGCCTGTGCGTGGTGTGTTGGCACGTGTGTGATGTGTGCACACCTGTGTGTGTCGAGCACTGTGTGTGGCGTCTGGTGGCGGGTGTGGTGGTGGTCAAAGTGGAAGACTTCCGCGAGTCTCCAGGACGCAGCCAGGCTCAGTCCCCTGGGACACCAGGAAGGCGCCACGGCCCACAGGCACCGCCTTGTCGGCCTGGGTTGGCCAGCTGCCTTCGATTGTAAGTGGACCGTGGCTTCCACAAGGCAACGTGCCGGGGTCGGGAATTCCAGTGGAGCTGTTGGGCCCGTCTGTACCCAGGGGCGGGGCTGCCCCTTGCGGGTGCCTGAGCCTTGGCGGAGTTGTTCCTGGGTACCCCGAGACCACCCCTCCCCCAGTGGAGAGCGGGGCTTCCCAGCCTCTGCACCCCTGGCATCTGAGGGGACTGCCCTGTGCTTTGCAGGGCGTCGAGAGCAGCCCTGCCCCACCCCTGAGGTGTTAGCAACGCCCTCCCCCTGCCGTGCAAACCTAGCTGCGCCAGCGGTCGCGCAGCGTCCTCGGGGCCGCGGTCGGCCCAGGATGGAGCCCGCTGGTCTGGATGCTCGCCCTGTGCAGCTCTGGCCACGGCCCCAGGCACTGCTGTCTTTGGTCGGATGGAGATACACAGGCACTGGGGCGCTCAGCTCTGTGCCGGGGGCCCTTTGAGGCTTTGGGTAACCTGAGAGGCGGGGAGGCCTTCGGGGGTTCAGACAGTGGGAGGACGGGGCGCCCCATTCATCGTCTGGTACTGGAGCTCTCCCTCCCCTCCCCCCTCCTGTCCTGGGGGCAGCCGCGCTAGCCGTGCCCTCTGACCCAGCGCTGAGGGTGGGGCCCTGGGGTCCTGCGTCCCCACTCTGAACCCCCTCCAAGGCCTCCCTTGCTTTCTGCTTGGATCCCCCACTCCCTTGGGGAGGCGGCCCCTTTGGGGGCTGGTGACCGCGGAGCCACACGGCCAGTGTCCCCGGGACTCCTCCTGTCCAGCCGTGTGCCTGCTCGGATGTCCTCTTGATGGGCCTCCCTCAGCTGTTTCCTGGGCCCTTGGGGGTCCCTAGTGGGCCCGTGGTGGGTCCTCCTGGCCACCACCCGCTGTCCTGGCCTCCTCCTCCTCCGGGCGGTGGCCTGTGCCCCAGGAAGTCCCTCTTGCTGCCCAGCAAGGGTGACAGAGCGGACCGCCTCTGGACAAAGCATGGCTGTGCTCAGGGCCTCCCTTCTCTGCAGGGCAGCCAGCGGCCCGCTGGCCGGGGCTCTTGCTGGGCAATACCGCCTCCCAAGAAAATTCTGAGGGCGACGGGAGGGGTGCCGGCTGCGACCGGCCCACGTGGGGAGGAGGCTGAGTCCGTGTCTGGCCACCGCGGCCCCAGGCCGAGCCGGCTCAGGGCTGGACGCTGCGGTGGACGGTCTGAACGAGCATGTCCTGACCAGGCTGATTTCAGCACGTCCACAGCGGGTTTGGAGTGAGCGCTCCTGCCCTCTGTCCAGGCTGGAAGTTCCTCCAGTTCCATGTGCCTGTGGTTGTGTGGTCAAGATGCTTCCGAAAAGCGCCCCAGGCCTGCGGAGCTCAGGGGGCTGCCCCGGCGGCTGCAGACTCAGAGACCAGGGGTGCCGAGCCCCCACGCTGCTCAGCCAACCCGGCCCTCCCGGCTTCAGGGAGGGTCAGGCCACCAGCCGGGCAGGATGCTCACCCAGAAAGGCAGGTTCCGAGGGCTTACAACCCCTCCAGAGTGCTGGGTGGCGGGTGGGGGGCGTTGAGTGAGGATGTCGGTAGTTAATTCAATAATTAAAACCAAACACTGCTTGTTTGAAGAGGCTCAGTCCTCCCTGGCTGCTGAGCCCAGGCGGAGGCGGAGCTGCCTTCAGGGCCGGCATGGTGCTGCAGCTGGAAAATTGCCTCCAGTCAAACGTTGCCGTCAGGGGCACAGGAGGAGGAGGGGCCGGGGGACCGGGTGGGGCCCTGCGATCCCGCTGTCCCTACGGCGTCGCCCGTGGACGCTGGACCAGCTTTGTGCTTGTGGGATCCCAAGGGGATCTGAAGCAAGAAGAGGGACCCATCAGCCCCCCGGGGGTCTGCGGCTGCCACTCCTGCCCCGAGACATCTTTCCCCGAGGGGCTGCCTCTCCCGGCGTCGTTCTGGGTGTGCGGCCCACCCGCTCACGACTCAGGGCGTAAATCCCCCGTCTGACCGCTGGGCTCCGACCCGCACTCAGAAAATTCCAAGGGGGTAACTGGAGGGGCTTGGGCTGCAATTGGGCCGCCCACAGAAGAACCATCAGCGGCCTTTACAACCCACGTGGACCTGGCAGGCAGTCACCCAAAGTCAAACCCATTTTTCTTGGATTAGACCGGAGCGCGGCCGACGCCACGCCTCCTAGCACGGTGATCGTCCCCGGTGCTCCGCAGGCGCCTCGCCACCTGTGTCTAGTTAACCATTGCGGCGTCCGTCCGTCCTGGCGGACCGGGTGGGCTGAGCCCGGAGGAAACATCTGTGCCACGGGGTGGGGGGACGGGCAGCAGAGGCCCCGGAAATGGCGTCCCCCCACCCACAGGGAGGGCCTGAATAATTCACGTGCTCACTCCACAGGGGAGCGCCTCTAAGGGGGGCCCTTCCGGGGTGTCAGCGGTTCGGGTGATCTGAAAGGGCCCCAGGCCTGGACCCCTGTGGGGCTCCTTTTGTTCCCTCTCTGTGCAGCTCTGAACAGCCGACCTCTCTGCTGTGAATGCCATTTCGCAGAGCTGGGGAGACCAGGCGGACAAGGCATGGACCACGCTGGAGGCCTGTAACGTGGTTCGTGGAGTAAAACGTCAGTGCCTCGTTCTCAGGTGGCAAAACCCAGGGGGTGCTGAGGAAAAGGCCCTGCCCGGATCCAGCGGGGACCCGGGTCCCAGGTCACCCTCCACTGTGAGGCCCGGAGGACAGGTGTGACTTGTGGGACCTCGGCCGCTGTGCCCACAAAGTGGGTCCCTGAGGGCCCTGCCGTCAGCAGGGCAGAAAGGAGGCTGCCTGGAGGCACTGAAGATTCTGTAGCTTCCAAGGTCACAGTCACCTTGACCAGGGACGCCTCTGTCAGACGTGCCTGCCCGGGCAGGATGCGGTCCGGGTTACAGGGAGCCAGTGAAACCTTCACCCTCAGGCTTAGTTCCTGGTAAAGTCACAGGGGTCGCATCATAAGCGGCCTGAGGGCTGAACGCCTCACATGGTCATTAATGCGACAAGTGTTTCTTCAGCTCTGACCACGCGAGGTGCTGTGTTGGGGGTGGGGGTGGGAACAGCATGGCCCGGGAGGGGGCCCTGTGCTCCACGTGCTCTGAAGAAGACGGGAGGCCGGGCTGGAGGCTGAGCACCATGGTTCAAGGCGGTCCAGGCACCAGGGCCTGGGCAGAGCGAGCTCTGGGGAGGGAGAGAGGCTTCCAGCCAGGAGAGGCTTCCAGGAGGAGGCGGCCTGGGTGGTGGATGGCACCGGGAGACGCGATGTGGGGAGGAAGTCCTGCTGGAAGGAGGGGAGACCTGAGCCTCCCCAGGTGCTGATGGGAACACGCAGCGCGTAGACGGTTCCCGCTCCCTGCGCACGGCTGGGCCTCTGCCCGGGCCGGTGGCCCAGAGGTCCTAATTGGGAGGCTCTTGCCCTTCCTGTGCTAAATGTCCAGGCCCCACCACGGAACAGCCCCTGCCCCATGGCAACCCGGGGACGGCCTCCTTCCCAGGCCGGTGCCTGCTGTGGACCACGGGATTGGGGGTGCATGCAGGCGTGCAGGTCTGCGCACATGTTGGGGGGTGTTTCGGCAGAGCAGCTGCAGCTCCTGCCATGCGTCTACGCCTCCACGCTCTGCTGACCAGCAGGCTCCTGGACTCCGGGACGGAGGGGTGACGGGAGGAGCCGCCCGGCGTTTGCCGAGGGCCCTCAAGCTGAGCTGGGTGCCCCGGGGAAACGGCCCAGCAGCCCCGCGCACGCCGGGTAGGGCCTGTCTGCCGGGCCTCACGCCGGGTCTGGTCTGCAGTTGGTTGGTGAGACCGAGTCATTCAGCCGCTCAGCAGGTCTGTGAGTGTTTGAGTCGGACAGAAGGCGCCTGCTCCCAGAACCCGGCCCCCCTCCCCAGGGGGCTTGACGGGACACTGGGCACCGCCGCGTGCAATCGGACGAGAACGTCCCTGAGCCCCAGGGCAGTAGGCAGGCCTGGGGGATCCTGTGATGTTTCCTGTTTGGTCCTCTTCCGTCAGTGTCGCTGCCGCTTCCTGGCAGACGCTCCGGCCCTCGCCTGCTGGGAAGGTGGATTTTATGTGTCAAGTCCCCGGGGCCGCCGGGGGCCTGGGTATCTGGTTAAACACTACGCTGGGCGTGTCTGTGAGCCTCTTTTTGGAGGAAGTGAGCACTTGGATCTGCACTGGACAGCCATCTTCAGACAACGTGGCTCGATGTTTTCAAGGAGGGCCGGCTCTGATCTGCAAGGTCCTCGGATGATCCAGCAGTGGAGGCCCTCGGGTGATCCTGCCTTTCCCGCCCTCTGGGGGCCCCAGGCTTTGTCCAAGAGGGACACGGCGAGGCACAGACGCACGCAGACGTGGTCACACGCACACAGTGGCTCCGAGAGACTGGCTGGGGGCCAGGACGCCTCGCCCCTCCCCTGACTCCTTGTCTGAGCCATCTTTCTTCCTTTTCTTCTTTTGATTCGGCTGTTCACCCCCAGATCACCGGGATTCATGTGCGGTTGTAAGAACAATGCAGGGAGACCTGAGGCTTTCCCCGAGTTCCCCCAAGGGTAACGTCTGCCGGGCTATCTAACCAGATGGGACTGGGAATGTTCCATCGCCTCTGGGATCCCAGCCCCCCGGCGGCCCCCACCCCCCTGCACCCCCCAGCCTGTTTTCTGTCTCTGGCTTTTCTCACTCGGCCCATATCCTAGAAATCCGTCCAGACGGCTCGCGTGTCAATAGTTGGGTCTTTTTCATCACCGAGCAGCTCCCACGGTCTGGAAGGACCACCGTGTCTGGTGATTGCATGTCAAGCTGCTGTCGACACATGTGTACAGGCTTTTGTGCTAACACACGGTTCCATTTCTACAAGACGAACACCCAGGCGCCACCGCGGGGTCACCTGCAGCCGCGTGCTTAGTTTTTAGAGAAACCGCCGACTCCTGTTCCAGAGCAGGGGCACCGTCTTCCCCTCCCGCCAGCCGTGACCGAGTGTCCCGGCGTCCACAGGCATCTTTCATTTCAGCCGTTTTGATGGTGGCCCGTGTGCCCGCCTCTCCCAGCCTCAGTGTCCTCGACCGTGCAACGGCACCGTGACTCACTCGTGGGACTTTCCATGGAACCGCTGAGGCTGCACCTGAAGGAGGCTGATGCGTACCGACCCGTGCGGACGAGGGCTCACCACCAGCGTCACGGGAGTAGACAAGTTAGAGACTGCGGAGCTCGGATTTTCCATCCTCCTCCCTTGGCGCCTTCCTCATGGGCCACGTGACCCCGTCTCACCCGGAAGCAGGTGCTGGTGGACGGTGGCTTCATACTGCGCTGCAACACGTTGCGCCTTCCTCCCCTGGGAAGCGCTCGCGGGGCTCCTGCGGAAGGTGAGGGAGGAGCCGGAGCCCCTCTCTGCAGGGGAGGAAACAGGCCTGTGGGAGCCGGATGTTACGAGACTGGAGTCCGAGGGGACGTCAGGGCTGGAGAGGGGCTGCGTACAGAGGGGGCTTGGGTGGGGTCACCTGGGGAGCGTGTGGATGGAGAAGGGAAGGGACCCCACAATTATAGCGGTGGGGCAGGCCTGACCGGGGGTCTAGGAGAACAGAATTCTGCCGTCAACAGGCACGGAGGAGCGGGCTTCTAGATGGAGGGGTGGGGTCAAGAGAAGGGCTGCGGGCGCTGCTGGTGCCCTGGGCCACCCCGGGGTCGCACGTTCCCTGCTTTCTGCCTCACCCGCCGGTATTTCTGCTCTCTCTGCCTCGGGGGCTCCGGGAGCCAGCCTGGTGGTTACTGGGCATTCCAGAGAGCCTGGGATTTAAAGCTGGACAGCCCTCCGCCCAGGAGAGAAGGGGGCTGCTGAGAAGCGCCCAGCCCTCCCGCCCCTCCATGGGACATGTCAGAGGGGAAGCTCTGCGCGGTTCTGCGGAGGGTCTGGGCGGGACTGAGCCCCGCTGCCAGTAGCCGTAAGTGGCTTGTCTCTCTCTGAGGGCCCCTTGCACTCTGCGCTCTGCTGTGTCAAGGTGAAATGTGAGAACAGTGCAGATTCCTCTGCAGCCGGAGTGCAGGTGTGGCCAGCTTCCACCTTCCAGGCATCCCTGCCTCAGTCCTGGGTGCAGAAGGGAGCAATCTGAGGTGGTGGGTGCGCCCAGGGAGACCGCCCTGCCGTCCGCCTGGTGGCGGGAGAGGCTGTAGGTGCTAGGACAGGCCCTCAGGTGGACGGGCGCTCCTCCTGGCTGCGGGGGGTGCTTCCCGCTGGGGGACGTCCCAGAAATGGCGCAGCGTCCTCTCGTCAAGCCCTTTCTCCCACGTCGGCTGGAGTAGATTCAGCTCTAAACTGGTGGTGCCTCCTGGTACAGGGAGAGTCACCCAAGGGGGGACCGGTCGCCAGACTTGGCGGGACTGAGGGCAGCCAGGACCCAGCTGCTGTTGGAGGACCTGGTGCTAATCTGTGGATGGGGTGGTGACACAGAAACCTGAGTGACAGCGGAGAGCCTGGCATTCAGTGCCTGCTGGGAAGAGGCACCTTGCGGAGGGGCTGATGAGGGGCTGAAGGGACACCTGCTGTGTGCAGCTGCCCAGAACCTTTCGATGAGCTGGTCGTTCTGCACAGAGAGCCCTCCTTCCCCACGTGAAGTCCCAGAACTACATTTCCCAGGCTCCCTTGCAGCTCAGGTGTGGCCATGTGACCTGGCTCGGCCAGTCAGAGGCTTGCTTAGGGTCCAGAGCGGCGGGGAGGGGAGGGGGCCTCAGTGGGCGGGGGAGGCCCTTCTGGCCAGGGTGCCGGCGATTGGGCCTTCAGCGTCCTCCGGGGGTGGCCTTGGTGGAGCTCTGACACCCGTTCCTGGCCTGACCAGTGAGAAGCAGTGGGAGACCGTGGCGGGGCGTTGCTGCCAGACCAGCCACGGCGTGGACGGACGTGGCTCCAGCTGTGTGTTCTCTGGGGCAGCATCCACGCCTGGTTCTCTGGCCCCGCAGGGCTGCTGTGAGCTTTCCCATCTCCTTGAGTCAATCCCTTCCTGCCAACAGCAGCCTGCAAGGACCCTGTCCTGTCATGGAGGCCTGGGATCCAAGCAGCTTTTCTCATAACTGTGTCCCGATTACCCCCGGCCGCCTGGCTAGGCGCTGGAGCTCTGTGCAAGGCTGTGGTTCCTTTGGGAAGGTTGGCGGCTCATTTCCTCAGCAGACCTACCTCTGAGTCTGGGTAGGCCTGTCTTCGGTGGCCTGAGTATCTGAGCCCATGACGAGTTGCTGCCGGACCTCGGGCTGGGTTCCAGTGCGGTGAGTAGGGTGTGGGGGTGCATTTGTGGTTGGGGGTGGGGCGGAGGCAGGGCCAAGGACAGTCCCTGTGAAGTCCCAGCATAAGTCCAGCTTGTCTCCACCAGCAAAGCAGCAGCCATCCCGGCCCTCCTAGCAAGTTAGACTCAGGGAGTCCTCAGTGACCCCGCGTCCATGGGCACAGGGAGGGGACACAGGGTGGGTTTCCTAGGGCGTCTGTGGGCCCGTGCTGTCATTGCTGCAGGGAAGACAGGCCCGGCTGAGCGGCTGACAGCCCGCAAAGTGCCTGTTCTTTGATCAGAGGGCTTGTGGGCCTGTTGGGCTCCCCGGCCAGGCCTCATCGAGACCCCACTGGCCCTGCTGGACACCAGCTGATCAAAGACCGATCAGTCAGCTCGTCCCCTCACCGAGGCCAGATGGTCGGGCCCAGGAACAAAGCCGGCTCAGCCTGACACGGCCCAGCAGCAGAAGGCATCACGCCAAGTCCCACGGGGCCCCGCCAGCGTTTCCTGGACTTCAGAGCAGCCCTGGGAGAGCAGGTCTTCCGGAACTTTCTATTCAGACCAGCACTGCGCGGGACGCAGCCGTCGGCCTCGGTCTCATGGAGGCCAGAGCCGGCCACCGGGGGCTTAGGCTCCTGGAAGGAGGGTCTGCAGAGAGCATGCGCGTGTGCGGGCCACGAGCAGAGAGGTGCGTGGTGCACGTGTATGTCGCACACACGTGTGACTGCATGTGTGAGGGCGCGCACGCACGTCTGAGAGAGAACCTCTGTGTGGGCCTGTGCGCGTGGGCAGATGCGTGCGCACGCTCGTGAGTGTGCACGTGGGTGGTGTGCGTGCGTGTCCATGCCTGTGCGTGCCGTCTGCAGGTGCGTGTGTGTGTGTGCACCCCAAGGTGCAGCCAGACGAACAGCTGCGACCCACACTTCACGAGAAGGTGGGAACAAGGACCCCCGTGCGCTGGCTGGATCTGCGGATGCAGAACAGAACCGACCCAGCCCCGGGCGAGAACACAGGTTCCCTCCGACCCTGTCCAGCAGGGGCTCCTACTCTGCTGACGGCACCCCGCGGGGTGTGTCCTGTTTCTGACTGGCCTGGAGGCGTGGAGCTGAGGTTGGAGGGCCGGGACCCCCGGGGGTGGCAGGCGGGCCGGCTCGGTGTTCCAGGGGCCCCCGTGTCCTTAGGGCATCTTCTTGTCTGGCTGCAGGGCTTTATTTATTTATTTATTTATTTTTTGCTGGAAAGCAAAACGGCCGACTGGCACCCTGTCCTCTGAATGCCGCTTGCGACTCCTCTTCGCCAGCCAGCCCGGTATTGGCCAAGCAGAGACCAGCCCCTCTGTCGTGGACTGAATGCTTGTCCCCCAATTCATATGCTGACATCTGCCCCCAGAGTGATGCACTGGGAGGTGGGCCTTTGGGAGGTGAGTGGGTCACGAGGTGGGGCCCCCACGAAGGGATCAGTTTTTTGCTGAGAACTGGCCGGGAGGCCTGTCCCCCTTTCCCATCCGTGAGGACACGGGGGCTCACCATCTGCCACCTGGACCAGACCCCGCTGGCACCCACCTCAGACTCCAGCCCCCAGACCTGTGAGAAACGAATGTCTGCTTTTGACAAGCCCGTCAGTCTATGACGTTTCGTCGCAGCAGCCGTGCTGACCACGGCGGCACCTCAGGACTCACCCTGCAGGGTGGGAACCCCCTTCCCGTAGCTCCCATCCTGCCGGGAGCAGCAAACAGGCCAGGTCCCCCGGGGCCGAGAGGGGCGGCAGGCGGAGGCTGCTCGTTCCGGGTCCCCGTGGCGCCGCCCCTCCCCCACAGCTGGACGGCGCCCCCGGGTCACCCAGGGACATCTGTGGCCGAGAACGGGCCATTTCAGGTGGACACCGGGGCTGGGGCATTGAGGGGTCAGAAGGGAGGCTGGGGATGGGCCTTCTTGAGGCCCAGGGAGCAGAGTATCTGAATGATGCTCAAGGGCCTTGGCTGGAGGGGGCCACAGGCAGGGGCAGGACACAGCAGCGGTGCCACTGCAAGGACTGGGTCCCGAGTGGGAGTTAGCATCTTTGTGGAGGACACTGGTGGTCAAGGACCAGGCTCACGTGGCCTTGGGGAGACCTGCACCCCTCTGTGCCTCAGTTTCTGCGGTCCGCAGAGTGGGGGTAGTGACAGCCTTCTCCCCCCACAGGCGGAGGTGGAGACAGGGGAGGGCGAATGCCGGCACAACACTCGGGCCTGGCCCACGGGAGGCTCAGGAGGTCTCGGCAGGGGTCTTTACTCCTTGTCTCTGACTTTGCCCCCCGGCAGGGTCCCCTCGGGTCTCCGGGCAGCATGGACCACTGTGCTGGACGTCGGGCGCTGGGGCCATGGGCGGCGTGTCTCTCGGAAGCTTTGCATCTCTGGCATGGAGTGGAGGGAGCCGGTGTGGGTCACTTCAGGAACTGCCCGGGGCAGCGTGCAGGGGCGGGACCTTGTCCCGAGGAAGCGGGGACTCTGTCCACGTCACAGAGCTTTGCCTCCACCAGCAATGGCCGTTTCAGTTTTCTCCACACCCAGCCGGTCCCGGTGCCACCTGGTCATTCCTACCTGTAGGCAGAGGGAACCACAGAGGCTCTGGGAAGTGAGATCCACAGAGAAGGGGACGCTGTTGTCCCCTGGTGCTGCCTGCCCTCCCTGAAGCCCCCGTCCGTGGCCCCTCCAGCCGAGGAGTCGGAACAACTCGCTTTTGTCTGGCGTTTGCACAAGTAAAGCTCCATCCTCAGATGTCTCGGAGGCTTTGCTCGCTGCTTTCCAGGGTTTGCCGGGAGCCTCGGTGCAGCTCTGTTACCGGCTTTGCTGCCCGACGGGGCCCGCGGGGCCGGGATCAAACACGGCGGCCCGTGCAGAGGGAGGGAGGGCACCATCGGCACGTCTGTAGTGCTAATGAGCGGCTGTGCACATCCCAGGTCCCGGGGCTAATTCCCAAACAGCCAGATCAGAAACAGGCCTAAAAGCCTGGTTTGATAAATTTCCAAGATGCCAACCCCGAGCAGAGCAAAGGGGAGGGTGGAAGTCCTGTTTACCTTCCACGGTCTGTGGTCTGGGGACAGCCTTTGACGAGCTGTCACTCCCCCACTCACTCATTCTCTCCTCCTCTTCCTTCATCTCCATCTGACTCCCCGGGAAGTTCACTCTGGAATTCCAGGATGCGTGAGCCCAGCAGACGTCCTTTGTGTCAACGCCCTCCCTGAACCTGGGGAGGTGACCCCAGTGCAGCTGGGCTGGCTCCCCCCAGGAGGGAGGGGACACATGGTGCCCTGCCCACCCAGGAGCTGGGACTCCACTCATTGGCCTGGTCAGTGGTCACTGGCATTGCTCACCGGGGCCCTGGGCCGGGTGCTGGGGACCATACAACGCTGCTGTGCCCCCCACCCTGCTCCCAGGAGCTCACACAGTGCTGGTGGGGGCCCTTGGGGTCCATCTCCGAAGCTCCCTGAGAAGGCCCGGTCCAGCAGTCGGCAGACAGCCAGAACAGCTGAGGTCTTCACCTGACCGTGCGCCCACGGGCAGGGGGCACGGCGCTCACACCCTCCCGGACGCCCCGCCTGCCCGCTGTCCTTGTCCCTTCCAGGCCGGTCGCCGTGTCTCCAGGGCTCCTTGACATCAGACGGACGAGCCAACCTCTGCGGCCCCCAGCCCTGTCCCTGTCCTTGTTGATTAGTATCCTTCCCCTCGGCAGAGTCCGTTTCGAAAAAGGAGAAACCAAATGAAACCACACAAATAGGTCTGCGGCCAAGGAGCCTCCTGGGAGGGCAGGCGGGCGGCCTGGGCCTCCGCGGAAGGCGGGAGGGCGGAGCACGCGCTCAGGTGGAAGAGGGTCACCTGGGGGCTCCGAGGTGTGGGGACACAGTCTTGGGAGCTGCTTCTCCACGTCCCGTGGGTCTGCGGCCCATCCTGGCCTCTCCATCTGTGTAAGGACAGAGGAGGGAGGACAGCGGAAGGAAGGGGGACAAGGGAGTTCCCCCGTCTCTCTAGAGGGCCGCAAGATCGAGGCACCCCGTGTCCGCACCCGGAGCAGGCCTGGCCACACACCCAGAGCCTGCTCCCCCCAGAGGACTCAGCCCCAGGGTGTCCCCCCACCCCGTCCCTGTCCCGCGAGGCGGGGCCCCTGGATCCCCAGCCTCACCAGCTGTCGCTCTGATTCTCCCCGCAACGCCCGTCTCTGCAGCGTCCTTGCCTCCAGATGGCCCCTCGATCTGTGCTCTGTGCAAGCAGACCGTTTCCAGCGTACATCCCGGCGCTGCCTGGGCTGTCACTGCTGCACAGTGAGCTCTCCCAGGGCGCGTTCTCTTCTCTGCTTGTTTATTTCCCTGGGAAGACGGAATGGCAAGGGGGGCCCAGGCGCTCAGCCCTTCCCCGCAGACCCAGCGAGGCCCGGCCCTGTCCCCCGCTCGCTGGGCGCCCCGAACACCCCTCCCACCCCAGTGCGCAGTTTCCCCGACGCAAGTCGAGGGGGTGGGCCGACATTCTGGCATTGGGTGAGTGGCCGGGCCTCAAGGCGTGAGCCTGTGTGAACTGAGCAGTGCCCCCAGCGCAAGCCCGATTTGGCAGCAGGGTCTCGGCAGGTGTAATTAGTTAAGGACCTCCGTGATGAGGTCCCCATGGATTCAGGGCGGGCCCCGCACCCAGCGACTGGTGTCCTTACAGAGAGGAGAGACTCACAGAGAAGAGGGTCCAGTGGGGACGGAGCAGAGACGGGGTGAAGCGGCCACAAGCCAGGGACGCCTGGGGCACCCAGTAGCTGGAGGAGGCAGGGAGGGCCCGCCTGGAGCCTCAGGAGGGAGCCGGGCCCTGGGACACCCGCGTCTCGGACTTCTGACCCCCAGAACTGTGACAGAACACTGTCGTTTCAAGCCCTCCTTCTGCAGTGCTTTGTTACAGGCCTGGGACGCTCTGTCTGCACCCAGAAGAGACGGCCCGACTGGGGAGGCGCCCCCGTGCCCCCACCTCACAGTGGGGTGAGGGCCTGGGGAGCGGGAGCTGTGGACGGTGAGGGGGCGGGAGCAGCGAGGACCGGGGCTGAGCCGTGGCCCCTCCCCAGCAGGGACAAGGGGCTTGGCCAGCAGCACGGGCTCCCTCCAGGTGGCCACTTGGTCCCCGCTGCTGGCCAGCATGCCCCGGGCGTGTGTTTCATCGTCCCTGGGCAGAGAGGCCGTGTGTCCCGGCCCGGCACTGGCTGTGCGGCCGCACGGACGCAGGAGAGGGTGGGCGCCGGCGCTCTCCAGCAGCTGACTCACGCCTGGGGGCAAGCAGCGATGGATGGACGAGAGGCAGCCCCAGCAGGGCCGGCAGGTGAGGGACAGCCAGCACACGTCAGGGAGGGGCTTCCTGTGGTGATGCAGGAAGGCAGCCGGGTCTCCCCGGACCTCACCTGTCTGCACCTCCCACAGCCCCTGTCCTTTCTCCCGGCCAGTCTGTCCTGTGGGCTCTCGCCTCTGCACCACCTTCTCCCGCATCCCAGCTTCCCTGGGCCGCTGTGCGCAGGGGTCAGCGGGACACACTTCTGTGTCCTGAAGGCAAAGCCCAGGCCTGGCCCTCCTAGTCTGTGGTCACAGACATGCCTGTGTGTGGATCAGGAACCCCGATTCCCAGATGGAGGTCTGAAGCTGGTGGGGGCCAGGAACCCACAAATCAATCACTCATCATTCAGCGTATGTTTGGTGGGGACCCTCGGGGGCTGGGTTTGCACTGAGCTGTGGGACACACTCCCTGCCCTGGGGCAAAGGGGACCCACTAGCCCCCCAAAAGGCTGGGACCGCCAGGACAGCAGGTGCACAGGGCGCAGGTGGGGCATTCACCTCGTGGTCCAGGACAGACCTTCTGAGCTGGTCCTGGGGGATGAAGGGGTGCAGGGCGTGGGTATGTGAAAACCTAGAGTGGGAGGAGGGTGTCGAGTGTGTGCAGGAAGCACGGAGAGGGAGCCCCAGGGGTGAGCCCCGCACAGCAGGAAGGCCCCGCCTGGTCCAGCCCAGGGGTCCCTCCCCCTGGGAGCCATGGGAGCCAGTGGGGCTTCAGACAGGAGAGGGACACCTTGGGTGTGCTTGGTTGCCTCATGGGGACAGACTGGGGGCGGGACAGAGGCGTGGAGACGGGTGGGAATCCGTGAGTGTCCTCTAGGCAGGGAGGGGCCGGCAGAGTGGGGGGCGGGGAGGCGCTTTGGGGGCCGAGTTATCAGCGCTCTGAGGATTGGATGGGGGGGCCGAAGGGCGGGGAGGGCGGGTGGTGGGCGGGGTGAGAGCACGTGGGGAGGAGGTGTGGGGGCAGATGGCCCCTCCTCCAAGTCCTGCTGGGTGACCCCAGGGGCCCAGGGCTCTGCAGACACAAAATCTGGTCCCCGCGTGCCTCCTCGGCCTGGCCAGCTCAGCTCCCTGAGCCGGGCATCCTTCCAGCGCCCTGGGCCTGGAGTCAATGCCGCCCCTCTTTCCAGGGGGGCCTGAGGCCCCAGGACGGGGGCTTGCCTTTTCATGGCCCCCGACCAGGACTCTCCCCTTGCCCAGACTTGAGTCAGGCTCCCCCGAATCTCCTTCCCGACCACACCTTCACCTTCGCATTCCTGGTCCAACTCGACATCAGCCGGGCTGAGCAAGGACCCCGTCGGTCGGTTTAGCCCGAGTGCCCCACCCCCCGTACCTGAGCGCCCGCCTCACCCCCGCGCCCCGGGCGACACCCCGCCCTGCCGCCTGCCTCCGGAAGGAGTCCTGTGAGGTCAGTCTAGCGAGGATTTCCCCACTTCCTGGTAATTTTCCACCCTGTCTGCCCCCCGCCCCACCGCCCCTTGGCTGTGAAACCCCCACTTCCCTTGTTCTGTCCAGAGTTGAGCCCAGCCTCCCAACCCTCCTGCAACCGCACCCCCCCCCAGCAGTGATCCCCACCCCACCCCCTGGTCCTGATGAAGCCTGCCTTTTACAAGTGGCCTTAATAGCTTTCTTTTACACTGGCTCCCTCTTGGAGCAGCTGACCGAGGCGTGGGGGCTGGATAATTCAGGTCACCTGGCTTGGAGTCCGTCCCAGAGACCGCCCTGGGGAGGGGCCCTGGCATGCGTAACCCGGGAAGCTGATGCGGGGTTCCTGCAGATGCAGTGCGGGGTCCATAGGACACGACCTCGCGGGGTTGGACCACCGAGAGTTATCCGCTTTCAGAAAAGCATCTTCTGTTTGATTCCAGATTCTTTTTGCTCAGGCTGGTGACGTGAACCCTGCTTTGCTCCGTCTGGCTGAGAGTCTCGTAGCTGGCCGGTGGCCGTCACACCTGCTCTGTGCGACCCCCGGGCAGGCGAGGGGGGTGATGGATGGCTCACTTGGAACTTCAGAGAGAGACCCTGGGTGTCCAAGTCCTCACACTCACCGCCCCACTGCCTGCTTTGGACACCAGAGAGAGAGGAAGGGGCCCAGCAGGTTGGCAGGCGCGGGGTGACAGCGGGGACTGTGGGAGTCCAGGGGGACAGGGGCACATGGGGGCAGGGGTGAAGGGCGAAGGGGCAGCATCCTGGGACACACGGAGTTGGGAGCAGTGAACAGGGAAGGAAGGAAGGAGGGAAGGAAAGAAGGGGGGACTTATGACTGGGGGAGTGTGTGACCAAGCCAGGGAGCAGGAGGAAGGGCAGAGAGGGAGATGAGGCGACCGTGGAGACAGAGGAGTCATCGCTGGGGAAGGAGCCAGACTAAGCTTCAGAAAGATCTGCTGGGCGGGTGGGGTGGCCTTGGAGGGGATGGCTAGGAAGGGGCGCTGAGCAAAGGCCACCATGAGGCCGGAGCCGGTGCGCGGTCGGGGCAAACCGGGGGCTCCTTGATTCGCAGGATGGGATGGCTGCCAGGCTGAGGGCCTCCCGGGAGTGGGAGCAGATTGGCCAGGGTGTGGCCAGGGCCTCAGGGGGTCAGGGCGCACACTCAGGAGCGAGGCCACACCAGGTGCCCATCTTTAGGGAGTTTACAACACACCCCAGACTCACGAAGCTCCAAACTTCTTTTTTAAGCACCAGACTTCTCTGGTGACGTCCCAGCAGCCCTGCTGGGCACACATCCCAGAGCGCCAGAAGGCCCAGCAGAGAGGCGGCCCTGGGGTGAGAGCTCCCACACGTGTCACTCACCCCGGCAACGGGCATGCGACCGCACGTGTCACTCACCCTGGCGACAGGCAGATGACGGGCAGGCTACCGCAGTTTCGCTTTTGCAGAGACTGACAGGCCTTTTGCTCAGTGGGAAGCAGAATGGAATTAGATTTATCCTTGAGAATCCTCCCACCCAGAGCCCCAGGTTGATCTGTCTTTGTCTGGCTCAAATGTCAAGGGCAGAGTGGCCACTGGGCACCCGGGTGGGCAAGACAGGGTATCCCCCACTCAGCCCACGAGGGGCCCGGTTCTGCGGTTCTCCAGGCCAGTTTAGGGGGGACGAATGTATTTGCCAAATCCCTGGCTGCAGGGGTCTCCTGATTTCTGAGGGAATCACAACCTGTCATTTTTCTGTCTGTGGGAAGATCCTGCCTAGGGCTGAGAGATCTTCCCTCCCCTTTTCTCCTGACTGAGGTGTGGGTGGATGGTGGATGGGTGGGTGGATGGGTGGATGGATGGGTGGATGGGTGGGTGGGTGGATGGGTGGATGGGTGGGTGGATGGATGGATGGTGGATGGATGGGTAGATGGATGGATGGAGGTGGGTGGGTGGATGGTGGATGGGGGTGGATGGGGATGGGTGGGTGGGCGGGTGGGTGGAGGATGGATGGATGGGTAGATGGATGGATGGATGGGTGGTGGGTGGATGGTGGATGTGGGTGGATGGTGGATGGGTGGATGGTGGGTAGATGGATGGGATGGTGGTGGGTGGGTGGATGGGTGGATGGGTGGGTGATGATGGATGGATGGGTGGATGTGGGTAGATGGATGGGATGGATGGGTGGGTGGTGGATGGGTGGATGGGTGGGTGATGGCTGGATGGGTGATGGATGGGTAGATGGATGGATGGCTGGGTGGTGGGGGTGGATGGGTGGATGGATGGGTGGGCGGTGGTGGGAGGATGGATGGATGGGTGGGTGATGGATGGATGGATGGATGGGTGGGCGGGTGGAGGTGGATGGATGGATGGGTGGGCGGGTGGGTGGAGGGATGGATGGATGGGTGGATGGGTGGGTGTGTGGATGGGTGCATGGAGGGGTGGATGGGTGGATGGATGGATGGATGGGTAGATGAATGGATGAGTGGATGGATAGGTGGATGGATGAATGGATGGATGGATGGGTGGATGGATGGGTGGATGGATGGGTAGATGGATGGATGGGTGGATGGGTGTGTTGCTGGGTGGCAAGCTTGGTTCATCTCAACTGGAGCATCCAAACATCTGGACACAGGGGGGCCATCCTAGAGATGGGAGCGCTTTTGGACAGTGCTAAAATGGCAAGTCAGCTCCAATTTGTCGGGCTCCCAAATAAACTGGCCTGGAATGATGTCACACGACAGTGAAGAGGCACACATCCTGTGGGACTGACTGGGCACCTCCCCATGCCAGGCTGTGGCCTTACGCACGGTGTCCCCTCCGCATGGAAGTGGCTGTCCTGCCGCAGCAGGATGGACACAGACAGAGGCTTAGCAGCCAGCCCACGGTCTCATGTCAGGGAAGGAAGGGACCATCTGGAGCCCAGACTCTCCAGATCCAGTGTCTCTGCTCCTCTCCGTCCTGATGGAGGTTTGAAGGGGGTGACAGCAATCATCCTCAGGGCAGTGAGATCAAGGGGAGGGTCCAGTAAACCCTGGGACAGGAGAACCAGGCAGAGGACTTGGAGGCGTTAAAACGGGCATCAGAGGCATGGCCGTGGGGGAGGGGAGGTCCTTTCACGTACTTTTTGTGTCTCACGAACAACACCCCATCAGCTCTCCACGCGGCCGAGGCTCCGTGAGGCCGGAGCTGGAGACAGGCTGGGGCCGCGGGGAGCGGCTTGAAGCAGCGGGTGGGCGGCCGGCCGGGCCTCTGCCTGCCTTGGGGTGGGGGTCTGCTCAGCCGGGAGCAGCTCTGGCAGCCTGAGACCGGCTTTATATTTAGGCAGGGTGGGTGGCCACCTACTCCGTGCGACATCACAAGCTCTGGGGGCCTCTTCCAAACACCAAAGTACCTCCTCCTACCTGCTGCCTGGTGCCGGCAGCCTCTCCGCCGGGACAGCTCTGTCCCTGAGTTAGCAAGGAAGCGAGCTGGCTCTTTCGCATCACAGCCAGCACTGATGTAAGCCGGCCCTCCGGGGAGGAGCAGCTGTGCAGGCCCTCAGCTGGGACGGCGCTCAGAGCTTGCCGGGAAGGCCTTTCAAAGGCTCCTCTGCAGCTTCTGTGTCTCCCGGAGAACCACTGCGAGCTAGAGGCAGTTGCTTCTTAATGTGTGCTGAGCCCTGCCTGAGCCGGGCTCTCTGCTGAATGCTACGGACACCACAGGCAAGCTCTGCACATCCGTGTTCAGAAGGGTGCTGCTGTCCCGAGGGAGAGGCAGATGGAACTGACAGTCTCACACGTAAACCACTGTACATCGTGACACACAAAGAGAGGAAGGTACCGTGTGTCACAAGCATAGGAAGGTACCCCGATTTTGTTTGGTTAATCAGAGAAGGGCATGTTAGCTGAGGTTTTGTGGGTGAATAGGAGTTCTCCAGGCAATGACTGGGGAGGAGGTCTCCATGCGTGCAGGATGGTTGGAGACCGGAAGGAGCCGACCTGTTAAAGGACCCCATGGAAGCCAAGGGGCCCAGAGAGTGAGGGGCAAGTTGGAGCGAGGAAGCCAAGAGAGGTGGACAGAAGGCAGTTTCTACCTGAAGCCAGTGAGGGCGCAGTGGCATCACGTCCAATGCCTGGGCCACTGTTAGGCACGCAGCTCTCAGCGCCCCCACCCCAGCATCCGTCTCCAGGTGACGTCGGGTGGATGGCGTGCATGTCGGTGTTTGGGATGTGCTGCCCCAGGCTGGACAGAGGATGTGACTTTGCAGAGCGTGACCGGGTCAGCTTGCTGAGCCCAAGATTTAGACACTGTCATTTTTGCCTTCTGATAGTGCAAAGCTTCAGCTCATTAGGAAAAATATTCGAGGCAGAGTAAAAATTCTCTCATTCAGACCCAATTATCTGGGAATGTAGACTATGAAGGCTCTGAGCACCGGGTCTGATGAGCACACTTACCGTGTGGAGAGCTGGCAAGTCTCCGTCCTCTCGACCACCAAAGCCGGCTGCTGATGCCACCTGCTAGCCGTTCAGTGTAAGATGCTGCGGTTCCACCGGCAGCGGCCATCTCACTGCAAAGGACTGCAGACCACCTTCCGAGGTGCCTACACGGCCATCTAAGGGGCGGTCAGATCGGGTGGTGGAGTGGGAGCTGGGGGTCGTGGTGGACCTGAGCCTGCGGTCCTCAGACTGCCCGCTCCTCCTGCAGCAGCCTCCGCCTCTGGGTGCTGGCGGAGCGAGCGGCGTCCTGACCTCCCTAGAGACGGCAAGGAAGACTGTTCAGTCCCGTTGCGAAGGGGCCGTGTGATTGCAGTCGGTGGGAGACTGGACTCTACCCAGAGGAAAACACGGGGCTTCCAGTACAGGGCAGGGTGAGGGGGTCAGTGGATGGAGAGCACGAAGAGGAGCTTGGCTGGGTATCAGGGTGGGGGGATTCTGCTACCCGGCCTAACAGGGTTCTTGCTAAAGGCCGACCAAGGACTAGACATCGAGGGTTGGGTTGGGGGAGCGGCAGGGTCAGATGTCGAGGGCGGGGTTCTCTGCGAGGTAGCTGGGCAGGGCTGCCTGATGACACGGCGTTTAGCAGGTCAAGGGCAGGCCAGCAGCCGGCTGGGGCCTCGTCGAGGGGAGGGCTAAGTCTGGCCAGGGAGAGACCCCGGCAGCGTGTTCCGGGCGCTGGGGCAGAAGCGGAGCGAGTCGTGGCATCGGGGACCGCAGACGGTGCCGTCATTACCCGAGTGGTGAGCGCACACCGTTTGTTCTGAAATATTCAGTGAAAACATCCACAGAGGACGTCTCCTTTCTTTGCCGCTTGGTCCCCGCAACCCCATTGCCCGAAGCCCTTCCTGGGCGTCCCCCTGCAGCCCGTTCCCACGCGTTTGCCGGCGATGTCCGCCTGACTCCACCGTCACCACCACCGTGACTGTTTATGCGAGTGGGGCTGTGGTCACAGCTAGTCCCCGGGTCTCAGGAGTTTCTCAGGGTGAACAGCTAAGTCTAACTCTCCTTAACAGCCGCAAAGGACGTCACTGGAGCAGCTTTGATCTCTTTCTGCATCCATTCCCGTCTTCATGGGCCTGTGGGCCGTGCAGTCTTCTGCTTTTGCAAACAGTGCTGCAGTGACCGTCCTTAACCCCCCAGCGTGGGAGACAGACTAACGCCCGCCCGCCCCTCGAACCCGCCCACCCCAGGGTCCCCAGAGCCTGATAACAGGTCACCCCGAACGGCAAAAGTCACTTGGCGACGTGAGGAAGTTAAGGATCTTGAGCCGCAGAGAGCGTCCTGGATGACCTGGTGGGCCCCGCGTCGTCACAGAGGCCCTGGGAAGAGCCGCGAACTCCGTGATGTGGCCTTCTGACTGCCAGGGCTGTGAGAATGAATTCGTCCTTTTTGAAGCTACTCCGTTTGTGGAAATGTGTAACAGCAGTAACGGGAAACATACGTCCATCTTCGTGAGCGTGTGCGCCTTTCTCTGGGCTGGACTCCCAGAAAGGCAACTGTGCAGCCGAGGGCGTGCGCACAACTGTCAGCAACGGGCAGAGCTGCACAGTGAGCAGGCTTCAGAAACTGACGCAAAATTACCTGCGTGCTCTGGCCGTGGTGCCTCCCTCACACGGGAGCCGGTGCTGGGTGTCTCCACTGTTTAAAACTTCTGTCAATTGAGACGCAAAACCTTGTCTTCAGCCCTGGAATCGGGACTTCTCTGAACGCTGCTGGTTTGCACGTCCCCGTCCGAGCTGCCGGTTTACCGGTTCTGGTTATTTTTCTCTTGGGTTTGCCCTGCTTTCCTCACTTACTTGCAAGGACTTTTCATGTTTTCTGAATAGTAATCCTTTGAGTGTTTGTGGCTGGTGTATAGAAACTAAATTGATTGCATTTCCTCCCAGCCTGCGAAGCTGGTCAAGTGACCTGGTGGCCTTTTGTCTGTTCCTTTGGATTGTCTACCTTGACACCCTTGTCGTCTGCGACCGGACACGGCTGTTCCCTCCCCGGTCCGTGAGCGCGTCGCGGCTCGTTCCTGCCTTGCGCTCTGACGGCGGGTCCAGCACAACGTGGGGCAGAGGCGATGAGAGTGGGCATCGCCGCTGCGCTCCGGTCTCAGGGCAAAGCCTCCAGGCTCTCGCCCTGTGGTGTGATTTCAGCTGTGGGTTTCTCGGGGACGCCCTTCATCAGGTTGAGAACGTTCCCTTTATTGTCGGTTGGCTGAGAACGTTCACGTACGTGGAATGTTGACTTTGTCAGATGATTCTCCCTCTCCGCCCCCCCCAGTATGTTAATGTCCTAACTTGCGCTGATTGGCTAGCAAACGCTAGACCCACTCTCGTCCCTGGGACAAACCCTAGCTGGCTGCGGCGTGCTGTCCTTTCCATGTCCTGTGGGTTCCAGTCTGCTCAGCCTTTGCTGAAGATTGGTGTGACGACGTCTGTGAGGCGGGTGGGCTGTGTGCTTTCCCTGTGATGTCCTGTGGTGTCCTGTCCTGGTGTGGGAACCGGGGTAAGGCTGGCTTCGTGGACTGAGCCCGGAAGACTTTCTTCCTCCTCTTCTGCTTCCTGGACGGGTTAGTGCGGGGTTGGTGTTCATTCTTTCTGAAGTGCTTGGTAGACGTCACCAGTGAAGCTGGTGCGGTGACACCTTTCCAGCCCCGAGCGTCGGGAGCCCAGGCCGGCTGGGGCGTGCAGCGGCTCCCTCCGCAGTCTCCGCGTTCCCCTGAGCCGCGGTTCAGGCTGCTTGCTGGGCAGCGTCTGAAAACCACGGCTTCATCTGTCTTCCCTGGTTGTTCTCGTGGCCTAAGGCAGCCCCTGTCGCTGTCTCCTCGCTGGGAGACACAGTTGAGACTTAATCTTTCAACGTCAGTTTCTCGCTGCTGGAATTTGGGGAGGAAGAAAAGTAAATTCATTTGCCCAGGCCATCACCTTGAGTAAGACTTTTGGATTTTTATTTAAAACATAGAGTGGCCAGCAGACTGCTCTAAAAAAATGATACAAATTTTATTTACAAACTAAAAACCCACTCACAGACGTTGAAAACAGGCTAGGTTACCAAAGGGGAAGGGAGGGGGAGGGATAAATTAGGAGTTTGGGGTTAGTAGACACGCACTACTAAATATAAAACAGATAAACATCAAGGACCTACTGTACAGCACAGGGAACTCTACTCAATAGCTTGTGACAACCCATAATGGAAAAGAACCTGAGCAAAAATATATGCAGAACTGAATCGCTCTGCTGCACACCTGAAGCTAATACTGTAAATCAGCTACACTTCAACAAAAATAAAGTAAAGGCAAACATAGAGCGGGTCCGAGGTTATCACGGCCGTGGCCTCACCCTCGGTGACTTGCACGCAAGGAGCCTCGCGGTACAGGGAGGGGGCGTTTTCCATCCGGTGCGCGAGGAGCTGCTCTGACCCCGCCCACAGACGCGACCGTGTCCGGGAGCAGGAGGGGAGCCCACCCCTCGCTGATCGTAGGCGCCCGGAGCACAGGGCCTGGCCCTCGCCCAGAGGGGTCCTCTTGAAGCCCCTGGCACAGGGAGGCCCTCAGGACATGCCTGGGGAGTGAATTAACAAAGGGAAATCGAGCTGCCGGTCTGTCCCAGCACCGCACCACGCAGCTGTCCCCCGTCCCATCAGAGCCTTCCAGTCAGGACACGATACAGGAGGAGGGTCACGCCCATCAAACATCTCCCCGGGCACCGACCCTGCGGCTGTGAGTCTGTCCAGTGATTTCCTTGTGTCACTTGCTCACAGGGACAGGGGCGCTTTGCAAAGATCGCCCATGGGGTGGAGGGGATGGCAGAGGCTGAGGCATCGCCCGCCTTCGGAAGCCCAGAGGCTCTCCCTGCGGGTCGGGGGCCACTCTGGGATTTCCGGGGAAGCGTGTGGAGATGGCACAGGACAGACGCCCTCCTCCCGCGGGCGGCCAGGAGACCTTTGTTAGCAGTTCCCACTTCTCACGGAGGTGGGGTCTCTGCCTCCCAGGGGACCTGAGGACCAGGAAAGGACAGAAAAGAGGGTGATTAAAACTTCACGTGCATTCACTTCTCCGCGGCTTGACCACAGACTGCAAGTTTGAGCAGGAGGGGAGTGGGGTCAGAAGGACCCAAATCTGGGTCTGCCCCCGCCTCGGCCCTGCCCGACCGTGTCTGTCCATCTCCAGAACTGGGAGGACAACTCCAGTCGCAGGGATCTGAGGGGACTGGAGGCAGTCAAGTGCTGGCACGTCCTAGGTACTCACGAAGCGGTGGCTCTGGACCTCACGGGCGCCTCCTCCCCGGGCAACGGCGGCCGGATGCTCCTTGCGGGGCAACTCCTTATGACTGTCCGTGTATCACTCACCACTGGTCCCTACAGCCAGCACACCCTGACCCCTCCGGGACAGTGAGGCTGCGATGGCATCTGTGATGACTCGTGGGGCACCCGAGGCCACCACAACCTCTCAAGATGACCACTCCTCTGGCCTGGTGGACATAGAGGGACTTCCAGCTTCGCTCCCCACCCCAGCGGGGCTGACCGCAGCCTCACCTGGCAGCCGGGCACCTGCCGCGGGGTGGGGGTGGGGAGAGCTTGCCCAGGGCCACGCAGCAGCCAGTGGCAGAGTCTAGGCCAGTGGGCTGTTTTATTGCCCTGCACGCTTGCTTATTAAAACGTGCCACCAAACAGCCGACTGGCCGGAAACAGCAGGACTGCAGTAGGATTTGGGTTAAATTCCCAGCCGGATCCGGGAGGTGCCTCACTTGCCCAGCGACTGGGCCCACCTGGAGGTGGGCAAGCCTGAGGCTGGCGACATCGGATCCCTGGGTGCTCCTGGGCCGACCCCAGCTCAGAGCCCCCAGGCCATCGGCTGAGCCACCGTCTCCTCGGCCACGACGGATCCCCCATCCGTCTCCCCACCCTTCCATGAGCCGCAAAGTCACCCTTCACCTCCTGGCCGTCTTCTTGCCTGGCCCCTGTCCTGTAACCAACCACGTCGGCCCTGAGGACAAGGAGGTGAGAGATGCTCTTTTCTCCCAGGAAAGAAAAGAAGAACCACTGTTCCCGACCCCTTTTCAGAGTCCAGCCTGGCTGCCTCCCTCTGCCCTCAGCTGCCACCCGCAGTGGGGAGAGAGAAAGCCTCTGATGTGTGTGGTTGCTTCTCTGCCTCCCGTGTTAAGGACGATTCTGAAAGATCAGACCAGACCGGGCAGAGCTCTGTGCCTTCAGGGGTGGTGGATGGCTGGCACCCATCAGTGGGGCTGGTGCCCTCCTGGCTGCCATCAGTGTGATGTGTAACTTGGGGCTGCACCCCCAGACCCCTGGATGTGCCTTAGAGACCCCAGCCTGCCTCTGCTCCCACCCCTGCTCTCTGTACTCCTGGCCTTCCTGCCACTCTGCCTTCCTTGCCAGGCACCCCAAGCTCGCTCTGCCACAGGACCTTTGCACCGCCTGTTCTCAAGGCTGGCTTGCTGCACTCCCAGGATCCCCATGGTTTCTCTCTCATGTCATTCGGGTCTATGCTTAACTGCCCCCTCTCAGAGAGGCCTTCCCATCTCAAACAGCATCCCCTCCACGGCCCCCTATGGCAGGCCGACTTACCGACTCCTAACACATTATCTATTCATTCCTCTGTCTAGAACATAAGGTCCAGATGCTCAGACTTCCCTGCCACATCTCCAGTGGTGAGCACGGCACACAGCAGGTGCTCAGTGAGTGTTTGCTGGGAGTGGAAAGTTACGGGAAAGAGCGAGGAGGCGGGGAGGGGCCTCCCACAGCCTCCTTCACTCCCTCGAAGCCTGGGGACTTGGTCCCAGCGCTCCAGGACCTCCCCGTGTTTTGGGTTCTTGGCTGATGTCTCGCCTTCCCTGAGCCAATTGTCCCCTTAGAAAGAACTGAATCGACCCCCTTTCGGCTCTAATGAGAACTGGTGCTGCACAGGGGTCCGGAGGGAAGCCAGTGTGTCCCCGGGGCCAGGTCTGGCGCTGTACCTGGGCCCTCACCTGGAAGGGGCTCCGTGGAGCCTCGGGCGCCAGGAGCAGGGGCTGACGGGCGGGGGCTGCGGGCTCGTGGGGTCTCATCTCCAGAAAGGTCTGTGACCCTTAGGCCTGAAGGGGTGTGAGTGTCCGGCCCCCCGGTGGTCTCTCCCACCCAGCTCTGACAGTGCTTCCCAGGGTGGACCTGGCCGTTCCCACTCTGTGCAACTGCGAGGTGTGGGAGCCCTGCTTCGTGGTCAGGGTCATGCCTTCCCCCTCGCCCCGTGTGTCTCAGGACAGGCGATGGACGATACTCCTGGGGAGTGGGTGGGCAGGGCTGTGGGAGGGAGCTGAGAGTGGAGGTGGGGACAGGCCCAAAGTCAGGCCTGGTGGGTGGGGGGAGCAGCTCTGCAGCCCCCACTTGCCTCCTGCTTGGTCTGAGACCCCAGTGCTTGAGCCAGGAGCCCTCAGGAGGCCGTGCTGTTCCTCCACGGGTCAGAGAGCCTCCCCTATCTGCCTGCTGGTGCCTCGGGCAGAGTCCAAGTGGGTTTCCGGGCCTCAGACCCCAGAGCAGCCTTGGTGACAGGGAGCAGCCGTGACCACCTTCAGGCATCATCAGATGCTCCCAAAGCAAATGGGGGCTGGACGGGGCAGACGGGGCAGCCAGGACAGCAGCCACCAGCTGCACAAGGCCGGGCAGGTGGAGGGACCCCATAGCCCTCCGCCCCCGGGTCCCTGACATTCTCCCACCAAACAGGGCCACTCCCCCGAAACGAGGCCCAGAGCTGGGGAGGCTGCGGGGAGAGCACGAGGGGGACAGTCACCCAAGTCCCCGACTGCCGAGGGCTGAGGCACTGCGGCATCTGATTCCCGGCTGGGAGACGGACCGCGCGCCCACTCTGGGTGCGGTTGGCGGCCCTGGGAGCCTCTGCTGTGCACACCTCCCGGCCGCACGACCCGCGGAGGGGCAGACTCAGGGCTGCAGAGAAGCCTTGAAGGCCCACATGTGGGGCGATGGAGCCGGAGGAGGCCTGGAGACCCTGGATGGCACCCCCACCCCACGGGGCAGGCGGGGAGCCCCGGCCCCAGCACAGAGCAGGACAGTGGCCGAGTCACAGCAGGACTGGGGCCGCCAGCTCGCCTCCCCCCCGCTGAGGTTACAGGACTGTGGGGGGGCCGGGTGGGGGGCGGAGGGGCCGGAATCCAGCCCAGGGCCAGGATGGCATCCCGGATGAAGGGGCTCGCGCAGGCGGTCTGGGGAGTGTGTGTGCGAGTGTGCTCTGTGCGAGTGTGGGGCTGGGGCGTGCAGACAGGCGGCGGAGGGCTTGTCTGACAGCAAAGAAGCCCCTCCCTGCCCTCTTGTGGGTTTGCTGCTGGAACCCCACCTTTCTGCTGGGCCCCTCAGTTTGCAGGGTGAGTGCGAGGGCACAGCCCCCGGTGCAGGCTTGTTGCCCCCATCCCGGGGGGCAGGTGGAGCCCGCAGGCTGGAAGACCGGGGCGGCCTGGGGGCATCGCGGGGTCCACCCTGTACACACACAAATCTGCGCATGGCGGACTCCTTCAGGGACCGGGATTCTGAATGCAGAAGGGAGCTCGGGGCCCATTATGCACAAGCTCATGCAGGAATAATGAGGGGGAAGAGGTGGAGATGGCAGAGCCGTGTCTAATAAAGGGAAATTTAGTCGGTGCGCTCCAGGGAAGCCTGCGCGCTGGTTAGTCTTGAACGGAAAGTACCACATGCCAGCCTGTGGTTTGCCCCTGAGAGACGCAGGGGGCTGGAGAGACCCCGCCCAGCGGCCACAGCCCTGGGGACGCAGCTTCCGGAGACCTGGGGGCCTGGGGGCAAACGCAGGGCGACTGGAGGGGGCGGGCAGGCGAGGAAAAGGCAGGGGGCTCATCCTCATAATGGGGGCTTCCCCGGGCGGGGGCGGGACCAGAGTTGGGGCAGCTGTGGGGCCTTTCCCATCTGCAGGTAGGGGAGGTGACCGTCACCTCCCAGGACTGTCGTGCGGAGAGCAGGGCCACCTCATTGCCCGACTCTGGGGGCCCAGTGGGTTCATGCTCTGTGTCTGGCGCCCCCTAGGGTTGCGTCGGGAACAGCACCTAACAGGGAGGCTAGACCTGCGACCTTTCCAGGCCTGTCTGCCCTTGGCTCTTGAGGTAGGCAGAGGGGTAGCGTTGACCTGCAGGTGCTGAGCACCAGCTAGGGGCCGGGAGGCCAGGTGTGGGGAGACCTCTGCCTGAAGGTGGGGCCTTGGTCTGCCTGGTGCCTGAGGGTCTGCCCCTAAACCCACTCCCTTGGAAAGGGCCAGGGGAGCCCTGATTTGGGGCAGGAAGCAGCTGAATGCTGGCTTTGGTGGTTTTCCAGAGCAGGTTCCGCTGGATGGGGTGAGGACCTGACAGATGTTGAGTGAGGCCATCAGAAAACCCCGAAGCCTGGAGCCTGGCCTGGGGCACATCCCAGGGGAGACGTCCCGCGGGTGCGGGGCCTCAGAGAAGGGCTGTGGGCGCTGAGAGCCAGAGCCCAGGGTCAGCGGGGCCTTCAGGCTCAGCTGGCCCGTGAGGAGCCCTGCCCAGGGCACTGCGTCCGGAGGGCAGGGCGGGGCCAGCACCGCAGAGGCCCATTTCCCACAAACGGCCAGTTTCACGGCTGAGTTATAACTGTCCCCCAGGCCCCGCTTCACCCTGGGGGGACCCAGGAGGAGCTGCTGGTGCCTCCCCATGAGAGCTTTCAGAGAAGGGCCGTGCCCCTGGGGTCGCCTGCTTTGGGGCAGGACCTCCCGGTCTTCCCTCAGTTCCCCCTCCCTTGCTTGGACTGGCGCCCTCACCTCACCATCCGTCTCCTGCCGCCCGCCCCGCCTCTCCGCGGCGTCACAGGAGTAACTTCGCAGATGCACGTCCGGCTGGGTCACCCCTCTGCTCCCGCCCCCTCCGCAGCTCCCGCTGGTTCTCAGGCAAAGCCCTGCAGCGCGCCCTGCCCTGGCGCCCTGGCTCCCTGGCTCCCTGGCTCCGTGGAGGTCCTGCTGCCTCTCAGGGCTGGGTTTGGGTGCCCGGGCGGCGCTGGTGCTGGGCCGCAGTCCCCTGCGGCTCTGGCCTCCGGGAGGCAGCGGCGCTGCCCCAGCCGGGTGTACGCCGCCGCCCCGCCCCGCGCGCGGAGGCGCACCGCGCTTCCCTGGGAGATGGGAGCCCGCGGCCTCGGCGGGCAGGGCCGAGGTGCGGTTTTTCCCTTCCCACACTGTAGGCCCTGACGCCGGCCTGCCTCCCGGGAGCGGCCCCTCGGGGTGGAGCTGTCCGCAGGGGCCCGACTCCAGGGCCCTGCCTGCGGGCGCAGCCTCGGGACCCCCCCCCCCCCCCCCGCAGCCAGCGCGGCTGCGAGCTTCGCCGGAGGGCGCGGCCTCGTTACCCTAAGGTGGCTGAGTGAGAAGGGGTGCGAGTCAGGGAAGGCTCTGGAAACCACGCTGTGTGGCTCCGACTAGAGGGAGCCTCCCTCCTGCTTCCAACGAAAGCAGGCTTGCCTCTGACGGCTGGGGAGCGTGGCGGGGGCTGCGGGGGGCGTGCGCGCGAGTGTGCACGCGTGTGCGTGTTCTAATCTAAGTCCTCAGCGAACTCACGGGGGAGCCTCAATGAATATTTACTACCTTGCTTTTTTTTTCCAAAAAAAAAAAAAAGTAATTTCGCTATGTGGTTATTAAATCCATTTTTATTGCTACAAAAATGCCTCCCATCCATTAAGATGAGGGGTGCCTGGTGAAGATTGCGTTTTGGCCGCTGGCATGTCTCCCTGTTCCGGGGGAGGGAAGCTGGTTGCAGGGCTCTGGGCTGCATTTCTGGGGCCCTGACATCCTCCTGTCTTCACTCAGAAACCGTGAGAGGTGCAGGCTCTCTGGTGGCTCCAGGGGAACAAGGGTGCCTGGCCTGAGTCACCCGAAAGCTGGAGTCCCCGCCGGGCGGGGCATCCCCGCAGCACAGAGGTTAGGGGTTTCAGCCTGCCTTGGCGAGCTTGCCCAGGAGGGCTCAGGCCAGGTGCCAGCACCCAGCGGCCCTCGGGGTCTCAGCTCTGCAGCTGCGAAGTCAGCTTGCAGGAGTGGACGAGGGGGGCAGTGAATGAATGGCTCTCCCATCGGCACCGGGAGTGACCTGAGCCGCTGAGACTCCAGGTCCCACTCACTGACGTCCTCACGTGGATGGGGGCACAAAGCAGAGGCGCCAGGAAGCAGGGAGGGGGGCTGCGGAGGGCAGTGCCTTCCCACCAGGGCCCACCCTCGGAGTCGCCACCCTCGCACCAGGGAGGTTCTGAGCTGGCCCTCCTGTCCCCCATGTCTGACCACAGTGTAGGGATGGCCATGGCAAAAATGGTCCCTGCGTCTGGGAGGTCTGCCCAGGCCCGGCCCCGGAGGTGGAGGTGCAGCGGGCCGCTGACTGGGCTCATGAGGACGGCCCAGCGGGCCCTGGGGTGTTGGGGGGGGCCCAGCTGCCCCCCTGGATCCTTTTGTGGCTTATTGATGGAGCAGTTAGGAAGCCATCCCTCCTGGAAATGCCATTTTCAGCCACTGGACGGGAACTCGGCTGGATGCCTGAGGGGGCTGTAGGAAGGGAAGGAGGATTTATTGCCTTCGACTGTCCTGCCCTGCTCATCCCACGTGGGCAGAGCCGGGGGGCTGAGGGGCTGTGTCCAGAGCCCTGCTGCTCAGCCCTGCTCAGCTCTGCTCAGCCTCTGAGCTGTGTGGCCACAGGCACAACCGTGGTCCTCAGTCTGTGTTCCGCAGACGCTGACTTGGGGACCGTGTGGCTGGTTTTAAGTTCTGGGGGTGGCAGTGAAGGGACCCCATCCCCCGGTCTAGGCTGGACGTCTGGACAGAGACCAGGGAGGGTGTTGGTATCGGCACCAGGCCTCTGTGTGAGGGGCTGGGGCTAGGACTGGGAAGGGACCCACAGCTGGGGTCCTGGGGTGGGCGGATCACCTCTGCCATCTCCTGGGCGCCTGAGCCCGGGCTCCCGATTCCCACCTGGGAGCCTGGGTTTCCTGGTGGTGAGGGGGACTCACAGCGCCTGCTTCACGGTTGTGAGGTTACCGTTTACTCAGGTGAGACACCAGCAGTGTGCGGGGCGTTCGCACATGGCTCTGTGCCACGTGGAGCCCCCAGATGGACCTCAGACCTGGCGGGGACACGGGGCTGCAGCCGGCGCACAGCAGGCAGGCCTCCACCCATGGCCCTGGAGGGAGCAAAAAAGTGTGAGTGGTCAGGGACATCCGATGGACTGGCTTTCTCTGATTCTTTCCCCTGAGACCTGGCTGCGTTCTCCGAGCCTGAAGTCAGACCATACACTGTCTTACTCCGTAAACGCGGGGCCAGGGTAGTTTGTGTGTCTGTTTTCTCATTCGTTTATTCACGCAGCAGACAGACACTTGAAGACCGCCCCCCCCCCCCAGGGGTTGAGGGCCTGAGGATGTGTGAGCGGTCCCACTTGGTTGTAAGGTTGAGCCACGTGGCTGGCTTCTCTGGGTCACGGCGTGATGGCAATGAAACCAGGTCACATGGCACCAAACACACGTTGGTCTTACGTTAAATTTCCCTTTAAAACCCAAGCGGCTCCTGAGAGGGTGCACTTTACTGTCCTTGGATTCTAAAGCTTGGAGGCAAAATGGACATTTCAGAGGGCACGTGTTAATCAGCCCTTGGCTGGCCTGCTGGCCCTCCTCACACCCAGCTGCACCCCGTGGCACACAGGCAGTGCCACGCACCCAGGCATCCAGGGGCTCTTCTCCCCACTCTGTCCCTGGCCAGGACACCCCCAGCCATTATGTTATATTATATTAATTACATTATATATATATATATATATATATATTATATATATATATATATTTTTTTTTAGGGGAAGAGGTAAGTGGGTTTATTTATGCACTCACTTTTTAAGTGGAGGCCCCGGGGATTGAAGCGAGGACCGCGGGCCTGCTAGGCAGGTGCTCCACCTCTGAGCTACCCCCTCCCCTGTTACGTTCTTATGTGCGCTGTCAGTGGACACTTTAAATGACATAAGATCGTCCACACTGGAGAAGCAAAGGCACGTCACATAGCACACGTTTCTCCCTTTAGATGCCACCATGTTGCCCCTGACGGGACCCCCCTCCCCACTGCCAGCCACAGAGGAGGGGAGGACGTGGAGCCCCTCTAACGTTTCAGAGCAGGTTAATCCCCACGCCGGCTCTGTGTTCTCTTGGCCCAGAAGAGGGTTTGGGCTGACCCCATGACCCTGTGTTCCCCCTTGGGGACCGGGGACAAGGACCAGAGCCCTGCCAAGTGAATGCCTGGCTGCTCTGGGTCCCTAAGGAGTCAGGTTTCCCATCTGGATCTGAGTTTCCCTGGATCCTGTAGGAGGGAGGGCTGGACCTGCAAGCTGAGATACCTGGGGTAGGGGTGGGGGCGGCTGGCGTGGAGCCATCTTTCAGTCCTTTAGGGCAGCTTAGCCCCCGGTCACCTGTGCAAAACTGACCATGCTAATTCTGACTCCTAAGGTGTGGTCCACTTGGACCACCAGCCACCATCTCAAACTCCCTCTGGACAGGTCAACTCACAGCCTAACTGAGCAGCGAGATTTGGCACCAGGACCGTCCCCCCACATCCAAGCGATGGCTGCACTGCGGCGCCAGAGACTAGGGGGATGAGGGCAAAGACAGAGGAGGGACAGAGGGACGGAGGGAGGGGGTGGAACGGAGCTGGAGGACATGAAGGGGGACATCTCAGAAAGAGGATCTATCTGCGTTTTCAAAGGGTTTGTCTAAAACACAGTCGGGAAAGTGTCAAAACATAAAAACCTCACTGGCAGGTCCTTTTTTTTTTGGTCAAGGAGAAGGTATTTTCAGACCTCAGCCAGGGGTGCCATCTTTTAACGTGGCTGCGGGGTAATTAAGTCTGGCCGTGGGGTTGGGTGGCTGAGAGTTGTGTGAAGGACTTCACTGTAAACTTCTCAGGTTTGCTGGCCGTGTTTCTGAGTTTGTTTTTAGACGCTGGCAGGTTTACAAGGGCCCCGAGTGCCACCCGCACCGGCTCTGCCTGGCTGTGCGGGGAAGGGAGTAGTTCCTGCAGGCAGCTGACACCACCGATGAACGATGCCTTATAAACCCCGGAATTTAGGGCTGCACCTCCAGAGAACAGACAGGAGCAGAGTTAAGTGCTTTTGCAGACACCTGTGGTTCTGCCAAGAGCAGGCAGCCCTGGAAGGTACACTTTGCCCTTCCGAATCCTATGCTGGGGGAGCTTTTTCAGGTTACTGGAAAGGCGGTCCACGTGTTCCAGCATTTTCTTGCTTGTTCTTTACGCGTTGATTTAAATGTATCCCACTTTTCCGTGGTTTTTTATCTTGGTTGAGATATGTCACCAGAAGACCAGGCTGGGTGTTTAGACAACACCAAAACACACCCACCACCACCACCCACTTCCAACCGCGCTCTCCCTCCTGCCAGCACTGCCAGCAGCAGAACCCAACCAAATAGGACGCCCCGTAAATTCTGAATTTTGGAGAAAGAAGAAGCAATTTTTCAGTACGAGTATGGTCTGTGCAATATTTGGGACATTCTTACACTAACAAAATGACTCGTTGTTTGCCTTAAACTCAGATTTTATAGGGTGTTATGAAATTTATCTGGCATCTCCCTGCTCCCCGCCCACAGCCACCCACAGACACGCCGGGAGTGATCACACCACCTGCCTCCTTCTGTCTCCACCGCCCGGGCAGCCCCTCCCCGCCGGGCAGCCCCTCCCCACGGGCAGCCCCGCCCCGCCGGGCAGCCCCGCCCCACGGGCAGCCCCGCCCCCGCCGGGCAGCCCCGCCCCACGGGCCGCCCAGCCCCCGCCGGGCAGCCCCGCCCCACGGGCAGCCCCGCCCCCGTCCAGAGTCTATAAATGGGCTTCCGAGGCCCGAGGGACGAGCATGGTGGAACCAGGGAAGAGCCTTGTGTAGATCGTGTTTCTGGGGCCCTGGGACTTGTCTCAGCAGCTTCTGGAAGGGGCCTGCGGCTCTTGAGAGGAAGAAACCGCGGTGGGGCGTGGACAGGTGTAGATAGGTGGGCCCTGGTCCCAGCTCCTGGGCCACCGGGTCCTGCCTCCTAGGGCTGCTTCCGGTCACCCAGACTCCCCGAACCTATGACGCCCTTGGAGAGGTCCGCGTGGTGGGCCACGTTCCCTGCTGGGGGCTGATGCCCACAAGCAGTTGGTGGGCTGAGGCCCGCAAGACAGGCAGGCCCAAGACTGGGATTCTAGGTAAGGGAACTGAGTGCGTGGAGGGTGGGGAGAGTGGACAGCAGGCCCGGGGCAGGGGGGCCAAGATGCACCTCTAAGGGGGCGGTCCCACAGATGAGCCGGGCCTGACCTCCCGGCCTGTGCCGGCTTCAACCGAGGTCGGAGGCCATGGTGCTGCCCCAGTTTCTCCTTCTCATCCCTGCCCGGTTCTGCTCCCTAGGGAACTCTCTGCTTCAGGGTTGGACGGATCTGGTCTTCCGATGAGTTTCCTGTGGGCCGCTGTAACAAGCTACCCCAAATTTAGCATCTTCACAGACACGCGTTTTGTGGCCTTGGTGAGTTTCCAAAAAGCCCTGTGCCTCAGTTTCCCCATCTGTAAAATGGGAACAATCACAGAAACGGAGGACCCAGTAAGGTGATACAAGGGCCCGCTCAGCACCGGGCCTGGCCCTAGGAGTTCCCACTGACAGCTGTGGTTACGGCGGCCACAGCCTCTCTGAGCGGTGGTTGTCTGGGCACTGAGCCACCTCCACGGGCAGGAAGCTTGCTCTCTTATGAGACGACCCAGGTAAAAATCCCTTGTCCTCACGTGGTTTATGAGGGTTCTGGGGCGGGTGTCGGGGGCACGAGGTGCCCGGCCTGGCTTTGGCGCAGGCTCCTGGCACTTGGGCAGGCCGCTGGAGCCCAGTCTCCCCATCTGTGAAACGAGCGGGTTGAGTCTGTTCGCCTTCCTAGTTTTGAGATTTCACGATTCTGTGAATTCAGGTCAGAGCTACCCTGTTGGTCTCACATGTAATTATTTTTCCTCAGGATTCCACAGTTTTGAATAAAAATGAAATAAGACCTTCAGAATAACTGATGAAATACTTTTTGACCTAACATTAATATGCCACATTGAAGGCAGGATAATGAATCAGTAAGATTAAAGATGTGGGGCCCAGGAGCATAACCACTGGGCTGAGCGAGACAGCGGGGGGTGGGGGGGTGGGGTGGGGGTGGCGGCTTCCCCGTCTATTTATTTGCTCTGACATTAGTGTGTTAAGCCGGTGCATATATAATTTCACAGAAAACTCCCGCCGGTGGAATATTCCTCCACTTGTACATGCACCTCCCGTCTTCTGAGCCTCCCAACTGGTATCCGAAGGGCCCTGCGCCCCAAATCCATCCCACCCCGCGCCCCCAAATCCATCCCGTCCCGCGCCCCCAGATCCATCCCACCGACTTGACAACGGCACCTGAAGACTCGTCCTTCTTGGAAGACGGACTTTGGGAGTGGGGGTAAGCTGTGGGGCATCCAGGAGGGAAATGGATGGGTGGGGTGGGAGGAAGGGAACCCAGCGAGGACGGGAAGGCCCAGCTGGAGGGACAGGGGACCCCTCTGCTCCCACTCACTCCAGCGGCCACCGCCCGGGCCCTGTGCCAGTGGTCGCAGCACAGGGAAATCAGGGAGTATGGTGAGCCCCTCGGGAGGGATGTGGGCTGGGCTGGGGGCGCTCCTCCCGGGGAATCAGGCCCTGTCTCTCTCACCATGCAGGACCCTCCTCTGCCCTGGCGTGATGGCCTGAGGTCGTCTGCGGCCTCACTGCTGAGCACCCCTGGGCTTTGGGCTGCAGTCCTCACACCTCAGCCCTCTCCTCCCATCCCTGGGGCGGTGCCGTCTGGGCTCAGGTGGGGGTCCCAGGTGAGTCAGTGGGGCTCTGAGACATTCTGGGGCCCAGTCAAGGGCACACAGCTGGCTTCAGCTGGGTCACTCGACTCCGGAGTCCCTGTCCACATCCTCACAGGCTGCTCAGACTGCAGGCCTCTGGGCTCCTCCCCTGTCCACCCTGAGACAGAGGGCATGGGGGTCAGCTCTCGGAGGGGGTCCCCTAGCACCCCGCTACGGCAAGAGTGGTCCTGGGGCCAGCAGCATCCCCATCCCCGGCTCAGGATGGCAGTCCTGTCCCCCGACTCAAGCAGGACCTCCTTCATCAAGGCCCCGGAGATGTGTGCGCACAACATGTTCCTTCAGTCGCTGCCCCAGAGGAGTTCACGCTCGAAAAGCGGTCAAGGGGCTGGTGGAGACCCCTGCCCTGGGCTAATCCAAGCATCCAGGTGCTCAGAGAAATGCCCCTACCTGGCTGGAGCCCAGGACCTCAGGCTCCAGGAGACCTGGTCCTGTTTGAAGACGGACCCTCCCCAAGGTGATGGTGGAACCGGGGTCTCAGCTGCGCCCCTAAGGGTTCCAGCCCCAGGGAGGATGGAGGAGGCTGACCTGTTCTGCTGCCCTGGCGGTCTTTAAACTCAGCCCTGAGTGCGCACACACCAGCTGCACAAGGCCCAGCGTGGACTTCCCCCACAGACAACGGGGGTGGCCTGGAGGGTCCGTTACAGGACGTGCTTCCGGAGGGCGGTTGGGGAGAGATGGACGGGCGGAGGGGGCAGGTTGGACTCAGAGGGTGGGGGAGTCAGAGGCGAACGCCCCACAGCCAGAGGCCCCAGGCAGACACTTCCCTGGTTTGCTTTTGGAGCCCGGGCCAGACTCAGGAGGACGACCAGCACCCCAGACCGGTCCTGCCTCACCTGAGTCCGGCCAGGTCAGAGCACAGGTCCTGAGCGGGTAGTGGGCTCAGCTCCCAGCCTTCCTCTGTGCGTGGCCTTGGGCAGTGAGGGAGGCCCCCGCTGTAAGGCAGGGCCACAGTGCCCACCCCGGGGGCCGCGGGGTGCTGGCGGCTCACACGAGGCAGGGGCAGCCCTGTTGGTAGGGTTCCAGTCAGTGCTCTGGTTACAGTGCCGACGTCCCAGGACTTACCCCTCCCTGGGGCGGGGGAGGGGCCGTCCACCTTCCTCGAGCCCTGTGGCGCTGGGCGGTCAGAAGGGGGGGTCCCGGAGGACCAGCAGCGTGCTTGTGACCGGAGCCGAGCGCCGCCGACACCCACGTGTAGCCAGCAGACGCGTGCCGGGGTGCTCTGCTCCACCGGGGCTCCAGGTTTTGTAAGCCCCTTACGATTCAGAGAAACCCGGTGTGTGTGAGCTGTTAGTCTCCAAACCCCGACATGGGAGCCCCGTGGCCCAGCCGCGACACGGGCTTCCAGCAGCGTCCCTGCGCAGACCCAGCCCGGGGCCCGCACGCCGCGGCCTTGGCGGGCGCCCCGGCGTGGGGGCTGAGCCCCCTGGCCCCGCTCTGCGGCTGGGCTTCTGCTGCCCTTGCCCAAGGGCCCCTCACGCACGCACGGGAACCTCACGCAGCCGCACACGCGAGAAATACCCCCGCTAACAGGAAACGAGCCCCGAAGCTGCTGTGAAGTGACGCAAGCCGGGGCCGCGCGGTTTCTGCGAGGTTTTCAAGCGGACAGAGCACGTCTCTCCGCGGCTCAGTGGTGCAGTCAGCGAGGGTAACCCGATGGAGAGACGCTCTGGCCGGCCTGGTGCCAGGCTCTGATCACGGTTAACCTAGGGGAGCGGGGCCCCCTCTCCAGCTTAAATTAAGTGAAGAGCAATCTCAGAGCGGCTTAAGGGTTTAATAACTGAATTTGCAGTTTTCACAGGGCACCTGTCAGTCCCCACCTCCAAGCTGTTCACGGTCTGGCCTGGAGACAAAAGGAACCCAGGCTCTGAATGTTTCGAAACTGCCTTTCTCTTTCTCTCTCTCTTTTTTTCCATTAATAGATTTTAATTTTTAGACCAGTTTTAGGTTTACAGAAAAGTTGCACAGATAGTACAGAGGACAGACTGTTCATACACCCTTCTCCACCCACAATTTCCCCAATTATTTTATTACTATTTAAAAAATTTGCTTGCTGGAACTTTTTTAAAATTAGACTTTAGCTTTTGGAGAAGTTTTAGGTTCACAGCAAAACTGAGCAGATGGTACAGAGGTTTCTCTTACACCCCCCGCCCAACACACACAGCGTCCCCCATTGCCGACACCCCATCACGGACACATCACCACCCCCCAGAACCCACGGCTTACAGCCGGGTTCACTCTTGGTGTTGCACAGGCTGTGGGTTTGGACAAATACGAATGACGAAGCCCACCGTTACCGCATCCCACAGAACGGCTTCACCGCCCCGAACATCCCTTGTGACTAACTGCCTTTTACCCTCGAGTCGCTGTTTGCAGGTGGGAGAGGCGTGATCAGTCCAGCCCAGTCCTTGTCGGATGATGAGGGGCTGGAACTCTAGGTGGTCCGTGAAAGACTGCAGCAGGCAGACGGGGCAGCCTGGGGCGTGGCCCTTGGCTGGGAGGCTGAGAAAGAAGATGCTGAGGGTCCTGCAGGCACCCAGCACTGGAGCAGTCTGGGGTCAGGAAAGACTTGTCCCCTGTGAAATCTCTTGCTCTCTTTGATCAAAAATGGAAAGATACATAAGCCATCTTTTTTCCTTTCCCTCTCTTTTCCTTGGTTGCCAGGGAGCTCAAAGTTAAATTTAATTTGCAAATTCTATTTTCAAACCAGTGACTCATGGACATAAAAAAAAAAAAACTTCTGGTTACCAAAGAGGAAAGGGCGAGGGAGGGGTACATTACGAGTTTGAGATTCACAGTTGCACACTATTACACGTAAAATAGGTCAACAAGGACCTGCTGTATAAGGCAGGGAGCTCTGTTCAATTTCTTACAATGACGTACAATGGAGAGAATTTGAAAAAATACATACGTCCGTATATATAGAACTGAATTGCCTCTCAGTACACCTGAAACTAACATTGCAAATCAGCTACACTTCAATAAAAAATGTTTTTAAATTTAGCTTGTAACTGGAAACTACTTCACGTCTTGGTTTTGGCATGGTTATCACAGTTTCCAACTCAATTTTTATCTTTCCTTTAACTGCGCGTGTGGACATTTGTGTTTTAACCGCAAAGCACCCCGCCTAATTCCAGGAGAAGTGGCCGACGTAACAACTCAGGCTGGCCCGTGGTCTGTGAGGACGCGGGAGGAGGAGGAGGTGAGGTCTGCTCCCAAAGGCCTTCAAGTCTTCATGGAGAAAGGAAGCGAGCCCGCAAGCAGGCCAGAGCCCTGGGCTGAGCCGTCGGGACCAGGGGTAGAGGGCCAGCCTGCATGTCCAGTCTGGAATCCGTGTTGCTGGGCCCCCTGGTCACGATGCTGTCCTTGCCTGGCTGGAGCGAATACATGGTCCAGACCAGGCTGACCACAGCCCCGTCTCCAGAGCCCATGGTCTGCAGTGGCTGGAGAGGATGCCTGTGACAGTGATCCCTCCCCGGAGAGTCCGAGTGGCGGTTCCGGCTGCCGAGATCCCTGGAGCTGCCCCAGCTCCCGATCCTTCTGAGCTGGACCCTCCAGCGTTTCCCGGAAGGCTGCGAGGTGCCCGAGTCCTGCAGCAAACCTGCTGTCATTTGTTTTTGGTGTTTCAGGTTGTGTGGCTTAAGCTGGTCGGTGTCAGCTTCTGCTGCCGTCCACCAAAGGGCTGTGCAGACAAGGATTCTGCGGTGCTCACCAGACTCAGCAGGATGGAGCAGCAGATCGCTTAGGGATGTCTGCCCTGGGCTCGGCGGGAAGGGGTGGTGGTTCCCGGGCCAGGAATCGCAGGGCTTGGTCTGGTCACCCCCCTCCATCGTCACTTGAACTCTGCAGCCTCGGACGCCAGGGGGCCTCTTGGGGAGGCTGACTGCTGGATCTGTCTTTGTGAATCAATACCCGGCCACTGGATGCCCTTCCTGGTGCATGATCCACACCGTGTCCAGGCGGCTCTCAGCAACCGGCCTTCGTGGCTTTGTCAGCAGGGCACTCGGGAAGAGGCATGGGGGCAGCTGAGCTCTCCCGCACTGACTCCCAGACATGCCGGGTCTTCTGGGGGAGACTCTGTTCTCCCGGGCCCCCTCACCCCTGGGTGCACGGGGTGCAAGGCCAGCCCCCTCTGCTGACCCGCAAGAGCCCTTGCTCGCCCCCGCCGACACAGCCCGGAGCCCAGGTTGGCCCCGAAGACGCGGTGGTGGCTCGGGGCCGCGGGGAGCCAGCTCCTCGGGAGGGCGAGCGCCTCGCGCAGCTGGGCAGCCGGGCTCTCCGCACGGAAGCCCAGGTGCGTGTACGGCCCCTTAAGGGCACTAATTTGCATGACGAGTGCACAGATCACAGAACATCGTATTTCAACAGGTTTACAGCAGGCCCGCGATGGGAGCCTGCCCCTCTGCAGACCCCGTGTCATCAATCTTAGCCCGGACGAGCCAGCAGACTCCATCTGCGCTCCCCTGACATGCCCCGCGGCCAGGCGGAAGAGTGTCTCGTCTGGCTTTTTTCATTTTCCTGCTAACAGGTTCAATATTTTACCAAACCGAAGTGCTGTATGACTGGGGGTGGTTTCCAGGAGACGGGCTGCGCTCTCCATTCCTCTGCCACCGTAATTAATTTAGTGGCCCGTGAGTTATGGACTGCGGCGCCTCCCCGCCCTGCCTGGCTCCCTTCCTGGTGTTGCAAGGCCTCCATGTTCCTTTCGTCTGGTGACGTCTCCGGGGGTGCGGATCAGGGTATCAGGTCCAGGGGCTTCTGTGCCAGAGGACGCGCCCTCTGTAGGGGCTGTGGCTGCAGGGCCACCCACGACCCAGCCAGCACCTAAGCAGCGACCGGCTCCATGGGGCAGCACCAGGGTGACGCTCAGGGGGACACAGGGATGGACCAGACCCGTCTCCATCCTTGGGAGGTGTGGGAAGCGGGTTCTGGCCGCTGGCCAGACACACTGAAGGGCGTGGGCCCGGACCTTCCCCGGGTGGGAGCCCGGGCCCGGGAGGCGGGGTTGGTCCCCGCTCCTCTCCATTTACGCAGGAAGAAGCTGGGGGCTCAGGGAGGTGAGGCAGCTGCCCTGGGGGGCACGGCGAGGAGGGGCCGGGCCTAGAGCCTGCGTGCCCACGCCCCTGCTCGTGGCGTTCCTCCATCTGAGTGTCAGCCAGGCTAGGCCAGCCAAGAAGGCCTCCTAGAGGTGTGGTGACATTTAAAAGATGAAGAGGAGGCAATGGAAGGAAGGGAGGAGGCGAGAGCAAAATCTACCCAGGAGGGGGCGCATGGCCACCGAGGCAGGTGGCCCCTGGGGCCAGCAAGGGTCTGCAGAACAGGAAGTGAGGTGGGCTCCCTGTTGCAAGGAAGGGACAGACGTCCTCTCCCGAGCCTCTCCCGGTGTGGGTGCTGCCAGGAGCCGCCCACACTCCCGGGGGCGTCCAGGCCCCCAACCACAGAGAGGGGGCGACCCCACTGCTCAGCGACAGCGTGCAGCTAGCAGCTCCGCGACGAGACGTCCTTCACCAGGGCCCGGCCGTCGCCTCTCCCACTCCCGGGATGAGGCCTTGGTCTGAGTGTAAAGGCAGCAGGAAGGACAGCCTAGGCCCGGGGCGACGCTCACAGGGACGGGCAGGCAGAGGGTAGGAGGGTTCTGACCAGCAGAGAGAGGGCAGGGGGCTGGGACGTGCACCGTCTTTCCCTCTTCACAGGGGGGCCTGTAAACCTCGCGGATCTCCCTGACGGGACAGCGGCCGCCACCAGGGCGAGGGCGAGGCCGAGGCCCCGGGCCTCCTGTGGGAGGCGGCCAGTGGCGGCGGTTCTGCTGGGCCTGGTCGGGTCCTAACTTCCCAGTCTGTGTGCGTGGAGGGAGAACTCACTCTGTTCCCTGGAAGAGAGAGAACACTTTTGTGTTCTGTTTGTTGTAAATCTCAAGTTAGTCATTAATCTAAAAATTGCTTCCAGGAAACAAATAAGCAAGACTGTGTCCATAATATTTTTCGGGTGTTTTCATCTTTTGTGGGACATCGGGATGAACCAAAACAGTGACTCAGTATCCAAATGTCGCACTTGGCTGGGACACAGTTTCCATACGAATAAATATATGGATCTGCAGAGCCAGTGGAAGCCTGTGCTGCTGAGATACAGAAAAGCAAGACCTCCCTTTCAGCTTGGGTGGGTGCGTCCCCCAAACGCTGGGTTTGACTTTTGGTTGAGGACAGTTCTCCCCCTTTGGGGTCATTAGGGAACCAACCAGCCATCCCCAGGGTCTGCTTGGTGGGGCCACCTCAGGATCGCAGCAGCTGGGGGCGGGCACACAGGTCTGGCCCCTCCTCTCCGGGGCTAGGGGAGACCCCTGCCCCCTGTTTTGGGTGGGCGTGGCTATGTACCTCCCTCTGGCCAGTGAGACCGGGCAGAGGCGATGTGCATCGCTTCTCAAGGACACTGGAGAGTCAGAGAGTGGTCTGCCACATGCCTTGCCCTCCCCTGTGACGAAGTGTGGGCCAGGACGGGGCCTCCATCCCCTGGGTCCCCGGGACTGAGCGGTAGGGTCCCTCCGCCAGCCCACCTGCACACGGCCCGTGTGAAGGATGAACTATCACTTGCAAGCCACAGGGATCCAGGAGATGGGGGCTCTTTGTTACTGCCACCAACCTGGACTAGGCTGACTGATGCAGTGTGACACCTGCGGACGACTCTGGTCACAAGCCCTTGGGAAACGTTGGGTTACACAGAGTCCAGCGGGAGTGGAGGGTCCCTTAGGGCCTAGATGGGGTGCGTGTCTAGAGGAGGACTTTCCACATTACTTGATTGAAGGCTATGTTCTGGGAAGCGCCGAGTCCACCCACTACCCACAGGTCATCTCATGGGACCTCCTCGTTCCCTTGCGGATAACTGTAAACATCGCCACTTTACAGACAAGCAAGCGGGGCCGGGGGGAAGGGACCTGCCTAACGCCACGCACGGCGGCAGCACGCTCAGCATCCTGACCTTGGCCCCGGCTCGACTGTCTCCTTTAGGGTTTGTCACTCGGGGCTCTTCCTGATGCTATGGTGACGGTTCCCTTCTGTGGCCCAAGCATCCTGCAGGCAAAGGAAGCGAGGTGGGGCCTGATTCCAGATGCCATTCCGGGCTGCCCGGGTGACGAGGACGTCAGAGCCAGCAGCAGCAGCGAAGTGAAGCTGCCTTGACACACCTGGCCACCCTCAGCCGGGTGGCTGAGACGTGGGGGTCAGGTGGGCGGGGCGGGGCTTCCGCAGGCCCCGTGTCCTGGGAAAACCCAGTGCAGAGCAGCCTCCCCCAGCCCCAACATCGCTGGCCAGGTGCTGAGCTGACGCGGGGAGATGCTGAAGGCAGTGCTTGTGCCGCTGCTCGCTCTGGGGCCGGCTCTGTGCCCCAGGGAGACTAACCCGTGCCCAGCCTGGGACCTGTCCTGGGTTGGGGGGCCCCTGCAGGCCTGGGGGATGCTCTGCAGGGGCGGCAGCTCACGGGACCTTGGCTGCCTTCCAGCTCTGCCAGCCTTGAGGTGACCTTCCTGCTGGGCCTTGACCCTGCTGGGGGTGGGGGGCGTGGCCCCGGCCACTCGGCGTGGAGTCCTCCGACATCCCACGGGCGTGGCGGCCGGGCATCGAGGGCAATGCAACGTCCGTGTCACCAGTTCCTAGGGAGATGCAGCTTCCACCTGGGGCCCGCATTCGCCTGACTCCTGAGGCCCAGACAGCAGAGAGGGCAAAACTTACTTGCCCCAAGTGAGAGGGGCGACCAAGGGCCAATTGCAAGCTGTGCATCCAAGTGAGGTTGACGGCGGAGGTGCTGTTTACGGGGCCGAGGAAGAGCGTTCTCTTCACGTCCGCATATCCGAGCTCACCAGCACTGGGAGTCACAAAAACGAGCCTGGTAATGATCTGGGGGTCCTGAGACCCCTCCGCCACTTGGGCCAGCAGCTTCCTACACACTAATTCGCATGTCTGCAGGGGCCTGATGGGGAAGGGCCCCCGCCTTCCCTCCCCCCTCCCCCTTCCCCCCGGCCACTGAGCGAGTGTGGGGTCGGGCAGGCCCCGCCTCTCCCTGGCTGAGATGAGAGAACGGGTCCTGAATTGTGGCGGTACCCCCACCCCGCCCCCGAGGGCTTCCCCAGAGGCTTCTGGGGACGGAGGGCTGGGTCAGGCTGCTGGCCCAGGAAGACCCAGAAGAGCCACAGTGCACCCAGGGCAAAGGCAGGGGCCCACGTGCAGACCGGGTGCCACGTGCCAAGGGTGCCGTCGCTGAACCCCCTCCTGTGTGACGTCAGGAAGAGGCCGCTGGGCTGTGCGGACACTTGCTCAGCCAGGAGCGGCACAGCTGGGGCTGCCTGGGGCCACCTCCCGGGCTTCGGCTGCTCTGACCTGGGGGGGGCTCGGGCTGTCCTGACCAGCCACTGAGTCAGCGTGTCCTGGGCCTGTCTGTCCACCGCTGAGCCCCGGGCTCTCCGATAGCCTGGAGGGGGGCTGGCTCTCCAGCTGGCTCTCGTCAGCTGTGGGCCTGTCACAGTCCACCTGCACCCCCTTCTCACTTGAAAATATTGTCACTTGAACAAGAATGGTGACATGTTGAGATGCCCAGAGGGCTGCAGCCACGTGGTGGCCCTGCCTGGCTTCCCGGTGAAGTTGCTCATTTGGGGGGGTGGGCGGCTCAGAATGAAGCCTCCTGCCAGCCGCTTCTGACACGGCTGTCAGGACGAGCTCCTGGAGGAGGAGAATCCAACAGCGGGGCAGCCTCCCAAGCCCCTGGCCAGGATTTGAGGACCCAAGTGGTGGGTCTCAATACCCCTCCTCGAGGGTGAGCGAGGCCAGACAGCAGCTCTCCCTCTGCGGCTGTGGAGTGGGGCAGTGACGGTGCGAGATGAATCCATTCTTCTTCCCTTTGCTGTGGTGAGCCAGCAGCTGTCCTCCTGAGGTTAGTCCAGGTGGGCTGCACAGAGGTGGTGACCGGGAGGAGAGAGCTCTGCACACCCGTGTACACTGAAACAATGGGTGGGCTCATCCTCTGTGCCAGGTGCTGGGGATGGCACAGCAGTCCTCCCTCCAGGGGTTCACATGCTAGAGAGACGAGGCACTAATACAAACCAGCAATCAATATGTACTAATAAATAGAGTATGTTGTGTAGGTTGGAAAAGGGGGTGAGGAGGGGGTTCTAATTTAAAATAGGGGGCCAGGGCAAGTCTCATGGATGGGGCCTTAGAGGGGACATGTGTGGAGGGAAGAAGGGGCCATGCAGATATCTGTAAGAAGGGCATTCTCAGAGGGAAAGCATGTGCAAAGGTCCAGTGGTGAGGGCAAGCCTGACATATTTGGGGGCAACCGAGGCCAGAAGCATCAGAGGGAGGGTGCGGGGGGAGGGAGAGGGGTGTCAGGAGGGTCAGGTTGCTTCAGAACGGGCAGCTTCCAGGGCTTCAAGGGCCCGGACTCTGGCCTGACTTCAGGTGAGAGTGCGCCTTCGGCAGTTTTGAGTTACACTGTGAAGTGATGTGACTAGTAATTTAAAGGCTCCCTCTGGCTCCTTGGGGACTAGCCTGAGCCCCAGTAAGGAAGAGAAGGGGAGGTTCAGGAGGAAGACTGTGGAGCCAGGGGCACGCCAGCCCTGGGGGAGAGCTTCAGCTTGCTCCTTTGCACAGTGAAGGGTTCGCTGGACCCTCACATGTGGACGTCTGGGAGGTGAGCTCCGGGAAAGCAGGCTACCTTGGACCTCAATGTCCCCAGCAAGACCAAAGTCTGGTAGAGGAGCCTGGCCCTTGTCCCTTGGAGAAACTCAACCCAAACGCGATGCAGCAAACACCCCCGGTCTGTGTACTGTCCGACCTGAGTCCTCTGAACCCTCGTGGGCTGTGGGGGCGGGTTTGGCCCTGGCGCCACCAGCCAGGCCTTGGGATTTGGAGAGAACTGGCTGGAGACATGGTGGGGACTCAGATCCAGCCAGTGCAAGCACTCTGAGTCCATCAAACTGGGTTCCTTTTCTTCCTGGACACACAGCGGGACCTCATGGCCCTGCTGGCAGGAGGGGCCACGTGTCTTCTGACCAGGGGGACGTGGGCACGAGCGATGCTACTCATATGAGCCCTGGGCCGGGCCGGCTACCAGCAGTCCTTCCACTGGGGCGTGGTCAGGAGACCCTGAGGGGCCAGGGCAGGTCAACTATGAGAAAGGAGCCACTGAGGATCTGAGCTGTTGCCCGAAACTCCCATGCTGGCTGGTGTGTGAGTGAGAATGAATTTGTCTTAAGCTTCTGAGATGTGAGGATGTTTGTCGCAGCAGCTGCTTACCTGACTAACACCTGTTTCTCCTGCTTTTGGGAGGTCACTGGCCTTCAGTCTGTGCTCGCCTCTGTGGGGTAGTAATGCCACCTGCCTCAGGTGGTGGCGGTGAGGGGCGAGGAGATAAAGCCCAGGTGGCCCTTGTTACTATTCTCAGCCTTGTACCCTCCATCCGCATAGGCCGGTCCTGCAGTGAAGACCTCTGGGACACGGGGCCTGTGTGCTCTGACCCCCGGACCCACCCTGACCAGCAACGTAATCCGTCATGTCTGAGTTTCCTGCCTGCAGGCAGGCCGTGGGGGATGAGAACTGGCTCCAGGATGGGTCCTGCCATCCCGGCCGGGCCTGTGGCCTCTCAGATGCAGGGACAGAGCCAAACTTCCCCACCCATCTCAAGGTCACACATCCACCATCTCAAGGTCACATGTCGCAGTAAGTCCCAGCGCCAGGGCTAGAACTCACCCATGTGACCCACGAGGGTCCTGGGACCACAGAGTCAGGCGGGCTGAGGTCCCAGCCGGGCTCTACTCGCGGCTGGGTGAGCTCAGGCCAGGGACTTACACGGCCCGAGCCTCGGTTTGCTTGTCTGCAGACTGGGGAAATGAGGTAGAAACCAGCCTCCAAGATGGCTCCAGAGACCTGTCCCCAGTGTCACATCTTGGCAGCACCCCCCCCCATGGCACCAGGGTTGGTCTGCGTGGCCGACAGAGACCCCTCGGTCCCCTGAGGCAATGTGGTGAAGGGCCTGTGGCTGCTGCCGGGTGCGTGTGCCCTCCGCCCGCCCCGACACCTGCTGGGCTGGCCAGCTGCCCTGCTGCCACCAGCAGCCTGGTGGCGAGGCCCGCCTGGTGGCGAACAGGGGCCTGTTGCTCACAGGCCCCCTCGAGCCTTCAGATCAGGCGGTGTCGGCTGCCAGCCTGACTGCCAGCTCCTGGGAGACCCTGAGCCCACCAGAGCCCACCCGAGCCCACCCAGCAGGCCGCTCCCACTTCCTGGCCCACGGGGGCTGAGGTCATGGGTGTTCTTGCTGTCTTCCGTGGCTGACATTTTGGGGTGGCTTGTCCCCATGATTGTAGCCGTGGGGGCTGATGGCGCCGCCTGACGGAGGGGCAGTGGGGACCCCACAGAGGGGCGCGTGGGAGCCCAGCTCCCAGCAGGCCCAGGAGGCCCTCCTCGCTTTGCTAACGCTCACCGCCCGGGAGCCCGAGAAGCCTGCGCTCACGTGGTCACGGTTAGCCTTCTCTCTCTCCAGTGCCGCCGGGGACGTGGGTGACCGCCAGCGGGACATGGGGGTTGTCAGGAGCCATAACTGGGGTGCTTGTGTCTGGGAGAAGCTGGGGAAACTTGCAGGTGGCGGTGGCGGGTGAAGGCGGGGGCTCTGCATCCCGCCTTGCCGAGCAGCGGGCCGTGAGCCTGCTCCCCTCAGAGCGGGAGGAGGCGGAAATGGAATTAGTCTGCACAGTTCCGCTGCTGATGGTTCTGCTCAAAGGCCTCTCACTTGCTCATTTTTAATCTCTTCCATTTTTAAACAGCTGGCAGCGGAGTGGAGCTCAAGTGCACATTCCGGGATCAGGTCCAGGCTCCCGCCCGCCTTGTCCTCTCTCTTAAGCGTCCCCTCCAGTTGGTGAGGAGGAGGGCTGCAGGCCCGCAGCGGGTGGGGAGAGCGGAGGACAGAGCTGGAGGTGAGACGGGGACCACACAAGCATCAGAAACTGTGTGCATCCTTGTGACCACGTGCCCTCGGGGTTCAGTACGTTCTCCCCGGGTCCTGGGTTCCCCTCTCAGTCAGAGCTGTTGCCTGGAGATCTCAGCCTTCACTCAGCAAACCACACTGCCCCCCAGCCCCCCAGGGGCAGGCCTCGTTCCGAGCCTCACGTGGCTGAGCTACAGACTCAGGAAGCCCCCAGCCCGGAGCCTGGCCCCCGCGAGGCTTCAAGACACGTCACTATGATTATTCGTAATGACCAATAAAGGCAAGGCCAGTACCTCCACCGCGGGAGACCGCCTCTGACCCAGTCAGGGTGCCCCGGGAGGAAACTGGGGTCTGGGCTTAGCTTTGGGGGTGTGCACGTAGAATGAGGGGTCCAGATGCAGAGACCACAGCAGGAGTGGAGACGGGGGCGGGCGACAAGACCAGAGGAGGCAGAGCGGATCAGCTCCCACTTCGGGGACTGACTGTGGGGTCCCTGAACGCCGGCCCGAACACCTGGACTTCGTCCCCAGGCCAGGGAGCCATGGCAGGCTTTAGAGCAGTGGAGGGACGCCGTCCACGCTGTGCCTTAGCAAGGCTAATACTGCCGCAGCGAACAGGAGTTGCTGAGGGAGGGAGAGAGCCCAGCTGCTGCAGCTGCGCAGGGAGAGAGGAGGGTGGGGGCACGGTGGGGCCTCAGCAGGGATGCGCTCTGATGGGGGCGTGGCATGACAGGTGCGGTGTGGGCGTGGCACGGCGTGATGGGGCGTGGTGTGGGCGTGGTTTGTTCGAGGCCGGGGTGGTTGGGCGGGGCAGGGCAGGGGAAGCAGTGGGCTCCCTGACCCGGCCCTCCTTTCCTTGGCCGCAGCATCTCAGGTCCCCTCCGTAGGCTCCCCGAGAAGAGAGGAGAGGAGACCCTTGGTTCACAGAGGAGGGAGCTCTCCGCATCTTGACCAGGAAGGTGGCCCCAGCGGTGGCGGCCCCAGCTGTAGCTCTTTAGCTAGGGGCTCCGAAGGAAGATTAAATCAGGGCGTCAGTGATTAATGGTTCTCCGAGTCTGCGAGTGAGTGAGTTGACCAGCGTGGGCGGTCCTTCCCGTGCGCTCAGAAAGTACATCTCAACGGGAAAGGGAAGCGGGAAAGGTGGCGAGTCACGGCGACATCAGGGCGGGGTCCTGAGCGCTCCCGAGGCCTCTGCTGTGTGCGGCTGCAGAAGGGGACCCTCAAAGATTCACGGGTGGTACGGAGTCTTGGGGGGGGGGGGTCCCAGGCAGGGCAGCAGGGCCATGGGGGAGCAGGAGGTGGGGGAAGCATGGCCCCCTCCCCCCAGGAGACAGAGGAGGGGCTCTGGCGCCGCCCAGATCCCGCCCAGCCTGGCCCTGGGTTACCGGACCTTGCTCACCAGCCCACCTCCTCACCCACCACCACCCCTGGTCCCCGCTGCTCGCTCCGCAGACCTCTCTGCCCTCCGCTGCTGCTGCAGTGGGAGTCTGGGGTGGTCCCTTCCTGTGCCAGGTCTGTAGTCCTGGGACCCGCTCAGGACATCGTGGCTGGTGTTGACGCTGGCATGGAAGGTGGCAGAGCTTCTCCACAGAGAAGGGACTCTCGATGCCCTGATGGCAGAATCAGCCCCGGCATCGCAGGTGTTTGGAATCAACACCATTTTTTTTTCTTTTTAAAGCGTCACTACCTAAGAAAACCCAGTTTGTGAAGTCACACTCCTTGAATCAGAAACTGGTATGTGTCAAGATGGTAAGACTAAAGCTCAGGCTGGCGTTCCAGCAGTTTGATGGGCGTCCGGGTTGGAGGCGGGCGGCAGGCAGGGTCCGGGCGTCTGATCGGGCCACCGGAGTCGGAAGAGGAGCAGGCTGGCTTTCCCAGATGGTGGGTGGGCCGGACAGAGGCAAGCATGCGCTCCCAACTCCCAGCCCCCAGCATTCCTCACCAAATTTTCACCTTTTAAGAGACAGGACTATTTTTAACCATCCTGTCAACATCCCTGTAAACTTTTTACTTTTCGTGTTGAAAACTGACAAAGACGCTACCTCTGAGGAGACACAAACCTTAATGGCATGGAGCGGGAAGGGGACGCGCTTGTGCAGGAAAAGGAAGGCACAGTTTGAAGTGTACCCCGCAAAGAGGGGCTCTGGAAGGTGCAGTGAGGTGCTTAGAGAATGGGTGGAACTCTGTCCTGGGGCTCCGCATCTGGGGAGGAAGCCCGGGGGCTGAGGTCCTGCGGGGAAGCCATGCCCTCCGGGGGCTGTTTAGGGTCCCAGGGCAGGCGAGGGGGTGTGGCTCCTCCAGCTCTGGACTCTGGATGGGGGAGACTGGGGAGCACTGAGTTTCCCAGACATGTTTCTTCAAGAATAGAGGTGAGGAATTACCCTGGCCCCGAGGAGCACGTACCTTGGAGTGTCTTCAGGGCCAGATTCCTTCCTTGATTCCCGACTGGGGCCCAGAAAGCCCCTGACGCCAGCCCCAGAGGAGCAGGGGGCCCTTACGTAGAGTGCACCTGGCTCAGGGCACCCATGGACCACCTGACCCCCTTGCGGGACGTACCACGGAGAGCTCCAGGTGCCCGCAGTGGCCAGGGCTGCATGAGGTGAGCAGACGTCTGCAGAGGTGCTCGGACAGCCGGCATTGGTCCTCCTGAAATACGGTGCAGAGCGTCTGGGTGTCAGGAGGGATGGTGGTGGGGAGGCCTGGGGCAGGGCTTAGGGCAGAGTGCCCTCGTCCCTCCAGTCCTGGATTTCTGGTGGGCGCAGACCTTGGGAAGCCCTAGGAAGGTGGGGAGACACTAATAATAGAGGCCTGAACGCAGACCCCCGCCCCCAGGTGCGCTCCTCAGCTCCAGGCCTGGCCTTCAGAGCAGCTTCAGGATTCAAGGGCGCTGAGCGCTGTGCATACAGCAGGCTGCCCATGGATGCTTGTTGAAAGACTTCCCACCGTTGACAGAAGCTTGGTGAGTTTCCAATTTAGACAAACCTGATTTGCGCCTCCCCTACCAAGCCAGCCAGTCTACGTCAGAAAGATGTTCCCAGATGGTGATCGTGGCCGGCTGGGCTCTGCTCATAAAAGTTCCGACTTCCGTGGATGCCTCTGGGGGAAGATGTGACAGAAAATAACAGGCAGGCCAGAGGCGGCGCAGACCTTTCCCCTCTGACCCCAGCAGTCCTGTGACCCCCCGCAGTGGCTCCATCTGAGTCACCAAACCTGCCGAGGGCTCCCCCAGCCCACCCTGAAATTCCAGAGCTTCCAAGGGGGACAGACGTTGGAGCCTGGGCCAGAGGACGAAGCAGGGGTCCGTTGGTCGGGGCTCCGCTGCTGGGCAGTGGGGATGAGACTTTCCTCTCTAAGGGTCTAGCCGCTCGTGTCTGAATGGGGCAGCTGGAAGTGGTTCTGCGGCCTCTCCCAGACTGAAGCCCAAAGGGCAAGACCCCTTCTCTTGTTTGCTCCTCACCCCCCGCCCAGCAAGCTGGGCGTTCATCTGGCTGTGTCAGCTGCAGTGACCGGGCACCTGCACACACACACGGGTTCATGCCCCCCACGGAGACTGCTCTGGGGCCGGCCACTCTCCAGGGCGGCTGTCCTCCACGCTGCCACCCAGCCTGGGGCCTCTGTGTTTCCCCCAGTGGGGAAAAGAGAGATGGACGGCAGCCACCTCCCCCGGGAAGACTGCTGGCACCTCCCTGGCCAGAACCGGTCACGGGACCCCACATCCCACCTGGGGCTGGTCTTCCCCCTCCCAGACCCCTGAAGGAGGACTAGGAGATGGGAGCTGGTGGGCGCGAAGGACTGTCTCTGCCTCTTACATTGCTCATAAATGAGCGAATGAACGGAAGCTTGCCCGAGGCTGGGCGGGTGACCGCTGGTGGGGTGGGGCCACGGCCAAGAAGGCAGAGTGGTCACTTACATGACGCTTACAGGGGGGCTTTGTCCTTTACACACACGAGACGCCTTATCACGCTGCAGTTAAATCCTCATTTAGGACAGCATTTAAAAGGCATTTCAGCAAGCGGGCGCTGGGCTTTGGGTGTCTGCTTGGCCCTGGTCTGGGGAGAGGTGCTGTCACGCGGCCCACGGGGTGACAGGTTGCTCTGAGAGAGCGCGGCTGGCCCTGGCAGGGGACAAGGAACGCATTCTAATGATGGATGGCCCAAGCAGGCTGCTTTAATTTCCCACCCTCAGCTGCCACTCTGCGGCCATCACCGGCGGCGCCAGTGTCATTTCCCAGACTCTGTCCATTCATCAGGCTAACACGAGGTCAAAGGTGCCCCTCATTTCATTGTTGGGGGGCCCTGTGCTGGGGAGGGAGGGAGTGCGTGGGATGTGTGCCCTTCTCAGAAGCGGAGATGGGAGTTTAGCAAAACCGGAAGAAAGCGTCGCCAGGCTCCAGCCTCCGGTCTGGGCTGGTTAACGTGGCAGGAAGAGTGGGCCTCTGGGTGCTGATTTCCAGAGACTGCACTCGGGCTTTGCTGGACCACGTCTTGGGGGTGTGGATGGCTGGAGCAGACCCTCCCCAATGGCTGCTGGACACACAGCTCAGCCAGGGAGCTGTCTGGAACTGCCGGACGGCCGCACCGCTGGGCAGATCCTCCCCGCCAGGCAGGACTGTGTCCCTCCTTCATATTGTTATTCCAAAAGGGGACGCGGCTGTGCCTCCCCACCCACCTGGCCCCTCCCTGGTGGGGGTGCTGTGTCTGCGGGGGTTTTGAAGTGTGGGCTTCTGGTTTCTCTTTGTTGGCTGAGAGACTCCAGGGAGCGCAGGCGGCTGTCCCATATGTTAGTGACAGAGCTGTCTCGTCACTGTCAGGGGCTGGTGCCGCCTCGTGTCCTCACCTCTCTGCCCTGGGCCCCTCCTCCAAGGGCTTGGTCCATGCGGGCAGGGGAGTCCTAGGCCTCTGAGGCCACGCCGAGTCCCTCAGTGCCACCAAGTTTGGTGCCCCAGATGGTTCATCTCAGCCTGCCTCACGCCCTTCTCCAAGGTGTCAATTGCTCGCCTTTAAAAATAGCTTTATTGTGTTCTTTGATTATAAAACGAGTTCATCATTATTGCAAAAACAGTTCAGAAGACTCGAGAGTCAAAGAAGGAAACTGTGACCACCTTCCCATGGGCGACCACCCCATTTCTGTGCAGGAGGACGTGTGTATTTGCACAAGCACGAGGGCGTGCGCTTACCTGGCTGTGGCCGGCTGTTTCCCACCTGGAGTTCTGTGGGCACCGTCCCCGCCCGTGCATGTCGGGCGATGTGTCACTTTCTCGGCTGCAGAGTCACTGCCAAGAACCAGGCGTCCAGTCAGGCTGGGTGTGACCCCGGTGCGGCTGGGAACCCTCGGAGCCTCTGTTTCCCCCTCCCCCAGCACAGCTCCCGGCTTCAGAGAGACTGGCTTCCTGGAGTGCAGGGCGTGGCCCACGGCTCCGGCCGTGGGCATCCTCTGTGCGCCCCACTCCCGCGGGCCCCCGGCCGTGATTCCCCGGCACAAAGTGCAGATCAGTGCACCCGGTTCTGCCCAAGGGCTGATGAGCTGTTTTCTGCCTTCCCCCTGTAAACAACGCAGCAGGGGCCACCCTTGACTCTGGGTCTCCGCTTGCTTGGCTGATTCAGCTCTAAGATGGTGTCCCGGGGTCCCTCCCTCCTCATGTGGTTTTCAGTGTGTTTAGGAAATAGATCCAAGGGTGTCTGGCGTGGTTCCTAGAAAGCATAGCCCAGGGCCCGGAGCTTGCACACAGGCCACGAGGCGCAGGGTGGAAGGGGCTGGCCAGAGGGCGCTGGGAATCGGAAGTCCCCAGCCTCGTCAGAAGCTGCAAGGCCACGTCCAGATTCCTGGAAACTGGAGGCCAACCAGCTTAACCCATTTTCCAGGCCCAGGCAGAGAGGGCGCCCAGCAGAGGAGCGCTGGGCCGGGGTTGTGGGGGACTCCGGAGCCCGGCCTCCCCTTCGCCTCTGGCCCCGCCGGCCCGCCAGTCCTCTCCCAGGGCAAGCACGTGGCTGACCCCTGAAGACGGAGGGGCTGGTTCCGAGCACACGGAAGTCCGCGCTCTGCCCCAGATATCTCTCTCACTGGGCCTTTCGTCCCAGCCAACTAATTACAAAGGTAGGAAAGCTCTTGTCTGCAGCCGGGAGAACTGGCCTCCGCCCTGGAGCCAGCGGAGGCTCCCAGCTCATCAGGGTGTCTGTGCCTCGTCATTAACCTGCTAAGCCCCGGCCTACATGTCTCCCTGAGTCGGGGGGCGTGCTGACAGGTGCCACCAGCTTTCAGCCTTGCACAGAGCCCGGAGCCCGCCGGGTGCTGGGGCCTCGGGCTGCTGGATCACACCTGCCCCCGCCCTGCAAGATGGCGGTGCCTCGAGGGCATGGACTTGGCCTTGGTCATCACTATTTCCTGTCGGGCCTGGTGGTCGTGGAATTAAGGGGTGGCCAACTACTGACCATCGGTGTTTGGCTGCCAGTCAGACCTGCCACACCAGTGCTGCGTCGCTGTCAGGGTGGCTGTGTCTGTGCTGCCTGGCGTGGAGTAGGGTCTTCACATGCACGTGCTGAAGGGGTCAGTGCACAGAGGAGGTCTACACGTGTGACACAGGCATTCCTTCTTCGTGGCCACCCAGACCCACCCGGACTCTCCCTCTGGGCCGCACCATGGAGGATGCACTGCGGAGCCCACGGACCCCAGGGAAGGTGAGGTCAGCCTGCTGCGGCCGCACGAAGCCTGCAGCTGGAGCATCTCCTCCTGGCCGCCCCCTGGGGCCTCGCTCCCACCCTCTGACACGCCCACCGCGCCGGCTGAATGCTGCCCAGTCCCCAGGCCGCTCTCACTTGCCCGCCGACCTCTCACCCCGACTGGACTCTGGCGGTCAAGCTGTGCCCGGGAACGGCCCTAGCATCTCCCTGGCTGTGCTGCCAACGATTGTGCTGTTTTTCTTGGCGTTTGCTTTCGTAACGAGATAATAGTAACAGCTGTTGTTTATCAGGCGCTCGCTATGGGCTGAGCGCTCCCTCCATCCCAGCCTCCAGTCCTGAAAGCAGCCTGCAGGGTGGTTAGCTTGCATGCTGCTTTAGAAACAACATGCAGGTGGCCGACCCACTGCCGTCCCCACAAGTCCCGCAGCTGGAAGGGAGGAGCCGGACCCCGGTCTGTGCCTGCTCTCTGCTGAGGGAGGGCCCGGCGTGGTGACCGTGAGCCTGGCCCCGTCCTTCCCGGATGCACGCTGAGGCACGCAGCTGCGAGGCTTTGGGGCTGGGGGTCTGTGGGAGGTCGCGGCAGGGTGGTCACGGGGCGTCGTTGGAGGGAGACCAAGGGGCAGGTGTGTCCCCAGCCACAGGCTGCTCTCTCACTGCCCGTGCCCAGTGCTCATTGCAGGGTTGGAGAGGGGTGACGTGGCCCTAAGACCCCTCTTCAGACAGTGACCCTGAAGCCTTGGTCCTTGAGGAGAACTTCCTTCCGGCAGGACTCAGGTGGCCCCGACAGACAGCAGCCTGGAGCCGTGTCTCCCAGCAGCACTGGAGAACGCTGTTCCGGACTCGTCCACCTCCTCCGCGTCCTGTCGGGGGCGGTCTCCCTGCAGCTCCTGGGTTCCAGCCAACTCCGGAATAATGAGCACCTCGTAGTCCCGGGAAGCCCAGCCTCAGAGACCCCCCAGTGTGATCCTCAGCCCCAGGCCAGCTGCCGCTCACCCCCTCCGTCCCCCCAGGACCGTCAGCCGACTAGAGCCAGATGGCCCGGAGCCGGGCATCCAAGGACACAGTCACGTCCCTCCCAGGAATAAGGACGTGGGTGGGAGGGACAGGTGGGAGCGTTTCGTTGAGTCCCAGTGACCCCAGAGCTCCTTGCGGGCCAGGCCAGGTGTTGCCATGGGGACAGGTGGCGAGAGCAGCAGGAGGCGGGCTCCCACCGAGGGCAGTGTCCCTCCCTCCTTGTGCAGAATGGTGTCAAGACCTTTTTTTTTTTGCTGTGAAAACCACAGCCTCCTCCCCCTGCTGCACGCACGCCGGCAGTGCTGAGCACGGGCACCAGGCGCCCGCGGGCTCCGCACACACTTGCTCGGCTGCAGCCCCACGACCATGCACAGCATCTTTGGTGGGTGAGGGGACGGCCTCTCTGGTCCTGCCTGGCCCTGTCACCAGCAGCCTGCGGCCCAGCACCAGCTCTGGGACAGCAGGGGACGGGGGCTCCCTCTCTCGAGGCCACCCCTGGACACTCTCCTGCCCCCCAGGGCCTGGGGCCTCTGCCAGGTGCCCTGGTCACTCCCCATCTGTCTGGTCCCCAAACCAGTGCCAGGTGCAGGGGCCGCGAGATGAAGCTCAGGCGCTCAGGAGACTCACACGTTCGTGTCCCCAAGACACGGACGTCCTCGGCCTCATACCAGCAAATGCAACCTTATTTGGAAACAAAGTCTTTGCAGGAGTAATTAAGATGGAAGCTGAGATGAGGGCAGTCTGGAGTAGGATGGGCCCTTAGTCCTGTGTGTCTGGGGTCCTTAAAAGCAGAGCAGAGCCGCGGAGGCAGACACACAGAGCAGAGAAGGCGGTGAAGGCGCAGACACAGAGGGAGGAAAGGGTCAAGGCTGGGGCCACACAGCTACAGACCAAGAGACCCAAGGCTTGCCGACCACGAGCAGGAGTCGGAGGGGCCTGGAAGATTCTCCCGCAGAAGGAACCAGCCCTGCCGACCCTGGGACTCCGGACTTCCAGCCTCCAGGCCTGGGAAAGCGTACGCTTCCCCTGTTTAAGCCGCAGGGTTGTGGTCCTTTCTTATGGCTTAAACTGTTGTTAAACCGTTACACGGGTGCCCGGGGCCTTGGGACTTGTCAGTCTCTGTAATGTGTGAGCCAATTCTTTAGAACAAGTCCCTTTATATATATATATACACACACACACACACCCCTTCTGTTGGCCCTATTGCCCTGACTCACACGGGAGCTGGGGTGGTGCTGAAAGGAGACAGTGAGGTGGGGGTGGGAGGGCACAGCTCAGGGGTAGAGCACGTGCTTAGGGGGCGTGAGGTCCTGGGTTCAATCCCAGGCACCGCCATGAAGGAGATGGTGGAGGGCCCGCCTGGGCAGAGGGCTGGGTGGGCGAGCCCGCCCCAGCAGGAGTGGCAGCGGCCCTGAGCGCAGTGGGCCCTTCCCGCCGCCAGCTGCCTAGCAACAAGATGGGTATCACAGACACCTCCAGGGATGCGCTGAGGACAAAACGCGGTGGTCAGGGACCAGCCGACTGCAGCCCACCAGCCAAAGCTGGCCCGTGGGGAAGTAAAGCTTTGCTGGCGCCAGCTGGTTCGCGCCCCCCGGCTTTCGGCCGCACGGCAGAGCCGAGCAGTTACAGTGGAGGCCGGACGCCCTTCAGAGCATGCACGTTTACTGCCTGGCCTTTTCCTGAGGCACTTTGCCCTCAGTGTCGCGTGAGGGGTCTCCGCCGGCCGTGCCCTGTGGGCGGGGGCCGGTCGGTTCTGTGGCGCTGGCACTTGGGCTGGCCTCCCTCACACGGGAGACAGGCTTCCCGGTCTGGGAGCCTCCCCCAGCTCATGCGGGGATTGCCAGGGCCAGCAGGGCCGAGGCCCAGCGCTGTCCCCTCTCAGGGCCCCCGTGGACTCTTCTTGGTGGCCATGCCACCCCGCGCCCCCTCAGTTCCTGCAGGCCGACACGCTGCCCGGCAGAGGCGCTAACTGTTAACGAAGGCGTTTGCTGTTAATGAAGCCGAGCGGTTCATTGATAACGGGGCGGGGGGGGGGGGCCGGCTGCTGAGAGCCACAGGGACGGGCCGTCGCCGAGCATGAACCTTCCTAGAGGGGTGGGGAAGGCAGGACACCTGTCAGCACCCCGAGTGAGGGCGCTGGGGGGCGGGCCTGCAGGGGGCTGTTTGCGGGATGCGGGCCGGCTGCTCACAGGTGGGGTCCTGATGAGCGGTCCCAGCTCGGAACTGAGTCATCTCAGAAAGTGGCCCTCAGGGTCAGAAACGTCTGTAGGGCAGACAGAGGCCTGTGTTTCCCACCAGCAAAGGCGGGGGGTGTGCAGAGAGTCGAGCCCCGTGTTTGCCCCGGGGAGGCCGGGCCGGGCAGGAGCAGACCGCCGGGGGCCTTCCCCTCCACTTCCATCCCTGATACCCAACCTCGGGAAAACTGGGCTCAGAGCATGAGAGTGGGGCAGCCAGAGGGCACGTGGGGGTCCCCTGGTCTCCCCTACGTCCCCACCCCCAGGCCGTGCAGCTGCTCCAAGCTCTGAGGAGGGTTGGTGGCAAGTCTGGGGGCCTGGGGAGCTCCCCCACCTCACCCCGACCCCATTTTCAGGTTAACTTCCATCAAAAAGGCCCACCAGCTCTAGTGCCAACTGAGGATGAGAACCTAGTCACCAAGGCTCTAAGGACCTCAGAAAGGAGAGGGGAAGCGGGTGTGAGAGGGAGGATGGTGGGCTTCCTGGAAGAGGGGGTTGAGCCTGCCTGGGAAGGACAGGCAGGATTTGGGCAAACAAAGCAGTGAGGGCCAGGCAGGCCAAGGTGGGAGGAGCGGGGGACAGTGGGGAACAGGGGGTAGGCAGCGAGGGTGCTTTAGGTGGAGAGGGAGGACCAGGTTCTCACGGATGCCACCCGGCGCCTCAGGGATCTGGAGTGGGGAGCGGGGAGCAAGGGCCCACACAGGACAGGGGTGAGGAGACGCCTGGAAGGGAGACACCCCCTGGGGTCCCTCCTGTGCAAAGACTGTCTGCAAAAAGTCCTGGGAGTGAGCCCCCAGCGCCTGACAGGGGCCCATGAACCAGGGGGTGCTCCCTGCAGAGCCTGTGAGGGCGAGTCTGTGCTCTGAGCAACCCCCGCCCCCGCAGGAGCACATCCAGGAATCAAGCACCCTGTTTAGAGACTGGGCCGGGCCTGCAGCCCTGGGGGGTGGGCCCCGCAGACAGTGCACCCGCCCCCCCAGAGGCCCTGGTGACTGCGGCCTGGGTGGGGCTGCAGGTGGGGCTGGCCGGTCTCACGGCCCTGTGGACCAGCTGGTGTCTGGGCTCTGGGGCGGGGGGGCCTGGCCCCGGGGCGGTCAGACGGAAGTACAGTGGCCCCAGGTGGGGGGGTGTCAGCAGTGGACGCAGTCATCTGCTCCAGGAGGGGACGTGGCCCTCCCACCAGGACCTCAAATCTGGGTAAGACAGCATTTCAACCCCCCCCCCCCCAAAACCCCTGCACGGCACCTGGCTGCATCCTCTTCCCGCAGACTCTGTTACGTGGATGTCCGTCCTCACACGCTGGGTGGGCAGTTACACACTGTGGTCCCTCCCCTCCAGGGACACTTCTCTCCTGTCCCTCGTGCACGCCACACTTGCCCCTGTTCGGGCTTCACGCTCGCTGCTCCCCCGAGAGGGTGCCCTTCCCAACGCCCGCACCCCTGGCTGCTCCCCCCGCAGACGTCAGTGCCACTGTCCCGCTAGGGAGGCCGCTGGCAGCAGCGTCCGCCGCCTTGGCCACCCTCCCCGCCTGTCCCCTCTGCAGCCCTTCTCAGCGTCTGCAGATGGGCCCCAGGAGGCTCTCCCGCTGCCGCTTCTCGTGCGTCCCCTGCGTGCTGTCCGTTCCGCGAGGACGGGCTGTGTCTCGCCCGGGTGCTCAGTGCCTGGCACCTGCTGGGTGCTGACTCAGTGGAAGGGAAGTGCAGAGGCCAAAGTTCTCGGAGGAGGTCGCTCCCGGAAGATAAGACTGCGGTGCGGGGAGCCCGGCTTCCACAGCAGCCGTGGGAAAGGGGCTCTTCCGTGGAAATGCGCCCGACCATCATTGAAACAAAGTGAATTCAGGACTGCTGGAGGTTTGATAAAAATTATAGACTCCCCTAAGTACCTTGTCCTCCGACGGCTGCACCTGGACATGCGCGCCAGGGCCCTTCCTGGACGGAGGACGGCAGGAGCTGATCGATCGCAGTGAAAGATGGCACAAGAAGAGGCCTGCGCGGGAGGAAGTCTCCTGAAGAGCATTTCAGTGCCCCCCAAGCTGCCCGGGACACCAGGGGCCCCGACGAAGCGGAAGCGTACAGTCTCGCTGCTGAGCTTCCCCCTCCGGCCGATCATCGGCTCGGCAGGTGGTTTTCCTCGGGCCACCTCTAAGGGCCCCAGGAACTGAATCAGTGAAAACCGGGGAACTCCCATAATGCTAAAAGTCACGTGTGGCTCCAGGAACCTGGTGCATTCCCATGCACCGAGGCACTCCTCTTGAAAAGCAGCTGAAAATGAGCTTCTGCTGTAAAATGAGAACACGGCTCTACCCCCACTGGCTCTCGGGGCGAGCCAGGGAGCCGCGAGTGGCCGAGCTGCCACAGGGCTCCCACTCAGTCCGTCCTGAGGGGGCTGGCGTGCGCCCCGCCGTGCGGATGAAGTGCTAGGTCAGCGAGCGGTGTCCCCATAGCCCCAGCACGCCTGGGCGTCACGCACACCCGTCTGGAGCAGAGGAAACGGCGTCACCGTTCCCTGCAGACGCAGCATGTGTCGTGCACACAGACACCGAAGGTGCTCACCCAGGGAGATCCTCAGTGAGAGACGAGGAACTGGGACTCAGGTGCTCCCAGTTTACAGCCTGGGAGCGGTACACGCAGCCCCGAGTCTGTGTCTCTGGGGCCCCGGACCCTCTTCTGACCGGAGGCCAATGCCACCCGCCAACTGGCGCAGCCACGGCTTCCTGGCCTATTTCCCCATCATCGCGTCGGACGTGGAAACCTCAGAAGGCTCCCTGACGTCACCATCGAGTCCCCTGGCGGCTCGTCGCACAGTCGTGCCTGCTGCCCCTGAAGCCATCCCCGAGCACACCTTACCGCAACAAGCCCCCTCCCCAAAGCCCCCTCGGGTGCGGTCTCCAAAGCGTTCCCAGCCGCGGGTGAAGCTGGTCTGGGCCGCGCCCTGGCAGCGGTGTGGCCGGCCCCGCCCCGGCCCCGGCTTTCACTGCCGGGACTCAGTCTGGATGCGCGAGAGGGGGCGTGCGGCCCACTTCCCTCCGCAGAGGGACTGGTACTTGCCACGTCTGCCTTCCTGCTTCGTTCCCGCAGCGAGTTATGGTTTCCTACTGGCTTCTACTTGGGGTCTTAACTAATTCATCTTTAAAACTGGGCCGGGAGACCCCCACCTCCCCAGGGGCGCTCTTCCGGCCGGATAAGCCCAGGTCCACCGCCTCACAGCCACAGGGGTGAGGGATGCGCGGCGACACGAGGTGCGGTCTGCAGGTGCAGGGCCCCCGCCGACGGCGCCCTTGAGGAGGCAAGACCCTCCTCCTCTGCCTTTGACCAGAGAAGAAGCCCCCAGACCCCCTTCCGTGCAGACACCCGCCGCTCACACTCGCCCCGGGGAGGGGCTGACACCCACCCGGCCCCCCCCCCCCGCTAGCCCCCCGACTGCGCTGGTGTCCGCAGGGAAGGTCTTTTCTCGTTTGTTTGTTTTTGTTTTTTGGGGGAAATTAGGCTTATTTACTTATTGTTATTATTTTAATGGCGGCCCTGGGGGTTGCGGTGCCCGGCACCCACCTACCGCTAAGCTGCGCTTCCCCCGGCGGGGACGTGCTGCCGCACTCCTGCCGCTGGGGGCACGGACGGCAGTGAGGTCCGAGGCCCCCACGTGGCGTCTGTCCCTCCCACGAGGGGTCTGCTTGCCTGGGAGGGTGCCCGCCCGAGGTCAGGGCCTAGGACAGCTGGCTCTGGGCTCCTCTCGGACCCTGAAGCAGGGTTTCCAGCCGCGGAAGTGGGGCCTCCGTGGCCACGGCACCGCGGCACGTCCTCGGGGTCCGAGACGTGAGCAGGAGCTCGGGGAGGCTGAGTGTGGACTCGGCTGTTCCGTCAGCTCCCTCCACGTCCTTTCTAAATGCTGCCTGTTTCTTCCAAGGGCTCCTTCCACAAAGCGGCCCTGTGGAGCCGCGCGGCCGCAAGCCGAGAGCCTTCCCCGCCCAGCTCCCCCACGCTCCGTGTGGAGGCTGGCTCCGTTCCCCAGATGGACTAGTTCTGTGCGTTTCTGTGGGAACAACGAAGCAGGTGCATCTCCAGCCGGCCGTGCAGTCCCACCGCAGCCCCGTCAGTGCAAGGTGCTAGGCGACCGCCTCCCCGAGGTGCGCGTGGTGCACGGGGGGCCTCACCACAGTGATCGGCAGCCGGGGCCAGGCCCAGGCGGCTTCCAATCAGCCACCAGAGTCTTTCCCTTTCCCTGCTGAGAAGTGGGGGGAGGCCTGGCTCACGCCCTCCATCAGCTTCTCTCTCTGGCCTCCCCTCACCAAGGTCTGCTTTGGCTCCCAAACCTGAGGCAGAACAGTGAGTGGTGGCACCAAGGAGACTTGCATCCAAATCCTGGCTCCTCCGTGACCACTGGTGCTGCTTACACTCCCTGTGAAATGGGAAATCAAATAGCTCCCAGGTCATAAGACGGTCTTGCAAATGAATGAGTTTATTTCGTCTTCTAACTGAGGCTCCCAGGGGCTTCTGGGTCCTGGGCACCGTGTGATTGACCTCGCTTCTCTGCATTTCTCCTGGCTCTGCCTTCTCCGTGTGTTGGCTCCATCCGTGGGCTGGCTGCCCTCATGGCCACAGCATTGTTGCCGGGAGCCGCCCCTTGTCCTTAGGTCCCCCTTCTCATCTAGGAAGGGCGAGAGCATGTCGCTTCCTACAGTGGTCGCCCGTGGGTTCTGAGTCTCACCGGGACGGGGCCAGCTCCACGTCAAGGGGGAGGGCTTCGCCCTGCCGCACCCCGGGGCCCACCCCAGCCCCTGCGTGGGGTCAGCGTGCTGCCTGGTGGGGGAGGGGAGGAGCAGGTGCTGCCTTCCTGGGGGCTCAGCCCTCGGCTCGGCGGCTGTCGGTCCTGCTCCTGCCGTAGGTCTTGATGTCGACAGCATCGTAATCTGGGTGACACGCAACCCTCGCCTCTTCCCAGCCTGCATCCGAAGGGGTGCGCGGGTGCCTTGGCCCGGCTGGGACTCAGCCTCAGACCTGACCAGTGCTGTGGCCTCTCAGAGTGACAGGCGACGGGCGATTTCTCTCCTTCTGGGCAAGTAAAGCCACTTACTTCCAAACCCACGAGAAGATTCTCGTTCCTTTATTTGCTGTCCATGATGGTCAGAGGCGAACTCACGTCCACGGCTCCCTTGGCTCCAAACTTAGGTGTCCTGGGTCACTGTCACACGTGTCACAGTGGTCATTTGCTGCATTAAACGCATGAAAGCCTGTGTTTCTCCCAGTTCTGACTGGCACCGAGGCATGGAATTAAGGACACCTGTTAGCAGGGCTGGGGGAGCACAGAGCCCCCCGGGGTTCTGCTCCCTGCATCTGACGGCCCCCGGGGCTTTGTCGGCCAACACCTCTGCTCTCTGGCTGCTCTGCAAAACTTCCCGAATCTGGCTCTGTTCCTGAAGGAGGGAAACTGACGGATACTCCACTGGTGACTCCAATTTCACTGTTTCTCTGGTTTTTAAGGGCCACGTTCTCCCATAGGCCGTTTCTCCGGGCCAAGTTAGGACCCACGCTCTGTCAGGCAGGGCAAGGTTCTCCCACCCGCGGGGGCTGGGGCAGGAGGCAGGAGTCAGGAATGCAGTGACAACGCCTGTGGCTGGGCGACTCACCGCGGAGAACCCCTCCTGCGCCCAGGCACCCGGCTCCTCGGTCTGCGGACGGCGAGCTCGGCCTCGGGGGTGCTCCCGGGTTCCGCGTCACCCGCAGGGCCTCGTCCTGCCCCGAGGGCTGGAGCAGGATGGGGCCAGTGCCTGGCCCACTGGCCACACGCTGGGCCTCTGGCAGGTGGGGCCGGCGGAGGGACCGCAGTGCCCCCGCGGGAGGGCGTCTCAGCCCCTCATGCCGTCAGCCACCAGTTTTGCCCTCTTTGTGGCACCTGCACGGCTGAGGGTCCCTGGTTTACTTGCTTCTGTCCGTCTTGACATCAGCCGCTCTCCCCCAGCTGCAGCCCTCCCCAGGCGTGACCCCCGCGGGCAGCCTGTCCCCCCCCAGGGGGTCCCACGTGGAGAGAACAAGAGAATGAGCGGGCACCTCAGCCATCTCTGATCCACGCGCAGCCCCGCTCACTCTGCGACCAGACCCCTTCCAGAAAGCACCAGAACTTCCAGAGATGCGGGTTTAGCTGAAAATAGCCCCCACCCCCGGCTTTGGCGCCCGGATTTCCCTTGTGCGTTTCTAAGGCATCGAGGAATGGGCTTTGCTTCTGGTCCTGCGGTTTCTGGGGCCGCGGGCAGCTGGGGGCTCTCCCGCGGGGACCGCGGCACTTCTCTGCCTCCCCCAACCCCGGCCGAGAAGACCTGCAGGGGCCCCGCGCCCCGCGGCAAAGGCCACTCGGCCCGGGGTGGGCTCCCGGCAGGTGCCTCCCCCCCTCCCTGGGGAGCGCGTACTGTGACATCCTGAGGGGCCCGTTAGCAGCCACGTGAAAGCACTAATCAGCGCGTTAGCGAGGGTTTAGCTCGTCAACGCTGTTAATCCTCAAGTCACATCACCCGCCCGCGCCTGCGCCCACGCAGGCAGGGAGAAGTCACCAAGCACGGGGCCCCGCGGGCGCATGTGGCTAGGGCGCAGGTGTGGCGTGGGGCCCGGAGCCGTCCCCTTCTCTCACAGCCCATGGCCAGGCCTTTCTGAGTTCACCCTGCTGGGCTGGCCTTGCCAGGGTTGGGGGAGGGCATGGACGAAGGTGATGGAGGGGGTCCCAGGCCAGAGACGGGGAAAGAGTGTCGCACGCCGAGCAGTCGGCTGTGTGAACCCCTGGGTGGGGACGCGAGAGCCACGGGCGAGCTGTGAGACGGACGCTGAGCAGAGGGCTCAGGGCTCTGAGCCTCCGAGGATCTGCCAGCCGACGCCAAGTCCCGCCACCCTGAGGGTGTGCTCCCAGCTTTGGCGAGCACGCACGCACGCAAATCCCTGGGATGTGTTAACGCGGCTCTGCTGGGCCACGAGCTGCACACCAAGTAGCAAGGACTTAGGGTGTGAGCTCAGGCCTCCGTGTGCTCGCCTGGAAAACGGCAGTGATCACACGCATTGTGTCCCTGTGCTGTGAGGATCGAGGAGAACGAACGTCCAATGCTGGTCCACTGACGACAGTGTTAGGAGGAGGAAGGGGAGGAGGCAGGTCCTGGAGGCAGATCCGGGTCGGGTCGGGGCTGCAGGAGGCCGGGCTGCCTGGGGGCTCGGGCACCCATCAGAGGAGTGCACCCCCATCTGGGGTGACCCGGCCTTGGTACAACTTCTCAGATGGTCCTCCCACCCAGAGGGCGTCGTTCCATCCTCCGGCCGAGCAGGCCGAGGCTCGGGGGCCTTCCCGGGCTGGGAGGGGCGGAGCTGTGCCCACTGTGACCCAGTGCTCCACGTCCTCTCAGCCCCGCAGGCTTCCCCATCCGGGGGGGGGGGCAGGCTCCCGGGGGAGGTGGACATTCACTGGGCATGTCGAGTGTCCGGTGTGGGCCATCAGGGTCACGTGAGGCTGGGGGGCTACGTCTGGAAAAGGAGATTCAAGCTAGAACGTGAGAGGCCCTGGGAGACCCCGAGGGACGGGTCATCAGACTGTCCCAACCAGGGGTCGCTCTGAGCAGGGGCCCCTGTCAAGTCAGCTGCAGATCATCTCCATTCACTCATTCATTCATTCATCATTTATCCAGCGCACCTCCTGCCTGGCGTCCCAGGCAGGAGTTTGGGGTCAGCTGTGACAAGCCTGGCGAGGCCTCTGCTCCCATGCCCATCGGGAGAGAAACTGTCACCAAGAAACCCGGGTGATTCAGGTGGCTTGGGGACAACTCAGGTCGGGTGGTCAGGCACGGTGTCTTCGGTAGAACATGCTGTGGGCAGAGGGACAGTGTGTGCAAGGCCCTGAGGTGGAGCCAGCAAGGCGGGTTTGAGGGCAGAAAGGAGGCGCAGAGTGTGTGGGAAATGCACGGGGCAGGGTTCTGGCTTCTCCGCGCCGGCTTCCTGGGCGGGTGCAGCGCAGCCCAGGGACTCTCCTTTCGGAGGAGCTGGGGTTTGATGGGTCTCCCCCACCGCCCCCTCCAGCCCACGTGTTCCTGGGAGCAGGGATCAGGACCCCAGCCCAGGACCTGGGGCACAGCAGCTGCCAAATGAATCCCAAGGAAACAAGCAGGTTGGCACTTCCTCCCAGTTGGGGGCGAGGCAGGGTGGTCCTTGGAAATGACAGCCCCTCCTAACCCTGCCGGAGTTCAGAAGGCAAACGGACTCCCCAGGCTGCGTCCAGCCTCTGGGCTGAGAACCTGGAGGTCCCACGGAGAAGGGGCGAGCTGGAAGGGCACTGGTAGTCCACGCAGCTGTCGTCCCAGGCGACAGAGAGGGCTGCCCGGGCAGGCGGGTCCTCCGCCCCTTCCTTTGCCAGATTCTGCCACGTAACCAAAAAGCCTGTCTCACGACCTCCGCGTCTGCCTCTGGCTCCTGCCTCCACCTGCGGGCTGGCCCCGTGGGCCTCACTCGGACCAGCAGGAGGGGCGGAGCTGGCTGGGGCGTTGGGGCTGACTCTCCACAGGACAGATGGAAAGTGGAGGCCTCTTAGGGCCCGTGCCTGCCCCCGCCGCCTGTCGCCTGGGCCCACGTTCCATGGGCCAAAGGCTCCATGATGCCCAGGGAAAGTGTCCTCCCACAGCGGCTGGGCCGTGGGAGGGAAGTGTGCAGAACCCTGATCTGCGCCCCCGCCGTCTCTGCCCGGCGTCCTGCCGTGTTCTGGCTCCTTAGCTCCAGGCTGTGCAGCTCTGTGGCTGAGCGCCTGCAAACAGAGCCAGTGTCCTCAGCCCTGGGGCCCTCAGCTGCTGCCCCCTGGCTCCCCGCCCGCTCATCCACCTGCTCCCACCCCGCCCCAGGGTCCTTCCCGTCCGTGTCCACCTGGGCTCACGGTGTCCACAGGGGAGGGTAGCCCAGACCCCTGTGCTGAGGCGGGCGAGGGAGCTTTTGTGGCGTCACCAGACAAACGGGAGGCTCGGGCCTCTATCCCCCCTCCCCGCCTGGGCCTCCAAACAAATGAGCTGCCTCTGAGTGGCGCGCGGGAGATCCGTCTCCCCCTGGGCCGAGTCCACGACACAGGTATTCATCTCCGCCGCCTCCTGAATTTATAGACGGCTGCGCACATCCCCTCCCGAGGAAATCTGTTAGCAACGACAAATAGGGCCTCCCGCCTTGGGAACAAATGCCCGGCCATGTGATTTACAGCCGCCGCTGCGGCGTCGCAGGCGGGCAGGGGAAGGCGGCGGGCACAACGCAGAGATGTCCCCAGCCCGTGGGTCCTTCCCGGCGGCTCCCAGCGCCCCCTTTGTGGTTCCTCGGCAGTGACAGTGGCCTGACCACCTACCCCAGACCTCAGAGGACCTGGGGGGAGCCGGGTGAAGGAAGCCAGCGTGGCCCAGGGGAAGGGGCGGCCTGGGCCTCCCTCTGCTCTTCGGCCAGGTTCCTGGGGCCGAGAAGGAACAACGGCCCCTCCCGGGATGGCAGCTGTGCTCCGGGCCGGCGGCACCTCACTCCACCCGGGCATCGCTGGAAGGGCGAGGAGGAGGCCCGGCTCAGTTCCACCTGGGAGACGCCCTCTGCTCTCCCTGCCTCGTTAGCTCGTTCACAGCCCCGAGTGCACGGGGACTGACTGACTTGTGCGCACCGGTTCCCCCTCGCCCTTTGCAGACCCTCCGGAGAGGCCCAGGATCCGCGGAACACTGAGGGGTGCCAGCCCGGACCCCCACATGGAGAAGCGCAGCTGGGCCCAGGCGGCGTGGCCCCGGGAGCCGGCCGGAGTTGGGGCCAGGTTCCCACGCAGCCCCGTGGGCCCCTGCCCTCCCGGCCTCGCTGCCCTGAGCTGCTCCCCACGGCTCCGCTGCGCACCCCTCGGGCATGCACCTCCTCCCAGCACCCCCCCCACCGCGGGGCGTCGAGAGGCACCCCAGCAGCCGCAGCCCCTCCCGCGCCCCTCCCCCGCCCCTCCCCCGCCCCTCCCCCGCCCATCCCGCGCCCCTCCCCCCCACCCCGCGCCAGCCAAGCCAGTGTTGGTTTGCACCTTCCACGCGTCTTTCTCCCTCTGGCCCTGAAACCCTGCCCGACGCAAGCCTGGAGGCTGTTAGCATCACCCCAGTTTGCTGGAGACGGACCCGCCCAGGTGTCGGGGGGAGCGGGGCCAGGAGCTGCACGCAGGCCCCTTCCTCCCTTCCCACCCACCTCCCCAGGGACCCGCCTCGCCTGCTGCGGCAGCAGCGCCGACCCTGGAGGGGGCTCCTCTCTGGGCACCCCAGGCCATGCACTGAAAGGAGCAGCAGGACAGTCTGCTGAAAGGCAAGCGCGCCCGTGCCGCTGCCCTGGGCTCAGGGCGCAGGGACGCTGCCGGCCAGACGGTCTGTTGTTCACAGAGCTCGGTGGCACGGGCTTGGCGGAGCCCCGCCCCTCTGCTGGGGTTGGCATTCGAGGGCTTTGTGGGTGGCTAGTGGGTTTCCGTGCACCATCGTGCTGGTGAATGTGTTTCTCAGCGGGAGAGAGACCTGCTTTCATCGCTGGGAGGTCAGGACAAGCTCCTTGTGGACATCTGGACGCTCAAGGACGTCTGGAGCAAAGTTACGGCGAGCCTGGACCACTTCGCCTCTCCCAGGATGGGCAGGTGCAGGGGATGCCTTATGAAGACAGGGCCCAGAGCTCCTGGGGGAGCCCTGCCTGTGGGCTGGCGTCCTCCTGTCCCGAGGCTCTGGTCTCCTTGGCTGAATGGACAGGAGGAACTGAAGTTTCCAGAGTGCAAACAGACTCCACCTCTTCCCAGCTGCGTGGAAACACACCTGCTACTCCCATCCCGGGAGGCCTCCCACCTGCTTCATGGGCGCTCCGGGCACCTGCAGCCAGAGGCCGGGAGGAGCTAACTGGCCTCCAGTTTCCCCACTTACACCCCAGTTTTCCACGCAGAGCTGTCTGAGGCCCACCGAAACCCCTGCTCCCGTCACATCCCCAGCTCAGACGCACCCTCCACTGAGGGAGACTGTTTCCCCGGAGGACATGCTGCCCTTCACCCACCGGCCTAGGGGTCGGACTCGGAAGCAACGGCCACACCCACAGCCCTGCAGGCTTGGCGGGCAGCTCTCAGAGGGACTCGGAGGCCACGAACAAAGCTGCCCGGCCTTGGCCCCGGCCCGGCCCCGGCCCCGGCCCCGGTGGACTCCTCTGCCCCACCGGCCCCGGCCTGCCCTCCAGGCTGTGTGATACACCGGCGCACTGCTGGGCAAAGCGCCTCTCATTCAGTTGTGAGGGGTGTGTGTGTGTGCGTGTGCATGTGTGTGTATGTGTGTGTGTGTCTGTGTGTGTGTGTGTGTGTGAAAGAGAGGGAGAGAGGGAGAATCTGGCTGGTTTTATTTTTATTGTTTTGCATTTTCCAATTACTACCTTGGAACTGAAAAACAAGCATATTACACTAGATGGATATGAGTTCAGACTTCGCTGTCAGAAGGTTCCGGGTCTGGACCCTGGCTCTGCCACCCATCGGCGCTGCAGCCCTGAGGAAGGAACAGAGGAAGGTAGGAAGGGAAGGAGGCAGGGAGGGAGGGAGGAAAAATCTCTCCCTTGGGGAAGAGCCAGCCCTCCCCTCATCTCAGACCCTCGAATGGGCTTGGAACGGGGTTTGAGCGGAGCCCTCTCAGAGAGTCCTTCCTAGAGGTCGCCATCCTTCGAGGTGGAGGCGGAGGTCAGAGCCCGGAAGGTCCAGCCCTCGCTCCGGCAGACTGCAGGCCACCCCTCGTGTTGCCGCTGCCGCGGGAGGCCGGTCCCGAGCTCCGTCCGAGGCCTGGTGGGCCGCGGGAGCTGTCCCGGGCCTCGCGCTTGGTGGCCGCCGGGCTGCCAGACGGGGCTCCGCGGGGGAGGAGGTGCCGCACCCTCAGTCAGAGCCCCTGGGACCCGGGACGGACACAGCTCGCCTGTTCTAGGGCCCGGGGTGCTCTTTTTAGTCAGTTTTCGCGCCTCCAAGGCAGCTGCCGGAAGGCCAAAGCTGGTCATTTCCAAGGAAAGAAGAGCCCAGTGTTTTCCCAGGACGGGCAGGGAGAGCCCGCCCGGCGTGGGGGGCGCTGCTGCGCCTGGGGCCCCGGTCTCTGCCGAGGAGCTCAGCCGGAAAGTAAAGGAGCACCGCGGTGATGTGAGCGAACACAGCCCACCGAAGGCTACGTGCGGGCTCTGCACTGAGGGCCCCGTAGGCGCCGCCCGCCACCGAGGGCGTGCTCAGAAAGGACCAGGACCAGTGGCACCTCTGCAGTAACCAGAGAAGGAGCTGCCGGAGTCGGGGCTCCTTACCAGCTGCACAACGCATGCTCTGTGCTCCAAACTGCTTCACCAGGACTAAATGCCTCCCTCAGGCCTTCTGGTCTGAGTTCCATCCTGTCTCGGGAGGATGAAGGCGTCCCCAGTGGCCAGCACTGTATCCTGCCTCCTCAGCTTCCACCCTCCCCTCCCGCCTTAGGAACAGTTTGTTTGTTTGGCACAGCAATGCAATATCCCCAGCTGCACACCCCAGGGCTAGGCTGGCCCCCGAGACCCAGTTCTGGTGGAGATGTATGTAAGCTCAAGTCTGGCGGGTGGGGCTCCTAGAAAAGCCACCGTTTTCTTGATCAAAGGAGGCCGATTCAGCTGCTGACCCCTGTTGCCTTTCTCCCTTCTCCCTTCCCCTACCCTCAGTGTAAATGATGCCCGGGGCTGCTGCAACCATTTTGTGACCTAGGGGCTGAGACTGGGTCCCTGATGTCACTGAGGCGCTGAGGAGCAGTCCTCTGGATTTATATGTTAGGTGGGGAAGGAAAGAATCTGCAAGTGGATAAGCCGCCAAGGTCAGTCTTTGGTGACACAGAACGTAATGCCGCCCCCATCGGGTCCCCCACCTCACTGAACCTTTAATGGGAGAATGTACTTAAGCCACATCTCTTGGTCTGTGCGTGATGAAGCCTCGGGAAGTGAGAGTTAACTGACAGTTACCTGTGCTGGTTCTTTTCAGAGGATGAGACGGGCAGTTCAGCTCTGGGTGGGCAGCTCAGCACGGCAGTCGAGGAGGAAACAGCAGACCCGACCTTTGGTCTGGAATTGCAAGAGAAATCTTGGTACGTTCAACAGGAACTGTGTGTATCAGGGTCACCAGGGAGGCTGTTGGGAATCCTGGGCCAGGCAGACTCTCCCAATCAGGGCCCCTGGGGGTCAGAGGCAGGAATCTGCTTTTAGAACTAGCCCCCCCCCCCCCCCGTGAGTCCTATCCCCTCGTGTGTGTACAAGATGGTGCACCAGCCCCTCCCTCCCCGGGCCCTCTGCATGTGCATATGCACGTGTGTGTGTGCGCACAAGATAGCCCACGAGCCCCTCCCTGGGTCCTCTGCACATGTGTGTGCACACGTCCGTGTGCATGTGTGTGTGTGTGTGTGTATGAGACAGCCCATGAGCCCCGCCCTGGGCCCTCTGCACCTGAGCAGGATGCTGAATGTGAAGTCAACTCAGGACACGTTTTACTGGGCAGTTAGCAAAGCCATCCCCACTGACAATCACTGCATCTCTTCAGGCGCTCACGTAGAGCTGGAAATCTTATAGCCTCACCTCCTGCAAGCCACTCAACAGCCCCACGAGGCAGGCTGGGACTCAGCCATCCCCACCTCACAGAAGCAGAGAAGAGTCTCAGGCTGGTGGTGAGACTTGCCTGCATCCCAGCTGGTGGGCAGAGGGGCAGAGATTTGAGCCCAGGACGTCCTCCCTCCCCTACAGCAGGGGGTGCGGGCTGTGGACCAGGGACTCCCTGCAAGCCTGGCCCAAGCTCCCCATGTCAGACTGAAGCCTCCAACCCTCCACATCCCAGGGGTCACTTACGTCAGGACCCTTTGCAGAAGGAGGAAACAGGCCCAGAGGGCGCGGAGCAGCCTGGGCACGCAGCTGGGTGCCGCAGAGCCCGGGGAGGCCTGGGTTTCTCCGGCCGCATTGTACAGAACAGTTCCCCAGGACAGACACGCAGGCTGCACCTCCAGCCGGAGCCTGGACTCACACCAGGCTGTGCCTGGGTCGCCACATCACTGTGCTCCCAAGGTCGTTTTCTGCCAGCCACCAACAGGAGCAGGGGAGGGTGACAGGACAGGAGGAACAGGAGGGCTAGCGTGACAGGAGAGCCAGGGCTGGCGGCCGGGGACACAGTGAGGACCGGGGAAGCGAGGTCACCACGGTCCCCGCCTTTCCCCATCAGCCGTCTCAGAGATGCTTCCCCGACCTCTCCCCTTGGCCGTCACGGAGGAAGGGGGGGAGGAGGAGGAGGACAGGCGCGGGGCCAGCAGGAGCCCCCTTGCTCCGAGAGGGGCGGGGGTGCGTCACCCAGACGGGGGTTCTGCTCGTAGTGCCCCATGAGCTGGGCTGGCGGCTTCCGGAGTGGATGTGATCGCACTTCGGTGTCTGCTCCCCAAATCCTGATGGAGAGCCTCTCTGGGAGTTGTGCCTGTGAAGAACCTGGAGCATCCTGTTTTCCGAGAGAACTGATTTATTAAGCGAGCAAACACTGAGCGCCTGGACCTGGCACGCAGGGGTTCCCTGCCTGCAGGGCTTGCCAGCTCCAGGGGCTGCAGTCCTGGTGTGGGGGCGCAGGCTATTGTGGGGACACACCACTGCGGGTGTCACCACTGCAGTCCCCCTCCAGGCACCTTGGACGGCACTCCTGGGTCCCTGAGGGTGGTCGGGCCGTGTGACAGCTTCTGACCAATGAGCTCTGAGCAGAAGGGGGTGTGGCGCTCAGGGCTGAGCATTTAATAGCAGGCGCAGGACCCTCGAGTGCCGGTCTCCTCCGCCTCTGGGACCAGAACGCTCCCCCCGGGGGTGCTCGGCCTGAGCAGGGCCTGGGGCTGACGCACACGTCCATGCGTGTAACTGAACCCTAAACCCTTGTTATCTGAAGCGACTGGGACTCTGTCAGACTGTCCTGGCTGATCCAGGCCGCGAGAACCGGTGCCCTGTAACGCACACGCGATCGTGGGTCACGGCGCTATCTGAGCGGCTGTGTCGCAGGGTCAAGCCCCCAGGAAGCCCAGCGGGTGCACAGACAGGCCTGAGGGGCTGTTCCCGGCTCAGCCCACCGAGTAGGACAGAATTCTCAGCTTTGACGCTGTGCTTTTTTTCCCGTCAACGGTTTTGGCAACTGTGAAGGGACTATTCCAAAGAGGTAAGGGGGGAGCCAGGACGTACAGGAGCTTTTGCAAAAAAAACCAGGTAGTCGGAACATCAAAATATTACTGCTAATTAGAGAACACCAGACGCCTCAGGTCAATGGATTTAGCACTTCTCTGTGCACGGGAAGACGCCAGAGTCCGGGCTTAATGAGGTCATTCCTTTCATCTGCACCTTAACTTCCTAGGGCCAGTGTCCCGTGTTATTTTTTTTCCTCCATCTGAATCCCCTCAGGGTGCACCACTGTGTGTGTGTGTGTGTGTGTCTGTGTGTGTGTCTCTGTATGTGTGTCTCTGTGTGTGTGTACGTGTGTGTCTGTGTGTGTACGTGTTTGTGTGTGTCTCTGTGTGTGTACCTGTGTGTGTGTGCACGTGTGTGTGTGTGTGTATGTGTGTGTCTGTGTGTCTGTGTGTGTCTGTGTTGTTGTACGTGTGTGGCCTGTGTGTTTACGTGTTTGTGTGTGTACGTGGTGTGTGTACGTGTGTGTGTGCGTGGGTGTGTGTACTGTGTGTGTGTCCTGTGTGTGTGTGTGTGTACATGTGTCCTGTGTGGTCCGTGGTTTGTGTGTTTCTGTGTGTGTATGTGTGTGTGTGGTGTGTGTCTCTGTGTGTGCCTTGTGTGTGTGCACATGTGGTCTGTGTGTGTGTATATGTGTGTGTTTGTGTGTGCATGTGTCTGTGTGTGTGTACAGTGTGTGTCTGTGTGTGTACGTGTTTGTGTGTGTCTGTGTGTGTGTCTGTGTTTGTGTGTGTGTACGTGTGTCTGTGTGTCCGTGTTTGTGTGTTTCTGTGTGTGTGTATGTGTGTGTCTGTGTGTGCATGTGTGTGTGTGTGTGTGTGTGTCTGCACGGGGGACCCTGCAGAAAGAGGCTGTGGGTGGGGGATGGGGCGTGCCAGGCAGAGGAGAGGCCCCCAGTGAAGCCCACACGGTGGGGAGGCCCCCCGGGAGTCCCCTAAAGGCCCTGAGCACAGTGTGGGAGCGTGTGGGCTCCGGGCACCAGCCGGCCGGGAGACTGGGCCCGTCTGACAGCACTGGTCAATGAGAACTTTCTAGACTGCACCCCTGAGGGTGGGAGCCTGGGAGGGCGAGGGGAAGCTGGGGCTGAGGATGGAGAGGAGGGCCTGCCCTCAGGCTGGGGGAGGGGAGACACGGAGTGGAGCCAGACACTCTTTCTGGTCTGAGGCTGGGTCTGTGGACAAGGCAGGAGGAATGGGTCTCAGTGCCTCGGAATGACCAGAGTCAGCCGTGTCTGAGATCCCGTCCTAAGAAGAACTTCTCCACCAAGTGAGCTTCAAAGGGACAACGAGAGACACTGGCTTCACCCCATGACCCTGCTTCTGCCACTTCATGATTTTGTAGGTCCTAGGAGCCCAGGAAGGCTCCCTGGAAGAAGGGGTGTGTAGTGGAAACCAGAGAAGCAGCTTTTGCTCATTGAACGGCTGCCTTGGGCCTGCGGTGGGGACATAGGAGGAGGGGCAGCTGTTGCTCTGAGATCGGCCGAGGGCAGGCGGCGGGGGGCCCGGAGGGGAGAGGGCGGCGGGGGGCCTGGAGGGGGAGGAGTGGGCTTTACAGGCTGCGCTGTCCTCTCGGCCTCCAGGCCAGGGTGAAGCCCCGCCCCGTCGTCCTCCCTCAGCGAGAATTCACCTCTCCTCTCAGCTCCACTTGCCAGAGTTTGCACAGGGAGGAGGCGTGGGGCTCCCCGCACAGCAAGCGGGCTAGTTGGGTGCTGGCCCACAGCGGGACTTGATAAACCCTGTTTAATAGGCGACATCACCCTCACACAGAGCCCTGGCCGGCCAGGAGCCAGTGGGCAAACCCACAAGGTCACACGGTGAGAGGGAGATGCTGTCACCTCCTGCCAGCTGCCTGCCCGGGGACAGTGGGGGTGGGGAATGCAGTGGCCAGGCTGAATGTGCACCTCGAACCCCCAAACCTGTGAATGCCTTCGTCCCTCAGGGCCAACAGTCTCGTGTTGTGGGGAGAGCCAGATTCGGCCAGTCCCAGGGGCCTGGGGTGGGACCCTGGTTCTGTCCCGGGTGAGAGGCGAGACCCTGGCTGCCCTGAGCCTTTGCCCGTACTCTGGGAAACGGGGCCGGGGCACCCACTGGCCGACACGTGCTGAGACCCGAGGTGGAGGGTCTTGCCGACACCGGTACCCTCCTCGTGGCAGCCCCCAGGGCTCCCCCGGACGCCCTGCCCAGCCCCCGTGGGCAGGACCCCGCCCTGCTCAGCGCCCGGGCAGAGGCCAGAGGGCAGGAGAACACGGGCGAAGCCGTGTTCTGGGTCTGGCTGGCCCAGCCAGACCGGGCGGCTGTCTCACGGCCAGAGGGCCAGCTGGCGTGGGGCCCCCGGGAAGCAGGGGGGAGGCGGTGCACAGCTCGGATTCACGGCCCCGGCAGGTCCGCGGGCACACCGGCCTGGAGGGCGGAGGGGCCGGCTGCTCGCGTCCACAGAGCCGGCTTCTCTTTCTCCTCCCTGACTGAGAGGTGAAGGTGTCTGCTCCCCATTAATCTTTGTGAGAAGGCACCGCGGGCTGATGTAATTAAGCGCTCGCATCTGGTTGCCATAGCGTTCCCGCCAGCGCCGGGGCCGTCAGCCGGCAGAAGTCGGTGGCACGTTCACCTCCTCCCCGGTTCTGAACTTCCGCGAGCTGATGAGGAGTCCGCCCGCTGCTGTGATCTCACCCCCTTGGCGGCTCCCGCGCTGCCTTGATGAGCTGCCAGCCTGACGGGGGGACATCACCCGCCCGCGCGTCATCTCTGGGTGCCAATTTGTCTGGGTTCCGAGGCCTGCTTGCGATTCCCGCAGCGGAGGCCGGGCCATGTGCCGCACACAGTCACGGAAGTCCTTCAGTGAGTCTGACCTTCGCGCCTCCCAAGCTGTCTGCGGGGCCACTTTGCGGTGGACGGACGCTGCGGGGCTGGGGGCGCTTGGCCCAGCCTGCAAGCGTCCCCACGCTGGAGTTTTGCTTGCCTGGGGAGGACCCCTCCTGGGGTGGCCCGGAGCACAGACAAGCATTTACAGAGTGTCTGCCTGCGCCAGACCCAGAGGACATAGAGCCGGGCGGATGGGGCGCTGCCCTCACACAGCAGGGGGCGGGGGAGGCTTTGCAGGTGCAGAACACGACCAGGAAAACAGCTCGCCGTCGTGGGTCGAGTGGTGGCCCTGCCTCCCCCACCCCAAGGCGATGCCCACCCCGAGTCTGCAGCTGTGACCTTACTCGGAAAGAGTGCTTGCACATGTAATTAAGTGAAGGGCCTCCAGATGAGACCCCGTCCACTGAGGGGACCACAGTCCGATGACAAGAGAAGAGGAGGCTGCGAGAGGACAGAGCCGCAAGCCAGGGCACACTGGAGCTGCCGGAATCTGGAGGGAGCCTCGGCAGGGAGCACGGCCGGCAGCACCTTGACCTCGGCCCCCTGGCCTCCAGGCCCGAGGGGCTCACTGCGTTGCTCTGCGCTCACCAGCGCGCGGTGATTTGCTTGTTTCGGCAGCCCCCAGGCGCTGATCTACCCCGCACACGCTTGTGTGTGCCCCTCTGGGGCTGCCCTGACGCCTGGGGTGTCTGTGGTGGGGAGGAAGGGGCCGCCCAGAGCCCAGGGCTCAGGGAGGCGCACGGGGCTGCGTTACATCGACCTGTGTGCTTCTAGCGGCTCTGACCTCCGCGGGAGGAAAGCGGGAGCAACGCGATGGACTCGGAGCTGGAGGGCCTGGGGAGCACGGGGCAGCGCGGCCTGCCCGGGGGGCTCTGGGGGGTGTGTGGGGTCTGGGCCGGGCCCTGCGCTCCCCAGCTGTGGGGTCCTGGCGACATTCAGCGTCACTGCGGGCTTGCTGGGGTCTGGGGGTGCCAGCAGTGGGTGAGCGAGACCACCCACGCAGCCTCTCCCTCCTAAAGATGCAGGTAGTCGGGGAAGACCGCAGAGGGGGCGACCGCACTGGTGGGGTGGCCAGAGAGGGGGTGCTGCCTGGGAGTGGGTCCAGGGGTGTGTCCCCCAGGAGGTGGCATTAGGCTGAGCTCTAATGACAGGTGGAGACGCCCCCTGAGGTCCAGGGTCTGAGATGGGGAGGGCATCCCAGGGGGCGGTTCCCCCTCCGGGAGGAGCTGATGGACAAAGCAGGAGGGTGGCAGGCAGGGCCAAGGGCACCGGTGTCCTAAGAAGGGTGGGGGTGGGGACCCAGCTGCCAAGCGCAGTGGGACCAGGAGGCGGGGCCACAGCTGTCTGGTGACAGCTGCAGGGAGCGGCGAAGGGGGTCCCAGAGATGGCGGGACGGGGGCGGCACGCGGCTCTGGGAGCTGAGTTGATACCACTTAGTGCTGGCTGCAACCCGGACCTCCCGGGATCGGGCCTGAGCAGCGGGAAGAATTTGGTGGCCGGGGGCCCTAGGGCAAGAGGAGACCCACTCTGTGCAGACATTGGCGGGCAGCTGAGGTGTGAGTCTGGAGTGAGGACGAAAGGCCGGGCTGGACAGGGTTGGGGGCCACACGCCCAGGAGGGTCTGGCTCCCAGTGGGTGCCCGGTGGACACTGGCCAGTCTGCTTCCCGACTCTCCCCAGCCGGAGGGGACGGGGAAGTCCTGCAGGTGGGCAGGGGTGGCCCACGGGACGGAGGAGCAGGGCCTTTCCCGGCGGAGGCTCCAGGGAGGACAGTGGCCTCTGGATCAGCCTGTGGTTCGGGGATCGTGCCGGCAGGTCCCTGGACAGGAGGCCCAGGAGGGGAGCCGAAGGCCCCCCTTGCCTGCAGCTCCTCCTCAGCGTCCCTGGGACCGCCCTCTGGGCCCTGGTGGGGCCTGGGGACCTGAGGGCATGAGCTACACTGCTGGGCCTCCTGGCCTCGGGAACTCTCCTTCCCCCGGAGACAGGAAAGTGCATCAGCCTGGGGTCCAACTTACACCCGCCCTTCAGTCCGAGGCCCCGGTGTGACTGTCTCCTGCAGGCTTCCCTGTGGTGCCGAACACCCGTCCACCCCGCTGTCCCCAAACCGTGGCAGCAGGAAGGTCGGACTTCCTGTGTACGATCTTGGGGAGCCAAGGTGAGGAGGGATGTGGGCTCGAGAGCCTTCCGGGAAACGCAGAGACTTAGTTTCCGAAGGAACACCTGGTGAGGCAGGCGGGAGGGGCCGGGCACAGCCACTCAGGGAGTGACACAGCAACGGGAGCGGCGACTCCCAGCGACCCTGAGCTGCACGATGCGCCCACTGCACTACGTCAGCGTGGGACGGGCCCCCACAGGCGCCAGGATGCCCCGGAGGAGACCAGGAAAGGCCGGGATGTGGGCAGCGGCCGACTCCTGGGAATCCCCGCCCCCGCCCCCGTCAGCCTACGGCGGTCCGCAGCCCTAAACGCCAGCCCTCGCTCTGCACGGCCCCCTCTCTGGTCCCTGGGAGCCTGCACGCTGTCTGTGGAGCGTGTGTCCCTGAGTAAATCCACCCCCACGCGACTGCGGCTGGCTCCCGGACGCCTTCCTGCGGGAAGCCAAGGACCCGCACGTGGCGGGGCCGTCCAGGGCGCTGGCCGGGCCCCGGGACTCGCCGTCCCCTCCCGCCCCGTTTCTCCTGTGTCACCAGCACGCCTCGTCTCAGGGTTCCTGGTCTGGGCAGGGCTGATGGGGATCCCGAGGGACCCAGTCCAGGGTGAGCTGTCCCTGTTGTCATGCCGTCCAGGCCAGCCCACCTGGGCCCACCTGGCAGTGGGAGCGGCGGGCCTTCCCCTCTCCCCCTGGGCCGTGGGTCCCCCGGATTCCTTCTTGGCCATCAGACAGGAATCCTCCCCTTGGCTGGACTGAAGGGGCTTCTGTTGGGGCTTGGGCTGGATTTGGTGGGTGGAGAATTTCCCACAGCACATTCTAGTCCATTCGTGAGGTGCTTCTGACGCCCTCTGGGTGCCCAGGTCTGCGCCAGCCTCGGGGGGTGGGTGCTGAGGGGGCAGATGGACCCTGAGACCCTTCGTGGGAGGGTAAGGGAGCCTGAACGTGATAATTTGAGGGTGATTTGGGGCGGATCGGAGCAGCAGGACTGTGTGCCGTGAGAGGCCAGAGCAGGCGGGGCCTGTCACTGGCTGAATTGTGCCCCACTCCACATGTTGAGGGCCTCACCCCGGGACCCCAGAATGAGCCCTCATTTGAAGATAGGGGACTGCTAGGTTAAGACGAGGTGTCACTGGAGGACGGTGGGCCCCTCATCCCACGTGACTGTCCTCGTGGGAAGGGAAGAGGGGACACACACAGGCACGCACACCGGGAGAAGGTCCTGCGGAGAAGGGGGCGGAGGCCGGGCGCTGCGGCTACAGCCCAGGATCCCCAGACACGGCCTGCCGGCCCCAGGCGCTGGGGGAGCCTCTGTGGGTGTGCTGGTCGCTGCCCTGCGCCCAACGGCCACTGTCTGCCTCCACCGTGCACACGGGCTCCTAGAAGCCCACATTCTCCCCGGCCCAGGACCCTCGCATCACGGGCCTTGCTGACCCGGCTGGGACCAGAGAGCAGCTGATTTGCGTTTCTGAGGGACCCCAGCTGGGGCTTGAACATGAGTGCGGTCAGCCCAGGCTGAGGCCCCAGGAAGCAGCAGTCACTGCGTGGGATGGGCGAGGTCCAGAGAGTCCGGATTCAGGGCTGAGGGGGCAAGAGGTGGGCAGGAACACAGAGGGAGCGCGGTCAGCTCGGGCTCGTCCCTGAGTGGGGTCCCAGGCAGGACGACGGGGGTGGGAGGCACACAGGGAGAGAGACGCCCCCACCCAGCACTCCAGGCTGCCTCCGTGTCCCCCTGGCTCAGCCCAGCAGGCTGCTCCCCCGGCGCCTGGACGAGGGGGAGGAGAATCACGAATAGTAGGAGGCCCCAGCCCTGTGCTGTCGCCGGCTCCTGGCGAGCGTCTTGCCTCGTCACTGCCTGCTTTGCCTGTTCTTGAGATCAGTGACATCTGGTGAGGGGGCAGATGTACCCAAGGGCCGCCTCCGTCCCCTGCCTGTGCAGGGCATGCGGGCCACCTGGGCGCAGGGAGGGCACAGCCGAGGGCTGACCGATGGACGGGGCTGTGGTCCTGCTCCAAGGCCCCAGGACACTCAAATCCTTGACACTTATCCCCCGTCTCACGGGTCCAGACCCTCCCTCCGGCTGGGACGACCACCAGGCTCCTGAGGCTCTTCCTGAGATGAAGGATCCGGAAGCTGGGAGGGGGCGGGGCGTCTCACGGCCGTGACATCTCCCTCCGTCCCCTTCCCGATCCCAGGCTCCGCTTGGCTGCGTGCAGGGCCTCGCCCGGGCTGGACGCCAGCCCTGCTGGAGCTCAGGCTTACAGACTCCGGTAGGGCGTCGGAGTACAGTACGGCCCTCGGAGCTCGCGCACTGGGCATGGGGATCTGGGCTCTAATCCTGACAGCGCCAGTGACCAGCCGAGGGTCAGGTGACTGCAGGCAAGACGCCTCGCTCTCTGTCCTCCGTTGTCTCATCTGCAAAAGACTCTCCTCTAGGGGATGATGGGTCTAACCATCCCTGCCTGCCTCCCCCAAACCGGCCTGGTGCATGAGTTCACTCCCTTCCTTAGGCACCAGGAACAGCATCGTCCATCACACACGCCACAGAGTCGCTCAGGCGGCTGCCCCTCACCCTACCCCAGGTGTCTTCACAGCCAGACTGTAAGCGCCCAAGGGCCAGACTTGCTCACGGCCGTACCTAGCACCGAGCAGAGGCCTGGCCCAGACATGCTCAGATGGGTGCTGGCTGAAGGGAGGCGGGGTGGGCCCTGGAGGAGAGCGGGCAGTCGCAGTTCGGCCCTCCCTCCCGGAGCAGGCACTGCAGGGCCCCCTTGGCTCCCCAGGTGGACACCTGAGCTCCCCCCGCCCCACGGTTCTGCTTCTGCCCCCAGGGGGGCGGGGCTGGGGCTGCGCTCCTGCCTCCCGGGGCCTCGCGGTCTATACCACGAGGGGCTGCCCTGTGATCCCAGGCCCCTCTGGAGAGCTCTGCCAGGCCTGGGGGCAGGGGCCGCCGTGGGGGTCACACCGCCCCTGGTGACTCTCGGTTCTGCGCAAGCTGCTCACAGCCGAGCCACCACGGGTTCTTCCACTGCCTGCTTGGCCGCGGCCTCTGCCTCCCGGGCGGCAACTTCATTAGCTCTGTTTTCCCAAACAGGCAAGCGTGACTCAGCACTTTCGCACGCGGTCTAAATTTGTCGCTAACCCCCCAGGTGTCTTTTAGCTCAGTCCTGCGGGAAATTAGATCATGGGGCTTAGAACCCGGATTAGAGGGTGATTTCCAGCAGCTTCTGGCTCCCTGCTCGGACAAGGTTGGGTCCCTGTCGGACAGACCTTTGTCCTGGCCGGCTCCCCGCTGGGCCGGGGTCACAGATGTCCCAGGCTCCTTCTGGCTGTTCCCTTCCCGTTCCGGGGAGGGGGCGCAGGCGATTCAGCCCCCAGCAGCGACTGGAAGTGAGGAAACCAGGCCGCCACCTGCGCTGGCGCACTGCAGGCTCAGGGCTGAAGGGGCCTCGGAGCCTTCCTGGGGCTCCTTGGGGTGTCCTGGGGGCTCCGTCTGCAGCCCCCTCCCCTCTGCCCCCCCTCTCCTGCCCCTCCTCCCCCCACCCCTGTTCCTCCCTCTGTGCCAGGCCTGTGCTGTGGGCTGGGGGGGGTGGACGTGGCCCCTGCCCTCGTGGACCTTGGTGGGGGGCCAAGGCAGCAAACCAGCTGCCTGACAGTGCACCGTGACCCGGGGTGGCCCCTGGGGCCACCACCTCCACCTCTGACCCCTGGCCAGGGCCGTGAATGTGCTCGGCCGTCCGGGGTCATGTAGCACAGGGTCTGTTAGGAGGGCGGGGGGACCCCAACAGCCAGACCAAGCCCCAAGCCCCGGCTTCTCCCTGCCCACCTCCGGTCCCCTCCCCAACTCACACCCCTTCCTCTGTACCCACAAGCACCTGCTCCCCTCCCATCTGGGGGTGCAGGGGGTGGCCCTGTGGCAGGCGGAGGAGCCCAGGGTTCCCTTTTCCCGGAGCACCCAGAGGCAGGTGTCTGAGTCGGGGGCGTTTCTGTGCCTCTGGACAGAGCCAGCCTCCCCTCTCAGCCCCGACCCTGCAGCAGTCCCTCTGTCTCGGCAGCGCGCCCTGGGCCTGGGCGGGCAGTGGGGGCGCAGGGCACACTGTGGGAGCCTTGTGAGCTTCTGGGGGCTGCTGCGACAAATCACACGAACTTTGCGCCTTAAATAACACGAGTGTTTAAGTCCTAAAATCAAGGTGTCAGAGCTGCTCGTGGGAGCTGCGGGGAAAGCCCGTGTTCCCTGGCTCCCAGCCCGCCCTCCCTCCGTCTCCGGGCTGACGGCACCTCCTCCTCCTCGGCTCCCTCCTCAGGACTTCTTTCCTGCACTGAGCGCCTCCCCTCCCTAGTGAGGACCCTCGCGGTGGCGCTGGGCCTGCCCGCCTCTTCCGGGACAGTCTCTCCGATCAAGTCCTTAACCTGATCACCTGCTGAGTCCCTTTGACACGTGAGGCACGTGTTCGTGGGTTCTGGGGCAGGACGTAGCCTCGCTGGGGGGCTGCTCTTCTGTCCCCCACACAGTCACAGTGGCCTGCGTGTGAACCCCTGATCCCTGTGCCCCCTGGCCTCCGCTCAGCCTGAGAACAGCCCACCTGGCCGAGGCCCCGAGGGGCTTGATCCTCACTGAGACCTGAGGCACAAGGCTGGCCACCTGCCATCAGGAAAGCCGGAGGCACCGCGCCCTCCCACTACAGGCCGCAAAATGTAATCACGGTCGCAGAATACCTTACGCGTTCACGTGGGTGATACACCCTGCTTCTCCTGCTGTCATCAGGCAGCTAAATGATGCGGCCAGACGCCCCGGACAGGCTGCCGACGTCACTGTCGGCGCCGCTGAAGTTGAGCTGTAGCGCCGAGCAGATGGCCCAGGGGCCAGACGGCTCGTTGCTGCCCTCCATCGGGTCCCGGGGCCCCTCGCCCGTTAGGCCTCTCCTGTCCGACTGTCCGGTGCTGCCCACGCGCGCCAACAGGAGTGACAGCTTCCCACACTTGTCGCTGCCCGGGTGTAAGCCCGGGCCCCCTCCCCGCCTGGTTCCTCTTCGCCCTGGTTTGGCTCCTGGAGAAACGGAGTAGAAGCCCACTCTCCCGTGCGGCTGCGACAGAGGCCCCCGCTGGAGCCCCACAACCCCACTTCCTGGTCCGTCCGGGCCAGCAGGGAAGCCCCCAGTCCTGAGTCTGGCCTGACCTCCTCTTGTTGGAATTTCAGGAACCACTGAATTTCCGTTTTCTGTGGTGGAAATCAGAGTGGTGACGGCAGGCTGCCTGCCTCCCAGCCTTGCCTCATCCGCCTGGGACTGTCTCCGCAAGAAGGCCGGCGCGGCCTGCTCCTGCTCCGTGCCCGAGGCTGCCCGCTGCCCGCTGCCCATGGAGCGGTCCAGCCTCCTCGCAGCCGGGACCCGCAGGGGCGGGTCTGGGGCGTGCCCGTCAGCGTGCTCACCTGCAGACGGGGGGGGGGGGGGAGCAGAATTGCCCGGGTCCCTGGGGGAGAAGACTGCCGGCTGGACGGCCGGGAGGCCCACAGCCTGCCTTCAGGAACGTCGCTCCCTGCCTGCCGACAGCAGCAGTGCCCGGCGCAGGGCTGGCCCCACACAAGCTGCCTGTGACCTTAAAAACCCTCTTCCTCTCTGGGGTCGGTGAGGGGTTGGTCATCTTTGCCCATTTATCTATAGGGTGGGAGCTTGGTTGGGGCCAGTCACCCCATCCCCACTTTTGAGGTTGAAGGATGAAGGGAGGGTGGTCTGCTAAGGCCACCTGTGGGGGTTTGTGCAGCACGTGAGGATGAAGCACGCCGGCCACACACACTCCCCCACGCACACGCGGGCAGTGGCTGAGCCTGGCGCTGGGCCGGGGCTGGTGTCTGATCCTGACGCCCCTGCCAACCCAGGCAGACTCTCCACTGGGGTCGTGCAGACATGCGCTCAGGGGCTGAGTCACCTCCCCGAGTTCACCCAGCCCTGCACCCCGGCCTCTCTGATGCCAGCGCAGCATCTCCCAGGTGTGGCCCCAGGTGTGGCCCCAGGTGTGATTTTATGTCAATAACCGTGGCAAGGACTGGTCCCCATCACCCCCCATCTCCTGCTTGCCCAGGGTCCAGGAAGCTACGTCTCCCAGCCCCCCTTGCCCTCGGGGTAAGGCCGCGGACTGACTCTGACCAGTGACGACCTCATGGTGCCTCCCTCCTCCTGCTCCGAGAAGCCCCTGGCGGCCCACGGATGGAGATGCCTGGATCCCTGCAGCGCCGCATGGACGAGAGAGGAGGGAGGAGACGTGGGCCGTCCGTCCACTGCCCTTCATTCTGAAGTATCAGGAAAACTAATGCAGCCCGCCATCAGGCCGTGGGTCAGACCCGCGGTCGCTTCACACGAGAGGTCTCTTTCTGAGTCTGTGACTGGCAGCGCAGGCGGTCCCTGGAAACGCTAAGCCTCCAGGAAGCTGGTGGCTGCAGCCGAGTCTGCAAGGCCAGCGCCCGCCAGGCCCCGCTGCCTCCCCAAGCCAAGTGAGAAGGCTTCCCGCACCCCGAGGCTCCTCTGCCTTTAAAAGGCCTCCCTGTTGGCAGGTGCCTTTTAGGAAACCCGTCTCCTCACCCCTGGCTCCTTCGTGCCGACTTCTCTCCAAAGTTGGCAGTCAGCCACCTTACATCCAGAAAGGGAGACGCAGGCTCGTTTCCCTGGCTTATAAAGCCAGCGGTTCCGCGGAGCTCACGGCGGCCTGAGTTTCACGTGGCCCTTTCACACGCGCACTCCTTCGTAAGGCTGAGGGAGGCGGCAGGGGAGCGCGGTGCCCCTCCCCACGCAGGAAGCGGGCGCCCCAGCCCCTCGCGGCACAGGCGGAGACGCGGGTGCGGGGTGGGCTCTGCCGCTGGAGCCCAGAGGCTTCTCGGGCTGCACTGCTGACGCAACAAAAAACGACCCGGCACCGAACACAGACGGGGCCCCAGGGTGGGGCCGGGCCCTCCGGGTGAGCTGCCCCTCAATAAAGCCCTGGGGGGCCAGGCTGCCGGGACACTCAGATGTGCACACCCCGGGGGCTGGGCGGGAGCGGAGGTCACACTCCCTCGGACAGCCAGCCGCCCGGCTCCCCGACACCCCGCTCCTCCGCTGGCGCACCTGCCGCCGGTGCCGGGAAGCCCAGCCTGTGGGGGCGGAGCCTCGGCCTCGGCTGGGACCCCCTCCCCGAGCCTGCCCCTCGGCGTCTCCACCTCTTGGGGCTGAAGCGGTCCAGTCCTTCCTCATCCAGAAGCGGGGAGGCCCCTGAGACCAGGCGGAGCTGGGCTAGGTCAGGCCGCGCGGCTCTCAGCTGCCTCCTGCAGTCCTGGGCCCCGCCCGCCTCTCCCCAGCCCGACCCCGGTGCCTCGCTCCCTTCTTCACATCTCTGTCTGGGCTCACCCCGCCCCCCCCATCCCGCTGGGAAGCCCTTGAACTGGGGTCTGCCCCAGAGACGCCTCCCTCCATCCTCCTGCTTGGATGCCCGCTGGTCCCCAGGGGTGGGCCTTGTTCCCTGCAGCCCCCTGAGGGGAGGCTGTGTTTCTCGGCCCCCAGTGAGGGGCTCTCCTTTCTCCACATAATCTCCCCTCTGCAAAGCCCCCCACCTCCTCCTGAGTGGGAACTGCGGGGCAGCGCCCTCCCTCGGGGCCCCGTCTGAGTTCTTTGCACGGTCCCACCCCAGTGGCCCCTCGGCTCCTGACTCCCGTGGCTGGCTTGTCCCCCAGCCTGGCGGTCCCGGTGGTGAGTCCCTCCCTGGATGCCCTGGGGCAGCTCCTGCTTGGAATCCTGGTTCCAAGCCTCCGTCTGTCCAGCCTCTGGGTCTTCACCTGCTCTGGGACCTTAGCTCCTGGCATGCGGCCCCTCCCCTGCCTGCCCCGCTGGGTTTCCGTGACCCCGTCCGAGGTGACTGCAGCCGCCCCTCACTCTTCGCTCACTGGCCAGGCGCCCCCAGTGGTTCGCTTGCTGTGCCTTCGTGGACCGGCTGGGAGTTCCCGTGAAATGGCACCGTGGTGCAGGCTGCGGTGGGTCTCCTTTGAATTCCAGCCACAAGGTCAGATGGGCTCCTGGACCCGGGGCCACCTTGCCTTTCACTCCAGTGTTCTCATGCCTCCTCTCCCTGAAGGCTTCCCAGGTCCTCACCCGCCTCCGTCCACCTGACTCTGGCCTTGACTCACTCCGCTGAGAGCAGGACAGGCAGGAAGGAGCGCCTGTTACCCGCCCCGGACCACCTCCACCCGCCTGCCCCTGCTGTCCCGGAGGGAAGAGCCCAGTCCCCATCTCAGGCCGATTTTCCTGAGTCCTCCCCTCTCGACGTCCTAAGGGGCCTCCTCCTGACCGTCCAGCCCACTCTCCCGCACCACCAGCCTCTCCTGCTCTCTGATGGTGCCATGAACAGCCCAGGGCCTCACATGAGCAGTTCTGTCCCCGGGCTCCGCGTCTGACTCCAGCTGCCACTTCCTTCTCAGCCGAAGCCCCTGGAGTTGTGACCGCCGTGTGTCACCAGCTCTGCTCCCTCATCTGCATCCTCTCCCCTTCCTCGGGCTTCTGCCCTTCCCTCTCCATGCTTCGGACACCCAGCTCACTGCCTCTGGCTTGACGTGTACCAGGTCTGTGACCGTCTCGGGGACTTGGATCCAGCTACACGGCTATGCCTCCAAGAGGGTGCCGGACTCCTGACCACCCATCTGGATCCGTCCGGGCCCCTCGACAGCATCTCCCCATTGCTTTCCCCCTGGACCTCCACGCCTGGTGCTTGTCCCTGACTAGCTCTACCCCCGCCCAGGAGGCAGTGAACGGTGGAGGGTGAATGGTATCTGGTTAACTGAGCTCAGAAACAGTAACCTATGGCCCCGATCAACTGACCCATCAGAGCAACCACAGGACGGACATTGCTGAGGCTCCGAGCTCACTCCTCTCTGCGCAGACATCTGGGTCTGAGGTCTGTGTGTTCCCCACGGCTCTGGGCCAGGCTGTCATGCAGCAGGTGCCCATGGATGGAACCCCAGGACGTAAGGACAGAAGGACCTTATTAGATCGTGGAGCTCAGAAGGGGAGTGAGGTTGAGAGCCACGGCCTTGCCGGACCCAGCAGGCCTGTCCGAGCTAGGATGACCCTGACCCACAGCTCCAGCTCCTGGGCACGCCTGTCACTCACTGCTCATGCTTGGGTGTCGAGCGGGAGTCATGGAGAGATTCTCCCCAGCTGGACGGCACACGCAGCCTTGACAAACGGTGTTCCTGTCTGCTCCCCCAGGGTGGCCAGACCCAGTGGCCCCACTGCCCTGCTCTGCAAGCAGGGAAAGTTCTGGACCCCTGAGCCTTTGCCTGGCATGTCCGTCACCCGATGGTTTTAATATCTGCACAAACTCTGTGCTCCCACTTTGCTGCGAGGGGTGCCCCATCTCGGGACACACAGGGGCCTTTGCAGCCCAGCTTAAATGAGCAGTGGGTTTGGGGTGGCCCCGAGCTTGCCGCAGGCCTCAAACCAGCAGCACCGGGTCGGGGTGTCCCTACAATAACGGGGTTTGCGCTTTCCAGCAAGGCCGTCGTCCCACTGCGTGAGTGACTTGCCTGCACGCTGGTGGGCTCCGCGGCTGGGCCCCGCCAGGCTGGTGGGGGTCACGGCTCGGGCTTCTCCGGGATCAGGGACATAGTCTGGGGCCAGGGCGGGGATGGCCTGAGGGGTTCACGCGAGAGAACTGGACGCTGGACCTGATCCATCCCAAGGCGCTCTGCTGGGCCCTTGTGATGGGCTGGCTGACGTGCGGGCCTGGGGACTGGGCAGTGAGTGCGTCAGAAGGGCCTCTGTCCTCCAGGGGCTCCTGTGCTAAAATGGGGACCTGGAAGGCGGGCGTCAGCAAACGTTCCGGGAAGGCCTGCAGAACAGCTGGGGCCGAACCTGTGTGCAGGAGGGCAGCTCACGAGCGCCTTTCTGGGGCCGGCTGGCCGCGGCTCGTCAAGCAGCGCCTCCACGCCTCGCCGCTGGCTCGTCCTCGGCACCAGCCCTAGGGGCTCCCCGAGCTGGGCTCTCGGGCCTGACTCTCTGTCTGCGCGCGGGGCCTCAGCTCTTTGTTCTGCTGCCCTGAATTACTCACACCCTCCAGACTGCTTGGGCTCCTGCATGTGGAGGGGGAGGCGGGCGGACAGTGGGAGGGGGGCCGGCCTCCCCTGGCCTCCGCGGGCGGGGCTGGGCGATTTCCAGGCGAGCGGGCCGGGCGCAGAGGGGGCGTGGCAGGCCTCCGCCGCCCCTGAGGGGCTCGAGGCTTGCTGGCTCCTTCTCGTCCTTCCTGTGTCCTGCCCTGAATCAGCGTTTTGAGAAGTGGAAAGGAGACGGGCAGAGGCCCCACCCTGTGTGTCACGGAGAAGCGTCACTGATGGACGTCTCCGGTCCCCAAGCCCTGACGACAGGACCCACATGCCTCGGGGGGTGAAAACCTTGTCTCGCTCCCAGGGCTCAGCACACGATGGGCACCTCTCAGGGCGTCTGGAAGGATTTGTTCTGCTGGACTGGAGGACTGACTCCCTCCAGGTTTGACCTGCGTTTTGAAAGCTGGTTGCCGACCTGACTGGCGTTGCCCTTGGGGTCCTGTGGTCCTGGGAGCACACCTGTCATTCATTCGTCAGATGCCCCCTGAGCACCTACTATGTGCAGGCCCAGGGTGGGTCCCGGGCCTTGGCGCACGTGCAGGTCCCCCACGCTGTTGTCTAGGGGCGCAGAGCACAGACGCTGCCGCTGGACTGACGGATGCGCTCCCGCAGGAGAGGCAGCTGCCCACGTGAACGGTGGGGGCAGACGCGCCAGGCGCAGGGACAGCCGGCGCAAGGGCGTGAGGCTTCAGCCACGCGACCTGGAAGTGGGCGCCTGCGCCAACACGGGCAGTCGTCCCTCGACCGCGTGGCCTTGTGGCTCTGAGACGGGTGCGCTCTGGCCGTCGCTCACTCTGGTCCGTGAGGCTGGCCTGGGAGCACAGCGAGGTGGTTGGCCCCCGGCCCGCCCTGAGGTCTGCGTGAAGTCAGCTGACTGCGCGACGCCGAGATAAGGTCATGAGCTCAAGGGCCCGGCCCGGAGTCCAGCACGCGGCGCTCAGCGGACAGGGGCCCCGGGGAGCAGCCAGCCAGGCCAGCCAGCCCAGCGGCCCACATCTCCTGGTCCCCGAGTCCCCACCGCTCGGCCCCAGCTGCAGCCCCTGCGCCCACGTCCGGCCCCAGCCTGGGTGCTTCCTGGAAGCTCGTGGCTCAGGGGTCGCCGGCAGTGATCCGAGTGGGTCCTGTTGGACCCCCTCCCCTCCACGGGCAGTGGTGCGGCCGCCATCACACGGTGTCCAGTGCTGGGGCAGGGATTTGACTGTGTCAGCTTAAGCTCCAGCATCTACCACCTTTTCCACCGCGCACAGAAAGGCCCTGGGTGTTAACTTTCTATGTCCCTTTTGAGTTCTTTTGGGAAGATGGCTCCTCTCGGAAGCCCGCGTTTGGGAGGAGAGCAAGAGGAGGTGCGGGTCTAAGAACGGGATGTTTGGATTACTCTAGGACTGTGCTCCTAGACCCACTAAGGGCTGGAAGAGGCTGCCAGAATTTTCCTGTTATTTTATTTCACTGTGGGTGAAACTGTCAGTTTTGCAAAACTGAAGCAGAGACTCGTGACACCGTCTGGAATTGTCTGTCTCTGGCTCCTGCGCAGGACTGAGGGTGCCCTGGGGACTGGCTGTCACATCTGGCCTGGAGCTCACCACCCCGGGTCTCCCCGCCCCGGGCGACGTTCCCGCCCGCCTTCCCCCGATGAGTGTGGGCGGACGGCCTCCCGGGAGGAAGGACACGGGAAAGCTCTTCCGGACACCACGTCTGCAGCCCCAGGTTCGCAGGCCAGGCCGTGGGAGAACTTTCCCCAAGCGTCTCCTCTCCCGGCCCCTCCCGCCGTAACGCCTGCCCCTCTGAGTGGCCGGACGCAGCCGCTGGTTTGTTCTTCGTTGCGGCCTGCCACGGCCAATTTAACGGGCACTGGCGCCCGCGTAAGGGAGACATGCAGTGGATGGGAGAGCCTGTCCTGCTGACTGAAGGAGGCGGCGGCGGGAGTCGGGAGCCTGGATGGAGGTGCCGAGCATCTCTGGGTCTCTGGCCTCGGGGGCGGCCCGGGGGTCTGGGCTGGAGCTAGTGGCACGGAACACGCTGCTCAGCAGATCCGAGAGCCCTGGGTGGGAGAAGCTGCCGCAGCGGGTGGGGCAGTCCCCCAGGAATGAGCCGAGACCTCAATAAGCAAAGACGAAACGACAGGAAGGCCCCGCACAGCAGCATTCTTGGCAACCTTGCTTCCAAGCCCGCAGCCGGCAGGGAACGATCACTAAGGAGGTGACCGTCTCTTTCCAGAGTCCGCTGTGGGCGCGGCCTGGGAGGCCACAGTCCTCGCTCTCGGGCCTGACTCGGGGAAGGACAAACGGCCCGAGTGGGGCGCCTGTGCTCTTCCTGGGGACTCTGGCCAGTTAGCAGACAGTGTGACCTCGCCCTGAGTTCCCCAAACGCGGCTCTTCCTTCAGTGGGAGCCCAAGGCTGGGTGGCCGGGACGGGGTCCCACCCCGGGTCTGCGGCTAGCGAGCTGCGCCAGCCTGCTCGGGTGTTAACTAGTCTCTGTGGCCCCACTGCCTTCGCCTGCTGGTGCCTTGCAGGGCAGCCAAGGACGACGGGAGTGCTCGAGGAAGACAGTTTTCACCAGGCGGGAGGGAGGGGTCTGAGGGGCCACAGGGCACTTCGCCCGGGGGATGGGCTCCCTGACGTCATCTGTGTGGCGCCTGCTGCTCCCACCAGCCCTCCCCCATCGGCAGCCCTCCCCTGCGGCCCGGCCCGTGTGCCCGGCGGGGTTTGGGGGCGGGTGCCGGACTGCAGCCTGAGCCCTGTGACTTCACGCCTGAGCCGTGCCCTGCTCCCTGTGCCAGCGCAGGGCTCAGACCTGGCTGGGAGGCCGGGGTGGCCAGGGCGGGGGGTGAGGTCTTTAACGCAGAAGTCCCCCTCGGGAGCAGGCAGCAGCCCCTCCCATTTCACCAAAGCGGAAACCAAAACTTGAAGTCAAGGGCGCATCCGGGCCGGCTCGCTGCCCCGTGTCTAAGCTTGGGTGAGCGCTTGGAAGTAGCCAGTGTGTGCCCGTCCACGCGCGTGCGCAGGTGTGCGTGTGCAGCGGGCAGCGGGACGGAGGCACATGGAGGAAAGGTCCCTCTGCCCCGCCTGCTGGCCACTCCCGGCGAGCGTGGAGCGGAGACGGACGCCAGCCCTCCGCCTTCCTTGGCCGGGGCCTCGCCTCCCGCCGCCGCGCTGCTCGGGCGGCAGCGGGGACTCACCCGCGCCCGGGCCGGGGCCGCAGGGCGGGCCCGGATCCTTGCCCACCGTTCTGGCACCTTCCGCTGCCTGTTGCGTGATGATGAATGAGCGTCTGGTGACCCACCGGCTGGAGGACGGGCCCTGCGCGCAGACGACCGTCAGCCCAGGGCAGGGGGAGGGCTGTGGGGCTCCGGTCAGCGCGGCCTGCGCTGGCTCCCTGGTGGGCCTCTGCTCGGAGGAGGTGAGGTGCCACGTGGGGCCAAGGGTCTGCCCCAAGCGGGCCCCTCCTGGCTTTAGAGTCCTGGATTCGGCATTCTGTCCAGAACAACAAAGAATGGCCTCGGGGAGACACAGGGTCCCGAGGCCACTTACATCTCTGCTGACCTGACAAAGTCGGGGAAGGCAAAAGTCCCACTCAGATGGAATAACTACCCCGGGGTGAGACCTCGCGAGCACAGGGACGTGGCAGCACTGGACACAGCCTTTCAAGAGCACTTTAAGAGGCAATGGCCCGAGTGCCCGCCTCACAGAGGCCGTGAATGTCCACCTACAGGCAAACTGATGGGAATTTATGCAAATGGAAGGATTTCCAGCAACACAGACTCACTAAGAGAAGAGCCCGAGGTGGGGCCCCGAGGGCGTGGGACGCTCGGCCTTGCTGGGGCAGCCGGGCCGTGCTGGGGCAGCGGGGCAGCCTTCTGGAAGAAGGTAAAGCTGGACCCGCACCTCACACGGCACAAACCCCAAAGGCGCTGAGGGAGACGCCAGAGGAACGCAGCCGTGACCGTCCCAGCTGTGACTCCCCGGCCAGAAGCGCTGGCACGGAGGCAATTCTGAACACGTTTGAAAACTCCCACTGTCACCACTGTCCAGAAAAGATCGACAAACCGCACGATGTTTGCCACTCACAGAATCACAGACAAGGGCTGACTTCCCACGGGTGCAGGGAGCTCCGAACATTGATATGGGAGAAAAATCTCAACAGCTGAGCAGGGAGAAAACAGGCCAGAGCTCCGAGCTGAGAGGCCCAGAGAGGCCCCGCCAGCGGCCCAGAGGCACGCGAGAGACGCCGTCCTGGCTCTTCATCGGAGACGGGAAGACTCAAGGAGCTCGGGGACACCGCGTCTTACCTCCCAGGCTGGAAACCCCCCAAAGACGCCCCGGGCACTCCGGGAAGCCGGCGCTCCGGCAGGCTGCTGGAAGGAGGCAAACTCAAACCCCGTCGGGCAGAAGGACAGAGCGCTGGCCCTTAGACCCTTTATTCCAAAGACACACACCACGTGCAGCCTCAGGGTGATTTTACACAGGCTGTTCACAGCGGCGTGGCTGTCAAGACCAGACTGTTAGAAACGACCCAAATACATGCCGTGGGGTGCCGGTTACACACACCACGCCACTCTGCACAGGGGACGAGCACAAAGCGACGAAAAGGAAGGGCTCCGTGTCCCTAATGTCACCTTCAGGGAAAGTTATGTGAAAACGGCAAGATGCAGAGTAACACACAAGTGGGGCGAGGGCACTACTTGCTACCTCTCATTGCTGGTTTATTCTTGTAGCCTGTGAAAATCATCTGTAACAGTGGATTTATTAAAATAAAATCTTGCCACAGGAGACCCTTTGAGAAACAGTTCACCCACAGGGCACCACATGGAGGTGGTTCTCACGGGGGCTTCTCCTCGGTGCCACAGGTTTGGGCCATCAAGGAGGGGATATCCTATCAGCTGGTGAGCAGACAGGCCCCTTGGCAACCAGCAAGAGTTGCCTGGGTCTGGTGACGCACAGCATCAGATGGACCATCCGGCTGCGCGCTCCTGGGGCCGAGGGGCAGCCCCGTCCAGTGCGTCCGAGGATTCAGCCTCACTCTTCACGGGCCAGCACCCCCATGGCCACCTCCTCCAGATCTTGCTTCTTTCAGTGACAGGTGGCACGTCTTCCTGGGCCCCACCTACACAGACGTCTGGGCAAGGGTTCGACCCCAGCCCCCGCCCTCCCAAATCCTCGCTCCAGCCCCCTGACAAACCCCTAGGCGAAGGGCTGTCCTAGCTGAGGACGGGGAGCCTGGTGCCTCCTGCACAGAGCGGTGTGAGGTCATGGCGGGCGGGGGCTAACATCGGCTTCTCAGTGGTGCCCGTGCCCGTCTTTACCACTTGCAGTCTTCAAATGGAATTCCGTGAAATGGTCCGATAAAGACGACATCCTGGTGGCGGGGAGGGTGGAGCTCAGGGGGAGAGCGCATGCCTAGCACGCACGAGGTCCTGGGCTCAGTCCCCAGCACCTCCATTTATAACTGACTAACAAAGTCTGATTACCTCCCCCATCCCGGCAAATAAAGGACAACGACCGACCCCCCACCGGGGCCTGCCCAGACACCTGGAATCACCGCCATCCTCTCCTTTCTCGCAGACGGAGCCTGGCGCCTGCCCAGAGACCCTGCGATTCCCAAGAACCCGAGCTGTTCCTCCTTCCTGGTGGCCTGTGAGAGCTTGGTCGCCCTCAGCGCACGGCTTCCATGAACTCTGCACGGGCGTCGGGACTCCAGGGACCAGAGGAGACCTCTGTGGGCAGTGGTGGGGGGGCAGGTCACCCGCCCCCGCCTCCCTCAAGAAGACCCCCGCGGAAACTAGGCACGCAGGGCTGGGAGTCTGGTGCTCTGGCCTCTGGGACTCCCCAGAGAACTGCTGGGTTTTGCTTCCAAACCAAACTTTTAATAAAGAAAATTCATCTACAGGTGCTCTGCCATCAGCCGATACATCCAGTTCCTGGAGTTCCGGGAGATTTAGTGGCAGGGTGGTGGTTTTATTTGCTCTCTGGTTGGAACCATTTTTCTTGCGTATTTAATATCCTGGAGGAGTACGTCCCGCAGCGAATCCACAGTCTGAGGGTGCAAATCCGTTCTGAACCTATCAGGCCACTGTTTTGTCTTCTGGTGACTGGAAGCAGGCGTTTGTGTATTTGCTGTTTCCTGGGTCATTAGGGGAAATTAGGAAGCAGCCGGCCCACAACTGCAGCTGCAGCTGCGAAACAACCCCGGCCTGCGGTCCTTCTACCGCGATGCAGGCGGGGTGGCTGGGCGAGGGGAAGTCCGTGGCTTCCTGGAGTGTCTTACTGAAGTCAGAGTCTCCCGTCGGCCCGGTGAGGGCTTTGTGTGCGGGCTCAGTCCAAGGGACTTGCGGACGTGAAAGCATGGAAAGGCCTCCCACTTAGGAAAGTTTCAGTGGCGCCCGCGTCCTGCGCGCGCCCTCTTGCCTGGGGAGGGCTTCCAGCTAATGAGGATCTCATGAGGGATTGGGTGTCTCCCGTGCTGCCCCCTTCTCTCCTCCTCAGGGCTCAGGGCTTGGCACATCCAGCCCTCCCGGGGGCAGGAGAATCAGCTGCTGGGAAGAAGGGTGGCCCAGAGCCTGGGCGATGGAGGGAGGACGCGGGGAAGGCAGGAGGCAGCACTGATTCCTCCCTGGAGATGGGGGATGGGAAGCGTCCAGAAGGCGGGGAGCTCTGAGCTGGGGGGGGCAGGAAGGCTGGTGGGGGGCGCAGGTGAGGACACTGAGGGGCTCAGAGTGCAGTGTGCTTGGAGGTGGAGACCCACTTGGGGAGTTCGGGTGAGCGCAGGGGAGCGGGCAGAGGGGAAGGTTTAAGGTGCGATGGGGTCAGAGGTGGCCGGTGCCAGGCACAAGGTGGCCCTCCCCGGCCCCCGCCCCCGCAGTACAGTGCAGTCCTGCGTGGCCAGTGATGGGGGTCGAGGGCCCGGTGTGCGGTAGAGGGTAGAGACGTGGCCCCTGGGATAGGTGGGGAGGGGGTCCCAGGAGTGGCCAGGCAGGCGCCCCTCCCCCGCGACAAGTGGGGAGCAGCTGGCCAACACCCCCAGCGCCTTCCCAGAGTCCTCCTGTGTCTCCCTCCCTCCCCACCCAGTGGTTCAGGGCCCACCCGATTTCTCGGCTCTCACGGGGGAAGCTGACCGCCATCCAGGGAACTACCCAGGTGAGCCCGGCTGTGGGTGAAACCTGGCCAGTGGACATCTGCTGCTTCAGGGTGTTACTCCTGGGGGGGCCGGGGAGCCTCTGCCCTATTCTTCATCCTACATTTCCCCAAAGATTGGCCGGGGCCGGATCACAAGGGCCACTGTGAGTAAGCCAGCATGGTCCCCACACCCGCAGCTGCCTGCTGCCCCGCCGGCTCCACATCTCAGCGGCTCCAGCCTCCGAGGGGCCCCGGGGACCAGAGTCGGACGTTCTCAGATGATCTCAGGTGGACACTGCGCAACCCAGCATTGTGACCACAGCTGCGCCCCACCTGAGTCCCGCCTGGTACCTGCCCAGCCTCTGTCCAGGACAGGGCACGGGACTCGGGGAGGCCCCCTAGGAGCACGTCAGCACCTTTGCTTGCTGGCGTGTGTGTGGTGCCCACTGGGCCAACCTCACGGGGGCAGCTGGCTGTTGCCCTGCTGCCCACCTGCCAAGGAGGCCCGCGGCCCCGAGCAGAGGGGAGGGTGGGGAGGGCAGTGGGCAGCCCCCACATGCCAGGCCCGGCCTCGGCCTCCAGTGCTAAGGCCAGTCCTGACTCCTTCTCATGAAGAGAGTTACTTTGACCGGTTCCTTCTCTTGCCACACAGGCTCCCAGGCCTCGAAAGGCTCCGTCCTGCAGAGACCCCCCACCGGTCTTCTCAGAGGCGGGGCCAACAGCAGCGGCAGGCCCGGTGTGCTTGCCTGAGCTCCTCTGGCCTGTGAGGTTCTCCACGTCCAAGGCCCAGAGGCCCAGACCCTAGACGGGGCTGGCCGCTCACTCCCTCACCCCAGGGCCCCTAGAGGGTGAAGTGGCCAGAGGGGCTCTGGGTCCCCCCAGCCCGCCTGTCCCAGACGCCCTCCAGCTGTGACCTGGAGGAGCTGGGGGTGGGGTTCCCAGTGGCATAGTCCTGGATTCAGACTCACCCAGCGGGGAGGGGACCTCCAAGCCGCTTCTCCGGCTCTGACTTTCGGGGGATGGGCCTTAGAGACCCCGTGGGGCTTGAGTCCAGACTGTGCCCCTTCGTCCCCGTCTGAGGGCGGCACGTGCACGCTGGACTACGTCTGCAGGGATCTGAAGTCTCGCTCCTTTTAAAAGCTTCAGAAACGACAAATGAGGCCAACGCATCTCCTAGTATTTTTATTGTTCCTCAGATAACCAGATAGGACAAAGCTGCTCTCTGTTTTACTTAAAAAACATCCTCTCCGCCTATGGTTGCCCTCAGGAGCACTTCCTTCCTGCTGGAAACGAAGCCCCGTCGATGGGCCCTTCTCATCCGAGGTTACATCATTCAGGTAATTTAACAGGAAGAGGATACCGCCTTTAGCTGTCATCCACACGAACGTGGTCGCCCCGCTGGGAGGGTAAACACTGACGTGTGTTTTTTTCTTCTTCTTCTTAGAAACAAAAACCATTCACTTATCAATCCAAACTACGGCATTGCATCTACAACATTCATGGCATGAACTAATTGTACAACTCACCACCTGGAGGAAACGACAGAAGGACGTGGTGCGATGGGCCTACGGGGCACTCGGAGTCACACGGCGGGGCGCACACCTGTCCGCCCCGCACACGCCGGCCACCGCTCGGCGGGACGAGACTCGGGGCCACAGCTACTTGGAGTCTTGGCACAGTTAATCTAAGACACAACACACGGTCGAGGGACAGCAGTGGTGGTGGGATGCGGGCGACACTAGCCTACAGCGCCCCTCCGAGGCCGAGCGGGGCCGGGCGGGGGGGTCTCAGGGAGACACGACACTATGTCCATCGAGCTGACCATGATCTACGGACAAGTCCATGCGAGCCTAACTGTGGGTTGTTCTCGGCGAGGATTGGCCAACAGTCATCGCCTTGCTTCTTTAGTACGTTCATTGACCAGAAAGGGGGCCAGGGAGCCCTGGACTGCAGTTCCAGCTGCAAACACGGGGACTTCCTCCCACACCGGCTGCCCTCCGGCTGGGGCTGGAGACACACGGCGGCAACGCCACCCTGCGACGCCGGAGTCCACGTCGCTGATGATGTTTCAAAGTTAGCACTGTTCGTCTGGCTCGGACTGCTCCGGCAGCTGCGTCACAGGCGTTTCCACGTGGGCGAGGACGCGGCCCCGTGGGACTACAGCTCGTCAGCCCGCACGACGTGGAAGAGGGTGACGTTGTAGAGGACCTGGTGGCCGTTGTTCCAGGCGTACAGGGCGCGGTCCTTGGGGTTGTAGTCCAGCATGGAGATGTGGGAGTACCTGTTCTGAAAGGGGATGTCGATGTACTCGTAGGTGGAGGCATTGGTCTGGTAGGCGTAGTGCACCTTGGTGCCCCCCGAGTAGCCGTTGGTGACGTAGAGGGTCCCGCAGATGATGAAGGCCTCGCCGGCGCTGCGCTTGGGGTAGCTGGTGTTCCAGGTCTGCAGCACCTGCAGGGAGACGGGGTCCAGCTTGCTGACCACAATGTTGCCGGCGTTCTGGTTGGTGGCGTAGACGGCCCACAGCCCGTTCTCGTCCGCCATGAGGTCGATGTCCGAGTGGCCACCCCAGGCGTAGTGGTACATGTTGTTGTAGCCGGCGTAGTCCAGGCTGCGTGTCTTGAGGATGGTCTCCGTCTTCAGGTCGAACCTGATGACGATGTGACTCTGGAACTTGTTGAAGTAGATGGAGCCGTTGTAGACCACCTGCCCCGTGCCGGACCAGGGGTGCGGGAGGCGGTGGGACGTGAAGTTGTCCGTGGTCATGAAGTCCAGCATCGACTTGTACTCGCGGACAAAGCGGTTGTTGTGGTAGCCGTCCATGTACCAGACCTGCGGGGAGAGCGGAGCCGTCAGCGCTTCGGAGGGAGGGGCCCCGCCCGGGCAGGCGCTGGAAGGGCCAGGGGAGACTAAGGCTGAGCAGGGCCGTGTCCTCCTGCAAAGCCGCCTTTCCTCAGGGGACGGGACTGTCTCCTCACCAGAGGACAAAGCCTCCAATCTGGACAAAGGCTGGGTGGGGACACCGTGCCGACGGGTGTGGGAGCTGACAGCCCAGCACCGACTGGCCCACAGCCACCCCCACAGGCCCCCAAATAGAGCGTCTCTTTGGGGTGCCCCCAGGCTGTGGGTGAGCGGGCACGGCTGGTTGCTCACTGCTCTCCCCGGCGAGGGCACACGGCTGGTGTGCAAGGTACGTGGGGGGTGGGCACTCCACCAGCGGGTGACACCGCCGTCCAGCAGGACGCTGCTGCCAAGGGCACGGCTGCCTGCACCCGGATGAGGACAAGCGCCCAGCACCGGAAAGTCTGCGTGGATGACCATTAGCGAGGTCGCCCGGAAGGGACAACGCCCCACACCCAAGGCGGGGCGAGCATCAGGCCTCCCCTGTCAGCCAGGCAGTCACAGTGGGCGGTCTGGCGAGCAGACCCTCATTAACTTGGCATTTGGGGAAACTTCGAGGGTAACCCCTCCTTGTCACGCCCAGTCTGGGGGTGCCTCTCCCCAAGGAGCGTGGGTTCCAGAGGCTCTGATCGTCCAAACCAACCACGAGGCCCACGTCTGGGCCCACAGAGGAAGGGGCTCCGACAATCGCTTAGGTGCCGGCTGACTCGAAAGCCGTCTAGACCTCGCACAGAACGCTTTAGTCACTTTCAACCAATGTGGGAGCAAAGGAGAAGGCAGCGCGGCCAGTCAGAGGGAAACCTGGGCTGAAGCCGCCCCAGCGCGTCCGCCCGGCAGTGAGACGGCCGCCTCCTCCGCCGGGGGCTCTGGCTGCAGCAGAGGTTAGGGGTGGGGGCTTCCAGATGCCGAGCTACACGTGCGGTTAAACGGGAAAATAATCCTGTAACCTTGTTCCCGAGGCGCCGTTCAGACGCTCAGAGACATGTGCTTTTTGTGTTTTAACACGATTTGTAAAAAAAACTAGGTCTCGTGAGGCTTTTACTGTCTTTAGCCTCCCTCAGACCAGCCCCCAGCGATGGGGGTCACGGGGCAGAACGGGGCAGGTGCGGTGCTGGGGGTGTCGGGGGTGCGCGGTGCTGTGCGGGCCTCCCCGGCACGCTCAACTTGGTCGCCTCCTGGACGGGGGGCTCACTGCTTCTCTCAAGACCCAGCTCACGTGGCACCCCCTCTGCACCCTGTCGGGAAGGAACGGCCTCGCCCTCAGCGGGAGGAATGTGTTCCCACGTCTGGCTCCCCCCCAGTGGGCCTTCGATGGTGGAGACCCTGCTGGGGCTGCTGGGAAGCTGCTTAAAGGGAGCCCTTAGCCGACCGACCGGGCGAGAGGGGAGGCGGGGGGCAGTCCTCGCCAGAGACGTCACTGGGGAGTGAGGGTTGAAAAGGGGGCCCCAAGACTGTCCCTGCTCGCACAGAGAAAAGACCGGAAGGGGCACTCGCGTGCACCGAGCGGTGCGGACTCTGGGCTGCCCTCCGGCCACACCGAACGGTGTGCCTGCGGATTTCGGTAATTTAACCTTCCGGAGCGGGGATTCGGTAGGAAACGTATAAAATGCCTGGGTGACTCTGACACTGCGCGAATGGTCGGGAAGGACTTCCAGACACTCCGCTAAGCTCCCTGCTGTCTGTGAAACGGTTGCGTTTCAGTGACGAGACAGCTTCCTCCGAAGCACGGGTTTCCTGGGGGCCAGGGGCTCCCTCTCCGACGCCGGACGTGTGACGTGTGTGGGCCTGGGACTTCCGCGGTGGGAGCAGGCCAGTGGGAGGCCTGGCGGGCGCCGGAGCCGGCAGGGTCCGCAGTCAGGTCGGGGACCCCCCCGGGGGAGCGGCACAGCCTGGGGGCACGAGGGCCTGGCTTCTGGCGTCTGGGTGCCCCCGGGACCACGTGGGCCTGCCACCGCTGAGGGATGGCCACTTCTGGGCAGGGTGGAGGACCCAGGAGCCCCGCACACTGCCCAGCACACAGCTGGTGCTCAATAAATGAGCTAACCTGGTTCTAACAGTTCAGCACAGAGGCAGGGGACCGAAAAGCCCCTTCGAGGGCTCCCCCACTGGGGTCCACGGCAACTCCCCCCCGCCCCCGTTTGGCCACACCCCCGTTACCTCGCCTCCCGCCCCGTGGCCGCCTTCACGGAACCCAATATCGATTCTTTCCTTTCTGAAGCCAGTTATTGGTCTCCTGTGTGTGTGTGTGTGCGTGTGATCAAAATTGGATGGAAGCACGGAAAAGATCAAAACAAAACAAAACAGCGCTCTTCCAGATCGATGGCGGGGCCTGGGGACAGGCCCCTTTTGCTGCGCTCACAGCTTGGGACAGGGCTGCCAACTGCCCAAAGGCTCGGAGCCGGCCGGCCCCCAGGTCCCCGGCCAGAGAGCTGGGTCCCTCCCTCTCCCCATGCAGTTGGCCCCCACCAGGGAGGCCTCCCCCTCCCGCCTCCCACCACCCGGGCCCCCTTTCCTGGAGGGTGATCAAGTCATCAGGCAGAAGAGAGACAGGTGCTTTCCTAAGGCATCCATCACCGCCTCGAAGGCCTCGCCCACCTGCACCCTCACTGCCCAGGAGCCCTGCTGCTCGGTGTCTGAGACAGCACTGTCGGACGGACGCTCACCGCAACAGAGGAGGCTGACACGGAAGTGGGGACCGAGGGTGCACGGGCGGTGAGAGACTGGGGTGAAACACTCCAGACCGGGGTTCGTCCTCGGCAGCACGCACCAAGGGCACGAATCCCGATGGGCCTGCTGTGTTTCTGGGGGATGTGTGTGGTGGGGCAAGCAGGTTGCAGGCAGGAGGTGGGGAGAGGGCAGTGGAAGGGGACGGATTCAGCAGACTCGGCTCAGAATGGTTAATAAGACCATTGATCGGCCTTTCCGGAGAGCTCGGGCGGGTCACGTGACCCTGCTCGCCCTGGGCTTTCTCATTAGCACAGCAGAGCCCACTCCGATGCCCGGGCTGGAGGGTGGCTGTGGGACCACACCAGGAGAGGCACGCGGCGCTCCACTGAGGGCTGGGCGCACGCACAGCTGCCTCGTGGGCACCGACGTGGCTATTCCAGGATAAACACAGAACGCGCCCCACAGGCACACAGGACTGCGCCCAGGGCCTGCTGACATGGTCTGGCCGTCACGCCTGTATTACTGTCATTACCACCCACATCTGCGGCAAGGGCTCGCTGTAAGGGAACTCGGGCCAGACGTGGGATTTTCCAGGTGGGACGCGGATGAAACTGAAGACCAGCCGGGGTAATCACTGGTCAATTAAATTGTTAATTGGTAATTAATGCGTAATTAATTGGCCAATTGAATTGTTAGAAAACTTCCAAGCACCAGCTAGCTGTCACGATTCAGAAAACAAAACAAGCACAAATTTCACCCCGAAATACCCCAGCCCGGTCGTCTCTGGGGTTTGCCGCCTGCAGCCAGTGGCTCCCGGTCTCTGCCGGCCAACGCGGGCCGAGCTCTGAGAGGAGGCTGGGGGCCTGCTAGGGGTGGTGGAGCCGGGGCCTCTTCCCCGGGAGGAGAGGGTGGTGCCACCCCCGTTCTAACTAGAGGCCATCACTTCCTTCTAAAGGATGCGGGTGGGGCAGGGGGAGGCACCGAGATCAGAAAACTCAAGATCCATTCCCGTGAGAATTCTCCAGACGCGGCTCAGAGGCGCTTGATCTGCTAAGCGGCTTTTCCCACCTGCCCGGGGGAGCAGCTGTGTTGTTTTAAGAGTTTATTAAGAGGCTGGCTAAGAAAGGCCCCGGAGTGCTGATGGTCGCCATGGGTGCTGGCGGCCAGGCTGGTGGACCAGCGAGGGGCGGCGAAGCCCGAAGCTCCTGTCCTCCGAGAACCAGGGCCCTGGGCGTGCAGAGCCGCCCTTCGGCGAAATGCTCCCAAAGGATGCTGTGGTGACGGGCGTGGTCCCCTGCCAGGCGGCCGAGCGCCGCCGAGCGCCAGCCAGCCAGCCTGCCCCTGCCCCCCACACCCCCAAGGGACGCCAGCAACAGAGCCAGGCCCCCCCACTCCGATCAAGGCAGACGTGCCTCTGGGCTCCTTTTTTTCTGAGTTTTACCCCGGGGGAAACGTCTACGAAAAAAAGAACGGGGCTTTTTTCCTAAATCAAAAAAGAACACGAGATTCCATCAGCCATGAAAGGAAAGGCAAACGAAACACAAATGAGAAGTCATTAAGACGAGGTGCGGGGGCAGGGCTGCGCGCTGGGGAGGTTTCAGCCCAGCGGCAGCCTCTGGGCGACCGGGACAGAGCCACACCTGGGGAAGGGCGCCCCGGGCTCCCCCCACCCGTCGCTGCCACCGTCATCCTCGTGTGGAACCCGCTGCCCCGCCTGCCGTCTGTGACTTGGGTTCGGGCAGGGACCTCAGCAAGGGACCTGGGACAAACCTCTGGGGGCACCAAGCTTCGCTCGTCCACAGCCTCCCCAGCTCAACCCAAACGACCCCAGACCAGGCCCGACGAAGGGGGCGCTTACCCTGTTATCGCCTTCTGGGGCCAGTGGGTCCGTCATCCAGGACCCAAACCTCGAGCCGGAGGTCTTGACGGTCACCGGGTCACTTATGCCAGTCAGCTTGCCACACGCTGGAAGACAGGACACAGCCCAGGGGAGTGAGCACCCTGGTCCAGCCCGGCGCCTGCCCTGCTCTTCCCAAGACACCCCCAGCCCCAAGCAGAGAGCAAGGGGGCCAGGCAGCAGCGCGAGGGAAGGGCCTCCCGGGCCTGGGGGCGGTGGGGGGCGGAGCTGCACCTCCGGGGAAGGGGGCAGTCAGCCTCCCCAAGACTCAGTTTCCTCCTCTGGGAATTGGGGCAGCGGCAGCTGGACCTCCTAGAGCTGCTGGGTAAGAGGCCGCCCTGGGCATGAGGCGCGTGAGGCTGGACTCATTGGGCACGAGGCGCGTGAGGCTGGACTCATCTCAAGAAGCGACTCCGGGACTGGCGCCCTGCACGACACGGGGCTCAGCGCCCTGCGCCCCTCCAGCAGCTAGAGCCAGGCTGGGAGGAAGGCCGCCTTCCCACGGGAGGACCTGTGAGCTTCCCCGCAGGGTGAGGGCCCCCTTCTGCCCGGAGGAGGAGCCCAGGGGCTGGAGGCTGGGATTTAAGAGCACGGAGCGTGGGTGGGGACGCCAGCGCCCTCCCACCTCACAGGCGGAGGCTGGGACACACTCGGGGCCGCACCGCCACTCAGGCAGGGCTGAGGCCAGGGCCCACACTCCCGACTCAGCCCGGCGCCCTTCCCACAGCCCCGTGGGCCTCCGGCTGCCCCCCCCCGCCCCCGGCCGGGGGTGGCCAGAGAGCCAAGCAGGAACCCCCTCCTGCCACCTGGACGCCAGCCTGCGTGCACAGCGCCCGCAGCCTTCCGGAATAGATAACCCCAGCCAGCCTCAGAGGGGCAGTGCTCCCGAGCCCAGGAGCTGACCCGCCCCTCGGGCAGGAAGCGGGCGCTGCTCGGAGGACAGGTCTCTGCGATGACCCCCCTGCCCCGGGCCAGGCCGGCTCTGCCAGACTGCCCCGTCTGAGCTTCTGTGCACGGCCGGCTGTGAAGTTCAGGGGAGAGTGCCGGTGACTTAGCCCAGGGACCGCGACTTGGACAGGAAAATCCCGCGGAGGACCCCCGGCCAGGCCCGGGAGGGCCACGCCCGCCTCTCCAGCCTCCTCCAGCTCCAAGTGGGGCGAGGCAACGCATCAGCATCACTGAACGAGTCCAGGGAGGGACCCTCGACCCGGCCCTGACCAGCGCCTGGCGCTGCCGCGCTGTGGTGGCGGGAGAGCCCGCATGGGCAACGCGGGGCTCTGGGCAGGGACGAGGAGCCGGCTGTAAGCAGAAGAAACGCGGCTTTACGCCCAAATTCTCATCGAGTCATGCTGCCCCGCTCCCCCAGGCTGCTGCCGCTGGCCCAGATTTGAAAAAAGCAAACAAGAACCAAAAACGAAGCCTCCACTACTTTTAGGGTCCCATCCCTTCCCCGTGTGTGTCTGGCTCGTTCCCCTCTCAGAAGGACTCACGCACTTTCCCACCTAAATCCCGTCCCCTCCCGGCCTGAGGCTCCCCGGCAGCCCATGGGTGGGGCGGGCAGGTGAGTCCGCAGACAGGACGCGGCCCCTGCGGAGCGCACGTCTGCCCGCCCCGCCCACAGCACCCCCAGCCCGTGAGGCGCGGCAGAGACAAGCGGGACGGACGTTGCGTCCAGGGCAGCTGGCGTCTACTGCGACTGGAAGGAAGGAAGCGCGGGCGGGTTTCTGGAAATCTCGTGGGAACGTGGCTGCCCACGAGAGCCCCAGACCACGCTTTCATCCCACGATGGTCCTGGGGCTTCCAGGTGGGGTTCCCTGAGGGTCCCGTCGGGAGGAGGGCCCCCTCACAGCACTCTCGTTGTTCCTATGACCCCGGGGAGTGGCCTCTGGGCTGCCCCTGGGGGACAGCAGGCCCTCCGCACTGGATGGGAACTGGGAGGAGCTATTAGGGGCCGTCTCGCACCAGCAACAGCCCTCTCCCTGCCGCCGGGAGGCCAGCGCCCACTAAGATGGCCAAGTGTCCCGTGCGGGGCCTCCCCGCCGCTGAGGTCCTTTGGCCGCCTGGAAGGACAAGCCCAAAGGTGCCATGGCCCCAAGGCTGTCAAGGTTCGGGAGCTGGGTGGGACCCCTGCTGGTCTGCATCGCAGACACATCTCCCAGTGGGACGCCCGCTCTCGCCAACGCCCTATCCCAGCCGGCAGCGTCCACACCTGACCTGCGATGAGCGCCCCCCACGGAGACAGACGCAGAAGGCGCAGGTGGCGGGTGGACCCCCACGGCTCTTCTGCCTCCACACCTTCGCTCAGGCCAACCCCTCACCGGGGCGCCGTCAACACCCCCCGCCCGCCTGCCCGCCTGTCTTCTGTGCCTGGTCCCACACTCATGTCTCTGCAGAGCCCCCTCCCTTCTGAACGGCCCGCACCCTGGCACCCTGCCTCCCTGCCTCAGGCTGGGCCCTCAGCCCCCAGGGCGGACGGGCGTCTGGCTCTCACCGCCCCAGGCGGGACGCCGTGGCACTCGCTCGTCACCTGCACCCCCCCACCCCACCAACACGGCTAGCCTGGGGAGCGGCCCAAAGGCATGAACGGACAAACGGGAGGATGACTCCTCTCTCAGGTCCTGAGAGATGAAATTATCCATCTCTCGGAAAACCCTGCTTGGCTTCGCATCCTGGTGGAGGGCCTGGGGAGGGGGGACAGGGTGCCTCTGCGGAGCACGGCCTAGATGGAGGGCTGCCTTATCTGCACAGGGGGCCTCACGTCTGAGGTGGCCGTGGGGGTTAAGCAGTTAACGGGGGGGAGCCTTAGCAGGATGCCCGACGCAGAGGAAGTGCCGGCAAGGGCCAGCAGCCACCAGCAGCACCGGGGACTCGCCCTGAGACTGTGGCCAAGTCCAGGCCAGGGGCTGCGCTGGACGGTCCCACTGCGTCCAGGAGAAGGAGACCCAGTCTGCGGGCGGGGGTGGGGGGGGTTCTGCAGCGGCCCCGCCCCGCCCCGGGGTCTCCCACTCCCTCCCCTGCCTGAGGGGCTAAGCCCGCCCTCCCCCGGCCCTTGGAGGGAGCCCTAAAACCACGGGTTAGAGCTGGCAGAGGAGGCCCAGCTGGCCCGGGAGCCCCCCGTCAACCTCCCGGCTGCGGGCTCAGCTCTCCGCTGGGGCTGGAGGCTGCCCGCCCTGCCTGAGTCAGGGAGCTATTTTTGGTTCTCAGTCCAGACTGGTTCTGCCAAGACCTCGGGAATTGACAGGGTCTGAAAAAGCCCCGAGGCAGAGCTGCGAGGCGGAGTCTTGGCGCATTTAGTTCGGGAAAGTGTCCCTCTCTTGTCACGAGTGCTCAGGATTCTTGTCCAGGGAAGGGAGGGGAGGGCAGAGGCCAGCAGGTGCCCAGCAGAGGAGGCTGGGCTCCCACACAGCTCAGCCAGCTGGGAGGGCCTGAGCCTAGCAGGCTGGGGTGGGTCTCGGGGGGGCCGCCCGCCGAGCTGGCTGGGAGCGTGGACAAAGCAGGGCCCCTGCGGCTGAAGTCACCTGCCTCTTGCTGTTCCTAGAAGGAGGCCATGTCTGAACGACAGCCCAGGTGATCTCCCAAAGGGGCCTGGAGTGACATGCCCACGGAGCACGCAGGCCAGAGACCAGACTGAGGGGGCTGAGTGCCCCACAGCAGGCGGACTGGTCCTGGGACTGCCTGGCCTCCGGGCGCATCTCCCTTGGCCCCGGCTTTTGCCCCTTAAAGACTAGGGACAGTTAAGCCGGAAGAGTTTGCAAAGCTGGCAGCTTAGACAGACTAACGTCCCTGCAGACGAAGCGACCCGGCGGGCAGCAGCCTCCCTGCACACAGGCCGCACGACCAGGCCCAGGCCGGTTGGAGACCTCTCGCCATGCGAAACCCCGAGCACTACCGGGAAGGAACCCAGAGGGCCTGCCTGATGCCTGCCGGGACCCCCCGAGGCCGTGCCGTGAGCAGCACTTGGACTTGGGTTCCCTGCCTCTCTGCTATTCTATGCGTCCCCCGCAGACAGAGACTGAGGCACCCTAAACTTCTCTCTCCATCCTGAATGCAAAACCCGCGTGTGCCAAGTCATCCACTATGCTCGGAAGCAGCTCACTCACCAGCTCCATCCAAGTCCCAGGGCGGAGGTAAGGGCCCCTCTCTCTGCCGCACTGACCCTTCCTGCGGAGGCTGTGAGCACTGGGGTCCCAGGACGGTCCAACCCGGGGAAGCCCTGAAATCAGCTGGCTTCCCGTGTCTTACAGACGAGAAAGCTGAGGCCTGACACTGACAGGCGTGTGCCATGCCCCGGCCAGGCGGCCGGGCCGAGTGGGGTTTTGTGCTGATCTTAAGTCTCCGGTGTAGGAGCTGGGCTGTGCTCTGCAGGCTCTCCGTGGGGTGACGGTAAAAGCTCAGGGGGACGGGGTCGCCGGGCAGCTCTGCTTCTCCCTCTCTCGGGAGCAGAGGAGCAGCGGAGGAGCCACGAGGACCTGCCTCCCGAGAGGACGCCCGGAGAGACAGCCCAGAGCCCAGTTCTAGAGCTCGGAGTTTCAGGTTCCAGTTCTGGCCGTCAGGAAAAAACATACAATCCCGTGGAGAGAGGGCTTCTGAAATGGAAGCAGGGAGCCAGCAGGACCAGCCATCCGTTTTTTTTCTCCCAGAGTGTGTTCTGGGGTCAGGAATCTCAGCAACATGGATTTGGGGACAAGGAGGGAACTGATCACGGCACCTCTGGGGAGCTGTGGAGGGACCCTCCCTGTCCTCACACCAGGGGCCAACCAGACGCTGCTCCCTAGACCAAGGCCTCTACCAGCCGGCCTCGGACCCGGGGGTGGGAGCGGGGGCGGGGAGGTGGGGGGGAAGGGCCCGCTGCCCCCCAGAATCTGCCGCCCCTTCAGACGTCCCCCCTACCCAGCCCTGCCCCAGGTGCACGTGCTGCCCTCCCCGTTTCCCGCTCATCCGCAACCTCCCTGCGAGGAGACTGCTGCTAAGATGGCAGTATTTGCACGGCCAAAATAAAGACTAAATCAGGCGGCCACAGGACGTCAGTTGGGTCTGTTACTGAGCTTGAACGGAAACCTAGGAAAAGGGAGAAACAGTGGCAGCTAAATCCCCCTACCGACCGGCGGACCGACTGACCCACCCACCTACCTACCATCCGTCGGCTTACCTCCCTCCCTCCCTCCCTATCCTGGCTGTCTCTCCATCTACCAATCACACCTGCCTATCTTTCCCTACTACCTATGTGCCTACGTGTCCGGCCACCTCCTACTCTGCGCCGGGCACAGTGCACAGCCCATGATGTGAGTAGTGTCCGTGGACTTGCACAGGGACCCCAGGGCACAGGGACCCCTATACCTTCCTTTTACAGATGAAGAGGTGGCTGAAATGCGAAGTGGTCAGTGTCTTGGGAGAGCCACATGGCCAGCGAGTGCCACTTACTATGTTAGGACACTGCCTCCCCCAGGCCGGGGGTTCTCCGTATGACATCCGCCCGAATCACCACTGGTTAAAGACAGATCCCGCCCACGGCCCCTGCAGACTCAGCGGGTCCATCTATAGGTCAAGGTCTTTCTGAAGAAGGAATTAAGCTCAGAGGTGAAACCCCACACTTACTCCAAAAATAGGCCAAGTTTGGACGGGAAGGCCGGGCGACCGGGAGGGGCGGCAGCCTCTCGGAAAGGCCCTTAGCTTGTCATCAGCTGTAACTCCTCACTCTGAATTTCCGTCTTGCTCCCTGAGCATTGGGAAGTGTGGAGGTTTAATCTTGGCTTCTCGCTAGTCTACATGGTCTGTCTACCAGGGAGGGGAAAGGCTGCTGTGGGGAAGTAAGTAGCAAAGGAATTCCCCTCCCTGGATTTCTCAGAGGCTGAGACACCCGGTGGGAGTGGCTGGAGGGTCTGGGGAGCTGAGGGGGGACCAGGGCCCTCCTGGGCAGAAGCCCAAAGACAGTGCCCAAGGAGGGTGGTCATACAGCAGCCCACCGTCGCGGACAAGCCCGAGAACCAGGACCATTCTGAGCGCTCCCACTGACTGCCGGATTGTCAAGATGGGAAGGGCTGGTAGAGACCGCCTGGCCCAGACCCCTCCGGGACAGTCCCAGGTCACCCAGCCCCGGGCACACCAGGACTTGGGCGCCGTGACCGCGTGTGACAGACCACGGCAGACGGCCCCTCACGTGACGCAGCCAGCGTGTACACATCACGACGGATTCGCTCTCACACGCCCGTCACTGTCCTCTCCGGGGCCGGGAGCTTCAAAGCTTACGCCTTTACTAGGGCACCTGGAACAGCACTAAAAATAACCCAGACCTGGGAACCTGCTGAAGCAGAAAGGCTGGCCGACTCCAGCTCCCTGCCCTTTGAACATTCTCTCCCTTCCACTGAACAGCACTGGGGATTCTTTTAGAAGTGTTTGTTCTTCGGGGGTGTTTTAAGTTTATAATAAGGCATTTGTAGTGTGTGTGTGTCGGGGGGGGCAGACAAAAAGGGATGAAGTTATTGTTCACTCCAGTGGGCATTTCGCAAAGGATTGTTCCTTCTCAGGGAAAGAGGGGGCAAAATAAAAGTACAAAAAAAAAGGGGGGATGAAGGGAGAACATCAGGCAAAGCCTAAGGAAACATCTTCATCAAACAGCATCACCCGAAAAGCTACCCTAAGTTGCTCTAAAAAGTGTCCAATATGAAAACGAACCACCTTTGTGTTAGGAAACAGCTGGGGAGCAGGGCCGGCAAATCTTTCCTAAGGAAAGCTAAAAATGGAATCGGGATTTAAAATGGGCTATTTAAAAGTGGACTCAGACGCTGGCACGCCGAGGTTTGTTAAAGCAGCTAACAGGAGAGCTGGTAAGTCGAGTGGGTATCAGCCAGGAGTAAGGCTCCAGCGGCGCCAGGAGCTGTCAGCCCTCGTCCCACCCCTTCCAGGCGCCAGGAGGGACTCCCTTCCCACCGTGAGAGGCAAGCCTTGCACGGCGAAGTGATCGAATTTTATGCCTGATTGGCTATCTCAGGGAGGTCCCTCGGCCCTCGTTCCCAAGCTGGAGGGAATCTGAAACGTGTGCCTCCAGCCCTATGAAACGTGTGTCTTAAACAGTCACCCCAGCACACACGTCCACACACGCACACGCACACACACGCACAGTCTTCAGATGGTGCGTGACGTCTGCCGTCACCCTGTCTTCCCACAGGGCAGCGCGGCGGCGGGCCTGCGAGCCGGCCTCTGCGCGCCGCCTGCGCTCCTGCTGTCTCTCGGGGTAGCCGGGCCCAGGAGCCCGCGGGCGCTGTCCGCTTCAGCACCACTCCCTAAGCCTGTGCGAGCTGGGCGGGGCGGCGGGCGGGGCGGCGCCGCGCCCCGCAGGGTTCTGGGCCTACCTAGTTTTTGCATGCATGCACGGAGCCTTTCTTCAAGATTGGACACTCTGCTCTGAAGTTCATCGTAGTCATAGGCGCCAATTTCCTCTTGCAGCTCGTTAAGCACTGACGTCAGATTCTGGACCTCCTCTTTAAACTGCAATACCAATTTGGCATCGGCCTTGTACTCTTCCAACACAGGGATCAAAGGCCTAAGTTCATCCATTTTCGCTTTTATTGCCTGCAAGGTTAAAATAAGCTGGGTTCAGTGCGATGCGTGCAGAAACTTGTACCTCCCTGCCTTGGCCTGGCTTCTCCCTGGGTGAGGGAAAATGTGCACACTCCTGCTTTATTTATAGGTTTATTTATTCTGGTCCAGAGGAGTTAGAAGAGCATATTAAACAGTCTTCAGAACACCAACATATTTGGGAAAGGTCTTTATTGTCAGTTTAGAATGCAACATCTTAAGGTTACATGCTTTAAGTCACATACACAAAGTTTCTTTTTTTTTCTTTTTTTGTTTTTTGTTTTTGTTTTCAAAAAATGCATTGACAAGGGTTCAGACTATTCATGAAATGCATCTACAGTCGCATGCAGGAGAGATCCTGGTTGTGCTCAGGCTCCTTAGGGACATGGTGCTAAGTACTGGGAAGTGATAGTAAAAATGCAGGGCGCAAAAAAGCTCTCTGTCCTCTGTCAGGGTTACATGGGAGTGGACTGCTTCTTCAGTCACTGCAGCATTGAAAAAACTCTTTTAAGTTAGCCCTGCAAGCAAGAAAACGAACACTGTTGAGGAACTAGCTCACTAACCTGCCTTCAACAGATAGCTACTGACAGACAGAGATTTTCATGGTCACTTAAAAAAAAAAAATCACACTGCAAGGCTCGAGTTAACCCAGACAAACTGCTTGAACAGGTACTCAGATGCCCTGACAGCAATTTCTGCTGAACGTGTTTAGTCAGCTAAAGGGAGGTCAAAGCAAAGGCCGCGTTCCTTCCCCCGGAGCCACAGGCCCAGATCTGGGAGCCGGGACAGGGGCCTGTGTGGATGGTGCTTGCCAAGGCGAGCTAGCCCCAAACTACTGAACACACCCCTGTCCTCAGAGGAATCAGTCCACCCCAGGGAAGGGGGTGCTGGCCTTCCGAGGAGAGACATGAGCTCTTTTCGGTTGGGCAGGTCAGAATCTCTTCTCGAGATAACTCGTGGTGCATGTCAGAAGCAAGGACATGCCCACCTGCGTCCACCAGGAGCCGTCAGCTCATCTCTCCTCCCCAGGATCAGCCAGCTTTTATTTTATTTATGAGACAGATTTATAACTTCATTAGCTGGCCGTTTCGTCTATAGACTGTATTGCTTTTAAAAGCGAATTATGTCTTGCCTCATGCAGGGAGCACATCAAAGGAAAACATTAGCATAAAAAGGACGGGAAGACAGAGCATCAGCGTTTCCTGGTCCAGGGGCTGTGGAATCTGACCCGCTCATTTACATCTGGGCTGGGTTTCTAATTAACATGCATGTATACCTTAATTAAGGTGCATATAATTTGTCAATTTAGTCATTTCGAAGCTGAGTAAACTCCAGGTGTCTATATACATACTCGTACATATGTATATATGGCGTCAGGTCAAACCAGCTCCAGAGTTAGGTGGAGAAAAGGCACACTTGCTGGGAAGCGGGAAGGGTGTTGGTGTCCCTCCCCCCGGCACACGTACAGTGCGCCTCGTCACAGCTAAATGAGGTCAGATGTGAAGAGCTGCCCAGAGCGAGCCCTGCTCAGCAATGGCTCTAATCAATTAAGCTAATCCTGGGCTAATGTGATTCACCTGCAGCAGCTGTGGCTCGCCAAGGACCAACCACATCCCTTCTCCGCTAATCTGGGACTTGGCTGGAGAAGCCGGGCCCTGGGACCCTGGCCTTGGAAGCTAATAGGCGTGAAAACCGCATTTCAACTTTGCCCCTTTCGAGGTAAATTTCGCCAAACCAGGGCGACTGCAGGCGGCCTCTCTGTTTCCAAGGACAGCTGCCTTTGGCGAGGCAAAGAGCAGTGCTTACTGAGCTCCTCCCCACACCCAAATTATTGCTATTCTGGAGGGAGAGGGGGAACATGAAGGGAAACACACCTGGTCTCAGGGAGGGGGAAGGAGGGGAGAGGAGAAGGGAGAGGAAAAGGGGGAGAAAGAGGAAGAGGAGGAAGGGGAGGGAGGAGGGGGTGAGGAAGAAGGCAGATGGGGGAAGGGGGAGGGAGAGGGAGAGGAGGGGTGGAGGGAAGAGGATGGGGGAGGGAGGGGGTAGGGGAGGGGTGAGGAGGATGGATGAGGAGGGGAGGAGGGGGAGGAGGAGGTAGAAGGAGGAGAGGGGTGGGGGAGGGAGGAGTGGGGGAGGGAGGAGGGGGGAGGGAGGAGGAAAGGAGTAGGGAAGGAGGAGGAGGGGGAGGGAAGAATGATGGGGGAGGAGGGGGAGGAGGGAGGAGAGAGGAGGATGGGGAGAGGGAGGAGGAGGGGAGGAGGGGGAGGAGGGAGGGGGAGGGAGGGAGGGGGAGGAGGGGAGGAGGGAGGGGGCAGGGAGGAGGGAGGGGAAGGGGAGGAGGGAGGAGAGATGAGGAGGGGGAGGGCGCGAGAGGATGGGGAGGGAGGAGGAGGGGGAGGAGGGGGAGGAGGGAGGGAGGAGGGAGGAGGAGGGGAGGAGTGGAGGAGAGATGAGGAGGGGGGAGGGGAGAGGATGGGGAGGGAGGGGGAGGGGGAGGAGGGGGAGGAGGGAGGGAGGAGGGAAGGAGGAGGGGAGGAGGGAGGAGAGATGAGGAGGGGGGAGGGGAGAGGATGGGGAGGGAGGGGGAGGGGGAGGGGAGGAGAGAAGAGGATGGGTGAGGGAGGGGAGGGGGAGAAGATGGGGAGGGGGAGGAGGGAGGAGGAGGGGGAGAGGTGGGGAGGGAGGAGGAAGGGGAGGAGGGAGGAGGAGCAGCACACATACCTTGAACTGCCTTGCCAGGTGTTGCTTATGACTCTCCTCCACCTGTTTGAACTTGGACTCCAGTCCTTTCATCTGGTTCTCCATCTTCTCCACGTACTGCAAGTCTCTCTGAGTCCGCCTGTCCAGGACCTCTATGGATTGAGACATGTTTTGCACCTGTCAAAAAGGCAACGGGTTCAAGAAAGGAGCTGCAGCAGGTGCCCAAAATCTTATTTGCCTCCTAATACGCAAAAGCGACCACGGATGACCAGCCCAGGGAGCGGAAGCAGCCGGCGTGTGATTTACTAGTTAATCATCCAGCAGAGCAAACTGGTTGGGTCAGCGCTTCCTCTGACGTGCTCTTATAACCAGGGGTGCAGGAGCCTCCGGTTCCTCACCGGTCACAGCTCCAGGCATGTGGCTTTGGGTGATTTATTTCTTTTTTAGGGAGAGATGATCGTTTCTAGTCTTTTTATTCGGCAGGATGAAGTCAGCCAGGCAGGCATAAACACCAACGAAGACGAACAGTGTCGCTGGGCTTCCCCCAGCTCCTCTGTCCCCCTAGACCTCACTGGCTGTCTTGCTGGGAAGGCTGCCTGTGTAAGCGCAGTGCGCGGGAAGCAGGGACCGGGCTCCCTGATTTGGCATCTTGCACACCATCCATCACGCCCCACAGTATCATAGGCAGATGACTGCTCTGCAAACGTGTACGTTCAGAGCACAGAGTCAGGAATCAATCACCCAGCAAATGAAAAATCGCTGTTTTACATCTTCACGGGCAGATCTGAATTGAGTCTAGCCTCAAGATGGAACTTTAATATTCAACAGGATTCCAGAGAGCTTAAAAGAAAAACAGTTTCAGTGCAGCCACCTGCCAGTGCGTTTTATTTTCAGGAAACTGACTGGCGCTTCCGGGCAAATGGGCTCGGGGCTGTGGGGAGGCGCGGCGGGGCTCAGGGTCACTGCAGCATGGTTTGGGTCATTTTTGCAGAAAATAATCCAATTACTAGGGGAACGATGCTTGCATTCCACAAATCTTCATTTCTGACTTTTTGCTGGATTTGAAAATACCCCCCTTTTAGGAACAAAATCACTTGGGTCCCAGTCTTCCCTCTGCCTGGTCAGTAAAAGAGGAGATGGCGGTGTGGCGTGTTCCTCTTACGGCACATCCTCCACCCCCGCAAATAAAAAAGAGAGAGCGCGACCAAAGGCTCTCAGTCGGAGAAACCGGGTACTGCTCACCTCAGCACTGAACAACGCCTGGACTTTATGGCTCATTATTTGAAAGTCACACGCGAATTCGGTTTAAACATTCAGGCTTGTAAGACACAGCATGTGCTGACTCGGACTCCTCCTGCTCTGTTCCCTTTAGCTGTTTTCCGGGAAACTGAAATATATTTGCTTCGCTACCTCGAGTCTCCCTGTCCCCACTCAACTGTTGGCCCCACCATTTTGAAGAACTGCAGACTTCTTTGAGAAAAGTTGTCTTTCCTTTATCCTTCCAGGCCCAGCCCAAATGCCACCTCCTCCAGGGAGGCTTCCCTGATGCGCCAAGCCAGAAGGGGCTGGGCACTGCTTGGAAACACCATCATCTTGTTGGCACAATGCTTGCACACAGCCGTCTCTACTGCCTTCCTGGACCGCACCTGTTGCCCATTGCAAGGCCCCGCACCTAAGGCCCAGCCTTACCGTGGGAGCTCAGTCAAGACTCCTACCGCCAGGGGGTACGATTCCCGAAATGACTGAGAACCCACATGGCTGCGGACTCAGGTTTGCTGAGCCGAAGTTGCTGAACCCACGTGGCTTCAGCCTCGTTTCTGAGGGGGCCACGCACGGCACGCTGGGCTGTTCATTAGCCAGAGAAGGAATGCTTTTAGCAAGTTAAAAAATTTCAAATTAAATCTTTTTTTAATTAAAAAATTGTTTTTTTTTGGGGGGGGTGGAGGAGTAATTAGGCTGATTTATTAAATAGAGGCACTAGGGATTGAACCCAGGACCTCACCCATGCTAAGCAAGCCCTCTACCACTGAGCGCTATCCTCCCCCTTGACTTAAATCTTAAATTTAGAAAACAAATCTTAAAGATGCCAAGCAGCTCAGTGGCCTTAAAACACAATACATGCCTTCCTACGGTCCTTCCCACAGGGTGCGGGCTTCCCTTTCTGGCCAATCACAAAGCAGATCACGGAGCCCCGGGGGTTGGGGGCAGTCACTCCCTGATCACAGTCTAGAACCTCCTCCTCCGCACGCGTCCTGTCTCCTACCTGTAGGACGTGCCCCTGAGAGGCCAGCTGAGGAGCTCAAGGTCACACAGGTGCCAGATGCACAGGCTAACCCCCACCCCGGGTGGCGGCAGGTGCTGGGGCGAGGGGCGGTAGCAGACACACCTGGCCCAGAGGGGACGACTGCCCTCTCAAATCCATGGACTGATTTCTACATTCCAGGCACATTCTATGCTGAGCCCCCCATCTTACTTATCCCTGGGAGGTGGGTACTATTTCAAGTCCCATTTCACACATAAAGGAGACCAAGGCTCAGAGAAGCTAAGTGACCGGTCTCCTGTCACACAGCAGACAGCCACCACGCAGGGCCTGGACTGGCTCCGAAGCCTCCGCTCTCAAGCTCTGGGCTGAGTGCATCTTCAGAGAGGACAGGGCCTGGGGTCCTCGCCCGCCCTTGGCGACCCAGGGCTCCTCAGGCCCAGCCCTGGGGGGCTATCACGACACACTGGTGCCCGGCTCCTCCCAGGACTGCAGGTGGGCTAAAGTCAGGGCCTCTGGGCCTGGGACCCACGGCTCTGCCCTTGGAAGCTCCCCAGGTGGGTTTTCAGGGGACTCCAGGCAGGAAAAACCCGCACAACTGGGACCCCAGCCCCGGGGACAGAACAGGAGCTCAGATGGTGCTGGGCGCACCCCTACCTCAGCCCAGCTCGGCCGCTCAGGCCGGAAAGGGGAAGAGGAGGCAGGCTGGGGGCCTGGGGGGCTGGGGGGCTGGGCCGAGCAGCCCCGCCCCTCCCGCGAGGCCGCAGCAGCCGGCGGCCAACAGCGGCTCCTGCCCTGGAAGCCCTCAGGGAACGCGGGGCCCACTAGGGTGTAAAACAGGGCTTTACATTTTTAAGCAGTGATGCTGCGGTGCACACAGGCCGGAAGGGGGCTCCAAGCCTGTGTTCCCAGGGGCTCACAGAGCTTTCTGGAACCCTCTGAGCGCCTCGTCCCAAGGGTTTGGGGGCTGCCCCCACCTCCTGGCAGCCTGGCGGCCCCTCCAAGCACCACCGCCCTCCTCTACAATTCTGAATAATTAAAGGCCCAGTTAGACTTTGGTCTAGTTTGGTGTTAATAAATGTGGAATCTGCTCAACATATCTTTCTTTAATTCTGATAAAGCGGTGTACCGGGGGCCTGCAGGTGGCGGAAGACAGAGCACACAGCTCCTGGGGGGGAGGGGGAGCCCAGCCGCCCTGGCTGCTCCTCGCCCCTCCCGCCTCCCCGGCCCCTCAGCTCTCAGCCGCCCTCTCCCTCCACAGCTGAAGAAACCAAATCCAAGAAAGGCACCTGGTTACCGGGACCTGTGTGAGGGCTGCGGGGTGAGCTGGGCTCGAACTGAACCGGACCGAGCCTGGCCCGGCGACGCGGCCCTCCACCGGCCGCCGGAACTCCCCGTGTGGCGTCACGGGGCTGTGTGCGCGCGCGTGATGTGCAGGGGGTGCGTGTATGTTATGTGTACTTGTGTGTGGTGTGTGTGAGTGAGAAGCGTGCGTGGGGTGTATGTAGTGTGTAATGTGTGTGTGGTGTCTGTGTGTGTGTGACATTTGTGTGTGGTTGTGTGACGGACGTACACATGCTGTGTGATGTGTGTGCTGTCTTCGTGCCGGCGCGTCCGTCAGCATTTGTGCGTGGTGTGTGGGAGGTGTGACCCCTCTCTCAGGGCGCTAAGGGTCCTGATACAACATGTGTGCTCTTCCTGGGGGAGGGTGCTGAGTGGAGCAGAAGGACCACCCATTCCTCCTTCTCCCCTGAGTGGCCCCCAGGGGACCTGACCCTCGAGGTACCTGAAAGCCCAGGGTTCCTGGGGCAGGGGGGGCCGGGAGGCTGGGAGCGAAGCCAGGCGAGAGGCTGGCCCCAGGGCTGGGAGGGGCTCCCCTGCTAACCAGCTGTTTGGCTTGGGACGGTCAGTCTACCTCCCTGGACCCAGAGCCCCTCTTCTAAAAATGGGGTGAAAATCTCACCAGCTTCACCTGGTTCTTGTGAAGCTCGAGTGAAATAACGGAGGCTAGATGCATCTGCAGATCGCACGCGCCATTCCCAGGTGGGTTACAAAGGCGACAGTTTCATCTGCTTTTGCACCCAGAAGGCAGTCCCCGGGGGTGGGGGTGAACGCCTGGCCGGGCTGTCACCAGGTCAACCACTCACAAGGGGGGCAAAGACCAGGGGAGCTCCCCCAGGCGCTGCTCCGTGACAGCGCGGAGCCCTCTGGACCACAGACGTGGCAGGACTGGGAGACGGTGGTGCGGGGTGGAGCCCTGCGTGGCCCCTCTCTACACCCACGTGGCTCCTCAGTGGGGCTATTGGCCTCCTCCTGGGCCACCTTGGGGAGTCTCCATCCATTCATTCACCCATCACTTCATTCACAAATATTCCCAGTGGGGTCGTGCCAGGGACGAGTGAGGCCTTGGAGCTGGGACGAACCCTGCAGGCTGGCCACGCCCTGCTGCCGGTGTGGGCATGGGCAGGCACGCATGCGCGCCTGCGCACGTGTGCGCGCACACACACACACACACACACACACTGCACAGACTCACCTTTTCCAGCAGCTGCCTCAGCTGTTTTGTGCGGGCATCCCGTGAACACATAGTCTGCTGGGGGGCGACCACCGTGCAGATACACCTGCCCTCGCTGTCCTGGGCAGAGCTGTACACCTGCCAGCTCTCCTCAGGGTTGGTGGGCAGCACCTGGAGAGGCGGCAGGCGGAGGAGGGAGAGGGAGGGGGGAAGTGAGACCATAAAGTAGCACGTGACTATCCACATCCACCCCCGGGGAAGGGCGGAAGGAAGTGGTCCAAGGACACGTGTCTACCCTGGGGAGGACGGGGTCCCCGGGAACACAGACCGTCTCCCATCAGGAGCCCCAGGGCTGGAAGGCAGTCACACAGGTAGAGCTCTTTAAAAATTGTTTTCTAATCCAAGGGAGTTTTAAATTTAGGGGATGTTTGGAGTCTTGGCATCTGACCAAATTCACACGTTGGGTGGAAGGGAGGGTGACCAGAGGCTGCAGGCTGGCTGAGCAGCAAGCAGGACAGCAAGTGGCTGGCTGACTCACAGCGGGCACGTAATTCAGAAATCAGATCTCCTCCCGTAAGTGGGGGGGGGGGGCTGGCGCAGCCTCGCTCGGCTGCTCCCTGACGCTGGAGATGAAGGGCCCGAGGTAAGAGCCCGGAGCCAGCAGCCTGTTAGCCCAGAGCTGCAGCGACCCCAAGCCTGGGCCACATTCCCGCTGGCAGCCCGGCCGAGGCAGTCCCTGCCCGCGAGGATGCCGGGCTTCCAGCTCCACGCAGGCTGCCACCCACGAGCCATTTGGAGGATGCCACCAAGTTGCTGGTGACATGTTGTGCAGGGGTCACACCCAACCTCAGTCCCGAGGTGTGCCCAAGGACCGCCACGAAGCCAGAGCTGATGTGGCTGGTGTCACCTTGCAGCCCAGCGCAGGGGTCCCCACCGGCAGGGACACGGGCAGGCACTACTGTCGGAAAACACTCCCCGAGCCCAGACCTGCAGCCTGCCCAGTCGCCTCAGGCCACCTCCCTGCTATTTTTAGCGCGGGGCGGGGAGGAGAAGTTGGGCGGAGGGAATCCATAGTAGATGCATTTCATTTCATTCATTTCTAACCCCCGAGCTCAGGACCCACAGGCAGGAACAAAGTCGTTAGGAAGAAAACGCTGCATGCAGTTCCCAAAAGAGCAGGTGAGGTGGACGGATGACAGCTCGGGAGGGGTCGCCATGAGACCTCCTCCCAGAGCACTGCGCCCTTGACAGCCGAAAGGGAGCGGGAGAGGAGACGAGTGTCCTTCACCTCTCCTTTTGGCTTAGAAGGAGCGGGCCTGGGGCGCGCCCCTTCCTCCGCGCGCACCGCCGCCGCCGCCGCCGGCCGCTCCGGGGTGGTTCCTCTGCGCCCGCTCCAGCCACCGCCGAAGTCAGCCCTGCCCAGAGGCGGTCTGGGCCGCCGGCCCCCTCCCCCAAGGCGCCGAGAAGGGAGAAGCGTTTCAGCGGCAGGGTGGGAGGGGGGCGCGGAAGTCGACGGGCAAGCCCAGCAGCTGTGGCTCCGGGGCCCCGCCCGGCCCCTCTGCACCCTCCGCCAGCGGGGGACCCACGGACATCTGCACGGGGACGAGAGGCGAAAGGTGCCTCGGGACTTTGAGGGCAAGAGCCCCTCGGCTCCCCGCCCGGGCCCCACTCCGGCCGGTCCAGTCCGGCTTTTGCAAAGTAGGGCGCGCTCAATCCCGAGCCCTGGCTGGACCCAGCCGCACCGGGGTCGGTCGCGTCTCCACCCCTCACTTGCGGAGTGACCTTGGACAAGTCCCCAAGACCCCTGCCTCAGTTTCCAAACCTTATCAACGGGGACTCATTAGTTGATTGAGGACTCCAAGCCTCTGAGTCCCTGAGCTGCTACACCCGCCCCGCGAGGGGACCAGGCAAAGGCAGGAAGCGTCTCCCCGAGGGCGCCGCAACCGGAGGAGTGGCCGGGGCTAGGGGCGCAGGGAGCGGGGTCGCCACCGCAGCGCGCACGAGCCGCCTCGGGTCCCCTGCGCGTGCCCTTGCCCCCGCGTGCCCTGCTCCCCGCGCGGCGCCCGCCCGGCCCGGGGCTGGGGACGGGGAGGGAGACGGGGAGGAGGACCCGCCAGGGCGGGCAGCGGGCGCACTTACGCCGGTGCTGCGGTCGAGCGTCCCGCCGCTGGCCGCCGAGAGCTTGGTGGTGTTGAGGCCCACCAGCGAGGGCAGCGTCTGGGACATCCAGTTGGTGATCATGGCCATGGTGCTCAGCACAACCCCGATCTTGAGCAGCGGCACCGACATCGCGCCTCGAATGCCTCCTGCGCCCGCGCCGCGCCGGCGCCGGCTCCACGCCCCGGGCAGCCTTCAGGCGGCGGGCACCGCGGCGGGCAGGGGCGCCCGGCCGTGTCCCCGCGCCCCCTCGGCCCGCCTCCGCCCGCCCGCCGCCGCCGCCCCGCGCTCCCTGGCCATGGCCGCGCCGCCTCGGGCGCCCAGGAGAGTGGCCGCCTCGCCGCTGCTCACCGTCCGCGGCTGTCCGCCCGCCCGCCCGCCCGCCCGCCACCCGCCGCCGGGAAGGGCCGCTAGCTCCGGTTCCTGCTCTGGCTCTGAGCGCCGCGCGGGCTGAGCGCGGGGGCCGCGGCCGGGAGGCGGGGACACGGCCGGGCGGCGGCCGACGCAATCTGCCCAAGAAATGGGTGGATTTTTCCTCTCCACTCCGGCTCCCCGCCGCCCCCTGGCTGCTGGCAGCGAGGTCTGCAGAGCCCTGTCACCCAGGAGTTGGGAGGGGGTGATCCCGGAGGAAAGAGACCGCTGCCCCCTTGCAAGTCATCGAAATCTGCCTGCCGCCCGGCCTTGGCACAGGGGCTGGCGGCTGCCCTCCCACCCTCCAGGCCTTCGGCGAGCAAGGCCCAGGCAGCCCTGAGACCCCCCAAGGGCTCGCTCTGCCTCCCTGCAGGGGACTTGCTTTGTGGTGGCTCCAGGCTCCTGCCAGCCCCGCTGACCCTGAAACCCAGCCCAGAGGGCGAGCTCCTGGCCCGCTCCCAAAGCAGCCTCTGGTGGGGGGGGGGGCCTCCATCCCCAGCGCTGGGGAGGGAGGGGCTTGGGGCAAAGGGGAAGCCCTCTGGGTAGTGCTGGGCAGCTGGAGCCCCAAGGCTTTTGCTGGCAGCTCCTGGTGCCCAGTGGGCTCCTGGGTGCAGATGTGAGGGGTGCGCGCACGCAGGAGGGGTGCAGGAGTGGGGGGCTTTGGGTCTCAGGCCTCCTGGCACTGCTACTAAAGTGGCCCCACCAGCGATGAGTGTGGTGCAGGAGGGGCCCTGGTTAGGGACCTGGGGCCTGGGGCGGGGGTTCGTGTCCTCTCTGGCTCCCCCTGGGGCGGGGGTGGGCCTGGTGCCCCGGCAGCGGGGCAGGGGAGGCTGGCGCGAGCCCCCAGCCCTGGGCGGCATCGGCGCCAGAACACGTGTAAGGCCCCCTGGGAGCGCAGGCCTGACCGGGTCACACATCGTAACAGGGCTTCGCGCGGCTCCTAGTGGGGGTCGAGAGCGCTTCCCTGGGCCTCCCATTCAGCTTCCCTGGCATCTGTGAAGCCCCCACCCCGGCAGCACTCTGCTCTGCCTGGCGAGAATTAATCTCCCTTCCCAGGTGGGGACTGAAAGGGGACTTCGTGAGGAAGGGGCCGGCCTTCCTGGCGCCTGCCTAAGATGGGCACCAGCTCCCCGGGTGCTCTCTGCCGCGTCCCCGTCCGCAGAGGGCTCAGCTACAGCCGGGCGCTCCAGGCCTGAGCGCTGGGTGCGAGGCCGCGGGCTGAGCGGCTCCTCTGGTTTGTTTTCCCGGTTAACGCGGGATCTGTGGCAGTGTCTGGGTTGGAAGCAGCGAATTCCAACTGCTGGGGACGGGCGCCACCTCCCAGTGCCAGCGGGAACTGCAGGCTTTGCCCAGCATCCATGCTGCTGGGGTCCTGCCCGCCGGGTCACCCATGCTCTGCCTCCTTTCTCTTTCAATAAATGTTTAACTGGGATTTAGGGCCGCAAGCTGTGCCCGCCCGAATCACTAACACCGGCTTCCCACCGCAGAAGGACACTGACCACTTATTTTGTTGGAGCAACTTCAAGTTCAGCACAACCCAATCTTCAAGACCCTCACGCCACCCCTCTTGGAAACCGCAGGTATTTGCTTACTGCCTACTAAGCGCAAGATGTGGTGGGCACAGCGCGCTGCAGACCCCAGACCCAGCCACGGCACGAGGCACAGCCTGCCGCAAGCCCCGGGACGAGAAGCAGCTCCGAAAGGACAGAGCAGATCCCCAGGCACCGTGTGTGAAGGGAAACGCCCCTGCCGCCGGCCGAGCACACGCAGGGGCGTCTCAGGATGGTGGCTCCGTGTGCAGGCTCTGAGCCCTGGCTCTGCCACTTAGGGGTTGGGAGACTCTGGCCGAGGAAATTAGCCCTTCTGTGTCTCGATTTCCCCATCTGTAAAATGGGTTTAATAATAGCACCTTTCTCTCTGGGGTGTGCGAGGATTCAGTGAATCCATGCCACAACAGATGTGGCAGCCAAGGAAGGTGCCCGTCCTGGTCATCCTCGCTTTGCAGAGGCTCAAAGGTGCTCGGAGGGGACCCTCAGCTGAGTGACCGCTGGCAGAGCTGGGATTCGATGTCCCTGGAGACCTCCATCACCTTTCCTAAGAGCTGCTGTTGGCCAAAGACCACGCACCGGAGGTGCTGTTGATACAGATGGACAAACGCAGAGGAGGGACTGCTGGACCTGAAGGCAACTCCCAACACCAGGGCCGCGTTCTAGGAGAGTGAATTCCCAACAAGCAGAGAAACAAGAAACAAAACAGCCCTCCCCCCCAAAACCTTCTCCTGGTCTTGAAGAACTTCTGATACAGTTTCACGGCCGCAGTGTCCCACAGGATTTACAGTTACTCTACATTAGAACACTGCCACTGGCTGGGCGCTTCAGCAGGAGGAGATGAAGCCCAGGTCGTTTGCAAGCATGAACCCAATGCGGCTGCTGGAGGCCGGAGGACCCAAGGGCTGAGGGGCGCCTTCAGCCCCCGGCCCGGGACTCCCTCCCACCATCTAGGGCACGGGCAGTTAGGGCCCGCCTGGAGACTTGAAAGCCCCGGTCATGTTTCTCCTGGGCGTGCGGCTGTGCTGTGGAGCCAGCAGGGGTTTCTGGCTTCCCGTAAGGCACGGCTGGGAAGCCGTCTTTTAAAAATGTGGCTGTGGGCTACTCGCATGGGGCCTGCCAGATGCGGGCTGCCCCTTGGACTGCCCACAGCCCTTGGGGAACTAAGCTGACCCCGCGGAGGTCAAAGCACTGAGCAGGGCGGGAGGAAGAGCTGACTCGCACCCACCCGGCCGCCTTTAAATCCTGGTCATCGTCTCATGACCTGTCTGTTCTCGACAGAGAACTGAACAGAGGCTCTGTGCGCGCCCCTCCCTCCCGGGTGGAGTGTGTGGACATAGCGGTACAGCTGCTTCCTGCCCAGCTGGGAGCCTGCACCCCGGCCGCTCTAACCACTGGGAGGTTCAAGGTGGGTCACTTCCCACTCACCCAGTCCCAAACCAAGGTCCTCTCCAGCGTCTGCAACCTGTGATTTGGTAAGAAAGACTGGCTTTTAAAGAATTTGACAGGGCCGTCCAAGAACCCTCCAGCAGGTGCAGTTTAATTTAGAAGCTGCAGTGTGTCTCCAAAAGCAAACTATGGATGGTGGAAGGACGAAGGCATTTGGATGGAAGGATCCATGGCGTTGGCCAACACCAGGTGTCCCTTAGAAGGAATGTAAGCCCCGACTTCCACACGCTCTCCTCGAAGCAAGGACTCACTCACATTCACAGCTCTAAGCAACCGTCCTTACGCCCCAAGCAGGCCTCGCGCCCCAGGCGCCCTCCGGCTAAGCCGTGACCTTACAGACGCCCGCTCCCGCTTACGGAGGAGGCGTTTGGGGCTTGGAAAGATGACAAGATCTGCCCAAGGTCATACGGTGAGCCAGCTGTTCCCAGGGCCGAGCCCGAAGACAGGGTCCACCTTTGCCCTCCAGAAGTCATGGTGTTTGGGTCCGTTCGAGACACCAACTGGGCAACTAGAGACCACCTTTATGGTTCATGGTCCTGGAGGCCGGACATCCGCGATCAAGGCACAGGCGTGGCACGTCCTGGCGAGGCCCTCGCTCCTGGTTCAGTGGGGGCCTCCTGCCGTGTCCTCCGTGGTGGAGGGGGCTCCCTGGACCCCCAGATGAGGCGCTGATCCCACTCGTGAGGGCAGTGCACCTCCCAAAGGCCCTCCTCCTCGTGCCGTCCTCTTTGGGGGTTAGGATTTCAACATACGAAACGCGGTAGCGGGGGACAAAAACATTCAGACCATAGCATGAGCCACGGCGAAATCTCTCAAGTTGAGGGAGCAGTGTGATCTGTGTGGCCACAGACATCCACCAGCTGTGTGATTCCATGGGGCACGGTGCCCCGGGCATTTCTGCCGGAGCATCCCTGGGTCCTGGTCAGCTAAGCCCCTGGGAGGGCGGCGAGGTCTTCCCTCCCCACCGTGGTCCCCAGCAGAGCCTGCAGGCTGCGTCACCTGCCGAGCTCCTTGTACCGGCCAGGGTTCTGTCCTCGCACCAGCCCAAGCCAGCCTTGACCTTGGTGGGTCTGTGCAGATTCACCAGCGCACGTGAAAACAAGAGCGCCGACTTCCTCAGCCGCTGGTTTCACGGCTCTGAAAATGAGGACTGACGTTACATAAGCCTGCAGGCATCCTCCTGCCTACAGCCCTGTCGTTCTTCTAAGGGACGGCGCACGGGGGTGGGTGCGGTACCACACGAAGCCCGTCACTGCTGTGGGGCGAGCGAGGAGGCATGTCCGACTGTCTCTGATCCACGGACAAAAACTGAGGTCCACGGAGCGGGCACTTGCTGGGAGCAGCACCAGCCCTGCTGCTCCTTGGCAGAGACATCCCCAGAGGACAAAGTTCGACACCCCTTTGCTGTTTAAGACTATGCGCATGTTCCTCATGCTGTGCGCACAGAGCCTGGGGGTGGACAGCCGGGGGGGGGGGGGGGGGACAAAGGAGGAGGCGGGAGAGAGACAGATGAGCTGGGCGGCCCTCTACTCCCTCCATCCCGCACAGGCCCTCCCTTCTACCTTCTTGTGGGAGGAAGGGTAGCCTTGGAGCAGGGGAGGACCTGGTCTCGGGCTGGGGAAACCTGGGGGCGCCCATGGGGATCTGGAACCAGCAGCCACGGGGACCACCATGGCCGTCCTTCCTTCCTCGCCCACTCGGGTGCACGGTCCCTCTGGCGCCTGGATGCATGGCCTCTAGTCAAACCCTAGGATGGGGGCCACCTCCCTGAGGGAGGGGCTCTGCCGACGCTGCGACTGCCCCAGGGCCAGCGCCCGTCCAAGTGCTCTGTCCGTCCAGAGTCCAAGGCCACCCCGCCTCCTCCCACACTCTCTGCTCTGGCTCCGGAGAGTTCCACACTCCTTTCCTGAATGCTGCTTCAGACTGCCACGTCCAGACCAGGGGGAGCCACAGCCCCATCTTGTCCGGGTTGCCCCAACAGAAATGGGGTCCAATTCTGGGAGTGGCGGTTTGAAGAACAGAGACAGGAGAGTTCAGCAGGCAGCTGGCCCTCCGGGCTGAGCGCATGGTTTCGGGGCCCCACAAAAGTTACCGTTCCCCACTTTCCATCTAAGGGAACTGATCATAGCTGGTGAGGACAGGCTTGTTTTTGCTGAGTAAGTCATTGATCCTGACATGAATTAGAAGGCGGCATCATTACAAAACATCAAAGGGTCCACTCCGGGGTCCAACTGGCGATGCATGAGACACCCCAGAATGGAACACGTGCTCAGAGCAGAGGTCTTGGAGCTGCCTGATTCTAGAGGCTCCCATGTGGGGCCACTCCGGGAGCACACACTCCACCCTCACACGTCACCAGCATCTCAAACCGACGAGGACCCCTGCCCACTGAGACCAGACTTGGCCGCAGAAACCTGGGCACCTCCACCCAGGGCTGGGGTTGTCTCTGCAGAAACCCCGGGAGCTGTTCATGGAGTAACTCGGCGGACGCCCTCTCCCCAGCTGCCACTCAGCCCTGACCCCACCCACGCAGAGTCAACGGGCAGGATTCGTGGGCCGGGCTCTGCCTGGACGGGGCGGGGCACAGGCTCCCACTCACCGGAGGTCAGAAGTGTTTCCAAACCTGAGCGCGCTTGTCTTCCAGTCCCGCTGGGCCGTGAGTTACAGCCAGCACCCTGGCGTGGCCAGTAAAGCGATTGATCACATTTATACATACACCTCTGTCCTTTCTTTGACTCTTAGACACCCAAACTATCACCTGAAGCAAACAAGAGTGACTTTCCTGTCAGAGATACTCTAAGAGCCACGTGCACAGCGGAGTCCTCTGTGCTGGGAGCTTTAAGCTCCTGGACGGCGTCTTATGTGCTCAGTCAATTACTGCAGGGAACCGAGCTGCCTTAGGTGAGCGTCTGCAAGGTGAGAGCGTCCACCGTGGACAAAGCCTGGGGCTTCAGCATCCTCCCTCCCTTCTCTCCCCTGGACGCCTCAGTCCAGGCTCTTCACAGCCCCCTATCCTCTGACTGGCCGCCTGGTTTTAAATGTCCTTGAACCGAACATTGGGAGCCTCCGGGCCCAGTCCCCACTGCCGGCACCAGGGCAGGTAGATGAGGGAAGCCCACGTCTTCTGAACCCCACTCGAGAGCAAGGAGGCCACCGTCACCCACCGTCACCCACCGTCACCAGGCGCTGGTCATGGGACTCGACCTGGGTGCAGCAGAAGGGGGCGTGGTGTCTGCAAGGAGGAGCCCGCCCCCGTGCCTGCGGGTCTTCCCCTGAGTTACAGGCTACGCCAAATGCAACAGTGGTGTCACCAGAACTGCAGTGTTTGGGCGGTGCGGAGATTTAGAGGTCCCATCGGCTAAGAGCCCCCTTGTCCTATTTCTGACTTCCTGCACCCCGGGCGTCAAGCAGATGCGGGGAGATTCGGGGGTGCCGGGCTCCCGGCATGAGCCCTGCTTTAGCCAAAGAGAACCACGTGAGGGACGCGGGGCCCCCTCGCGGGCAGACGCCCTCCACCTCCAGGATGGAGGGGCTTTTCCAGCTCCCCGGCTTCAGAGGCAGGAAGCAAACGGCCCCGCGGGGCCCCACACCGGCCGAGGCACCTCCCGCCCTGCTGTCCCTCTTTGAAAAGCCGAGCTCCAAGGTCGGAGCGGCCGAGCATTTGGCCGCACGGTTAGAGACACAGCCCTCAAGTCCTGCACAGGCGGCGTGAGTGGGCCTGACGGCGCCCGGCGCCGCTTCCGCACTGGTCCTCGTGACGCCGAGCTGCTGTCTCTACTTCGTATTTTTCCTCTCTCCGACTTAAGAACATGAATTTGGGCGTCAGGCAGCCTTGGGGCTGCACCCGGGGTCTGTCACCTCCCTGCTTGACCACTGGCCGGTTACTTTCCCCTCCACCCCTGCCCCCTGAGCCTCAGTTTCCTTGTTTCAGGAGCAAGGACAGCAACACGGGGCTGCCGGGGCAGCTCCTGCACGACCCAGATGCCGTTCCTGGCGGGGAGCTGAGCATGTGCTGACGCTCAGAAAGCACCGGCCTTCCTGCCCGGCTTTCTCCCTCGTGCTTTAAGCCCCTGGCGAGTTTCTTCTGTGTAACAATCTGAAACGCAAGGAGATGGGCATTTTCCCGCCCTGCCTTCTCCCGGGTCACCGCAGCCACCGTGGGAGGGACCTCGCGGCCGCAGGCCTCCGGGCGTGAGGCGCGTCTGCCCGGCACCTCTCGGAGCCAAAAGCTGGCTCCCGGCCCGTCAGCCCCGCGCACAGCTGCCATGCGTCTAATTCAGTTTAGATAGTAATTAGTTCTGTATTACTTTCCACGGGGATGCGAATGCTGATTACAGGGCCTGGTAACTTTGGTAATAAATACAACCCATGGCAGAAAATCACCTTTCTTCTTACGGGGGACGGCTGAAGCCAGTGCAACCAGGAGCAAATTGCTTTTGGAGACGAAGCAGCTGCCTGATGCTGAGAATTCACAGCTCCCCCCCTCCCCGCTGTGTCACAGAGCCTTCCCGCCCAGAAATGGGAGCTCCTCTGGGTCTGTGTGTCCACAGACGGCCTCCCGCCAGCCCCCGAGGCAGGGCCAACCTCAGTGTAAAGACGGAGCAAATTCCATGCACTCTGAACTACCTGGTTCACGGCAGGGCCTCGGTGTCTGAGCCCCCCCAGCTCCCTCACCACAAAAGCTCCAGCGTCCAGAGCAGATGTGGGCCTGAAAGGCGGGGAGACCAGGGGCTGGGACAAATGGACAGGAAGTCAGTGGGGTCATCGGGCCCGAGTTTAGACTCAAGCAGGTGACAGAATTCATGCTTCTATTGGAACGGACGGTTTTATTCTTGTTAAATTTGTTCAGGGGAGTGGGTTGGGGGTCTTCCACTCCAGAACTGGCTGAACTTGAGGAGGAGAGAACAGGTTTGAAGAGATGGGGATTCTGAGGGGCTGAACCCCACGCCAGCCCCTCTGTGACACTGGCCTGACCTCGGCACTCATCACACCTCCCCCGAGGGTCCTCTCATATCTCTTCCAGGCCCCCGAGCTCAGGGCCAGCACAGGGCATGGCGCCAGAAAGCCTGAAGGCACAGGACCACCCCAGTAACAGCTGGTCCTCAAGGATGCCCTGTGCTCAGAGACACCTGGAACCACACACCCAAGGTGCTGCTGTTGGGGTTGTCAGGTCGTTAAGGAAGGCCACGCCTGGCCTGGGGCCAGTGGACTGACGAGCAGAGACCCACTTCACTCCTGAGATTACCCAAACCCTCAACACGCTTTTGCTGAACCCCGGATACAGGGCTCCTCTCATGCTGTGGCCTGGGCGAGTGGCCCCTCTGCCCACCTGCTCCTCCCCCGCTCACCCAGCTGTGAGCTCGGGGCCCCACGGCACCTCTTCTCCCGCTGCCTCAGCTCCCGGGGAAGAGCCCCCCCCCCCCCACCGGCCCCACAGCCTGGGTTCAGGCAGCCCTCGAGCCTCTGAAACAGCTACGGCAGAGCCTCAGGCCACGCTGCTCAGCATGGTGGCCCAGGAGCCAGACAGCCAGGCTCGGACTCAGCCCAGCTGACTGAGTTCCACTGGAGCAGCGGGCGTCCTAGAGCTGAGTGGGGCAGGAGAGCTGGAGAGGGCGGAGCGGGGCTTTGAGGCGGGGAGACATCTTCAAGCAGCACCTGGCTTCATCCTCCTCGTTTTCAAAAGGTGGAAGCCGAGGCCGAAGCTAAGAGCTGTTCCCAAGGTCACCAGTCAGCGGCTGGTGAGCCTGGGGAGGGTAAGGGCTGTCGGGTCCAAGGTCGTTGCCCCAGAGCTTCCCGCCCCTTTCATGCCATTGCACACAGGGCTGCTTCCCTCTGAAGGGAGAGTGAGATGGGCTGGGGTGGGCGGGGCTCAGGCAGCCCCAGCGCCGCTCCCCCACCCCCCGCCCAAGACAGGGAGATCAACCCCCTCCTGGTGCCCAGCTGGGAAGCTCCGGACCACGTTTCTCAAGGAGCTCGGAACGCCAGCCTTTTATTGAAAATCACAGAACAAGACTCAGTAAGGCATCTTTCTGTCTAGGGACAGAGTTCATCTGGGCCCACGAGCCTGGCGCGTAGTAGGCCATCGATCACTAGTTGGCGTTTGACTGAGCAGCTCATCGTAAGCGAGCTGTCGGGAGAACAGATGGCCTGGCCATGTGCTGTCCCCCCGCTCCGTCTGCCTGAATCCTTCAAGCAGCGCTTGTGAAGCGCAGGTCGAACCCGCACGTTGCTGACTTGTTCCCATTTCCACGCGTGCTAATCCTTAAACACGGCGGCCCTGCCCTGGAACCTTACGTCCACGTCCCAGGAGGGGCCCTGAGACGGAGGGCGTGGCTGTAGGAACAAGTAGCCTGAAGTGGGAGAGGAAGGGGTGAAGGGAGGCGGCCCACACGGCTCAGGCGTCTGCTCTTTTCCTGAAGCCCAGAGGTGGTTTGTTCCCTCGCACACGTGGGTAGCATTACTCCTGGCACCACGCCACGTGGCTTCTCCCTTTGGGGTCAGGAAAGCAAGATTCTCAGGTAGGGCTGTCCCCAAGCGGCTCTCAGATCAGAGCAGCCCAGCCCAGTGCCCCCACACGCTCCCAGTCCCAGTCCCGGCCTCGGAGGTCACTGCTGAAGGAGGGAGGCACCTGGGCCACCCCCAGAGCGGCCCACGGGGGCCAGGGCAGCTGGGCTCCCTGGGGCTGGTGGCCGGGCCAGCCGCGCTCTGACTCCTTCACTGACTCGAAATGGTGGGGGAGGTTTTCACCAGTTGAGCCTTTGCTCTAAAATCCCACCACGATTAAGGGTCACAGGCCTCCAGCAGAGGATTCTGAAGGTATAGCCTCAGAGGCAGGCCCAGGGAGCGGGCTGTGCCTCCCGGCTGTGTGGAGCGAGGCACCCCCGAGAGCTCTCACAGCTCGCTTCAGAAAGAGGAGCCCTCCAAAGGCAGCAGCACCGGTTTCCTTCCTGCACCCCACCCCACCCCCACCCCGTGGGTTCTGGGCACTGACCAGGGTCCTGAAAAGGACGGCCGGGCTGCAGATGTGCGTGCGGGGGCTGGCCACACTCACATGGCCGTCAGGGGGGCCGGGTGAACCCTCTCACCCTCGAGACAAGGCTTTCAACAGAAGGTTCAACTTTTGAGCCAAAAGTTTCTTCCAAGAACAGGAGATCTTTAAAAAGATCGAGAGGAGAAGGTCTGGAGGAAAAGCACCTTGTGGGCTGGGAACAGAGGCCCAGGGAGCCTGGTGGAGAGGAGGCCAGAAGGACTTCTTGCCCAAGATGTCTAACAAGGCACACGCCGCCTGGCTCCTCTCTGCCGTGTGCACCCGTGTCTGCGGGTGTAAGCGTGTGGGAGGGTGTGTGTGAGTGTGTGCACATGCATGCGTACAACTGTCCATCCACAGGGCACAAGCCTGCCCTTCCCCGCAGCCAAGAATGCTTCTCTCCTGAAGGTGGTGCAGAACATCTCCAGGGGGCCTGGCTGACTGCGTGGCCCCAGGGCAGGGGTCTCTGAGGCAGGTGGGATGACAAACCCTCCAGGTGCCGGGGCTGGGGCTGCACTTCTCGGCAGAGCCAGGGAGCCCAAAGGGCTTCAAGGCAAAGCCAGGGAAGCTTATTCCAGAGCCTTCTCTCCTGTGAGCCACCTCACACCCTCTCTTCTCTCTTTTGTTTCCTCTTTTATTCTAAGAGGGAGAGAGGCAGGGACAGGGTGGGGGGACACGGAAAGAGGGTCAGGGGCAGCTGGGACTTGAGGCCAAGATGTTGGCAGCCCATCCATCTCCCAGACTTGCAGTTGCTAACAGCCAGCATCTCCCAGCTCAGACCGTGGCACAGTGGCACCATGGAAAGGGCATTTTAATGTCACTCTGAGCAGCCTGACTCCCGAAGCTGGCAGGCTCTTCTTCCCAGCACCCTGGTGCCAAAGCAACACCCCCAGCCCAGCGCTCCCAGGCAGCCCTTCTCCTCCCAGGCAGCCCTTCTCCTCCCAGACCTGCCAGCTCTGAAATGCATTTTTAAAATGGAGAATACCAGCCGGAGACAGGCTCTCTATTGATACATTGCTCAGGGAAGGCAAGCCCACTTAAAATGCCCAGCGGCCCCCGCACACGCTTGCCACTCACACTTCACGCCGCGCATGTGGCCAAAACCCCCACCCTCCACACTGAGTCTACAATGCACCCCAGCCCCGGACATGCCTCCTGCCCTCCTGGTCTGGTCGCCAAGACACCGTGCCCACGTCCTGCCCGGGGAGCCCCAAGGGCAGCATTATGGCCAAAGGCAGGGGCTCAGGAAGCTCCAGAAACGGGTTGGGGTGGGAGTTAGGTCAGTCCCCTCCTCTGAAAACGCCGGGGGGGGCCTGGATATCCTGCTCCACCTTCCCTCCAGATGACAATAGCAGCCAAATGCCCCTCCCCATGCTGCCCTTTGAACTTCTCAGCAGGGAGTGGGTACCCAGGGAGTCTGGGAGGGAGGGGTCAGGGCTGAGGGTCCTGGGGCACCCGGCACCAGTCTGGGGTCAGCCTGCACCCCTTCCTCCACCCCAGGTACGGTCGGCACTCAGGCCCTCTCCCCAACCCCCCCCGCTGGGCGCCTGGCTGCGCGGAGCTGCTCCCCGACTTAGCCGGCTCCCCCAGGCCGGGCCGGGCGGGCGCCTCGCACGCAGGGAGGAAAATGGCGTTGGATGCACGTACTTGGGTGAGTTCGGTGCCCATCAGGATGAGGAAGAGGAGGCTGAGGAGCTTCCGGGCCGGTTGCATGTCTCACGGCCACCTCCAACGTCCTGGCGTGCAGGGAGCTCTGGGTGCTCGGCGGCCGGCGGCTGCGTGTACGCGGACGCGCTCCTGGCTCGGCTGGCTCCCCGGCGGCGCCTGGCCGTGTCCCCGCGCCTTCAGCACCCGGAGCAGGCGGCGCGTGGGGTCTGCTGCGCGGAGCCTCCGTTCTGCATCTCGAGCGCGTCGCGCGGCTCCGCGGTCGGCCGGGCTGGGCGGCGGGCGGGCGGGCGGGGCGGGCCGCCCCTCGGCCCCTCCTCGGCCCCTCCTCGGCCCCTCCTCCTAACGGCCCCGCGCCCGCAGAGCTCGGGCGCGCGGCTGGGCGGCCTGGGTGCCAAAAGTTTGCCGGCAAGGGGCGGGGGCGGGGTGGCGCAGAGGGACCCGCGCGCCACGCTCGCGCGCGGGAGTGGGGCGGCGGCGGCGGCGGCGGCGGCGGGGAAGCAGGCCGGGACAGGATGTGACATCAAAAAGGCGGGGAAAATTTAACTCTAGGAGAGTGAACTCCAGCCTGACTGGCCGCAGCGGCAGCCGATTCGGGGTCCCCTGGATGCAGCGAGAGGACTGAGAGCGGGGAGGGGGGCGGCAGCGGGGGGCAGCATCCTGGGGGCAGCATCCTGCGTGCCGGCCGGGATGGAGAGGCTTGACTTGTTGGGGAAGTTGTTCTTAGAGTCCACGCTTTAATGAGATAAACCGAGGCCCAGACTGGGGAGGGGTGGTTCCAGGAGTGGGCTGAGGGGATGGGTGCAGAGATGCAAAGTGGGTCATCTGGCACCGTAGGCCTTTTTCCTGTCCTTCTGGGGTGACCAGCAAGAGGGTGAAGGGTGAGCAGCCATGGCGTGCTGGGGCCTCTGTCCCCATGCAGGGCGTGTGGGGGAGGGTCTGTCCTTGTGTGCATGGTTCGTGGGCACCATGTGGGAGTGGGCAATCACAGGCCTGTGGTCTGCACTGGGTTGTATGCACGTGTGTTCAGATGGAAAGAGAGACACGGCTCTGTCTACCCCAGATGCCTTCCCTGACCGAGGAGCCTGGGGTGGAGCTCACAAGCCAGGCGTGGGCTCCTGGGACCGCCCCCACCACCTGCAGTCCTCTTACCCCCAGGCCTGGAGACCACCCTCCAGCAGGTGAGGGGGTGTGCTCTGTCCCTTCCTCCCTCTCTGTGTCATGTACTCCCAGCCCAGATCCAAGTCTTGGACCCCGGAGAGCTTGTCCTCGGGGCCAAATTTTCCATTTGCAGGGAGAAGTCCCCAGGCACCTCTGCTTTCTGAGAAGCTACGCTGGAACTAGGCATTTAGAAACACCTCTCCTACCTCTTCCCCAGGGTTTAGTATTTAGTCTTTGGAAAATAAACTCTATAAAGGAAAAAATCTACCAGCAAGAGGCTCCAGACCTGGTAATCACAGAACGCCGAGCAGCCAGGGGTGATGTGGTCCAGCCCCGTCACATCATGACAGGAAACGGGAGCCTGGGGCAGGGGTCACTCACATGCGTCCCCCAGTGAGTCCCGCCTTGTCGCCAGCCACCTTGCACTTGAGAAGGTTCTGCCTTGGAGGAACTCTGTCCTCTGAGCCCACATGGCTGAGCTCAACCAAGGAAGCCACAGAGGGCTGGGCATTCTGGTAAGGAGTGAGCTTCCCATCCCTGGAGGTGTTTGAGCAGCGAGAGTGGGATGCCCTCAGGCCAGGTGGGCCCTGAGGTTCTGAGATGGAATGGGAGGAAAGAAGGGGGGCAGCTGGGGGGCTCTTTTCTCTCTGTTCCTCCTCTGTGTTCTCATTCTCCTCCAAAGAGGGAAAGCGGCTGGGAAGCCCTGTGGCCTCTGGGCTCCTGGGGACCCCCGAGAGGGGCTGCGTTTGGAGCTGGAGGTACTGTGCCTGGTCCTGGCCCCTCCTGGGAGTGGCTCTCTGAGCCTCAGTTTTCAATCCTGTAGATGCCGATACCGCGTGTCCCACAGGCTGTTAAGAAAACTGAGTGCAGGGATGGGGCAAAGCATTTTATAAACCTGAGAGAACAGCCAAGAAGGAGCTGAGAGAGCCTTGAGCCCCCACGGCCCTGGGGCTCCTCCCAGCCTCTTCCTCAGCCCCCACGTCCCCGTGCCAGGGCTGCAGCAGCTGCTGGGGGCACGGATGCGGACGGAGGGCAGGGGACACGGTGGTGGAGCTGGCCCAGTCTTTGGGGCTTTGTTTTATGGACAGGGGAGGAAGGCTGTGTGGACTTCCTCGGGTGGACTGAGAGCTAAGATCTAATCATAGCAAGAATTGTCTTTATTTAAAAAATCATATAAGTATATGGACCAGTAACTGCGCTTCTGGGCACGGAGCCAAAGGAGTTGACGGCAGATTCTCAAACAGGTATCTGTACACCTGTGCTCGTAGCTGCATCACCGACGGCAGCAAAAAGTGGGAACCCAGTGTCCATTGGCAGATGAGCAAATCAACAAAACGCGGTGTGTTTGTGCAGCGGAATACCATTCAGCCCTAGCAAGGAAGGGAATTCACACAGGCTGCAGAGGTGCACCCTGAGGACATTCTGCTGAGTAAAACGGGCCGGTCTCAAAAGGATGCATGCTGCGTGTTTCCACTTAGAGGAGGGACCTAGAAAAGGCAAATTGGCAGAAACTGAGAGTCAATTAGAAGCTACCAGGGACGGAAGGGAGGGTGGATGGGGCGCACTTACCTGATGATACAGAACTTCTGTTTGGGGTGACGAAAAAGTTTTGGAAATAGTGGTGACAGTTGCACAACATGGCAAATGTCATTAATGCCACTGAATTGGACACTTAAAATGGTCAGCATTTTACTGTATACATTTATATATTTTACTATGTACAATTTTTACCGCAATTAAAAAGAATCATATAATATACCAAAATCTTTGACTTGAATTGGTAGGTAAATTATATCCAATAAAGTTGTTTTTAAAGGTTACACAGACTCATTATTTCTTTGAAAAAATAAAATACAAAAAAGAAGGTGGCAACAGTGACAGCTGCCCCACGTAACTGGGGTTGTCACCTGGCGGTCACGGTGCAGACGTTGACGTGCACGTGCTCACAGGAGGGACAAAGAAGTCTCAGACGGTGTCCCCGGAAGCCAGGCCTGCCCCCGGCCGCGGGGCTCCCCCCCACCCCACGCCCTCCCTTCTGTGGGAGGCGTGGCCGAGGCAGCCCCTGCGTGCCCGCCGCGTGCGGTGAGGACCAGCGGCCCTGGGGAAAGGCCCAGGACCATGCCTGGGGCACAGACTCAGGGCTGGGGGCAGAGAGGACGGACAGGCCAGAGCGGATGGAGGGGAACGAAGCCACCCACGTGTGCTTTGCAGCTTGGAAGTCCTAGCTTGTGCCTGATCTTAGCAGAGGATGGGAAAACGAAGTCAAGCTGAAGAAATTGCTAACTAAAAGCTCTTTTATCTTCACTGCACGAGCTGCAGTCTCCTGGGAGAACCCTCCAAAGTGGAAGGGGAAAGGTCTGCGTGGACGGTTCCACACCCGTCTGGAAGTGAAGGTGTCCCACACTGCCGCCCCCAGCCTCCATCCTGACCATGATAGCCACGTCCTGCTGTGGAAGATGAGGCGGTGGTCACGCCGCCCTCTGCCCTGGCGTCCCCTCGCCCATCTCTGCATTTTCAGCGCTGACATGCGCATTGTCAGGGTTTCTAATGTTCGCGTTCACTCCTGCCACCCGAGCCGCCTCGTTGGTTGGTCGTCATTCTGGACCAGAGTCGGGGCAGAGCCCACCCCAGCCCTCAGCAGCCCTCCTGTGTTCCTAGCTCCCATCCAGCGCCGTGGGGTTGGCCGAAGTCAGGGTGCAAGGTGACCGCCGCGCCGGCCGCTGCCGCACCTCTCTGCTGACCAGCCTGGACTGCTGTCTGTCTTCTCATCTGCCGGCTCTCCCACCTGGGAGGCCGCGGAGCCCCGCAGAGCAGCGGCTCCAAGCAGAGGTGGGCTTGCGGCTCACGTCTGAGGGCCCGGGGGGCTGGGGCAGCCTCCTGTCCCTTGGTGCCCGCCCTGGGCCCCTTTGTACAGCAGGTCCTAGGCACCCCCACCCCCTCCTGCTGTCCTGGTGGAACTCAAGCCAGAGCTCAGAAGGCGCTGAGTTCCCGCTGTGACTCCTCAGGACACCGCCGAGTCGGTGGCTTCGTGCTCCCTTAAGATGAGCCTCCTTCCGCTCCAGCCTCATTACGATGTGACACGGTGGTTGCCAAGGCAACGGCACTAACTCTCTCCTCTCTTCCCCGAAAATTTTCTAGCAAGTGGGGCTGAAGCCACGTGAGCTGGAGCTGCCCGGCCTCCTGCGCTCGGAGCCAGCGGGCCGCCCGCTGTCCCTGCTCCGGGCGCTGAGCCCGTCCCCCCACACCCCTCCCTCCACCTCCACATCCACCCACCCTTCTCAGCCTCCTTGGGTTGAACTGACCCTCAGGAAGGGCAGGTGTTGATGGAGACCCACTGTGTGACAGGCTGGGCCAGACAGAGGCTCCCCGGGGCTGTGGGCACCGGCTGGGCGCTGGCCACAAGCTCGTACCAGGATCCCGGCTGCCTTCTCTCGTCAGCCTAGGGTCTACGTAGCCGGGCAAACTTCTAACCTTCAGGAAGTCACCTTCACCTGGGAAGGAGATGCAGTTGGTTCTGGACACGGTGCACTGTCACTTGAGGTGGCTGGTACAGCAGCAGGGACCACACCGCCGCCAGCCTTCCCAGCCCCACTGTGTGCCGGGCCTGTGCTGGGGGCTGTGCATCGTCCCTCTGGAGGACCCCCGGCCTCGCGGGACGTGGTGTGTGGCGTCCTCCCGCAGGGTTCACCCAGGAGCTGACGGCCCCGAGACCCCGCACTGCCCCGGCCCCAGCCCACCTTACCCCTCCCTGCAGCCTCCCCCCACCCACCCACCCAGTCCAGCTGGGCCTCCAGGAATCACCCTTGGCGCCTCCTGGCCGTCCTCACCCTCCCAGCTCTCCGAGGGCTGCCATGACCCCTCAGGCCACCCCACACGAACTCATGACCTCCCGCCAAGGGGGCTTGGGTGCGCCAGGAGTCCCGCCTCAGCCGCCCCAGCTCTGACGGTCCTAGCCTCACAGATCTGCTCCCCTCCCCGCGCTGTGCTGCAGTCCTGGGGGCCGTGCGCCTCCCTCTGCCCCGGGGGGCTGTCCTCCGGTCAGCCCCGCCCTCCCCCTCGCTCTGCTCCTCCCTGTGGGACTAGTCCCACCCGCCACCAACGGTGGTCTTACTCTCCTTGCTTAAGGAAAGGAAACCTCCTTACCCTTTTCCCCTAGACCATCGCCCCGCCTCTCTGCTCCCTGGTGCAGACACGGTCTCCACTCACTGTGGCTGTAGTTCCCCCCTCCGGGTCTCTCCCGAGCCCCCTGCTCAGAACTGCTGTGGTCCAGCTTAGAAAACCAGCAGCGTCCCGGTGTGGTCAGTGCCCCTCCTGCCTGGAGCCCTCCCTTCCTCTGGACCCAGCAGGCCTCTCCCTGCGGCTCGCACCAGGCTCCCTGCTGGTCCCCACCATCTTCCTGTGTCCTGAAGGTCTTTGCCAGGCACCTCCTCCAGGCCACGACTCCAAGCACATCTCTGTGCTGCCCCCAGCTGCATGCGGTGCAGCCTCTTCCCTGGAGTGCAGACAGGTAGCCGTGCTCATCGGCTTGTGGCCACATCGCTCAGTCCTGGAGCCCAGCAGCTCCAGACTCTCCGCTCCACCTTCACATCCTTCTCCCCTGCGGCTCCTCTTTTAAGGACACTTGGGATGGCACGTGGGGCCACATGAATGATCCAGAACGGTCTCCCCTCCAAGAGCCTTAACTCAATTCTGGTTGCACAGACACCTTTTCCGTCTGAGGTAACGTTCACAGGGACCAGGGACTGGGACGCGGGCATCTTTTGAGAGCCGTTTTCCCCACAGCAGGAGCAGGAAGCAGGCAAGCAAGCAGATGCAACAGCTCAGAACTGCTGACTGCGGTCGGTGCTGCGCCTCCGAAGAGCGGGGCGCCGGGACCCGGAGGGCGTTTGGGCCGGACCAACCCTCTGAGGAGCCCACGGGAAGGAAGAGAGTGTCCCACCGGAGGCTGGTGGTGGGGTGAGATTTGGAGAATTTGAGGGGGCTGGGGACAGAGAAGGCCAGCATGGCCAGGGCGGGCAGAGGGCACGGGGCTGGGAGGGGACCAGGACCTGACCAGCCACAGAAAGGCCTTTAGATTCTGTTCTCATGACAAGGCAGCCCCGGGGTTTAGGGAAGGGAGGTGGCAGGGTCTGATCTGCGTTTTGAGAACTCTGCCTCCCTGTGGAGGAGGGGCCGAGGGCGCTGAGGTGGCTGTCCTGGGGCAGCTGAAAGGATCACTCGAGTGACGGCTGGGCTGGGCCTGGGGGGGCAGCCGGGCGAGACGTTTCAGGGTGGATGGAGAGTCTCGTTCTGAGAGTGGGGACAGGACGTGCTGATGGCTGGGCTGGGGCTGGGAAACCAAGGCTGGTCTAGAAGCTGGCTTGGGGCTTGGGTGGATAAGAAGCCTTCACTGCAGGGGGAGACACAGGGAGAAGCTGGGGGTGGGGGAGCCAGGACCTCAGGGTGGGGTGTCCTGGGGGAGAAGCCTGGGAGGAGACGCTGGCTGTGGGGGTCCAAGTCAGAGGCTGGGGGCTCGCCATCCATTGCTGCTGTGGGTTTGGGTCCAGTGCAATGCCCCCTGCTTCTTGCCTGAGGGCCCAGCCCAGACCCCCAGCCCCGGGCCTGGCGGGTTCCCAGGGAGGGGTTCCCATCCAGGTAGCCCACCCAGGGCCCGGCTTTCCTCCTATCGAGGGAGGGGAAGGAAGGTGCAATTGTTAAACTTGCTGTGCATCGTGGCGCTCGCAACGGCATGTGTGTGAATGCATTCTCACCACATCTATATTTAAGCCGTGTTGCTTTCACCTTTACAGAGTGAGGACCCCGGGTCCTAAGCTGCTAAGCGCCCCACCCCAGGGGGTAGGAGAGCTGTGGGTCTGTGACTTCCGGCCTCCGGGTCTTCTCACTCTACCAGGTTGCCCTGCTGGGATTCCAGTCAGCTCCTCCTTGTACCCCCTCCCAAAGCTGGAGCTCTCCTCCCAAATTCCACCTTTGCAGCCAAGAGCCAGCAGGGGACCAGATAGACCAGACAGCTGAACAGTGGCCCTGGCCAGGCCAGGCCAGGAGCCTTGCGCCCCTCACCTGCCGGTGCCTCATCTTACATGCAGGGAGACTGGGGCGGGGACACGGGCTGCCTCGGGGCCTGGACCCTCAGGATCCACAGCCCTGCTCACCCTTGTCCGGCTGCCCCTCCTCCGAACAGATCCCCGCTCAGCCCTTCATGCACACCTGCAGAGACACACTCTCCCGGACTCGGCAGCTCTGCCTGCTGACTGTCTGGTTCCCCCGGTGCAATCTGAGAACAAAGATGTCAGGAAAAGCAAAGGCCATTAAATGCACCAGCAAAGGTCGGGGTTTAGGAAGAACAGCAAAAGGAAATAAGACACGTCAATTTCCACGGCTCTCCTGCTGGTGTCTGCCAGCAACAGTGACAAATTGGAGATAGGCTGAAATTCTGGACCCGCCCCGCTATTGGGGGAAGATCCTCGCCACCTTCTGGGCCGTCCTGATGCTGGGAGGTGAGGCGGGGAACTGCTTGGCCTCCAAGACCGCTTCCCGAAGTCTTTGTTCTGGTTAAGAAACGCGAGGCTGAGACTGAACGGGGAGGTCATTTGGGGCTCAGGAAGGGATGGGACGGCCCCGCAGCAGAGCAGTCAGAGGCTTCCGAGGCTCGGAGACTGGCTGATGACTCCTTTTCTGGCTTGCATGCTTTGTTGTCCTTCTGCAGAGAGACTAGGACCTCCAGGAGATACTGACTAAGGGCCCGGAGAGCGGGAATCCTTGTTTTGTCCCTGATCTCGAGGGGAAAGCCTTCTCCGCCACAGAGCGTGCTGTGAGCTTGGGTTTTACATCCTACCCCGTGTAGCTCTATTCTGAGGTCCCCGAGAGTTCTGTTGTAGTTGGAGCTTTAATTTTGTCAAATGTGTTTTCTTTCTGTGTCCTTTACAATAATCACATAGGTTTTCCTCTTCATTCTGTTATCATGGTAAATTATGTTGATGGATTTGTAAACGTTAAACCATCCTTGCGTTCTGAGACAACCCCTCCTGGGTCATAATGCATCGTCCTTTTTCTATGTTGCTAGATTTCCTGTATCGCTAATATTTTTTTAAACATTTTTTATTGATTTACAGTCATTTTACAATGTTGTGTCGAACTCCAGCGTAGAACACAGTTTTTCAGTTGTACATGAACATGTATATATTCACTGTCACATTTTTTTCTCTGTGAGCTACCATATCGCTAGCATTTTTTTAAGGACTTTCTTGTCTGCAGTCATGAGGAGTATTGGTTCCTAGCTGTTTTTCTTCAGTGCTCTTGTATGTTTTTGTGTCAGGATTATGCTGGCCTCGTAAAGCAAGCTGAGGAATTCTCCCTACTCTTTTGTTGTCTGAAATGGTTTATGCAAATTTGATACAATATCTTTTTGAATGTTTGATAAAATCACCAGTGAAACCGTCTGGACCTGGAACTTTCTTGGTGGGAAGGTTTGTTTCCCTTGTTTAAAAATTCATTTAAAAAAAAGGCTACAGAAATAGTCAGATCTTGTCTCTCACTTAGTGTGAATTTGGGGGTGAGTATTTTTTTTAAGGAATTTGCTCTTTTAGCTGCAGTTGTCAGCATGAGGTTATACACGATATTCTCTTATTAAAGTTTTGTTACTGAATTTATCAGCAGAAAGTTACTCATACTATCTTTTTATTGTCCCCTGAAGACCCCAAACAACAACCAGTCTTACATCCCTGGTACTGAAGATTTATGTTTTTCTCTCATTTTATTTTGGTCATGCTAGCTAGGATCTTGTCAACTGTTTGATCTTTTCAAAGAATCAGCTTTTGGCTTTGTTCATTTTCTCTATTTTTTGTTGGGTTCCTATTTCTTTGATTTCTTTCCTTATTATTATTTTTTCTTCCTTCTATTCACTCTGGGTTGATCTTGCTCTTCTGTCAGCCCTCGAGGTAGAGCCTTAGGAGGTTGATTGTAGAGCTCTGAATAGACACAAGCTATACTCTGACACAAGCTATTCATTCCCCCCAAAGCACTGCTTTCACTGTACCCCACAGATTGTCGTATGCTGTCTTTCCAAGACCATTCAGTTTGAAGTATCTTCTGCTCTCCACGTGACTTCTCTCCTGAGCATGGGTCATTAGCTGCTGCTGGTGCCCGTGTGTTTGGGGTTCCTAGACATCTGGCTGTTCTTGGTTTCTGATTCAGTTCTGTTGTGGTCAGGAAACGTGCTCTGTCTGACACTAAGTCTTTTAAATTTAGTTTGCTTGCTGTGTGGCTCAGAATATGGTCTGTCCTGGTGAGCAGACCATGTACACTGAGGAAAGATGTGAATTTTTCATTGTTGGCGATGGCGTTTGGTACATGTCAACTCCGTCAAGCTGACAGTGTTGCAGGTCCTCTGTGTTTTAACTGACTTTTTTTTTCATTCCGCTTTTCCATCAGTCGTTGGGAGAGGGGCATTAAAAGTGTTTTCCTGTGATTGAGGAATTGTAGTACTTTCTTCAGTTCTGTTAATGTCTCTTCCATGTATTTAGAGGCTCTTTTATTAGGAGCACACACATCATGGGTGTTTTGTCTTCCTGACAACTTTGCCTTCTTATCCTTACGAAACGTCCATCTCCAGCTTTGGCAACGTTCTTTGCCCTGGTGTCTATTACATCTAATATCAATAGAGCTACTGCAGCTTATTTATGTTCTTTGCACAGTATGTATGTTTTTATCCATTTACTTTCAACCTGTTTTTGTCTTTATATTTAAAGTGCTCCTCCTGTAGGCAGTATAGAGTTGGGTCTTGCTTTTTTTTTTTTTTTTTAATTAATTCATTCTGATAACCCCTGCCTTTTAATTGGAGTACTTATTCTATTAAAATTCAAGTGTATTTTTATATTTGTTTTTCACTTTTTCTTCTGTTTTTTGTTTGTTTTTGTTGTTCTTTACCACTTTCTTACTTTATTTGATTTACTATTTAAAAAATAATTCCATTATAATTTACCTCTTGACTTTTAAGTTATGCATCTTTGCATTGTGATTTTGGTGGTTATCCAGTGAATGCACCTATGCTCCATAATTTTTCACAGTCACCCGGGTTAACACTGTGCCACTTCATAAGCGTGTAAATCCATTCACACCCTCATCCTTTATGTTACTGTCAAATGTATTACTTCACATACATTATAAACCCTGAAGACAGTACTTTTTGCTTTAACCAGCCATTTTTTTTAGGGTTAATAGTTTATTTATATATATATATATATATGTATTTTATTGAAGTATGGTCAGTTCACAATCTTGGGTCAGTTTCTGTGTACAGCATGATCCTTTGGTCATACATGAACACACATATATTTATTTTCATATTCTATTCCACCATAAGCTACTGCAAGATATTGAATACAGCTCCGTGTGCTCTACAGCATAAACTTGTTGTTTATCAGGTTTTGTGAGAATCCTCCTGTATTATGAAGTGAGAAACACTCTGCCAGAGCTCAGTAGGTATTCTGCGCGACTCAGTGGGTTTGTAGATATAATTCTTGGTGCATTTGTGGGAGAGGGCGAGCTGTGGGTCCCCACTCTGCCATCTTGGCCAGCTAGTAGTCATACAGGTTTTAAAGAAATTAAGGGGAAGGTAGTCACTTTCTATCGACCTAGGTACTTGCCACTTCTGATGTAATGCATTCATTTCTGAAGGGCCACGTTTCCACCTGACATCGCTGCCTTCTGCCGAGGAAGACCCTCTAGCATTCCCTGTACTGCAGGCTCCCGGAGAAGGGTGTTCTCTGTCGTCCTGTAACTGAAAATGTCTTTATTCTTCATTGATGAAGCTACTGTAATTGGCCGCAGACGTCTTGGTTGAGAGGGTTTTCTTCAAGGATGTTCTCTAAGACGCTATTCCTTCTCTTAGCAGTTTCTCCCCTTCTTCACGTCGGGTGATTTCTATCATTCCCTCTTCAAGTTCACGGATTCCTTCATCTGTCATCTGTAACCTGCTAATTAAGCCCATCTGGTAAATTTCAGAACTTACGATGTTTTGTTTTTTAGCTCTAAATTCTCCACTTGGATATCTTTACATTTTCTGTTTCTCTGCTTGGTTTTGTCTCTCTCCGTCCATTGTGAGGGCATTTTCCGTCCTTTGTTGACGTAGTTTAAAATGGCTCTCCTTGTCCACCGAGTCCACATCGGGTCCATCTCTGGGTCTTTCCCCTTGTGAATGTGTCATATATTCCTGACTCTTCACTTGTTGAATACATTTGGAAAGTATTATTGCTTCGTTCTGAGACTTTGGATTCTGCCGAACGGCTCCAAAGTGTTGGTCTTTCTAAGGCAGTTTGCTTGGTTAGACCCACACTATGATCTTTGTCACACCTGTGGCTGACTGAGCCCAAGCCCCAGTTCGCCCACTCCTTGCACGTGCTTGAGGGCCCAGCTGGAAGCCCAGGCGGAGCTTTTGTATGGAATGCAGGGCTTCCCTTCTCGGCTCTCTCCTTTTCCTGGGCTCCTCTCACCGCCCAGCAGCCCTGATCACCTGGGCTCCCTCCTGGGGCTCCTTCCCTGCAGAAGGACAGCAGGTTTTCCCATTGGGGTGCCACCTGCCTGGCACTGCCCTTGTGACCATGGCTGCCTTGTGGTCACAGCTGCAGAAACCTGAGATTCACTCCACCCACTCCCAGCCTCCACGTTCTCATTTCCATCCCACACCTGCCTTTATGTCCACTGCCCAGAGCCTGCAGCTAATGGTTGTTTTGCATTTTGTCCAGCGTTTATAGCTGTTTTCTTGCAAGAGGATTAGTTTGTTAGGAGCTTATTTCTCCTGGAAATGAAACCTTGGAAGCCACTCCTTACTTTTAGAATCGTTTTCCAGCTGGAGAACCAAGGAAGGAGAAGCTGCTTTATTTTCAAAGGTGGCCGGTCCTGGTCCCCTCATAGCTACAGGGGCAAACTTTAACTTCTCTCTCTTCTCTGGCGTTTTGTCCCGGGCTCCCAGAAGCAGCCAGGTGGTGCCTTGAATATTCTACCTGGAAACTCCTTAGGTAACTCACTGAGTTCATTAAGTTTATTTCTGATTTTCCACAAAACCGCAGGCAATGACAGAAGCAGGCATGTCCTCCCACCTCCCATCCTGCCTGTCCCCATGACATCCCCGTGACATCCCGTGACCGAGACCGGGGCGTGGTCCCCGTCACGTTCACTTGTGGTGAACCACCACAGCGCACTGTGGTCCCTTCTGCCCCACCCCCAGTTGCACCTGCATGAATCCACCCTGTCACTCTGTGTAGCCCTGGAAGTGGTCCTCCACATCGGTGCGCGTCTCGCTCTTCCCGTCAGCACCCTGCATTGTTCGTGGTGTCCACAAGATAAGGGGCAACCTCCACGCCTGGAACCTGACCTTGTGACCCTCGCATCTTGGAATGAGTGGGAGGGGCCGCCTTCCTCTGCAAGGACTTGGCCCGGGGCCTGCCACCCACCGCCCCCCCAGGCAGACCGTGGCTGGCCAAGCCACCAGCGGCACGGCTGCCGCACCCTGGGGAGGGCTTCCTGCCCACTGGTCACAGAGGGCTCTCGCTCAGGTTTCTCACCCTTGCATATAAACCAGTAATAGAGGCGTGGATGGTGGGGTGGCGTGGGGGCCTGCGGTCAGGCCGGGCAATGACCACCGCAGACCACCACGCCCCGTGAAGACTCTTTTCCAGCCAGTCTGTTACGGACAAGTTCTGGAGGAGAAGTTTCTGGACAGCACTACGGACATTATTCCTGGAAATGAGAACGGAGCTAGCACAAAATCCCCCACAAATCCTCCCAAGCCTGAGCTGAGCTGAGATGAGATGGAGGTGAGGGCGTGGGCAGGGCTACTAAGGCTGGGGTTAGGGGTGCAGGTGGGGGTGCAGGTGGGGTGGAGGTGGGGGTGGGGTGGGGTGCAGGTGGGGTGGAGGTGGGGTGGGGTGCAGGTGGAGGTGGGGGTGGGGGTGGGGTTGGGTGGGGTGCAGGTGGGGGTGGGGTGCAGGTGGGGTGGAGGTGGGGTGGGTGTGGGGTGGGGTGCAGGTGGAAGTGGGGTGGGGTGCAGGTTGGGGTGGAGGTGGGGGTGGAGGTGGGGGTGGAGTTGGGGTGGGGTACAGGTGGCCAAGTCTCCCTGGTGCCAACAGTGCTGCCTGACCGGCTTTCAGATGAGCGGCCCCCCAGGACCCAGTTTCCAAGGCCGCGTTCAGGGAGCGATGGTGGGTCGTGTAATACACTGTGTTTTGTCACAGAGGAAGGTTATTGATCAAACAGCTCAATTCTCTTAGCAGGTGCAGGGCCTTCCATCCCCATTTGCTGCAACACAGAGTGTTTACTCTTTAAACAGCCGGCGATCTGCACGGCCCCTGACCGCGGTCGGGGGAGCTGCTGTAGCAAGGCAGGCATCTTGCATTTTGAGGTCAGCGGGCTTTCTCATCCTTTTCCTGGGCACCTGTCCATCCTTATTGTCATGTCACTCGGTCTGGCTGCGTATGGAGCTGCTGATGGCTGGTGGCTTCTGGAAGCACTGCCTTCCTGGGCTTGGAGGCCGTTCCTTTTCTCTGTCTCTTTCTCCCTGGGAGGGGGGCACGTCCTGTCCTTCCCTCCCATTCTGAGAGTTTTGAGTGTCTCTCCCCGGGGCCCCGCCTTGTCTGCAGGCTGTGGGTCGTGAGCACTCTTGTGCTCTCCTCCTGGCGCCTCGGCCCAGCTCCCCTCCTGCCCCAGCCGTCCCAGGAGCCCTACTTGGACCCTCAGCTGTTCAGGCCCAGACGGTGGCCTTGTTCCCGATGCTTCTCTTCCTACATCCGACCCGCGAGCAAATCCCGGGGCTCCACCCGTGGTCCACGGCTTCGCGGCACCACGGCCTGCACCGCCAGGGGCCCTGCGCTCTGCCTGCTGCTCTGCTGCTGGAGTTTGGAGGGTCTGAGTGGATTTTGAGGGGGCCCTCTCTGCGTTTTCACTCTGTCCTGGACCCCACAAGCTAGGTAGCCTGTCCCATGAGCCTCCTCCTTCGAGAACCATTGGGGGCCTCCCAGGTGCTCCCGCTGCCTGAGCCTGTATCCTCCAGTCCCGATGCAGCCGTCAGAGAGGTCATTAAAAGCCCGTACCTTACTGGCCCCTGTCTGCCCAGCCATGTCACTGAGGGAAAAAGCCAGATCCCTGCGGTGGCTGACGCAGCCCCCTCTTCCCCCCCGCTCTGCCTCTTTCCCATCCTCAGATATGCTGTGCAGCCCCGTCCCCAGCCCTGCACTCCCTCCGCCCAGAGCACCCTTCCCCAGCGCTGCCCGCCGCCCACACCTGGGCGCAAAGCAAACGTCACCTCATCAGTGAAGCGTAGTTAACAGTAACGACCTCCTCCGCCTCCGATGCCTCGTGTCCAGAATACCTGTGACAATCTGGGGTGTCGGGCGGGAAAACGGGCCCCTAGTCCGCCCGCGTCCTAACCCTGGGGCCGGTGACCACCGCCTTCTATGGCCCAGGGGCTCTGCGGATGTGGTTGCAGGTCTCAAGGTGGGAGACTGTCCTGCTGTAACCACAACGGCCCTCCTAAGACGAGTCGGCTGATGTGACCAAGTGACAGAGTTTGGAAGGATGGGCTTTGGAGACGGAGGGGCCACCAGATTCTGAAAAGGCAAGAATAAACCTCCTGGGAGCCACCGCAAGCACCAGCCCTGCCCACACCTGGACTTCAGCCCATGAGTTGGACGGCAGACTCCTGACGCCCAGGACTGTAAGAGAATAAACTCGGGCTGATAGAGGCCACGGGCTGGGTGGCGCTCGTTACAGCCGCAACAGGGACCTGGCATACCGTGTGTGTAACTTATTTATCATCTTTCCTCCCCAGGAGAAAGCAAGCTTATTGAAGACAGGAGTTCGGGTCTGTCTTGCTCACGGTAAGACGCCTGGGGAACAGCAGTCCTGGCTCATGGTGAGCACTTAATAAAATCTTCTTGTTGCTCAAAGAAAAGAGAAAGGGAGCTGTCCCTTAAACAGATCAGGAGATGCCCAACCACATTCATCACCTTAGAGGCGCAAATTGAAACGACACGGAGACGCCATCTCTCAGTGGCCAGACTGAAAAATTCTGGGTGTGTGACGCCTGCTCTGCAGGTGAGACTGGGAGGAACCGGCGCGCTCATCGTTCTTGCAGGAATGTGTTTAGGGTTGAATTGTGTCCCCCCAAAGATATGCTGCCGCCCCAACTCCTGTTACCTGTGGCTGTGGCCCTGTTTGGGGAGAGGCCTTTGCAGGTGTGGTCAGGTCAAGACGAGACCATCAGGGCGGCGCAATCCCACAGGACTGGGGTCCTGGTAAGAAGAGGGGAGAGCAACCAGGAGGAAGATGCTGTGTGACAGTGGAGGTGGGGACGGGAGTGGTGCGTGGCCTAGCCCAGGAAGGCCACGTTCTCTGGCAATACCAGAAGCAAAGGCAAATTCTCCCCCACGGGTTTCAGAGGGAGTGGGGGCTCTGCTGACCCTTGGTTTTGTACTTCTATCCTCCAGAACCGAAAGAGAAGACGTTTCTATTGTCTCGAGCTGCCCAGTTTGAGGTCCTGTTTTATGGCTGCCCCGGGAAATTAACACAGAATGCAAAATAACATAACCTGGCGGCCTGTAGCCGAAGTCCGCTGGCAGCAGCATGGCGGGCTGCAGACCCCAGGCTGCCGGCGAGGGACAGGGGGGTGAGGTGCAGAGCGGCCCCGGCGGTTCTGCGCAGCTGCAAAAACAACAGCGTCATCCTCCATCCCGGCCCACAGGACCACGGGGCACGTCGGAAGCGAAAGTGTGCAGAGGCCACATTTAACTTAAGAAAGGGGCTATGACTTCGGATAATACGTGCAAAGACACACACTATTCCTCCCTTATGCTGTGAAACGTGGCAGGGAAAATTAAACCCCTGGTGAGATCGCGGTTTCCGGTGGGCAGGGACAGGGAGGGGCGCCGGCCACCTCTGCATGTGCCGCCTTGTGAGCTATTTCCGGAACCTTCAAACACCGTGAGCACCGAGCGAGCCCTGCCTTGTGCGTCCTCCCGCCGAGAAGAGGCGAAGCCACCGAACTATTCCTGGTGTCTTTGTTGTCAGCAAGAACAGGGATGCTGTTAATGCTGAACATACCGTGTGTGCGTGTCTGGGGCGCACACGCTCACCGGGGGCCCAGCAAGCAGGATTAAGACGCTGGAGGCAAGAGGAAAGAAACACAGTCACCTGGTGAAATGAATTGTATTAAAAGCCAGGAATCCGACGTTTGACTTGGAAAAAGCACTGACATTGGGATGTGTCTTTTCCTGAACGTGTGTGAGAAAAAGCCTAGAAACAGTGACCACCCCTCGCACCCACATTGCGATCGTGACGCAGCATCTTCCCACTAAGAGGATCCAGGGGTCTTCGGAGGAAGCGCTGGTCCAGTTTGGGGCTGAGAACTAAACAGGGTGGCCCTGGGGCATCTTTTTCAGGCCAAAGCAAGGGGTGTATCAGGACACTGGGTTTCTGCCCAGAGGCCACGGGGCCCCTCTCTCCACGCCTTCGTGAGCAGCGTGCCCCCTCCTGCCCCCTCCACCCTCCTCTGAACCCGTCGCACCGCCTTGAGTCACACAGAGAAAAGGAACATTTTAACATGCCGCTGCCCTTTCTTTATAAGCCCTCTCTGTGAAGCACATCGGCCCCCCGCCCCTCACCGATGGGCCACCTGGACCTTGAGAAGGAAGCAGAGCGCGTGCTTCAGGGAAGTTGCCTGGGAGAGAGGCGCTCGCCCCACAGGGAGAGGCGGTTAGTGCGACTCTCCTGCGCGCTGGGCAGGAGCCAGCTCAGCCTAGGAGAGCTGGCCTGGGGCCTGGCGGCTGGGAAGAGGTGGGGCCAGAAGCACCAGCCTCGGGCTTCCGTCTCTGCCTCGCATCGGGGTGCAGATCGTAAATAAGCCCTTTCAACTCAGTGGGACCCGGGCTGGGAGAAGGGTCTGCACGTGCAGGCGGGTTTTTCTTGAAGGAATTCGTTATGAATAATTAATGTTGACTTTTCCAGTTTTGTGCAATGAAAGTATTTTTTGCTCTGTCCTCTTTTGCTGTCTTGTTTACTGGCTGAGGCTGCAGACTTTAAGATGTATGTGTATGGCTCGTTCCCTTTTCGACAATTTTTTTTTATACCCTTAAGATGAAATCCTGTGCTACAAAGGAAAGGAAGTAACTTCCAACACTTTCCATCTTTAAAGAAAGGGATGCTCAGCCCGCGCGGTGTGCACACGCCTTTCCCGCTCACGAGCCAGTGAGCGTGGCTCCCGCGTGCCTCCACCACAGAACAGGTGTCGAGTGAAACCCGGGGGATTGTTAGACAGGCGTGTAAGCAGCGAAGCCCACCCTGGACCCTGGGACCTGGCCTAGCCTGGTGAGCTGCCGGCCTTGTTTCCACTGGATTTTAATGGAAATGCAATCAAAGGAGAGGGCAGGTGGGCTGGGCAGAGATACGATCTCGTCTTTCTAAATTCAAGGTCAACCTGGGGTCCATGTACCTTCAGAACTGGCTCCCCAAGGAGAGGACTCTAGGCCCAAAGCACACGGGGCGGCCCCGGGAACTCGATGGCATTCCCCCGTCTCGGGGGCTCGCTGGGCCCCCCCAAAAGCTTCCGTCTCAGGCCCCTCGCCTCCGTGGAGGCAGCGCCTTCCGGGGCTTTTCCTCGCCCTGCGCGCTTTCAGTCCTGCTGGAGGAAGCAGTCCGGGAGACCCGGGCTCTGGGCGACCAGGAGAGCTGGCGGGAAGGTGAAGGCCGCGGGGCCGGGGGCTGGGGCCCCGCCAGGGTGATTTTGCCTGAGCTGAGTGCGCGCTGCGGGCTGGGCCAGCCACGGCCAGCGGCCTCCACACGTTGTCCAGTGACCCAGGGCGCGGCAGGTGTGGGCGTGTCCAGAGCCCCCCCCCGCCGCCCCGGGACCCTGAGACACCCGCCCCCCCGTGTGTCCTGGATTCCCGGGTGCCTCTCTGGCTGCTCCCCGGGGAGGCAGAGCAGGAGCGACAGCAAAATGCAAGGGCCTTTCTGGAACCTTCCGACCTCAGCTCTGGGATGTCTCTGGGGAACTCAAGCCTGCAGGTGGGACATTCCCGGACTGCGGCCTTTCCATGACTCTGCGGTCTCCGCTCGGCTGGTACTCACCGTGTGTCCCCTCTGCTGCCCCAGGATCCCAGGAGAGGGTGGGCCTCTAAGACCTTTCCTGAGAAAGCGACAAACACTACGGTTTGACCGCAGTCCCCTTGGGGAGACCTGTGGTCTGTCCACAGAGACGCGCAGGAGGGCAGAGATGGCTGGGTCACACCCCAAAACACTCCCTATGGAGCTGAGAAGACTGCATTTCTTGTTCTGATGATAAAACCCTAGGAAAAAATTGTAATAAAAAAAAAAGTGCCTGTGTATATCCATGTAAGTCATTCACGTAAGACCTGAGGTAATTCTAACCACTTGGCCTGGATGGGGGTGGAGAGGGGCCAGGCCCAGGCGGCCCGGCCTGGGCCGCGTCCTCTCCTTGCGTGTTTCCCAGAGGCCGCGTCCCCGGGGCCACAGAGCTGTTCCTGGAGAGCCTGGGTTGATTGGCTCAGCCCTTGAGGACATGGTGCGGAGGCCACAGGAGAAGGAGGACCAAGCAGCAGAGACGTTCGGAGGGACGCAGTGTCCACGGGTCAGACGGAGGGCACATGGGAATTGGGGCCCTGGGGTCCCCGTCGGAGGCTGGCTTTGTACAAACTGCAAAGTGATTCATAAAAGATGGAAAAAAGTTTTTCTTTTTAAAGCAAAGAGTTTTCAAGAGGACATAGCTTGCAGACACTCCCGGTAAGTCGACGATGGACAGTCTGTGTGTACAAGTAGCAGCTGTAGTGGGCCGAAACACACCACGAAGGAGGAAATCGGTGAGCTCAGCCCCAGGCTACGGAGAGCCCCCCTGGGGGCCGGGAGGGCTCAGCGCCGCCTCCTCCCTCTGGAAGCCAGAGAACCCCAGGGGTGGTCAGGCACCCTCTGTCCCTCCCCTCGGAGGCCGCTCAGCGGAAAGTTCCCCTTGTCAGGACCCTCCAGTTCAGGAGCACGGGGCGGGGGCGAGGGCAGCCCCGGCGCAAAGCTAGTGAAGCAGCAGACGGACAGGCGGCCAGCAGCTTCCGGAGGCTGTGTCAGAGTAGACAAGGGACAGCCAGGCGTCACGCGGGCCCCCCCACCCCCATGCGGCGCAGTGGGAAGCGCCCGCCCCCGGGAGTGGCCGTGTGTTGGTGGCTGCGGTTGCTACACCGGGTCACAGGTGCACGCAGGTACAGCAAACCATGTCTACTTGACACATTGGAAAACTTTCATAATGGAAGGCTTTCTGGTTGAAATTTAAAATGAATGAATACAAGTATTGAATGGACGAACTGGTCATTTTCTCACATGTTTTCATCTTCTGGCCTGGCCCCGAGCGGGCGCCTCTCTCCACCTCCCCCACCTCCCCAGCCCCCCTGCCCTGGATGGGTCCCCACCTGGCGGAGAGCTGGCCACCTGGAGGACGGCCCTCCCTGCCCCCCCACCCCCAGCCGGCAGACAACCCGGCCCTGCGCTCGCCCCAGCTCTGACTCAGGAGGGCTGGGCTCAGGTCCTAACCTCTGACCTCGAGCCAGGACGCCCCGGAGGGTCGGCTCCTCATCACTCAGGGCTGCTTGGTGACTTAAGGCTCACGGAGCCCCTGGAACAGTGCTGGGCGCAGAGTCGGTGCTCGCCGACCCTGCAGAGACCGTGCGTGCGCGTGCGCGTGCAGCCCGGTCGCCACCCTGCCCGGTCCTGCTGGCCTCAGGCAGCCTGCAATGCAGCTCCACCCCGCTGCCCTGGCCCGACCTGGCCGTGCCGTGGCGTCCAAGCCCCGGAGGTGCGCTTGCTCCCCTGCTCCCGCCACAGCCCTCCTTCCAGGGCTCCCTGGACCCCCACAGCTGGCTGTCCCCTCTGTCACCTGAGGGTCCCCCTCCCAGGAGAAGCCAGCAGCCACTGCCCGAGGTGACCCGGTTAGTCCCACACACGTACTGCTGCTCACTCACTCATCACTGACTCATCCGTTCACTCCCGAAGGCGCTCATTTGACAAGTCAGGGCTGAGGGTGTCCTTGAAGCGTCCCCACTGGACCACCTGGGGCCTGCCGGGCCCTCACCAGCCGCGTGACACGCAGCACGCTGCTCAGCCCTGACCCACGCCCCCTCCTCCTTAAACGGGCATAACTGCAAAATGAGAGGTTATTACTTTCCCATCTTAGGGGATAAAAGAGTCAATGAGATAATGTGTAAGATGCCAATGCAGACGTTTGGGTATCTATTATCCAAAAAGAGCGGCAAACAAGTGTTGGTGAGGCTGTGGAGAAATGAGATCCCGCGTGTCCCGAGCAGCTGCCTCCACGCAGCTGCCGGGGGGCGGCTCGGGGCTGCCTTGGAGAGCACGAACTTAAACTACCCCTGGGCGTCCCGCAACCCCATGCTGAGCGCGCCCCGAAGGACGGGGCGGGGGTCCTGCCGGACACTTGCACACCCACGTCCACCGCAGCGCCGTCACAGCTGCTGAAGGTGGGAGCAGCCGGATGTCCCTCAGGTGAGGGGGATGAGCCAGACGCGGCACACCCACCCTCTGGGGGCCACCCAGCGTAAAAGGGAGGAAGTCCTGGCACGGGCCGCAGCGAGGATGAGCCCAGAGGACATGGTGCTGGGTGAAACAGGTCAGCCTGGAAAAGACAAGGGTGATGCTACGCACCCAGAAGAGGCAAATCCACCGAGTCGGGAAGTAGGCGGCGGGGCCGGGCCAGGGAGGGCTGGGGAGGGGGCGTCTACTGGGCCCAGAGGGTCAGTGTGGGGAGAGGAGATCGCCCTGGAGACGGACGAGGCGGTGTCTGCAGGGCAGCGCGCCTGCGCTCAGGGCTGCTGAGCCGAGCACGCCACGCGGTCGAGCGCTGGGTTTCACGTGATGCGCGTTTCACGGCAAAGTCCCGGCCGAGCCGCGCAGGGTGAGTCTCGTGGGCGGCGGTCCGCTCCTGTCCACAAGCGAGGCCCGGGCTCAGGCCTGCCAGGCGCGTCCGGAGGGACCCCCGGAAGCCGCGAAGGGCGACGCCGGGAGCGCGCAGAGGAGGGCCGAGGAGGGGCCCAGGCAGCACTTCCTGCGTCCCTGGACCTCGATTTCCTGGTCTGCACAACGGGATGGCTAGGGTGCCCACCGAGCCCCTGTGAGGCTCGGCGAGCCATCCGCGTGAGGACGGAGCCGTCTTCCCTCCCAGCAGCGGCGAGGGGGACGCGGGGCACCTCTGCCGGGAGGCCGGGAGGCCGCCGCGCGGCAGCAGCACGAGCAGGTGTGGTGGGGGGGGGCGGCCGCTGTGGGGACAGCACCTCGTGTTCCTGCCAAAGCCACCGAAGGACCCGGTTCCCACGTCGCCTGTCCCTTTTTTTAATTTACAAGGATCTTGTTCCTTTTTGGCCAGATTCCTCCCCAAGAAATGGTTCTTGCCACCCTCGTCTTCAGTGTTACTTTGCTCAGCAAACCCTGCCTGCCTGCTGCGTGCTGGGCCCGCCCAGGTGGCCGGAAGGCTGCTCCGGGCAGGCTGACTTGCCATCACCCTCTGGGCCCCGAGACGCCTGCTCCCGCCTGTGGATGTCTGTGCCTGCCGTCGGGGCTGTGGGTCCTGCCCTCCCCCCGCGAACCGCGACGGCCCTTCTGCGGCCAGTTTCCAAAGCACCGTTACCTTAGTGGTCCTTCTAAGAGTGCCGGGGGACGCCCCGCGCCCTCATCCATAAACATCTGTACAAGGGGACGAGTGGCTTGTGCTCAGCCGGCTCCCGGGCCATGGGGGATGAGGAACAGCAGGAAAGAGGCTGCCCCCTAGACATGGAGGGGCTGCGGGCCCTGCTCGGTGAGAGAATCTCCCCCGATGGAGATGACCCTGCTCGCAGGCTGGTGGGAGAGGCCGACCTGCCCCGACTTATAGCTGCGATCCTGTCCCCACAAATGGCAAGACACTGTACGTGTTTGGGGGGAGCCACCCAGAGGCCTGACCCCGCCGGGCGGGGCAGGAATGGCTCCCACTGGGACAGGAAGTGTCCCTTGAGCGGGTGGTGGGAAGAGGAGCCTCTTGAGGTGGGGGCGGAACCTGCCTGGGAACTGGGGGACAGTGCCCCCCGCAGCCTATGAGCCTGCCTGGGAGGGAAGCCCGAGGTGGGGTGGGGACAGGACGCCCGCATCTGTCTGTGCTCCCCGCACACGCTGACCGCTGTGAATGGGTCTGCTCTTCCCAGAGACAGAGAAGTCCATCTGTTGCCGACTGGCCGAGGCGTTGGTCATCTCTGAGCTGGGGGTCCGTTCCTGGCAGGAGCACTTTGCAGAAGGGAATCAGGGACCCAGCACCACGTCTTCTAGAAGCTTCTGGCAGAGCAGTTGAAGGTGGTGAGAGCTGGGCCTGGCTCCCTGCACGGAGAGGCAAACTGGCTCCAGGGGCCGCACCAAGGGAGACGGGCACAGGGCTCTGGAGCAAAGGCACCGCGAAGTGGGGGAGCCGGGTGCGGCACACAGGGCCCCAGGGCACGGGTCCTGGGTCTGGGGTTGCAGCTGGGTCCGCGTCCTGTCCCTGGAGGGTCCTGAGGGGAGTCGGACCAGGTGAGGGTGCTCACCTGCAGGGGTCGCACTTGGCAGAGGCAGTGCACACGCTGCCCGTGTGCAGGGTCGCACACGTGTGCGCACGCACTCACACACGCACTCAAACACGCACAGGCCCCCCGGCTGGGGCAGGGTGAGGCCGAGGGTTTCCTAAAGATCTGAGGTCAGAAGCAGTGGAGCCAAGTCTTGGCGGAACCTGGGGGTGGAGCAGCCTCAGGGTCCAGGGCCCCCCCCCCCACACGCCCCAGATCAGGTGGGGCGGCAGGAGCCCAGGCCCCGGGTGGGGAGGGGAGAATGGGCTCCAGGGCCAGCCCCCACCCCGCTCGAAGCCATGCAGCCTGGGCGGCCCTCTTGGGGCTGAAGCGAGCACTGTCTTGTGTCCGCACATCCTTGGTAGCCCAGGGGTGTGTTTGAGGGGGAGGGGCCCCCAGGGGCTCAGTGCCCACGCCGCGTTGTCCAGCCCCTCATTTTGGGGGATTTAGGCCATTTCTACCTTTCTCTTTGCAACATGGATGCCTTGAGGGGCTGCCACGTGCCAGGCGGCGGGCACGTCCACTGTCACCTGCTGGGCCAGAGGCAGGCCTGCGGGGCTGGCACTGAGCATCTCCCCCAGGTCCCTTTCTGCAGGAGAAGGGCGCCCAGGCAGGGAAGTCTCTTTTCCCCTCCTGAGACGGTCCCCAAAGGGCGGGCGGTGGCCTAGAAGAGGGGCTGCAGGCCTGTGTTACCCGCACTCCCCGCCGGCCGGGCCTGGGACCTGGCTTCCCGCCCTCCCGCCACCCCCGCGGCCGAGCAGCTCCCTGCTCTGGAGAGCCGCGGAGGCCACCGAGACGGCCCACCTGCATATTCATGAGGACAGTGTGGTTCGTTCTGGTTGTCATATTTCATACTCGTTTGCAGCATAAAGTCGGCTGCAGACTGCGGGGCCCCGTGTGGAGAAGCTGGGAGCAATGAGGGCATCTGGGGGCATCTTCCAAACACAGCAGGAAGTTTCTGCGCCGGCAAGGGCATGGGCGCTCGGTGTGGGGGGCACGGCGCAGCTCGGCACGGTGGGCCGCCCCCCAGAGCCCACCCTGTCCCCCTCTCCACTCCCCCTGCCTGTATTAAGTGACTGTCTCAGAGGACGTGCCTCCCACCACGCCCAGCCTTGAGCTCAGCCCCACGAACAGAGGTGACCGTCTCCTGGGAGAGGGCCCAGGGGTCAGGAGGGCTCACTGGGGGCGGGCACAATGGTCGCATTTCCCGGGTAAAGCTGATGGGTGCCAACGTGCAGGGGAGAGTCCCGGGGAGGAGGGAGCAGGGCGGCTGCAGGGCGCGTTGGGTCTGGGGACACGGGTAGTGAGAAGTCGGGTGGGGGCAGTCCCAGGCAGAGAGGTCGAGTTCCAGCAGGAAAGGCAGCCGTGGGGAATGACAGGACCTCCCACCCCAGTCTGACGTGTGGGACTTACCTTCAGAACCTTCTGGAGACAATGTTTGTGCCCAAATGTGGTTTAACGGCACTGCAGTGGGGGCAGTGCTCAGAGATTTGAGTCTTTGAAGATCATGTGACACTTTTCCAAGCAAAGCCCATCCCACCTCTGAGTCCTATGTGTCGTGGGCCAAGCAGCCCCTGTGACCTTTTCCCAGAGACACACGTGGGAAGTGGCACGTTTCGGCTGCCTCGGGAGCTGCGGCACAGAAGACGGAGGAGGGAGGAGGGATGATGGGGGAGGATGGGGAGGGAGGATGGGGGAGGGAGGACAGGGGAGGGAGGAGGGAGGAGCGAGGAAGGAGAAGGGAGGATGGAGGAGGGAGGACAGGGGAGGGAGGAGCGGGGAGGGAGGACGGAGGAAGGAGGATGGAGGAGTGAGGAGGGAGGCCACGTGGCCACGTGGCAGGTGACCACAGAACTGGGGCACTGTGACTGGCCAGAGAAGGACACATGGGCCTAGCCCAGACACCCACCAGGAAGCCCATGAGCTCCTGAGGTCCTCATGGAGTCATCCAAATCAGGGCTGCTGGCAAATCGGCGCCTGGACCCCAGGACGGGGACCAGAGCTTGGCCAAGACCACTTTGGACCGCAGGTGCAGCCCCAGGGCTCAGTGGGCCGGAACCCGGCTTCCCCTGGGGTTTCGGTGCTGCCAAAGCTTCTCTGGGTCTCACCTGAGGAGCCAGCTAACTCAGGAGTGCCGAGCGCCGTCTCGTCACGTGTCCCAGAGGAGACCCCCCTGAGGCCTCACCGTCCCAAGGAAGTGGACCTGATGGAGGACACGGGAGACGACACGAACCCCAAGCCAGCCAGGCCGGGTGAGGGCCGGCCCTGCGAGGACGCGGGGTGCCCGGCCTGGGCCCAGGGCCATCATCTCCATCAGCGGTCCACATCTGTCAGACGGGAGAGACCACAACCCAGGCCCCAGCAGGCTTCGCCCTCCGGGCAGTGTGCTGGCTGCCCCTACAAAGAACCGCAAGCGGGGGGGCCGACAGCAGCAGAAATGAATCCTCTCCCAGGTCTAGGGGCTGGAGTCCAAAACCCAGGTGTCCCAGGGCCCTGCTCCCTCTGGAGTCTCCAGGGGAGGGTCCTGCCTGCCCCTTCCGGCCCCTCGTGGCCCCAGGAGTCCCTGGGCTTGTGGCCGCATCGCCCCGGTCCCTGCCTCCACCTTCATGTGGCTTCTCTTCTGTGTCCGACATCCCCCTGCCCTCCTTTGATGAGGACCTTCGCCGTAAGGCCGGGCCCACCCGGACCGCCCAGGGCTCCCACCCCCCGTGCACCCTCAGTCACACCCGCATAGACCCTGATCCCATGGGGCCTAACGTGCACGGGTTCCAGGCACTGGGGCCTGACCACTTCGGGGCCACAGGCAGGCCGAGCAGAGCCGGGCACAGCCCCACAGGAGTGGAAGCGCAGGGCCCAGGGCTAGCGGCTTCGCAGACTCCCAGCGTACAGTCTTCTGCAGCCGTTTTTCAGTTTAATTGGTCTGAAATGGGCTTGGCTGGGAGGGACATCCCGGGTAATAAATCGGCTTAATAACACCTCCAGCGTGCAGAGCATCGCGGACTCGGAGCCAGCCCACACCCGCACTCACGCTGGCTCCTCAGCGCTGCAGGCCCCCGGGGTGGGGGGCTGGGCACGGCTCCATCCCACCCGACAGCCGAGACCCCGAGCACGGCGGTCAGTGCGCAGCGGGCGAGGCTTCGCAGGTCCCGTGAGCGGCAGTCTCCACGGGACCGGCCACCTGCCCCAAGGCCAGGGCGCTTCCCGCGAATCTGCCTTCCTCCCTGTGTGTGTGGTTTAGACTTCGTTGCCCGGGGACCCCAGCTGGCTCCTGGTGGAGAACTCCTGGGCCTCTGTGATGGTGACGCTGCGTGTCAACGCAGTGCCCTAGCGGAGGGGCCGCCCCTCCGAGCTCTGGGCCGGGAGTCCAGCTCATGAGCCCGCCCGTGAACGTCCGTCTCCCACCCAGACCACAAGTGGCTCGGGACCTGAAGCTACAGCGCCCTCGGCAAACGCCCTCTTGAGCGTTCTTCTTAGAGGAGCAGAGGGCGCCGGCCGGTGGCGCTGCCATCCCAGCCCGCGGAGGCCCCCCGCTCAGGCCCCGCGTCAGGTGGGGCGGGGGGTGGGCACCTCTGGTCAGAGATGCTGGGCTCTGCCCCCTTCCCGGCAGGTAGGCGCTGCCCGCGGGTCCTCATGTGCCCAGACAGCCCGCATCGGCCGAGGGGAGTGCCCGTCCCCGGCTGGCCTCAGGCAGCAGAGAGGCCGCAGGGGTCTGACTGGGGGTCGCGGCTGCTGAGCGTTCGCTCCGAGGGCCCAGTGGTTTCGTCACTAGGGGCTGGACGGGCCTCCCCAGGAGAGGGTCTGAAGCACCTCCACCCCATCTTCTGCCCCCAAGAGGGCAGCCTGGCCCCAGGGGAGGGGGGCTGGGCAGAGAGACCAGGCAGCGCCCGGGCCCTTGCCCGCCCTCACTCACTTCGGGGCGACAGTGACACCAGGCCTGGGCCCATGACCCTCTGGGCAATGTACGTTTCCGCGGCTCAGGGCGAGGCTGCAGGTGGGTCTGGAAATGCTTTCTGGGCGATGCATTTAGCAGATGGGACCCTTTGGCCAATCTCTTCGGTGACCTCAAATATTCATCTGATGGCGATTCAGCGAATTGAAGGGCCTGGCCCAGAGCCGGGTCTAAGCCCTGGTACAGAGCGGGGCTCCGTCAGCGCTGCTGGCGGTGGTGGCCCTGCCGCTGGCCGAGTCTTGTCCTGGTAAGTGTGGGGGTGCTGAGAGGTGGGAAACACGTGTAGCTGTTTTAAGTCATCTGTCACCAGATCGCGCCGCGTCACGAGCGTCCAGCCGGAGCGAGACACTTGGCTGGGGCCCGGGCTCTGCCACTAGTAAGGACACACTTCAGGAAGCAGCTTCTCTCTCTCCCCGGACACCCATTTCCTCGTGTTCGCTCAGCCGCCCAGAGGAGGCGGAGGGAGCCTGCTGCTGGCCGTCCTTGTCCTCAGTCCCTGGTGCTCAATCGGGGAGCTCCAGGGTCAGCCTGCCCCTGTGAACCCGGCTGTGAGGCGTCAGCGGCAGGACATCACAGAGCCATCCCACGCCAGGGCGGGGCCAGGGAGGGAGGCGCCGCCAGGCCCCACCAAGCCCAGGGGCCTTTCCCGGGTGGGGTTTCTGCAAACGTGCAGGAAGGATGTCGCTGTCAGCAGAGCAGCCTGCTCCCTCCCCTAATGGATGCTTTTTAGAGAAGCCGCTTTCACGGAGTTCAGGCAGCCCTTCCTGAAAGCTCTCTCTTCCCTTTAACTGCGGAGCCCTTGTGCTGCTGGGCCTCAGAGGCCCCAGGGGCCGGAATGAGGAGGCAGCTCCACTGCTGCGGCCACACCTGCTGCCCGACCGGAGGGCCCCGTAGCTCGCCGTGCACCCTGCCTGGCCTCCTGGCTCCGAACACCATCAGCCTTGCAGGGTCCGGAGTCCAACACTGGCCCCGGGAGGCCGAGGTGGATGAACCCGGCGCCTGCTCCCGTGGTCACAGACACCTGCATCCCCACCGACACCTGCAGGCAGGCTCGGGGCCTCGCTTGGCCCGCATCTCGGACTCCTTTCCTCTGTAGGGTCTGTGGGGAGCAGGACCAGTCACCCCGCCCTGAGCCACAGCCCCCAGCAGGTGTCGAGCCGAATCGCCTGCAGCCCGTGACCCGACTGCCCTTGGCCGTGCCGGCAGTGGGCTGGGGCGGGACCCGCTCTTTGCTGACTGCGCGGTGAGGCTGGTGTGATCGCACCCACGCTCAGGGTGGAGGTCACGTCCGCAGCCCCCTCCCGGGCTCCAGCTTCCCGCTTCCCTGGAGTCTGATGGGGGTTCAGCGGGATGGAGCACCTGAGACACGAGCCGGATGCAGAGCCCAGGGCGAAAACCCAGTGAACAGCGGCCAGTGTGAGCCGCCGTCCTGAGCGTCCCGTGGGTGGTGACTTACTATTGTTATTAATTATTATTGTTGCTGCTACGGCCATTGTTGCTGTGGCTTTGATCACTGGCCCGTCCGGTCAAGGAAGGAGCCGCTTCCCGGCGCCTGGAGAGCAGGACGCGTCCGCCGTGCGGTGCTCCGGCAGCCTCGGCGGGGCCCCCGGGGCGGCTGCGTTTAGCAGATGAGCCCTGTTCATCTCTACGCCTGTTACACGCGAATTTCAGACGCAGCACCCATGTGATCGCATGGACGTGCTCACACCGACGTTTTTTGTTTATCTGAAATCTCGCGTTTTCCAGGACGACGACCCCACTCGGAGGACACAGCTGTGAGCAGAGCATCCCGCGTGCTGGGTGCGCAGGTGGGTGTGCCGCGAGGGCGTCCAGCCTGCCTGTCCTCAAACAGCTGGACTGGGACGTGCCCCACCCCGCACCGCGCACCCGCGTGAAGGGTACAACTCGTGGGCTGTACCCCAGCGACTGACGCGTTGCAACTGACTATACTTCAATTAAAAAAATAAAGTGTGCAGTTCGATGGTGTGTAGTGTACTTGCAGATGAACACAGCCACCACCAGAGTCCCGTTCTGGGGATATTTTTATCTCCTCAAGGAGGACCCGCTCCTGCTGCTGGCGCGCTCCCTGCAGCCTGCGGTCCCGGGCAGCCGTCAGTCTGCTCCACGTCCCCGGAGATTTCCATCTCCTACTCGCCTCATCTGGGGCCTCGTACACCACGTGGGCTTCTGTGACCGGCTCCCCTCCCTTCCCAAGCATCCGAGTTTCCTCCACGCCGCAGCGGGTCCCGGGGCCTCACTGCTTCTCATGCTGAATAGAACCCTCTTGTGCGGCTGGACCACGTCTGCGTGTCCGCTCATCACTGGTGACGCACGGCCATCTCCTCCACCGGGCTCCTCTGAGCCCCTCCAGAGCTCGGTCTGCTGCCTGCCCGGGTAGACCAAGCCTGGGTTCTGCTAAGAACTCTTCTAAAAGCCGGTTTTTCGAGAATCCCCCCAGCGTGGGCCCCTGACCCAGCTCCTCGGCCCCCCCCCCCAGTGCCAGTGTCCTTGGCTGGCGTTTGCAGGCCTCCTGCTGGGCCAGAGTCCCCCACTTGCTACCCAATCAGGTTCCTCTTGTGACCTCTGTCCACTGACAGGCCCTCCTTGGCTGTCAGTCCCCGGCCGCCTTGCTGTGTTTGGAGTTGAGCTCATTTCCACGCCGGAGTTGCTCTCACCTACCGCGGCGACTTGGAGAAAGTCTGCCCGGCTGTTTTTAACCCGGGCCTGGTGCAAGTGCTTTCTTTTCCAGCGGGCACCTGGCTGCGCCCACCGTTAGGCGCTGAGTCCACCTGCTGCTTTCCGCGCTCGTGGGCAGGATTCTGCGTGGACGTATGTTTCCGTTTGTCTTGGGTGGACGTGGGAGTGCGATTTCTAGGTCACACGGCTGAAATTTTGCGGGACACCTGGTGTTTATCTGGCAACGCCAGGCCCCTCCGCTGAGACGTCTCCGGCCGCGCTGAGCAGACACAGCGGTGCGGGGACCCCCGCCTGGTCGGGAAGAGGGCTGTGTCTTCTGTCGCCAGGGGGGTGCTAGTCACCGACCCCCGGGAAGGGACCACCATCAAACTGCCCAGAGAGACGGACGCTGTGACAGTGAACACAAGCTGGGGCTTAAAACAGCAGAACCTACCCTCTCGCGTCCTGGAGGCCTGAAGGCCAGGTGTCGGTCAGGCCGGTGCCCCCTGGAGGCTCGAGGGAGGTCTGGCCCCTGCCTCTCCCAGCTTCTGGCTGGTGGACGTGGCTCCCAACGCATGCCTTTGCCGTCACGTGGCCAGCTTCCCTCTGCGTATCTGTCATCTTCCCAAGACCTCCTCTTATGAGGACACCCGTCACCTTGGATTAGGGCCCGCCCAGCTCCGGAGTCACAGTTCCAGAGTGACCTCATTTTAACTGATTACATCTGCCATGACCCCATTTCCAAATAAGATCTGCTCTGAGGTGCGGGGGGTCAGGACACCAACACGTGAACTTGGAGGGGGGTCAACCCCACACAGCGCTGGCGGGAACCAGGTTGGAGTCCCCTGCCCGCTGGAGCCTCCCTGGCAGTTTGTCAGAGATAATTCATCTCTTGTCTTCTCTCCTCCTGGCAGCTAAGCACGGGCTGGTTTGAATTCCCTTTGTTCAAGGCTCAGTTCTCTGGTTCTTGTTCACCTTCAGGCGGGGTGGGGAGTGTGGCTGTGGGGGGCCCGTCCCTGCTCCCTGGTTGGGCATCTTGACCCCTCAGCCTCCCGGAACCCACCCAGTTCCACTGCACGGACCCTGCCCCTGCACGAGCCCTGACGGCCCGACACGGCCAGTCACGGCCACGAGGCCCAGTCCCGGTGCTCAGCGGAGGGTATTTTCAGCGTCAAGAAAAATATCTCTGTGAAAAGGAATTTTTAAGATTCCCAAGAAAAATAATAATTGCATACCGCATCTGTTATTAAGTCTATTTTTGGAGAATTTTTCTGGTGCTGTTCAGCCCACCTTAAATATCGGTTATAGAAAGTGACACATCTGTGCACCTGCAGAGCTGACGCCCTAGCGAGACTCGGGTTCTATTCATCTATTCAGGGCAAGCGGGTCTCCAATGTCAGACTCGCTAGCCATCACCTCCATCTCAGCAGAGGAGGACCATTAGGTCCCGGAAGCGAAGAGTGGAGTGAACCCCACGCTGTGGCAGGCATCTGCCATCACGCTAAGTGCCGAGGACAGCCGAGGGCGAGGGCGGCTGTCAGGCCGGGATGGGGCATCGCGGGGACCGACCCCGGCAGCGGCCTGCATCCTGAGCTTGCACGGCCTGGAGGGAGGGTCACCTTGGCGGGTGAGACCGTGGCCAAGGGGAGGCCCGGGGCCTTGCCAGGAGACACACGGCACACACGGTTCCTCCGCGAGCCTGGGGAGGAAGGGCTGGGCTCTCTGTGCGGCTGTGGGTCATGTGCGGTTGTGCTTCGGCGGCCCACCTACGCCCCCTCCCGGGCTTCGCGCTGGAACCCCCTGGGGCTCTGAGCCTCTCCGAGCCCCAGGTGGCGCCAGCACGCCCAGGCTGAAAGTCCACGTGGGGAGCAGGGTGGAGTCCGCTGCTCTCAGGATGCCCCGCCGGCGTCCCAGACCCACCGAATCCAGAATATTCCCCCTGAGTGCTGCCCACCTCAGACGCCTGCAACCCTGGGTGTGGGTCCCTCCTGCAGGGTCCCCAGGACAGAAGTCAGGGTGCCATCTCTCACTCCCGCCCTCTGCGCCCCCAGCGCCCGCACAGGCCGGAGCCCGCCTCTCCGCTCTGTGAGCTTCCTCCAGGCCCCCCACGCGCTGGGCCTGCTGCTGCCCTGACCCCCTACACCCCATTCCCACCCCTGCCCCCACCCGGATGGTTCTCAGGGCTCAACTGAGAAGCCAGCTCCTGGGGAAAGCCCCCACCAGGGGCAGGTGTTTCCCAACGCCTAGCTCGGGAGGGGCAATAGCAGAGCCCCCTGGATGGACAAGAGATGGGTGGCATCTGGCAGAGCTTTGATGCCAGAATCCAGAGGCCGCCCCGGGGTCGCGGGGTCTCAGGTGCGGTGAGCCGCAGGGAAGGCTTGGGCAGGAGTGTTATTCTGTCCTCTGCTCCTGCTGGGACAGCCTTGCCTGCGTCCCTCCTACAGGCCCGCCCGTGTCCTTAGGCAGCCGTCTCTGCTAAACTTAGGCTGCTTTCCCACACAGCCCGCCTTCCCGCTGGAACTCTCTGCGGGGGTGGGGAGGTGTGTGTGCACCGGTGTCTCCAGACCCTTCATTGCTGGTTTCCCAGGACGGATGACAATCCACAAACAAATTTGCAGTGGCTTCTGCTTTTCAGTTAATCACTTTCTCTGTCATCTCAAAGCAGAGCTGGGGCTGCAGGGAAAGGGGCCTGGAGTTGTCCTCAAAAGACCCAAAGGGAGGGCCTGACAGTGACAGGGACCTCGAAACAGGACAGTGCAGGACGCGGCAGGCCGGAGCACAGCATTCTCTGCCCACAGGGAGCAGAGGGAGGCCGGCCCCGCCCGGCACTGGCCTCCGGGGCCCCACCTGTGCTGTCTGGGACCGGGGCGTACACGGTGTAGCAGCCTCCCGAGACCCAGGGCCACCACGAGGGGCCTGATGTTCATTCCTGCCAGCAGTGCTCAGCCTCCGCGTCAGAAACTCACACACACGTGAAGGAGAGGGGCCCAGACTCTCCCTCCCAGGCCGCCTCACCAGACTGAGCAAGTGAAAACACAAGATGCAGTTGGATTTGAATCAGATAAACAACAAACAATTTTTAATATAAGTATGTCCCCTTAACATTTAAGATATACTTACACTAAAAACTTAAGGTTAGCTGCAAAAAAAATCAAATTTAACTGGGAGTCTTGTATTTCACCTGGCAACCCTTCCCGCAGGCCGCCAGCACGTCCCTGGGACAGCCCCAAGGTCACCGCGGCAGAGCTCGCAGGAAAGAGAGCCCTGCCCTCTGCAGACCGACCGTTCAGTTCCACAGAGTCTACAGACTTCCACTGGCCTCCCGACCTACCTGCTGCTCGTCCAGTCATTTGTCCACAAGGCATCCACCCATCCAAACCCCTCCCATCCACCATCCACCCTTCCTTCCATCCGCCCATCCACCATCCATCCAGCCATCTATCCACCCACCTCGTTTATGCACCATCCATCTTTGCTTCCATTTGCTGACCCATCCATCCACTCATCCACCATCCAGCCAGCCAGCCAGCCAGCCAGCCAGCAAACGTTTATTCAGAACAGACTAGACTCCGGGCCTGGGGAAGCTTCTGGGGAAGCAGAAATGACAAGATGGAGTTGGTGTCCCCAGGGGGCGCCGTGAGCCACGGGGGAAGCGGACTCCCATCTAACTAGCCAGTGTCCTGGGGTTGGTGCTCTGGCGAGCCGGGAGCCCTGTGCAGAGTCCCTGAGGGTGGTCCTGGGGCTGTGTCTTAAAGGGGACGTTTGCTAAGAAGGAGGGCCGTGGGGGAGGTCCTCCGAGCAGCAGACACGAGCTGAGCGCCGGGCTCCCTTCCTGAAATGCGGACCGCCCTTGCCGCAGCGCGGGGGACTGAGTTCCTCCCCCTCAGCACTGCTGACGGTGCGGGACATGCTAATTCTTTGTTGAGCTGCAGCCCTGGACCCCACCAGATGCCAGTGAAGTTGTGACGACCAAAAACACCTCCGGGCATCGCCAAATGTCTCAACTGGGGCCAAGTCGCCCCCAGCTGAGAACCCCTGTGTCAGAGGCTAGAACAGCAAAGAGGAACACAGGGGCCTCTTTCCCAGGGAGCCTGCGGTCCTCCCAGGAGCTCAGTGGCACAGAGGGGGTTGTGGGGGGGGGGGGATGAAAAGAAGACCTGTTGCGACAAACCCTCGAGTGCCAGGGCATCGGAAATTTTCCCGACCGCGAGCCAACGCCCGGAAAGCGTCGAACTACTCACAAAGGGCCAACAACGTGCAGCAGATCGCTACTCTGCTGCTCTTAAATATGTATCAATAATGTATGCGTGCGCACGCACGGACAGTCAATAGCAGATTGAATCTTTCGCGCTGTTTGTCTAGCGTAATTTGTATTTGATTGAATACCATCATATTTTATGTACGAGTTACACAAGTAAATAGAAAAATCATTTACGGTCCAACTCCCCATGAAAAATTAACCCCAGGTCTGTCTGTGCACACGTGCTGAAGTGAGGACCGTGGCTGTGGAATGCGGGAGGGGACGGGCGTCGTCCGAGGTGCCCAGCAAACTCCATCTCTCCGTTTTCACCAGTTGGAAGCTTCGGGAATTCTCCTCGAATGTGTGGATTCAAAACTAGAGTTGATGTTTTTTAATCAAATAAATCTGGCAGACGTTTCAAAATAACAAGTTGCATAGCACACTGCTAGACGGCGAGCCTCTCGCGGGAAATCACTTCCTTAGTTCCAGCGTTACCAGCGTTTGAGAGCAGATCGTCCGCGCTGATGGCCGGCCCGGCCCCAGGGGCTCCAGTTTCACACACGGGAGGTCTGCTTTGATTTCCGTCTCTGGGAAGGGGGGGGGGGGTGCCTGCTTCCCTCTGAGCCTGGGCCAGAAGCACCCTCTGCCCCCTGCCCTCCACGTGGGCCACCCAGCTCCCCCTATACCTGGTGGTGAGCCCCAGACCCCGCCCCCCACCCATGCAGCGGAGCCTCTGCCGGGAGCCCCACGGGCCAGGCAGGGGTGAACACAGAGAAGAATCAAGCTTGCCTTCTTTCCAGGAGCTTAGACAAGTCTGTGGACGTTGGGAAGGTGCCCTCACTGCCTCCTGCATCACTTCCTGAGCGCTCACCCTGGGGAGGTTACCTCTGCACCGTGCTCCCCGCGCCCCCTGCCTCCTGACCAGGTAGGAGCAGCCTGTGGCTGCTGTGGCAAACGACCACAAACCGGGTGGCTTATAGCAACGGAAATGTATTCTCTCCCGGCCCTGGAGGCCAGAAGTCCCAGATCAAGGCGTTGCAGGGCTGCGCTGCCTCCAGAAGCTCTAGGGGAGGTCCTTCCTTGTCTGTCCCAGCTCCTGGGGGCCCCACGTAGCCTTGGCTTGTGGCTGCATCTCCCCAGCCTCTGCTCCATGGGTCTTTCCTCGCTACCTCTTACGAGGACACTCACCATTGGCTTTAGGGGCCACCTGGGTAATCCTGGAAGATTTCATCTTGGGACCCTTAACTTAGTTACATCTATAAACGCTTTCTCTCCCCCCCGAACAGGTTTCACTCACAGGTCCCAGACGGACATACCTACTGGAGGGCACTGTCCAACCTGCTCCACCAGGGGGTCCTCCTCCCGAGCACAGCGCCCACGCCTTGCTCCAGGCTCCAGGCTCTGCTGGGGTCTGTGCTTCCTTGGTTCTCAGGGCCTCCTATGCCGTCCCTGGTGCCCTGCTGGACAGTTAGCCCCTTTCCCTCCCATGTCCTCTCCACACATGGGTCCTCCAGACGCCCCAGGGGCATCACTGAACTTCAGACAGATGCCCCTCTGCCCCCTGGCTTGCTGCCCGGCACTGTCTCCCCGCCTCTGTGCTTTGGGAGTGGCCACAGGATCAGACATTCGTGGTGGTGATGAGCTTTTCCGCGTAGGACCATACAGTTCTCCCAGTCAGACCCCCCTGACTTTATCTCTTCCCAGTAGCCTCTCCCCAGTTCACGCTCCGTGTCAGCATCTTTTTCCAGCACGTTGACTTTGTAAGCCATGATTAAAGGTGACAGGAGCACGGGAGGGAGAGCCTGGGTGCCGCTGGGTCACCACCCTGAGAAGCCTGCCTGCCAACAGCAAGCCGAGTTCTTAACAACACGGGAGTGGAGAATAAACCCGCGGTGTTTGGGATGTCACACTGTCACTAGCACCCTCATCGGGTCCCAAGCCAGCCGCGAGCTCCTACTAGGAGCTGCTCAAACTTCTGGGGTTGGGTGCAGAATGCCAGAGTTTTCACATGGGTAGTTTGGACGGTTAACCTAAAACAGTAAAATGCCAGTTATTTTACCAGCAAGGCAGGTTTATTCAGGACCCGCAATTTGGGACATGCAGCCTGGGGGAACTGCATGCAAGTTTGGCAAAGCAGAGGACAGGAAACGCCTTCATGGAGGAGAAGGCGGAGCTGGGAGGGGCCGTTCCAAACAAAGGGGCCATTGGAGGAACCCGGGAGCTGGACGTGCAGGGGCTTTTCACTGGCTGGGCCGTGCTGGTCTCTCATTGGCCAGGCTGTGCTGGTCTCTCATTGGCCAGGCTGTGCTGGTCTCTCATTGGCTGGGCTGTGCTGGTCCCTCATTGGGCGGGCTGTGCTGGTCTCTCATTGGCCGGGCTGTGCTGGTCTCTCATTGGCCGAGCTGTTGCTGGCCTCTCATTGGCTGGGCTGTGCTGGTCTCTCATTGGCCAAGCTGTTGCTGGGCAGGGAGAAAATCTCCCCTCCTGGTGCTGGGGAGTTAGTATCAGGCATCTTCTCTCTGGGGATTCGAGGGCAGTCTCTGCTTGTGGGATATGGAGAGCTTCCTGTTCTTCCCTCCCATCTCCATTTTAGTGAGGGTTCCGTTTATTAATTTTCACAGATCATGCTTCTCCTCTCCTTCAAAAATTTGACAGTGATGAGAAACCATTGCAGATAATGCTAATAACATGGAAGAAATATCATTGCAAAAGTTTAGGGGAAAAGGCAGGTTACCAAGTTGTCCAGGCTTAACCACGTCTAAAAGGGCTCTGTGAGGACCGAAGACCAGGCGGAGGGTAAACCGTGGCCCGGAGATTCCCCCGTCTCTCCTCTCTATGTGCTGCTGTTTGGGTCAGTTTCCTGTTGCTGCTACAGCAAATTCTCACAAACGCAGCTGCTCAAACCGACAGCTTTATTCTCTCACCATCCGAGGTCGACGTCTGAAGTCCTGGCGTCAGCAGGGCTGGTTCCTTCTGGAGGCTCCAGGGGAGGATCTGTTTCCTTTCTTTTTCCAGCTTTTACCATGAAAGGGGGAGACCCACGTTCTGGGCATTAGGACACAGCCATCTTTGGGGGGCATTATTCAGCCCACCACAGTATTTTCCAGTTTTCCCGTAATGAATTCCTATTATTTTATAATGAACGAGAAGAGTTAATGCACTTTGTACAGCAGACCAGGCGGCCCCCCAGCAGCGTTGGGTGTTTCATGTACAGTTAGATGCCCTTAGCGAGATGCCTGAGGTCCTCCGTGACCTGGCTTCCTCTTCCACTTCATCTCCAGGGACTCTCATCCTTCCCGTCTCTCCAGAGCCTTCCCTGCTTTGCTCTGCCCTCTGCCCTCCCCCGTCCTTGACCTATAAAATAACCACAGACTCTGAGCCTCCACAGATGCCACCTCCTCCAGGAAGCCCTCCCAGTCTCTAGCAGATAGTTTCCCTCCCTCATCCTCACTTCATAGCTCCTCCCTCTGTGCACCTGGGTCTCGGGCTCCAGGGCTCTCAGACACTGGCCCAGAGTAGCCCAGACAGTGCACAGCATGGCCAGGTGGGTGCCAGGATCCAGGCGGACCCTGCCGGCTGGGGGGCTCACGCCTGTCTTAAGTGTGGGGTTCAGATTCACTGATGGCTGCAGCTGGGGTTCCGTCTCCTCCTCCGTCCACAAGGACCTTGACAAGAGGCCCGTGACCTCCCTGTTGCCAGGTCTCTGCACGGCTTTTCTGGGTCACCTCCTTCCTGGAGCAGGCTCCTGGCTTTGTTCTCACCTCATTGCCTCTACGTGGTGGTGCCTAGGCCCCCGGCTTCTCCCCACCTCTTCCCTCTCTGCCCTCCAGCCCCAGGTGGCTGCGTGCAGCCTCAAGCTTCTAGACGCCATCTGTAGGCCAGTGGCTCCATGTGGGTCTCTGATCCTGACCTGGCACGGAGCTCTGGCTCAGCTGTTTACCTGCCTCCCCAACGCGGCCCCTGGGCTCCCCAGTAGGCAGCTCAGTGCAGCACGCTGGCGCCCTGCTACTGGCTTCACCCCTGCTGCTGTCCTCTGAGCTGTCTGCTTCGCACCGCTGGCCCTGCCCGGCCCCGCCGGAATCCCGAGTCACCTCTCCCACCACCGCCCACGTCACCGCGTCTCCCAGTCTGCCAGCTGGGCCCCTGGGACACACCCTGCGTTTACCCTCCTCTCCCTGCCCCGCCGGCTCTCTTGCCTGCACGCCCAGGGCAGCTGTGCCCTCCTGCCCGGCCCCCAGCCCCACAGAAGCGCAGACGGAGCCGTGAAAGCCGGGCCCAGATTGGCACTCGGCGCTGCCCACCCCGGCCCTGCCCGCACTCTTCCCGGACTGGCGCAGAGCCCCCAACTCCTGCTGCCTCTTCTGGGGGGGTCCCACCATCCAGTCGCCCCCACCCAGCTAGTCATTCTCACGTCAACCTGACAGATGGTCTCCTTGGTTCCTAACCCCTGGAAAGGCACCTCCTGTACCCGCTTCCTGACTTGTTTCTGTCTCCTTCTCCTCCCACCGTTCCTGTCTGCCCACCCTCCCCTTCCACCCGCAGCCCCCAGAGCAGCCCGTTCATTAGCCCAGTCGCTCTGCCTGCACTCAGCAGGGACCCAGTCAATACTCAATACGCTGCGGGGTCAGTCAGGCAAGGACAAAACTGGAAGGCAAAGTGCTGACACGTCCCAGGACGAGGCTCCCCGGGGACCCTGCGGACCCAGGCCCGGGTGTGCTCGCGGACGGGCCCCAGCCCTGCAGGGAAGACACCGGGGCACGCTCACCTGCTCCCCAAGCTGCGGAGGAAGGGGACGGGCGTTGAGTTGCTGAAAACTGATTGGTTTGACTGAGTTCCTAGCAGCATGTGTCATTTTAATTAGCACTGTCTAACACAGTTTGAGATGAATCTTGCAAATGTCAGCAGCTCCATTTCTTCCTCTCCAAAGTCACTACGGAGGCCGCTCAGCCAGAACCCCCCCGGACTGACCCGGGGGAAAGCCGGGTCGGCTGCGTGCCCTCGGGGACTTTTACGGGCCCTGGCTGCACTAAGAGGAGGGAGGGGCCTTGCGGGGAGGGGTGGACCCCCTCCGACAGCCAGCCAGCTTCTGGGGGTGTGGCCGGCACCGCACTGACGGCAGCTCAGGACACCCGACCTGGCCACGCAGGTCCACTCCGCGTCCGCAGGCGCCTCCCAGGCCTGGTACCGCTGCGGGTCCTCTGGGCGTGGGCCTCACGCAGGGCGCACAGCAGCGCCCCCCGACCTGTGGGCTGGGGAGGAGGGTGGGGGTCCCGTTCACGCTGCCGGTGAGTGGCCAGGCCGGGTGCCCGCCTCCTCCGGGTGGCCGCCGGGACTAAGGGCACCCATCGTCCTTCATGAGGAAACAGGACCACGCTCCTTCTAAGCCGACGCAGGCTGGGACTGGGCCCGACGACTCAGCTCTCCAAGAGGCCGTCAGGCAAAGCCTTCCTGGCCATTAGCTGCATGCTGGAAGCTCTCTCACATCCGTTCTCTCTTTGAAAATAAAAGCCACTGTTTGTGGGTACCCGGTGTGCATTCCATTGCGGAGCAGAGCCCGCAGGGAAAGCCGTGCCTCTTCCAGCTGCGCTATCGGCCTGGGAGGGAGGCCCCACCCTTGCGATTTTGCCCACGATAGAGGCTGAGGTCCAGAGAGGGGCCCCGCTCTCGGAAGGCCTGGCAGACGCCCACGTTCAGAGCACAAAGCCCACCTGGGGAGACCCTGTAAAAGGGCTCCTTTCCAGCCTCCACCCACCCCCTCCCCGGCCTCCTTGGGGAAGGCACCTTGGGAGGCCCGTGGTGGGGGGCAGCTCATGGCCACATGGGAGGACCATGTTTCCCGCTTCGGCAGCCGGACCCTCCCAGTGCCCAGTGCTGGCCTGGAGGGAAGGACCGAGGAAATGGGGCTGCTCCTTTTCGGGAGCCTGAGATCTCACCTGGAGATCACCAGGCGACAGTTCAAGACGGTGTCCAAGGTGAGGCTGGGCCCCGAGAGCGACGCCCAGCCCCAGGCCGTGCGAGGTGGGTGACCAGAGCCTGAGCCGGCAGGTGTGCTGGGAAGCAGGGCTGGGCGTTGGGTGGGGGGAAGGGGCCCGTATGCGGCGCCTGGTCCAATCAGGTGGAGGGTGCGGCGACCACCGCTCGCCCCTCTTCCCTGGGCCCAGGCTCTGCAGAGGGCGATGTGGAGCCAGGCGTGGGTGCCTGGCTCCCCCAAGGCTGGGAGGTGCCAAGGGCGTGGGCTTCGACGTTCGTGTCCACATCCCCAGGGCCTGTGTCCTGCCACGCCACAGAGGGTGAATGTCCAGAAATGGGGGCACTGATGGGAAAACAAGCAGTGGGTGGGTCCTCATGGCAGAGAATATTCTAGGCCCTTTGAGAGCCGTCTTGGGCAGTGGGAGGACCGCACTCACTGGAGACCCCTTCAGATGTGCTCTGTATCCAGTGCAGAGGGACAAAGCGTTCACGTCACTGGGGGATAAAGTCTTGCCGAGGACGCCTGCATCCAGCCGCCCACGCTGCCCACGGCCCGGCTGCGACGCCCTTCCTGGAGGTCCCAGGGAAGAGTCACCTGCCAAGGGTCCGTCAGGCCCAGCAGGTCTCTGCCCCCCAGGTGGCTACAGCTGCTGCGTGAAGCACAGCCCTCGGCTCCCATCCCAGCGGCAGGCGCGGGAGGATAAGGCGCGGAGGGGAGAGCTCACCGGCCCGCCTGGGGCCCCGCCTGCCCGGAGCTCCCCCCGCAGGGTGGAGGCTGGCTCCCTCCTCCGTGCCGCGGCTTCTCCAGCTCCTGGCTCGCGGGATCTTGGGTTTCTCCCGAGCACGCACGGGAGACCCCTTGAAATGCCAGATCTTTTGTTTCCCACCGTCAGGCAGGTATTTCAAACGTTATGAAGTCTGGACCCCTGTGTTAGGGAAAGGAGTGTCCCTGGGACCCGGGCCAGCGGCGGGCTTGCTGCTCTGCTTGGCTCTCTCGTCACCAGCTCGACGGGCGAGAATCCTCTGTGACATTCACGGCTGGTTCTGTGCTGAGTATAAAAGGACGCTGCAGGGCTTAATAAGTCTATTTAATTAAGCATTAAGCCTTAAAATTAAATTACGACAAAATCCATAAACCCCTTTTGTACAAATGTGAGTGGGGACGGCAGCTGAGTCAGGTGGTCGGTGGGAGGCACCCCCGTCTCCTCCGGCTCCTCTCAGGGGTCGGCCTGGTACCGCCAGCTCCCGGCGCCACCCCCAGCTCGGAGCCACAGTCAGGGAAGCCCCCGTTTCTGCAGCGGACGCGGAGAAGTGAGGGAATCGGTGAGAGGGACCCCCAGGGCTCTGTCACGAGCCGCACACGACGTGGTGGGCAGGTCCTCTCAGCCCCTGAGCTCGTGAGAAAGCCGGGCTCGGGGCTGAGCCCAGACCCGGTCCGGGCCTGGCGACGCTCAGTCTGCCCCTGAAGCTGTGCTGAGATGCCTGCGCTTCGCTAACGTGCTCGGGAACGTCAAGGCTCTGGTCCCGGGGGCCGGGTCTGCTCTGCCAGATCAAAGCACTGCTGGAAGGGAGAGGGAACGACTGTTTGTCTCCCCCGGGTCTGCCAGGCATCTAACTTCCCGCCCGGTTAGTTATAAGAGCGCGCCCCTCCCGCCCAGCTCCCTGTCGCTGGTGGCTCGGTGGTGGGTGCTTGCAGGCTGGGGAGACGCCCACGGAGCCTCTGTGAAGCTGGAACTCGGGATGGGAAAAGCAGAGGGTGCCGAGGCCCCTGAGCCCGGGCCCCAGGCAAGCTGGCACCCACGCTCCAGGGGAAGGAGGCAGCCCCACTGCTTCTGCTTCCTGGCGTGGATGGAAGAGGGCCTGCTTGGGTCCCAGGTGGTCTGCGGTGGAGTTGGCCCAGCTCCCGGATGCTGGGGCCCTGGGGCTCTCACCCCCTCTACTGGGGAGCAGGAGGCCAGCAGTCCCATCCCAGGGGGTCAGGGCTCAACCATCTCAGCCAGCTCGTGACTCCATGGGGCTGAAACCAGATTGGGGCCAAATCACAGAAAACCCACGTTTCCGTGCTGAGACGCTGTGGCTTTATTTTGTGTGCAGCTGGCCTGGACTCTGTGAGGCCAACAGGGAGCCTCACTGCCCATCAACGTCGACCATCAGTATTCCGGGCTTGGGCGGGGGCCGGGGGGTGGATGGTGGACAGAGCCCGAGGGCGGCACCCGCAGCAGCTCACGGGCACTTGCAGGGAAGGGCAAGGTTCCTGCTGCCCAGGCTGCTCAGAGCCGCCCGGGCGGCGATGGAGGGAGAGACGAATGCGTGACAGCCTCCCTGACCGCTGGCCCGCGTGCACCTCAACCCCTTCCCTGCCCCCCATCTCTGCTCGCCTGCAACCTTCGCAGGTCAGGGGCTGACGCCTCTCCCCCAGCAGAGAGAGCTGGGACCCTCCAGAGACTCGCCTGCTCTAAGGCCTCTGCCTGAGGTCGTCTTGTTCTTTTCCTGGGAGCCTTACTCTGTCATTTCTTTCCTAACATTTTGCAATTGCTCTGCCAGCAAGGGCTGTGTTCACTGAAGCTCTCCCGGCATAATTTGATTAAGATGTTGAAACACCATTGTGGAAGCAAAGTCCCAGAATAATTGATATTGACAGCAGGAGGAATATGAGCCGGGGCCCCGCACGCCAAGGAAGCTAGAAGCAGAACACAAGGGACCGCCTGCTTCCCACTGCACGGTCCGATTCCTTCCACACTGACCTCACGTGCAAAGGCCCTGTGGTGAGCGCAGGTCACCACTGAGGATGGTGACCCCTGAATTCCTATAACAAAAGCTATGCAGCCCTTTCCCCTCGTGCCTGCGATCTCTGTGTCAGTCGGAAGGAAGACGAGTGAGAGCGCGCCGTTCCTGCCTGAGTTCCCGCTCGGCGTAAATCCCCAGCCCGGGATTACTCGCAGCCTGGTTGTGGAGATAAAACGTAGGTCCGCTAAACGACTGCAAAGACAACGCGGATGGGAAGGCGTTCACTAGCAAACTGCGAGGGTCTTGTTAGGAGGCAGAGGGGCGCAGAGAGAGGGGGATGAGGGCGTGGGGGCGGTCGCAGGACCTCCTGGGAGAGGCGGCTTCCTGCAGGGCTTTGAATCGGCCCCTCGCGGCTCTGTGACTCGCCGCCTGGCCTGGCCTCACCTGGGCGGCGCGCGCAGCTCAGACATCTGGCAGTTGATGGTGCTGGATGTCTCCAGCCGGCCTCACCCATACGCCAGCCGGTTGGGATGGGCCAGTCCCCTGGACCTTCCTCCCCTCCGCGTCCGGACTCCTTTATGTGGAAGAGTTGTGTTTCTCTGTGCAAGCAATTTAACACCCTTGGGAAAACCTCAGTGTTACAAACTATTGGCATCAGATGGGACCTCCTGAGACTCTGACCTCACCACGTGGTCGGGGAACGGAAGACGCTCGGCATCTGTGCTTTGGCGGGGATAAGCCACCGGCCAGCAGGGCTCAGAAAGTAAAATTCCTGGTCCCCACGTGCCAGTCCCAGGAGAGCACTTTGGCCCCAGATGGCGGCGGGAATCACGTCCCACGTGGCAGTGGTTGGTGCCAAAGGGCACGAGCGATCCCCAGGGTTACCTTGAAGAGCAGAGCTGTCCAGGCTGTGACGCGGCGTGGAGGGGACTTCATGCCTACCAGCGCCCAGCAGGACGTTTGCGGAATAAATGAACGGAAGAGAGAAGTGAAGCGAGGTCTTGCTGGCGCTCACACAAGTGTCCACCGTGGTGGACACTTCATGCACACGGTCTCGCTGAACCATCACAGCAGCCTGCAGTGCAGCGACCGTCTTCTTGTGGAATGTCCAGTTCAGGGCTCCTTCCCCAACCCGTGACATCCCAGTGGGTAACCCGTTCTCGCACACGCGCCCACTGAGGAGACGGCCTTCAGGGGTCTAGGACCCGAGCAGATCTGGGTGGGCACACGCTTCAAAAACCAGCACACTGAGAGCTGGAAGCAGGCGTCAGCACACAGCAGGGAAGCCCAGCCTTCCTGCTCCCTCACCCCGTCTCGCCTTGCTCAACCCCAGGACGAACGGCCAGAGGCCCTCTGTCCCCAGTCAAGGTGAACTCAAAGAACTCCGCGGCCCAGTGCTGGACCCGGAGGTGTGCGCCCCAGACGCCCTTCCGGATGGCCCGGCTGTCCAGCTTCGGGGGCCCGTCAGCGCTCGGCCTCCAGCCACCAGCTCCCTCAGCCTCCGCTTTGTGTTTTGGAACCTCTGCCATCAGGTGCAGAGTAACACTCCGCTCTCCATCAGCTCCGTTGTTTCCCGGAGGACCTGGTACCACCGTCTGTCTTCTTGCGCGTAGCGTGTCCTTCTTGCTCTGACTGCCTGTAAGAAGTTCTCTGAGTCACAGGTTTGAGGAAATCGGATCACTTTAAGCCTTGGTGTCGTCGTGCTTGGGGTTTCCTGTGCTTGAAATTCACCGAGGGTCTTGGAGCTGTGGATTCACGGTTTTTATCAAGTTTAGAAAATGTTTGTTTTTCATCTCTTCCCATATTTCTCCCTGAGCGTCTTCTCCCTCCATTAGGGACTTCAATTCCATGTTTGTCAGGGTGCTTGAAGCTGCCCCACAGTTCTCTCATGCTCTCACTTATTTTTCCGGTCTTTTTCCTTTTCTGTGGTTTATTTTGTGAAGTTTCTGTCTCCCTGTCTTAGATTTCAGCAAACTTTTATTCTTCAGCGTCAGCCTTGCTGTCAGTTCTGTCCGTGTGTGTTTCGTCTCAGACGTTGTGGCTCCACGTCTGGAAGTGTGATTTGCCTCCTCTTGCATCTTCCGTGTCTCTACTTGCTGCGTTTTTCCTTCCTGTAACATCTTGAATCTACGGCGATCAATTAGCCTGTTCAGTCCTCATCCAGCAGTTCTGTCATCTGTGTCATTTGTGGCTCACTTTCAATCGCTCCATCTCCCTCCTCAGCGCGGGCTGCCCCTTCTCGCCCTTTGGGCACCCGGGGAATTCGGTTAGAGGCTGGATGTCACGCACTTTGCCTTGTTAATACTCGGGACTGTGTGTAACCCTGTCCGTACCCGCGAGCTTTCTCTGGGAACGTCTGTCCTCTTGGGGAGCTTCCTCAGGTGGGAGCTGAGCGGCGTCTGGGCTGGGGCTCCTGCTCAGCACTCTTTCGAGGACGCCACTGGGCGCCGATGACTTGGGCGGCGTACACTCTGGCTGTGGGAACGGGCGTTGTGAGTGAGTCCCCAGGACTGTTCCCTGGAACCCTTTTGGGTGGACCTGCCCCCGGCCTCAGTGTGATGGTTTGCTGAAGACGCGTGGCCCCTCTGCTGACTTCTGGGTTCTCCGCAACTCTCTCCGGCAAGCTCCGGCTGCCGCAGCCCCCCGAGCTCCAGCTCCACTTCCTCCACTCGGACACCCCTTTGCGTCGGGGCCTCCTGGGCTCCGTCCCGACTACAACCTGGCCGCTCTCCGGGGGCTCGCGCTGGAACAGCCCGGGGCTCTCCTCCTTTTCTCCACACCTTTCGGGGTGCATCCTTATCTTGTCTGACGCCTGAACTCTTCGGAATCATCGCTCGATATGTTTTGTCCAATGTTCTCATTCTTTGTTTTCCTTTCAGCTGTTTCAGGGGGGAGAGGGGTCTGGCCCGTTGCTCCATCTGGGCTGGAAGCTACGCTCATTTTTACATCGCTCCTGCCGAGAGGAGGTTTTGCCAGAGGCACACACTGAACAAGTGTCATTCACTGAGTGTAAGTCTGCCAGGCTGTGGCCAGACGAGGGGGGCGGGGCAGTGACCGGACAGACAGGCCGTCTGTCCCTCGGGGCAAGACAGATGTTACGTGAATCCCACCATCAGCTATTTACTTACAGTTGTGACCCCTAGGGTTATAGAAGCTGACGGCGTCCAAGCAGACGTGATCAAGTCAACAGGATACTCATGACGTGTGCGTTTTTAGAGCGTGAGTTACAAGCAGTTCACCTGCAGAGTCAGGCAGAGAGAAGAGCGGTGGGTTAAATGGCCGCTGGATTCACCCGGTGGGAAGTGAGGAGCAGCCCGGCCAGAGGGCGGGGGGCAGGGGAGGAGGTGGGGCAGCCAGGCCCCCCCCCCAACCAGCCCCGGTGCCCCGGGTGGGGAGGCGCTGCTCCCCGCGGCCTGGACCTGCAGCCCCTTCGCTCCCGCCGTCAACAGCGGCAGAACTGACTCAGCTCGTGCGCGCCGAGCCTCTGCCGGGGGCTCAGGCGTAAAAGCAATGAGACCAGCGGAATCCTTCCGTGGGGAGGGGAAGCACGCGCGTGAGAATCAGGGAGACACCAGGTGACGGGAGTCTGGGACGCGGTGGAGGGTGTGCTGGGCTCACACGCACGGTCACATCACACTGCGCAGCCGGTGGTGGTGGCGGCTATGGGGGGAGAGGGACAGAGGGCGGAGGGGGCGCTCCGGCCATGGGGGCAGGAAGGTGGGGGCAACGCGGCAGGTAGAGAGGGCAGCGCCTGCCCGAGGAGGGGCTGAGAGCCGGGCTCGGGTTAGCCCGGGGCCCCCGAGCCTGCCTTCACGTGGCAACTCAAACGAATGCCCACCGAAGACCCACATGTGCGAGGAACCACGTGAGGGTCTTGGCTGAGTGGGACGTGGGCCTGGGGCAAGGGGCTGGACAGATGAAGCTGGGGTTGGATGCGCGAAACCGTCTCACTTCTCCAGGTCATCTCTCAAACCTGGGGCGCAGCTGGAGAAGCCATTCAGCAGGCCGCGTGGGTGCCCTCTGGCCAGGAGGGTCCTGCGAAGGGTCTTGTCCCCGAAGCGTTCACAGAGCCCTCCGGCCCTGGGCGTTTCCCGCCCCAGCCCCGGAAGCTCACAGCCAGGTGAGGAGGTCAGTGGGCGCGCCTCCTTACGTGCTGGGGGCTGATGCCTGCAAGGAGCGCGCGGGCTGGGCTGGGAGGAGCCCCTCGCTGCCCCCGCCGCACGGAGCAGGACGCAGGCGCGAGACTGCCGCTCAGTGGGAAGCGATGCTGCACCGCTGGCTGGACTCTGCACACCTGCTCCTCTTACGTCTCAGCAGGACGAACAGAGCAGAGAGGAAACCCTGAGATTTCAGGGACTCCAAGACTTAATCACAGCCATCGGGGTGCCCGTCCCCTGGCTGGGCCCCTGAGTTGACCAAGATGAGGAAAGTGTCCCTGGACAGCCCTCCCTCCCAAGGAGCATAAAACGGGCCTCTGGACTCCCCCCAGGGCCCGCCAGGCCCACCCTTTGCTCTGGAGCTGAGCTTTATCCCCAGGAGGGCCCAGGACCTTTGCACGGGGAGAACTGACTCTGCTCTGGGGCGGGGCTGCTGGTGTCCGGGGAGAGTGCCTGTCCTTTCCTCCCTCCTGCGGAGCCCAGGTGGGGGGCTCGGGCCGGGGGGCTGCACAGGGAGGAAAAGATGCAGCTGGAATCCAACACCCGAGCCCCCTGATGTCCAGTCCCTGTGCCTCCCTGCCTAGCCCAGGTGGCCGAGCGTTCCCGAGGCTGGACGTCTGTCTGGGGGGCTTTAGCCCCTTGCGATGACGCGGGGCTGGGTGGGCAGGCCCTGGCACGGCTCACGGGCCCTTCCTCCCCGGCCCGAGCTGTGCTGTTCCTGTCCCACCGACACGCGGCCCTGGGGGGGACCACCGCCATGTATTACTCATACCAAGAAGGTTTTAGGAGAGCCTGGGCGCTCATCGACTGGGAAGCACAATTACGGTTTCATCAAAGATGGATTACACAAGCTGCTGGTCATTTAAATAATGGCTCTGCTGACACTGTTAATTGGGTGATAAATGGTCCCACCCCTGCGCCCCGCTCGGCATCAGAGCTGCTCGGAGAGTCGCGGCTGGCCCGCGTGCCCCTTGAAGATCCGGAGGGCGTCAGGGAAGGGCAGGCGGTGCTCAGGCTACAAATTGAGGGTCAAAGGCACCGGGCTGGCCCTCTCGGCCTAGCCCAGTGTCCACGGCCCTGCAGCTGCCAAGAACTCAGTTGACCTTAAACGTCTCCGTGAGGAACTTAATTTCAATTTAATGAGACAGAGACTGTGTGTGGTTTAATGTCGCTTTATTATTAAAAGCAGATTGATGGAGGCTGAAGGTCTGAGACAGCCCTACCAGGTGCTGCGAGGTCTTCCTTCCAGAACCGCATGAGCGCTCCAGGCTGCGGGAGCCCAAGGCAGGCGGCCACGGAGGCGTCCGTCCGTCCGTCCATCTGTCCATCTGTTCATTCATTCACATGTGATCAGCGGACGAACATGGGAGCGGAACAGAGCCAGCCTGCACCCTCCCTGGCTCCCGGTCAAGTGGCTAAGGAGCACCAGGAATGGAGAGCAGGGCGCGGGAGCCCCGGGTCCTGCAGGGGCCGCCCAGGCGCCCTGAGCACAAGGAGGACCGGGCCCTGCACGGGACGCGGGTGGCAGCAGGAGAAGCAGGCACCACAGGAGGCAGGCCAGCCCCCGCCCTCCCCTCTCCACCCCCGCCTCCCTCGAGGGCAAGAGTCTCCGAGCAGCAGAGCCTCAGCAGGAAGCAGGCAGAGAGACGGTCTGAAGTCCTGGGGTTGCAACTCACAGGTGTGGGGAGGCCCCCAGGAGAGCGAAAGAAGTCTGGTGGGGAGGCCAGCACGCAGGGAGTCCGGACAGGCTCCTGGGAGAAGGTGGCCTTTGGGCGGGCAAGCCAGGCGTCCAAACCCCCTGCCTGGCCCTCCCAGCCTCCCTGCCTGGCACGGTTTTGCCTCAGGCCCGTCCCAGGCTGACACCCCGCCCGCACCCCTCTGTCCTTACCGGAGAGCAGAGCTGCGGGTGGCAGTGGCCACGTCTACACCCAGGAGAGCCATGCTGGAGTTTGGCCACGCTCAGACTCAGGAGGATTTAGAATGTGTCAGCCGCACGGGCTCACCGAGCATTTCCACGTCCACATTTCACCCCGCGCTGGCAGCCACCAGCTCCCCCCGACAGACGCAGAAACTCCTGGAGGCGACTGAAAGTCAGCCATCAGCAGGGGCGCCGAGGCCTGACCTTTCACACGACGGAGCCCTCCGGGTCCTGCAGACGAGGTGGGAGTCAGAGGACTCTGTCCCGGGTCCCACGTGCGCCTTTAGTCTCTGCATCCGGACCCAGAGGGCCTTTGAGGGGCAGCCTGTCAACTCTGAGATGTACTGGGAAGAGCAGGACGGGGGCCTGGCAGTGGGCCTCCCCTCAACTGCACAGCTGCTGTGTGACCTCTAGGAGATCGCCTTACCTCTCTGGGCCGCGCTGGGCGATGTCAGCGAGACACTGAGTCCCAGGGGCTCTGAGATGATCATTTCCCACTGCCTTCCCAGACTGGGTCCCAACTCACGTGCCCTCCTCATCAGACACGGTCCAGGCCCAGGAGGCCCCCAGAGGCCCGGAGTCCCCTCTGGCGTGGCTGGAGGCTTGGCTTCCCACAGCTCACCTCCACGTGGCCCGCATGTCCCTCTAGGACAGACGGCAAGCGTCCCGTTTGGCACAATTATCAAGTGAAAGCCGGTGGGTGAGGGCCCGGCCCACTTCCTGCCCGCTAGGCTGGCAGGATGCCAGCTCGTTTCGCGTCGCAGAATCAAACGTGGCAACGAACTGCAGGGCGACCTCGCCTCTGAGCTGGGGCGGGAGGGCGGGGCGGGCTCCGCCCTGGGCAGGGCCGCTGCGCTGGAGCTGGGACTCGGCGGCGTCCCTTGTGCCTGCACGGGGAGACCCAGGGGCGGAGGGAAAAGTCGTGCCGCCGAGGCTGTGCTGGAAATGGGCCTCGCTTCCCCTTTCTCATCGCCGAGCTCCCGTGCAAAGCAGCTTGCTTTTTGAGAAGCACAGCTTTGAGGTCAGCTATGAGAGAATACGCGTAACAGAGGCTTGGCCCAAGTACGTCTCCTTTTTTATTTTTTAAGGAAAAGGAAGCCGAATTTAGACCTGTGAAAAACTGGAATACGGAGGAGGCAGCGCCAGGAAAAGCACGTGGCCCCCCGCAGCCCCTCCTGCCTCGGTCAGTCGGGCGACAGGGTCCCTGGACCGGCCGGTCGTGCTGGGGCTGCGCATCGGGCGCCCATGAGCGCGGGTCCGGCGGGCGGGCCGCGCGTCCTCCCGGTCCTCGTCCCCCGAGCTGTCAGCGCTGCCCACGCCCGGCCGCCTCCTGCCCACGGACACGCTTTTTATAAACTGAGGGAGTTGTTCTCTTTCTCGCCGTGGGGGAGAAACCCCGGGCCGGAGAGCCAGGTGCTCGGAGGCCGGCCCGGTCCTCCAGCCCGACTCGCCGGGGTGAGCGCAGGGCCGAGTGCCCATCAGGGTCGGGGCGGGGGGCGCAGTCAGCAGGGCTGAGCAGCGCTGCAGCCTGTCTCTTAAAACTGATGCCCAGCCTGAGGGGAGGGGCTCTGCTGTGTTCAGTGCCGTCTCCTCCCGTCCTCGGGCAGCTCCGAGAGGGCTGTGTCGCTCCCAGCGTTCTCGTGGAGGGACCCCAGGCTCAGACACCAGCTGCCCAGTCCCTCCACCGGCTCCGCCCCAGGAGGGGCGGTGATGGGGGCAGCATGGCGACGCTTTCCCCTCAGAGTCACCGTTCTCCCTGGGCTGGGCCCCTTCGCCGCCACCCCCTCCCGCCCCACCCAAAGCTGGGGAGCACCTGGGGGTGCATCTATCGTTTTCACATCGCTGTGCCCGGCCCCCAAGCCGGCCCCTGGACCGTCCCTCACGGGGCGTCTCCAGAGCCCACAGCCTCGTGTCTCGGAGGACAAAGAGATCAGGATGTGAAAGGTGGGCCTGGGGTTCCTCCCGGGCAGTGACCAGCCCAGGCCCCTGGTGCCACTGCCCACCCTGCCGTGCACCGCCACTGTCCCTGTCCCATGGCAGGTGAGCGGGGCAGGCCGATCAGGCTCCAGGCCGCCACCGGGTGCTTCTGCCCACCTCCTTCCCTCCACCCCTCAGAGCAAGGCCGTGGACCAGGCAGGCCGGCAAGGGAAACGAGTCTGGGAAAGTGGTTCTTAAACACGCTGTGGCCTCAGGCCATTAAGCACCTGCCTGGCCCATCACGGGGCATCAGGGACCAGCCCTGAGTGGCCTTTCCAGGAAGGCCCATTAGCAGGAGGGACGGCCCAGGGATGGGCGGACAGTCCCCATCCAGCTCCATTAACAGCGTTTTAGCCGTTCCCAGTCCACATGGACTCAATTTCCGATCCCCCTAAGGACTGCAGGAGAACAAGCTGCATGCCGGCGGGAGTCAGCGGGGGTGGGGGAGGAGCTGGCGGCACGGACAGGGCCCGGCGCTCCAGGCGGCTCCCGGGGGCCAGTGCTCGGAGCTGCCATGTCACAGAGTCTCCTGCTCGTGTGGCATCGCTGGATCAGCCCACTCGCTTTTAGATACTTTGTCGCCCCAGTTTTAAAGGCCATGCGTATTAGTCATAGAAGCTTACAGAACAGAGGGACGCCTTCATACATGCGTTTCTCTGCTTGTCCCGTGAGGATGTGTTGAGGGCTCTAGCTGGCTCAGACGTGAGAAGCCATAGTTACGATGATTCCCCGAGACCCATGTTCAGACTGAGGGCCTCGGAAGGTGCCGGCCGGAGAGCTGGGGAGACCCTGGTGCCACAGACCTGCCCCAAGAGGCCCTGCAAGACTGTGGCTGGGTTTTACACCCAGCTGGTCCGTTGACTTCCTGAGTCCAGCCAGGGGGTTCTCAGAATTCTGCTCTGTGTGGACACAGAGACGAGAGAGGGCACAGCAGAGTCAGAGTCTTGGCCCTTCACTTTGCAAAGATGGTGTTAGTCACCTACTGCTGTGTAACAAGTTACCCCAAAATGTGGAGGCTCTAACGACAAACATCTCCCATCTCGCAGTTTCTGTGGGACATGAATTCAACAGCAGCTTACAGGAAGGCTTCTGCCTCCCGTCTCTCCCGAGGCTGCAGTCAAGGTGGCAGCCAGGCTGCACCACGCGAAGGCCTGGCCAGGGCTGGGAAGCCGCTTCCAAGATGGCGCACCATATGGCGGGGGCCTCTCAGGAGGGTTGTTCAGTTGAACTCAGCCCAGGGCAGGTGGCCTCCCAAGCATAAACGGTCCAAGAGAGGAAATCAAGGAGGAGATGCAAAAAAAGAACCAGTGCAGCACGATTTACAGCAGCCAAGGCGTGGGAGCACCTACATGTCCGCCGACAGACGGCTGGGTAAAGAAGGTCTGGTTATATACACACAACGGTATACTCCTCAGCCATAAAAATCAGCAAAATAATGCCATTTGCCACAACGTGGATGGACCGAGAGATTGTCATATAAGTGAAGTAAGCCAGACAGAGAAAGACAAGTATCACTTATATGTGGAATCTAAAATATGACACAAATGAATCTATGTACAAAACAGAAACCAACTCACAGACACGGAAAATAAGCTCACGGTTGCCAGCGGGGAGAAGGGGTGGGGAGGGATGAATTAGTAGCTTGGGATTTGCAGACACAAACTACCGTATATAAAACAGATAAACAACATGGTCCTGCTGCAGAGCACAGGGAGCCACACGGAAAGTTCTATAATAAACCACAATGGAAAAATAGGAAAAATAACATATGTATAGTATATATCTGCATGTGGGACTGAATCACTTTGCTGTGCACTAGAAATTAACACAACATGTAAATAAACTGACTTCAATAATATATATATATATATTTTTTTTTTTTTTAAAAAAGGAGGAGGCTGCAACTCCATTTCCAGCCACGTCTCAGGAGTCCTCTCCATCACATCATCCATGTTCAGCTCCTTAGACCACTGGTCCCCAAGGCCAGCCTGCGTCGAGGGGACGGAGACGAGCTCCGTCTCTCGAAGGGACAGTTGCCAAAGGAAATGTAGACGCACTTCTACGTTTTTGTGAAACTCTTCCTGTGTCTCTGCATGCTACTCATGCCTGTGGGTGTAAACACTTACATTTTTAGGGCTTGGGTTGTGTCTCCCACAGGGTGAGGTCCTGGAGAGTGAGGAGTAAATGGATGTCGGATGAGCGTCTGATGCCACCACTAAATGCATGGTTCACTGGACACTCCAGTTGGGGTTAATGTCAAATTAGTTTAGATAGACTTCACGTGACTGTCACGTCAGGGGTGGCTGGTCCTCTATCCGTGTGCTCCTCCTCCAGGGCACACGCAACCACCCCCCAGGCGTCCTTGGGTCGGGTGTGACGGCATGCAGGAGTCCGGCCAGCCGAACTCGGGGCGTGGGTGAGAAGCGATGCGTTCCACTTCCAGGTCAGCCATAAGCCCACGGGCGGTCCCCACCCTCTCTCGCTGGCTGTACCAAGGAGGGTGGAGCCCTGAGGCCAGAGGCCTGGGTCCCTGAGTGGCTGCGTGGATTTTGTGCTGGGAGAAGCCCCCAGAATTTGGGGGTTGCCTGGTGGAGCCCATCACACCCTTGTGCCTTCGTCCAACAATCTCCTGAGTTGCCCTTCAAGGGGCTGGGGGCTGGGTCAAAGGGCACATGCTGTACATCACCCTCCACGTGCGGCATGTGTCCTCCCCCGAGGGCTCTGGGGCAGCGAGGGCGGCTGCCAGCTCTGCTCCCTGGGGCTCAGCACCCACCTTGCTCTCAGGTCTTGGAGCTGCCCCTTTGTCCTGGTGCCGGTGAACTGCCCGAGGGGCAGACTGGTTCTGCTAGCAGCTGCCCAGGGATGCAATCCTGAATTAACGAACATTCAAAGAGCTCGCTACAGGCCATTCCCGAAGGGGTGGCGCCCCAGGGCTGCACGGCCGTCGGGGCGGGCTGGCTCCGACCCTGCTGTGGCGCAGCCGTCCTCCACCCTCACGTCCACCAGAGGCGGGGCGCCTGCGGGCCACGGCTGCCCGTCCAGCGCCGCGTGCAGGAGGCGCGGGTGACGGTTATCATGTGAGTGAGAGGACTGGGGGGCCGAGGAAAGGCGGGGTGAGGGGAGCAGTGGGGCAGAGCCGTGTCCCCCTAAACTTCATGGGCTGCAGCCCCGACACCCAGGGCCTCAGGAAGTGCCTGTGTCAGAAGGCAGGGTCTTTACAGAGGTCACCGAGTTAAAGGCCATTAGCGTGGGGCCTGATCCGGCCTGACTGCTGTCCTTCTAAAAAGGGGGGGACGTGGACACAGACAGGCGCAGAGAGGCGAGCATGCGAGGACATAGGGAGGAGGCGGCCGTCTGCAAGCCCAGGAGACAGGCCTCCGGCACCTGGGTCCTGGACGTCCAGCCTCCAGGATGCGAGGCCCCAAAAGCCTGTTGTTTGAGCCGCCCGGTCTGTTACGACAACCGAGCCACCCAGCCCCGAGCGCTCTGCAGTGCGTGCTGGTGGTGGCCTGGAGACAGGCGGGAGGGGCCGGGCACAGCCACTCAGGGAGTGACAGCTGCGGGAGCGGCGACTCCCCGTGACCCTGAGCTGCACGATGCGCCCATTGCACTACGTCAGCGTGGGACGGGCCCCCACAGGCTCCAGGACGGCCCCGGGGCGACCAGGAAAGGCCGGGACGTGGGCGGCGGCCCGACTCCTGGGAATCCCCGCCCCCGCCCCCGTCAGCCTACGGCGGTCCGCAGCCCTAAACGCCAGTCCCCGCTCTGCACGGCCCCCTCTCTGGTCCCTGGGAGCCTGCGCTCTGTTTGTGGAGCGTGTGTCTCTGAGTAAATCCACCCCGACGCGACTGCGGCTGGCTCCCGGACGCCTTCCTGAGGGAAGCCAAGGACCCGCATGTGGCGGGGCCGTCCCGGGCGCTGGCCGGGCCCCGGGACACGCTGCGCCCTCCGCCACGTTGTCCTGTCTCAGCCTGGCTGACGTGGGTCTGAGGCCTTAAAGCCGACTGTGGCCGGTGCCTCGGAGGGTCCCAGGAGGTGCCTGTCCCAAGGCCCCGTGAAGCCACCGCGTGGCCGATCCCCCGCCCAGCATCACCTGCGCGCCACCCCCCGGCCGCCGCCGCGGCGCAGCTGCTGCCCTGTGCTCGTTACCTGCTCTCGCTCTCGCTCGCAGTCGTTTTATTTCTGTTCCTCTGGTGCGTCAGCAGATTTCACTTCAACAGCGAGGGCGGAGGCCCTGGGCGGCCAACTATTCCCCATTTGGAACAGGTCTCTTCAGCACCGCAGCCGCTCACGGAAAGTTCTTCACTTTATTTCTGGCGCCTTGGGGAGCAGGTACGCCCCAGGATGAGCTGTTGGGAAGAGGCGCCCGCAGATGTGTGTGTGAGTGTGTGTGCTGTGGACACCGTGGGTGTGAGTCTGCAGCACACGTCGTGCGGGCCGCCAGCGTCCCCCGGTTCGTGGGGCCTGTTCATGGCCATGGTCACCATCACGTGTCGGAGTTAGAGGGACCGTGAGCTGAGTCCGAGCTGAGCCGCGTCTGCGGGGCGGAGGCAGAGTGGTGCCTTCCCCGGGCCCCGGTCTCCCGCCCCTGCCCGGGAACCTGACGACCACGACGCAGGCGCAGACCTGACGGGCAGGGGGCCCGGCCGAGGTGGAGGCAAAACAGCTACACGTGACCTGTCCTGCGTGAGAGCGGACAGCTGGGTGTGACACAGAAGGGAGGACGCGGGCAGAAGGGAGGGGCCCCGGCCACACACAGGAAACCACACGTCATGTGAGCACCGGGGTCCCTGCGCAGAGAAAGGAAAGCAGGAACCCCTGGGCTGGTAAGTGGCCGTAGCTTTGGGGTGAAGGGTGGCCGGAGCCAACAAAGGAAGGCGAGAAAAGGCAGGAATCTCCAGGGTCTGAATGTGCCCTTTTGCTCATTATGCCCTCATCTCAATAACAGCAGCCTTGCAGCTTGGAAGTACCCGGTGCGCACCGACGCCACGGCACTTCCGACCCAGACTAAATGAGGATAGAAATCCCTCCTGCCTTTGGGAAGGGGGCGTTGGGAAGAAAGTCAGGGAACAGACCCCAAGCCCTTCCCTCCCCAGTGAATATTCCGCCCATTCATTTTACACCCTCTGTAACCAACTTGCCAAAGAAACTCAGGGCAGCCGCTCCCCCGAGTGTGCCGTCCATCCCTTAATAATCCCTTAACTTTCTTAACCGCCAAGCCTTGCCTCTGAATTCCTTCTGGGGCGGGACAAGAACCCAGACACCGGCTACCACTGTCACTGTCGGCAACACCAGGTGCTTGCAGCCCGGCTGGGGACGGCCTTAATTGCCCAGGAACCATCACCCTGCCGGGCAGAGGGAGCTGGGAGAGCCGGGGGCGGGGGGGGGGGGGGAGTGGTGGCGCTGGGGGGTCTGTGGGCGGGGCGTCTGGGGCGGGGCGGGGCGGTAGCGGAAGTGAGGGCGCCCCCTCGGGATACTGCAGCCAGCGTTCTCTAGACTGGGTTCCAGACATCGTGACTTCGGGCTTTTTAAAAGCCACAGAAGTCCCCTGGAAGAAACTCACTCCGTGTGTTTGTCAGTAAGCGCTCACGACTATTAGCGCCTCATGGGAGCCTCAGGAAGGGCTCAGGCAGGGAGCCAGCAGCCCCAGGCCCTCGTCCCGGCTCGGCCACCAGCCCCTGCACAACCTGCTCACGCTGCTCTTGGCCTCAGCTACCCTCTTTGGGAACCAGGAGGCTGGGGTGAGGCGGGGGGGGGGGCAGGGCGCAGCCATTAAAGGAATGACAGCCATCGGCCCGAAGATGGTGGAAGGTTCCATGCCCAGTAACCTTGCGCTCCGGCACAGGCTTGCTGAAACACAGCAGCTGCTGAAGGGTCCCCTCCAGGGCCCAGGGCCGCGCCGGGCTGACCGTAAACGGCCCAGGGGCAGGGGCGGCCCCAGTCCCAGGGACGCCCCACTCCTCCCCAAAGTAGCTGCAATAACCCCCGACTTGTCAGCATATGAAGCTACCAAGCCCATAAAAACCAGCCTCCCCGCGCCTCCCGGCGGCGCCCCGGCTGAGTGAGCCAGGCCTGCACCCCGTGTACGGAGCGTGTATCCCTGAGTGAACCCCCTTCCACTCAGCTGTGGCTCACTGATGAGCTGCTTCCTGTGGGAGGCCAAGGGCCCTCACGTGGCGGGTGTGTCCCGGGGACACGGGCGGGACCTGGGACACGGCCCTCCTCTGGCCCCATGTTCTTTTTCCTGTAGGGGAAGTTGGTCTCCAGGGCAGGCCAGCTGCAAAGTTCTAAGATTTGGTGACACAGGGCAGGGCAGCTCACCCCGGGGGCCTGGGGGGCCGCCCAGCGTCGGGGCAGCTGGCCAGGATCTCTCCCTTCCCTGGAGTCGGGCGGGCGTGCCACCGGCCCTGTCTCCCAGCTCGCCTGTCCTTGGACCAGGGAGGTCTCTGCAATGCTCTGCGCCCCTTCCAGACAGCTCGTCACTGTGCTGGCCGTGTGCTCGCCCCAGAAAAGCCACCACCTCTGTGGCTCCAGGCCCTGGAGGGTTCGGGAGCAGAGACCTGGGCCCTCCTCCTGGCCGAGCCTCCCCCCCATCCTTTCATCCAAGCAGCTTTGACAGAAGCCATTAGTGTTTCCGAAAATCAGACAGGCTGCGTCCCCGTGCCTCTCGGGACTCAGGTCAGAGTGTCCGTGTCTGCTTGGCGTGGCTCCGCAGAGGGCCTAATTGCTAATTAGAACCCTGGCTTCCTGGGCTGCACACGCCTCCGGCAGCCGCTCGGGGCTTAATCACAGCTCTTCCCGCACCGTGCATCCCTGGGGGGGAGCGTGTTGGTTCTCAAACGGCTCCGCGCAGGCAGAGCAGCCCCTCTCCTCGGGCTCTCAGAGCCCCTGTAAGACCCCTGGGGCGTTTCTTGCTCTCCCCAGGGCCGCGCCCAGAAGTGGAGGGCCTGGGGGCCAGGGCCTCTTGCCTGCGCTTTGCCTCTCACGTCTCCCCAAGGAAGCAACTTTGGCCAGAGAGTCCGGTGTGGGCCTGGCCGGAGGCGGGGGACACATCCCATCTGAGGGTCCTGCAGTCCTCACCCGGGTGCCCCCCTGGCGTCCTCGGGCCATCTGCCTCAGACGCACCCTCCCTGGTCACACAGCTGGCCCCCAGGCCCCTCCCCGGCCCCGCCCCCCCTCGTGGACGAACATCTCGGAGGATCTAGAAAACGGGGCTTCGCAGGCTCTCGTGTGAGCAGGAAGGTCGGCACGGTCACTCCCGGGTTGGCGGGGCGAGAGGGCTGGCCAGCCCTGCCCCCGCCATCCCTGCCACCTGGACCGTTCCAGGTGGCCGGCCTGCTCCACCTCCCCACGTTCCCCTCCGGCTGCCAGAATGCAGAAATGCAAGCCTGGGGCCGCTCAGCCCACCCTTGACGCCCCACCCTGGCCCTGCCTTGGAAAGCACCCCCCGATGCCCATCAGAGAGGCCCTTCCGTCCCACGAGGCTTCCTGCGGACTTCGCCGCCTGCGGAGTGGACGTCTGCCCTAAGTGTCTGGGTGCCTCTACCTCTGCGTGGACTTGGCCCCAGCACGCAGTCACTCTGCCTGTCTTGTTCATGGTCGGCTTTCGAGGAGTCAGCCCCAGGTCCATATTTGCTCAGGGAATGGTTGAAAGACGGAAGGAACAGCTGGATGGATCCCCGTCAACCCTGCGGAAGTCAGAGGGGGCGGTGGGAGCGGCCCTGGGGCCAGGACAAGCGGCCACAGCCTCCACCCGGAGCCGGAGCTGCCCCCCATAGGGACACTTCCCGAGGTGACCCCGGCACCAGAGGAGCTGGGAGGCTGTGGGTCAGACCCCTCTGCTGACCCAGCTCCAGAGCCTCCCTGAGCAGCCTGGGGCCGGGGCTTCCTCCATCCGGAAGGCCCCAGGGCAGCAACAGGGCTCTAGAAATTCAATCTCACGGCTCCCAGGCACCTGCCTGCTCGGGACGCTCAAAGCACCGCGGCCAAAGTGGGGACGACCGTCCCCACACACGGGCAGTGTCCCGGTGCCGACACCTGGGGGTGAGGAAGTGGGTCACGCGTCAGCGAGGAGCAGGCCGCCTGAGGTGCGTGCTGAGGGCAGAGGCGTGCACGCGGGCGGGGGTGAGCACCCTCTCGGGACACGTGCACGGTGCGGATGGGGAGGGGCAAGGTCGCGTATTTGCGGCTAACCTAGACATGTCGCGCTGTGTGTCTGTTAACCCGCTGCCTTCCCGCCCCCGGCTCCTGCTTCTCTGCTTCTAACCGAGGCCGGTAACTGTCTCAGTCAGACGGGGGGTCGGGGGGGCCTCTAGGGCGGTCCTCTCCTCTCCGTGTTCACGGCCTTATGTCACGCCCTCCCTTTGCGTGCGGGCCGCACTACCGACCCGCTTCTGACCAGTAGGTGGAATCTGGCAAAAGTGACGTGTGCTCGCTCCCAAGATTCCGCTGACAAAAGGACCGAGGCTTCCGCCTTCCTGCCCCCGCGCTGCCGTGGGGCCCTCGCCGCTCCGCCGTGGGGAGCTGCCCCGCTGGAGGCTCGTGTGGCGAGGGCCTGACCACCCAAGCCGACAGCCGTGCGGGTGGGCGTGCGGGACCACCCACCACCAACCCCGTCCGACCTGCAGGCCAGACATGGCGCCCGCTGGACCCCCGAGCAGCGCTATGGGACCTTGGGCGGGACCCCCGGCAAGCCACGCCCAGATGCCTGTCCTCAGGGGGACGGGTGACGCCTCTGAGTTTCGGGGTGAGGAGCTATGCAGCACTAGTGACTAATACACCTGGGGCACCCCAAGTCACAGGACACACACGGGGCGCGACTCAGCGGGCGCGGGCGCGGGAGGCACCCGGAGGTGGGGAAGGGCCCCCGAGCCCGCTTTGGGAAGACGCTTAGTGTGCCTTCAGCTTCATGAGGGAGGCAGCGTCGCGTTAGGCGTGCGCATGGGCTCTGGGTCTGTTTAAATGCGCTTCCTGCGGTGCCAGGTTGGCAGGGTGGACTGGGGTGGGCTTCTGCTGCTCGGCCCGCCTGCGCCGCGTTGCTGCCAGGTTCCCGGCCGCGCGCAGCCCCGGGCTGGCCTGACCCCGCGGTGGTCCCGCCTGGGGTTGCAGGGCTTCTGCCGAAGGCCGCGGCCGCCAGGAGGCGCTCGCTCCCTCGTGTCTGCGGGCGCACCTCGCGGGCCTGGGCGGTGGCGTCAGCACCAGCCCGCTCTTCCGTAGGCCCCGACCCCGACCCCGGGGCCAGGGGTGTGTTCCAGTCCTGACGAAGGGCCCCAGCCTCTCCTGCAGGACACTTGGCGTTGAAGCCAGAAGCAGTAGCCGGGCCGCCCTGGAGGTTCCACTCATCCCAGCAGGATGGCCCTGCTCCCCGACTTCGCATTCCACATCCACCTCGCCTTCCCGACAGGCTGCCCGAGTCGCCACTGGCGGACACAGAAACTGAGAGCCTCCCGCAGAATGAGGCCAGCCCGGCTTTCCACTGAAAGACTCACGCAAGGACACCCCATGAAATTCATAGAAATTGGCTCTGCCCTTTAGAACACACGAACTAAAGGCCTCCCACAATTGCATCGGGGCAAATTCCCATAATAAATCCTTTAAATACATCTCCGGTGGCTCTGCCTCTCTGATCAAAGCCTCATACAGACCTCGCCCCCGTAGCAGTGAAGCCCTAGGCCCCCGGGCCCACAGGAAAAGAAAGGAGCTCTCTGTGGTGTCCAGCCGTCCCTGGATAATGGTGACAATGTCTGAGGCCAGCCAGACTTTGCGCTGAAAGGCTCACATGAGGACACCACGTGAAATTCGTAGAAATTGGCTCTGCCCTTTAGAACACGCCGATTAAGCCCCCTGTACCGGGGGGAGGATGAGGCTCTGTGGTCGCTCAGCTCATCAAACCAAGACCGCACGGGCTGCGCTTGTGTGCACATGCGTGTAGGCACACACACACGCTCGCACACACGCACGCACACACAGACACCCCGCCAGACAGAAGTGCACACGTGCAGAGACACAGACACACAGAAAGATACAAAAGCTGACTGCAGCCACATTTTAAATTTTAACCCAATGCCAGAGAAATGGCACCTGCAGGGAACCTGGTGGATTTTCGTCATTCATGTTGATTTTTTGAGACTTTAGGAGAAAAGGATCTCAGAAAACATTTCTCTCTGCTGTTGACACAGTGAAGAGGAGACGGGACGGAGGAGGTCTGAGTTGGGGGATGTGGGACAGAGGCTGGGGTGGGGCGCTTCCTTCATGGGGCCCGCAGTGTGGGCGACACCCCCCATCAGGCCCTCCTGGGCTGCCGCCGCCACCTCCCAGCTTCCTGCCCAGGAGACGCTTGGATGTTCCAAGCACGGTTGCTCCGGTGTCCCTGGCTCAAAACACGCCTCCATCCCGGTAGCTCCTTCCACTGCACAGACCACGTGGGGACAAGTGAGGGTGGCACAGAAGCACACGGCGGCCCCGTCTGGCTGGACACGGCTGTCCTGTCGGACTGCAGCGGCCGGATGACCCAGAGGGGCGGGGACCACAGCACTGCCTTGGGGCCGTGCCCATGGACACAGCACACAGCCGGTTTCGGAGCGGCCCGGGCGGGGAGAGGAGTCATTCTGCAGGTGCCACACCCACCGGTCATCCCTGCCTTCTGCATGGGCCACAGGCACCGAGGAACCTCACTTGCCCTGCATCCAGAATCAAGTGCCATTCATGATTTATCAGCCTGTGTGCGCCTCCATTACTAGGCTGCACGTGAAACTCTGTAATTGATAGTACGGTGTGAATCTGGAGTCTGGTTTTAAGACCAGATTGACAGAGAAGAATATGTGTTTAAGGTTAAGGAACCATGTTTAGTCCTCACCTGCCTCTGACATGGTCACTTCCAGGTGACAGAGGCTGGAGCTTGGATCCACAGCCCTGGTGTCCACCAGCCTTGCTCCAGGGATGACCCTGCTCCAGCCCCAGGCCAAGGGTCACATCACAGCACGATGCTCCTTTCTCCCTCACTCTGCCAGCTGCCTTCCCCGAGGTCAGAGGTCCAGGGCTCGCTAAGGCACGGACACACGGTAGGTCCCTAGGACGGGAAGCCCTCGGCCATCCTCACTCCGCAGGGAGAAGCCAGCCCCGCCCCGCCCCCCCCCCCCGACGACTGGTGCAGAGTGCGGCCTCCCCGGGCGCAAGCCTTGGGACCCACGAGGCCTACGTGCCAGAGGGCAGGGCTTCCGTCCGGCCCCCTCACTCCGGTTCCCCCAGCACCTGACGTGGTAGGGGCTTGACAGATAATCGCAGAGGAAATGAGCTTTGCATGGATTTAATGACGACTCTGCCGGGGTCAGTGTTGCTGCCAGATTTGCACTTTCCCTCCTGACCCTTGATGGTGCTTCAATAAGAACGCATGCTCCTCCTTTATGCATCCACCCACCCAACGGTGCACTCCTACAGGATCCGTGACAGCTGCAAATCCGAAAGGAGGTGCTGTCTGAATGCCCGTTGTCAGCATTCCCGTGGCTCTCCTTTGCTCCCCCAAGGAGAGCCCCAACTCGCGGACTGGAGAACCCCAGTTAGTCAGTCTGCCTTGAGGACTCAGGCACCAAGTGCTCGGGGTGTCCTGTGGTTCCAACTTGAGCTGAAAGGTCAGGGGTACTGTAGGAAGCAGCGGGCGGCTTTAATTGGAGGTCTTGAAGCAGGAAGGACCGAGCAGTGTGGTGGGCAGGCATGAGGAAGCAGAGAAAGAACAAAGGGTTCTGGAGCCTCGTTGCTGAAGGAGTTGTGGACACAGTGAAGGAAGACTTTGCTTTGGCACCATTTAAAAATAACCACTGTGCCCACAGAGAACATTATACTTCAGGCAGAAAGGCTGGATGCTTTTCCCTAAAATGAGGACCAAGACTAGGACGTCCACTCTCACCGCTTCTATAAAGCTTCGCACTGAAGCTTCCAGCCTAAGCAACTAGGCAAGAAAAAGAAATCAAAGGCATCCAGAAAGGAAAGGAAACAGTCAGCTGTCTCTGCGGGCAGATGACCTGAGCCTTGTACACAGACGGTCACAAGGAGCCCACAGCGACGCAGCACCGAGAACTCTCCTGACTGAGAGAGAGCTCAGCCACGTGGCGGGATGTAAAGTCCAACGTGCAAAAATCAGTTCTGTTTCCACATGCTTGTAACAAACAACCCAGAAGCGAAAATAAGGAATCAATTCCATTTCTAACAGCAACATAAGGAGTGCGGCAGCTAGGGGTGCCTCTAGCAGGAGAAGTGCTGGTTTGTGCACGGAAAACCACGGAGCACTGCTGACGGGAATTACAGTTAAATGGAAAAGCATCCCGTGTTCTTGACGTGAGACTTACTGCTAAGACGGCGATGCTCCGCAAGCTTGTCTGCAGACCCGGTGTGCTCCCCATCAAACCCTTAGCTGGCTTTTTTGTGTGGAAATAGACAGACGGACACTAAAATGCATGTGGAAATACAGGAAAGCAGAATAGTCAAAACCACCTTGAAAAAGAAGCACTGGGTTGCAGGACTCCCATGTCCTGGTTTCAAAATCTACCTCGAAGCCAGTGTGGTTCTGGCGCCACAGACAGACGCCCAGATCAACAGAACGGTACGGAGAGTCGGAAGCGGACCCTGGCACTGGTGGTAGACAGATGTTACATAAGGATCCGAAGGCAAAGCAGTGGGAAAGGACAGTCTTTTCAACAAGCTGCGCTGGGACCGCTGGGCAGCCCCCTGCGTGCACAAAAATTACCCACACGTTAAAAACAGTCCCAAAATGTACCGAGACCTCAGTGTCTGTGAACCTGTTGGAAGAAACACAGGCCGGCATCTCTGTGAGCCCAGACTGGGCACTAGTGTCTTTGCTCTGACGTCAAAAGCACAAGGAACAAAAGGAAAAATATATCAGTTGGACTTTATCCAAAGTAAAAACTTGGTACGTCAAAGACACAGAGCGAAGAGAAAACCACAGAACGGGAGGAAACATGTGCGGGCGGTGTATCTGACAAGGGGCTCGAGTCTAGACGCCAGAAACGACTCTGACTCCCAATCATAGCAGGAGAGAAGTGACCCGGCTTCTTAAAGGGCGGAGGACACTTCTCAGAGCAACGGTCACAAGCGGCTGCCGAGCGCCCGGGGAGAGGCCCCGCGCCGTTTGCGGTCGGGAAGACGCAGGTGAGCAGCGCGGCGTGGTGCCGTGTGACCCTGCTGCCCCCGACCTGGCGGTGTCCCCGAAACACGCACATGTCGGGAGTGTGGCTGAGCTGGGAGGGCATCAGGGCAGCGGATGAGAGCGACAGGACGGGAGGGGGAGAGGTCAGCCTCCGTCACCACCCGTGAGGGCGGAAGCGAGCAGAGAAAACTGGACAGACGCCCACGCCCCTGTCTCACTGCCCCGTGAACCGCTGCCCCATCGGGGGTCCGCTGGGTGGGCGCAGGTGTGCAGGGCCCCAGCCAAAGGCCCGGCAGTGTCACGGACCCTGGGGCTGGGGTGGGGAGTGGGCTGGCCGTGAAGGGAGGGGCTCCGGTGCTGGGTCAGAGGTGGGGGGCGTGCCTGCAGGGTCCCCTCCTGCAGGGAAGTCTGCACAGACAGGCCTGAAGGGGAGGCCTCCCAGGGTGTCAGGTGAGGGGACTCAGGGCTGAGCCGCGGGGCCCGGGACACAGACACGAGGCAGGAGGGTGACCGGGGCCTGGGTCCCTGCCTGCAGCTGCCCCGAGAGCCCGGTGCACGGCCATCACCCAGTGTGGTTTGGGGGGGGTGTGGGGGCGGCTTCCCTGGGAGCCCCCAGGCGGGGCCGCTGTAATCCGCCGTGGTCCGGCCTGGAGAGTCACACGGCAGGTTCAGCGCAGGGGCTGAGGTCCTCAGTGAGCCGACAGGGCAGCAGCAGCGCCCACTGCGGACAGACGAGGAATCAACCCCCATTCCATCAACTGACGGATAAACAGAAGTGGTCAGTGCATCTGATGGAATACTGCTCTGTAAGGGGGAGGAACGGACACTGCCTCGCACTGCACCGCGGTGGGCCGGGGACCCTGACGCTGGGGGAAGCCAGCCACACGCTCGTGTGCCGTGAGTCTGTTACGGTGGAGCGTCTGTTACAGGCAAGTCTGAGGGCCAGTAAGCCGGCGGACCGGCACCCGGGGACGGGGAAGGTCGGCTGAGGGCACAGGGTCCCGTTGGGGGTGATGAAAACGCTCCAGAACTAGACCGTGCTGACGGCTGCGCGGCTCGGTGAGCACCCTGAATTTGCACACTTGAAGTGGGTTGATTTCATGGCACGTGAGTGGTGTCTTAGGAAAACTGCGTGGAAAACGACGGTGACCGGAAAAGACTCACACTTACGGGGCCGGAATCCGAGGTGACCAGTGGAACGCGAGGGCAACCACGTCGACCCAGGCACCCCTCCGCCCTCGTGCCGGGGTCCTGCTGGCGGGTGAGCCGGAGCGCGGCTGGAGTTTATGTTCAAGTGTGCTCTGTGCTCCTTCATTCGTTATTTGAGAAAAATTTACACACCAAAAAGCACAGTTTTAATTAAAAATACTTGACAATTGTAGATACCCAGGTGACCACCGCTCCAGCCCCAAACTACAGAAAACTTCCGTCGCCCCAGGAAGTCCCCTGGAGCCCTTTCCGGTCCCCCCGCCAGCGGTGCCTCCACGTGCCTGCGGCCACCACCGTTGGCTGCGCCCGTTCTGAGACCCGCTCGCGTGGCAGCGCAGGGGAGCGCCGTGGCTGGTGCGTTCTGCCCCGCGGGCGTCCCGGGCCTTCGCCAGCGCTGCCGCGGCGCCCCTCCTTTGTGGGGAGTTCCCGCTGCACGGCTGCCCTGCAGTTTGTTTATCTGGTCTCTGGGGGGGACCCTCGGGGCTCTGCGCGGTGGGGTGATCACGAACAGCACCGCCTGGCTGTTTCCGTGCGTGTCTTCCCGCCGCCCTGGCTCTGTCCCTCCTGGCGGATGTCTGCCCCCCTGCCCCCCGCAGGGATGCCTTCGGGGAGCGTCCTCTCTGGGCCCTGCTGTCTCTCCAGTGCCGACCTGCGCATTCATTTTCTTCCATGAACGTCTATGCGGTGCTTTCCAAGGACCGGGAACTGGGTGGACTGGACCCCGCGCTCATTCTCCGGGGGACGGGGAGGCAACGAGCAAGCGATCGACGCACACGTCGATAAGCGTGAGTGTGTTCAGATACCCAGGGAGTGGGGCAGAGAGAGGAGGGGGCGGGGTGGGGAGGGGCCCACGGTCCGTCCGGGGGGGCGGGTGGGTCCAGGACCCCAGGGGCAGCACGGCGCTGTGGTCACCTGCGGGGTTACCTGTCCCTGTGCTGAGCCAGGGCTGAGGGTTCCAGGCCGCACCCCGGCCGCTGGGGGGCAGTTGGTCATCTGTGGGGCGCAGCCCCGTGACCCCAGCTCCCATCAGCAAGCGTCTCAGCCGGAGTTTGGGGATGTCACGGGGAACGAGAGAAAGGAGGGCAGCCCGTGTCCAGCGTACGGAACGGTCATGCAGAGCCCAGCGGTCCATCGGTCAGAGAAAGAAACCGCCGCTCCCCCTGGAGTGACCGGCTGCGGGGGGAGAGAAAACCCTCTCGGTGGGGAGATGGCAGCTGGCCCAGCGCTCCCAAAGCCCCGGGGGTGGCCGCTGCCTGTCACTCCTTGTCCTCGGTCACCGTTCCAGCCCTGAGTCCTGGAAGGTGAGGAGGGAGAAAGAGGATGGTGCCCGTCAGTTCCCGACGCGCAGGGAAACGGCCTCGGAGAGCTGCCAGCTGCTCGCCCAGACGTCTGGGCGCCTCCTCCTGACCAGGCACCACGGTGGGCGGGGGCGGCCCAGACCCCGCCCTGGTGCCCGGCCGTCCCCCGCAGGCCAGCCTCCCCATCCACACTCTGCCTCCTCCTCAGCAGGGCCTTCGGCTCCTGGGCTCCCGGCCTCCTCTGGGGCCATCAGAGAAACGAGATTTCGTGTTGCCCCTGCTGCCTTCCCCCGCGGCGTGCTGTGGGGCCTCCGACAGCTGGAAATCGGTGGATTGCAGGGGGACCTGTCACCGCAGGGCGTGCCGTCGGCCTTGGTGGCAGCGGTGGCGGGAGGCAGGGTGGCGTGGAGGTGCCGTCAGCTGTGGTGACACCATTTGCCTCCCTTTCCACAGGCAGAGGATGCTCTGAGCACACAGCTCTATCTCAGGGGCACAGCCAGCAGCAGCTCCTGCCGCTGCGTGTGAGCCGGGCTGGCGGGGTGCACCCCTGGGCTGCCACAGCTGAGGCCGGAGCCTGGCCTCACTCACTCCCCCTTGCGCTCCCGGGCTCCGGGGAGGCCTCCTCCCTAAGTGTTGCCCACGGCTCACCTGCCAACCGCTGGGCCCCAGGCTGAGAAGCCCTGCCTCCAGACTCCGCAGAAGGTCTGGTCCCAGCTGGGTGGGTGGGATGTGGCCTTGGACAAGGTGCTCGAAGGGTGAGCTGGGGTCTCTGCCTGTATGAAGGGGCAAGGGTCAGCCCACGCCGGGGGCACCCGTGGCAGTGCTGGGCCGGGGTGCGGGCCCAGAGCCCGGCCGAGAAGCAGAGAGTGGCCGGGGGAGGCTCTGCCCTGTGTCCTAGAACCCAGGCCACGTGCCGGCGGCCGGCCCAGGGCAGCGTGGGAAGAGACTGGGGGTGTCGGGGGGCTCCAGCAGTGGCTGTTTCTGGCTAGTTCTTAATGGGTTTCTTTGATTTTCCTGCATCCTGCCCAAGCTTCCCATACGGAACAGGCAGGGCTGATCAAATGAGAAAGCTTTGAGCAAATCCCCGGGATCAAGCCACCCGCCTCGGAGCTGACCGCCTCGCAGTCTGCCGGGCACGGGGCCCGCTCCCGGCTCTGCACGTGCGACAGTGTCTGTCCCCACATCCCACCTTCACAGGGGAGGGGGCTCTGGTCAAGAATGGTGCCGTCACGCACCTGGTCACCGTTAACTTGGAATGTGACCTCGGTGAATAGCACCTGGCGTGTTTACAAGAGCCCGAGGCTGGGATCCACCATGTGCCTGGACCCGAGTGGGTTCAGTGGGTGAGCGGGCCCCAGTGGGCAGACGCTGCCATCTGTGGTCAGCGATGGGCTCCCCGAGGCTGAGGGCCTGGGCTGGGGAGGTGAGGAAGTTCCCAGGGGAGCTCGTGGGGCTGGGATGTGAACCCCCATGGTTGCCTTCCTGAAGGGCTCAGGCCAGCAGCAGCAGATGGGTGGTGGACTGGCCTGAGGCCACGCAGTGACTCCGTGGCCCCTGTCCCTGGCCCCATGAAGCCTTAGCCTCCTCTGTGAAATGCAGTCATTGGTCACCTGTCCCCCCTGCCGACCAAGAGACCTAGCCAGGGGTAACAGAGCAGGGCAGCTCTCCAGGCCGTGGGGACGAAGGCCAGCCAGGGCGGCTTGTCTGGCACTGGAGTCCCGGTTAGAGGGTCCGGAGCTACACCCTGCTGGGCAGACGCACTGTTTTTCCAGGAGCTGCCTGAGAAAGCTGGTCAGCCGCAGGTGCTGGTGCAGCAGGAAGAGTCTTCCGGCACGTTCCACGGGAGCCAAAGCCCTCTGCCCTGTGGCCCCTGCCCCGAGACGCTGGCCTTCTGAGGGGGCTCTGGTGTCTGAATGTAAGAAATCTGCAGGGATTCTGGTGCAGGCCGGCGGCTGGCTAGCACTGTGAGCACTGCGCCCTTTCCCCGTCCAGAGACCACGCTCCTCAGCCGTCAGCCTGCGACCCGCAGCCTGCCTCCTGGGCTGCTGAGGCGGGTGCCGGATGTGGCAGGCTGTTCTGAAGGCCGCAGGCTCGTGGGTGGTCATCAGCACAGGGGACACAGCCTGCCCGCCCCCATGCACAGGGAGACAGATGGCCAAGCCTGTGCCAAGCGCGGGCGGAGGCTCTGCACTGTCCCGCCTGGTGCCCGCCCCCCCGGGGAGCACGGAGCCTATGTCCCTGCCAGGCTCGGGCCTCTCAGCTGCCCCCGGGCACAAGGGCACGAGGCTGCGCCCAGGAGGGAGCCCCGGGTTCTCCCTGGCTCTGCCCGCCGCCTGCCTGAAGGAGACATCCGGCTGGTGTGGGGGTCCTGGAGGGGAGAGACCCCGGGCAGCGGGCGGGGCGTGTGGGTGTGTGTCCTGTGTGTGCGTCAGAGGGCTGTGAGTGTGTGTGAGCGCACACACATGTGCGGGAGCTCGTGCGTGTCTGCGAACGGTGTGCATGGGAACGAGCCTGTCAGCACGTGTGTCTGTGTCTGAGCGCGGGGTGAGCACGCGTGTGTGCGCCCGTGAGCGTGTGCCTGTGTGTGTGCAGCGCCTGACCTCCGTCGGAGGAGGGTGCAGGGCCGGCGGAGAAGCACGGTGCCGCCGAGCTGAGTTCCCCCGCGGGGGCGCCCGGAGCGACGGGCAGGTCGGGGCGGGGAGGAAGCCGGCTTCGGTTCCGACCCGTCAGCACCCAGCACGTCCACTGCTGCTGAGCGGACGCAGACCAAAGCCCAAGGAAGAGTCTAAGGCAGTGTCTCCACACTGTCCTCTCCTTCACCAAGGACATCTTAATGTCAAAAAGGTGGCCGGGGGTCTCAGAGCAGAGGGCTGTCTTCAAATCGAGGCAAGAAGGGCCCGAGGACCGGCTGCCACGCAGGGGCCCCCACGGGAGCCCAGGGCGCGACGGGCCGGTGCCCGCAGCCCCACCCGCTGCGGGCGCTGCAGCTGTTGCAGAGGTCAGACCCCACGGGCCCCTCCCACCGGCCCAGCCGTGGCCGTGGAACCGTGGCTCCTGTCCCCGGGAAGTGGTCTAGCCGCCTCCGTGGGCCCTGTCTGCCCACGACCTCCGCTTCCACCAGGAAGGACCGCTCCCGCCTGCCGGAGCCGTGCCAGCACCCCGGGAGAAACACCGAGTCTCAGGTTCTGGGCGAGGCCGCCTGAGGGCTGTGTGGGTCCGACCCCCGCAGACGGGGTGGGAGGCCGGCAGGCGGAGAAGAAACGGAGAAGCAACGCTTGCTCCAGAAATCAGCCCTCTGCCTCAGGTTCCCGCCCCTCCCTGGTAACAGGACCGGCGCGGGGGCAACCTGACCTCTGAGCCCCCAGGATAAGCGCCCGAAGCTTGGAAGATCGTGCGGAGGAAGAAGCCAGGAGGAGCCCTGTGTCAGGACGGCGCCCCCCAACCCCCACCGCATGCTGGGGGCGCCCCCCAGCGCCCAGCCCAGCCCGGCCTGGGTCCTCTCCCGGCCTCGGTGCAGCCCCTCACCCTCCACGACAGGTGCAGCACGTCGCCCGCCTTCCCTATCAGCTGTGAGTGGGGTGGGGAGCAGCACAAATGTTTAATTTATCACTCATCCCAGGAACTGGGGGAAAATAATGATTCTGTCCTGAGCACCGAGGGAACGTTATTTACAGCCTCAAACACTCACAACAATGTGGATGCAAGAGAGGGCATGGCTGTACTTAGAGCAGTTGGTCCCAAGTGGAAAGGAAGGCACTGAAGAGCGAAACAGCACCTTCCTTTAAACTGCTCGCTCTGAGAACGGCAAGGCCGGCGGCCTTCCGGGGAGGCTGCGCGCCGGAGAGGCAGGTGCAAGACGAAAATAAGAACAAAGGCGTCGCAAAGGCACCGGCTGTCGCGGCGGGGCGGGCCGGGGGCCGGGCGGCTTTCTTGTTATTTAAAGTCACGTTTGTACTGACTCCGGCATCCGTGTCCTGGCGAGGCTGGAGACGCACGCGGAGCTCCGTGGCCGCCCGAGCTGGCCGTTGGGGCTGTCTGCCCTGGGTGCCGAGGCGGCGGGCGGGGTGGGCACGGCTGACTCGGCTTCCCTACTCTTGAGAAGAGAACCAGCACTTCTCTCCCTGGAGCTGAGATGAATAATGAGCAAGAAAGGAGCGCTTTGAAGATGAAAAATGCCCTCGCTGTGCTGGGGATTAATCATCATATAATTTGTGTTCCACAGCCACGCGGCGACTTAATTACCTGCAGTCAACAGACCGCCGTTGCTCGCGCTCCTCTCCGGGGCGCGGCTCCTATCAGGGCCCCGCGGTGCAGGCCCTCGGCAGAGATTCGGAGCTGTCCCTGCAGCCGCAGAAAGGCCCCGGCAGCGTTTTGTAGGATGACGGGCAGCGAGCAGCCTGGGCGGAGGCTGGCGGTGGAGGCTCCCGGAGCGCAGGCCCGGGAAGGCGGGAGCGGCTCTTCATTTGTGTTGCAAAGACGACAGGTCCGGTGCCCTCCGGAGCCGGCTGAACAGTGTCCCTGGCCCTCAGAGAGCCTGTCCCAAATCGCGGAGGGTGTCAGCATGGACCCCTCCAGGTCTGTTTCCTGCACTGAGTCCCAGTTAAGTCTCTCCAGCAAGTCCTTGGGGGCAAGACCCTGGTCACAGGAGAGGCTTGGGGGTGGGGACTTGCCCCGTTGCCCCTTCCTGAGGCTATAACCGCCGAGCACCTGCTCTCTCCTGGCTGGGGGCTGGCCGTGGGCAGACGCCGGCCAAGTCCTTCATCGAAGGGTCACCCACAAAAGAGCAGGTGCCTCCCCGTGACCTGCAGACAGGACGAGTCCACCCTTAGTGGACGTCCTTAACACGAGCAAACACTTCCAGGGACCCCCTTTCCCCATCCAAGGTGTCACGTTCTCTAGTTTATTAAAAAGGTGAATTTAAACTCATCTTAAGATCAGACGGGACTTGAGAAGATGCAGCCCAGGAAGCAGCTGGACACCACAAGGGCAGGTCGCATGACCTGGGTCCAGTTTGGGCTCCAGGAGCCCCACAGAGACTCCACTTCTGGTGATGGGCATGCAGCCTCCCCAGAGAGAGCCTCAGTGTTCTCACCTGGAAAGTGGGGGTGGTGATATGGTCCTCTGAAAGGTGAGCGATGCCCTCTACAGCAAGCTCCCATGGGAGTGCCCCCCTCCTCCTCTGCCTGGTGACAAAGCCCAGCGCCCGGTCCCACCTCTGTGAGCCGGACGAGGCCCCGCCCCTTCCACCCCCAAGCCCTCGGAAGCCGAAGCCCACGCGACCTCCTTGGACCCATGCAGACGTCCGGCAGCTGGAGAAGCCCGAGGTCTGGAGCTGCCTCTGAGGAGCAGGGCAGAGAGGCTGAACTGAGCAGTGGGGGCCTCAGCTCCTTGCTGTCTGGTCCCTGATCCAACCACGTCCATCACTGTCAGCTCCAGGGTGGCGCAGTGCCACCTGCTCTCCCACTGACGGCAGCCCGCCCTCGGAGCACCGAGGGACCACTCCCACCCCAAACCGGCTCCCTCTGGAGGAGAGGGCCTGGCAGCATTCCAGAATCCTGAAGCCCCTAGTGGGCTCTCCTGCAGCCTGCGGGGCTGGGGGCACTGTCCTAGGGTCAGGGAGATGCCCCGATCCGATGAGTCACCTCCCTGATTCAGCCGTCCAGGTCCAGGTGACGCATGTTCAGACGGAAGGGGCAAGCCTCTCCCCAAAAGGTTAAGCCCCGCAGTCTTTACAAGGAGGTGTAAATTATTTTGATTAGGTAACCTTTTGCACCCTTTTAGGTGAGTGGGACCAGAGAGACTTGATTGGAGGAAGCAGATTGGAGGAAGTGCCCCTCAAGGATGCTAGTGGTGGGAGGGACATCAGGGGACAGTGGCTGTCCAGGAAAAGGCCAGACTCTCCCCCCTTGCAAAGCTGCAGCTCAGTGCCACCCCAGCCAGCACACAGCGAATGCCACCTACTGTTGCACATGCTCTTGGGTTTTCTGGACATCAGAGACGGTGGAAACTTGCACGTGGATGGTGCTAAAAGCTGTGTGCCCCCCTCCTCCGCAGCACCCCCCCCACACACTGTGTCTGAGCCCAGGTGACCTGAGGTCCCAGGGCCACTCCTGCCACCAGCAAGCTCACAGGGACCAGGGCGGCCCAAATGCCCTCTCCTGGCCGTCTGAGCAGGTCATGGAGGGGCCAGGGGCCTTGATCCTCTTGCTTGAAGGGAAACTGGAACGCCTCGATGTCCAGCAGCTGTGGCCCAGGACCCCTCTGTCGGGAGCGGGAGCTCTCATGGCGGCTTGATCGGTGCCTCTCTCGGGAGGACTTGCAGGTGGGGAACCGGTCATGTCTGATACTCACGCCTGACTGACCCCAAGTCGCAGCTGTGCAGCTCCGGGCTGGCAACGCTTGGAAGAGGAATCTGCCTCCCACGAGAGGCTGGGGGTCACAGAAGCTCCCCACGGCGGGTCCCGTTTAACCCGAGGCGGCTGGGGTTTGCCTTCGGCCGAGGGGCGAAACCCCCGAGGCACACCCTGACCTGGCTTCAGCTCTTGCTTGCTGTCCCGTTGGACACAGTCTGTGGGGAAGTTGCCCACATGAAACGCTCGTGAAACAGGTTATGACATGCTACAGAACTCACTAAATGAGTTTGGAAATTTCTAGATGGATTCTTGAGTTTAGAGAGACCCGCCGTCTTGATTGCCAGATGGGACACGGACTGCCACTGCTGAAGCTGGGACAGCCCTCGGCAGACGGACCAGTTGATCAAGAGCCCCCAGAGGCGGCCACGTTGTCTGTACACGGCACCGCCACCCGACTTCCCTCCGTCGTGATTGGCCGGCGGCCAGCCAATCAGAGGCTTCCCTGGGATTCTTCACCTGGTGTTGCCGGGTCATGTTCTCGCTGCCTCCCCAGCCACAGAGCAGGATGGTGGTGACTTATCTGTGGCTGTGGCCACGTTCTCTCTGCCTTCCAGAGAGCTCGCCTCTGTTGAAGGAGACAAAGAGCCCAGGCAAGAGATCACGTGGGTGCCAAGGAGATGGTACTTACGTGCGGTAAATGCTTAATTCCACCCGGCGCTTCTCCCGTGGCAGCGTGTCTCCAGGATTAGGTTTGTTCATTCCACCCGCATCTCAATACCCTTCAGCAAGGTTAATCCCGCTCTAATGCAAGTCTAAAAATTAAATCCGCTGTGATGAACAAATGTTGTGGGCAGCCTCGTCCCATTCGTCTACGCAGAGTAAACATATTTGCACACGGCTCTGGGAACAGTGCTTCGGAGCGGGCAGCGCCTGCGGTCACCGTGGCTTTGGTCTCTCTGCTGTTCGCTCCGCGCGTTGTACGTGACCGTCCCCGGCCGGCTCACCGCCACTCAAGCAGAGAGCAAAGCGGCCTGTGCTCTGGTCCCTGCGAACACAGAGCAGGGGAGGGCGGGGTTCAGGAGCTATTTAAGGGGGTGAGAATGCGCTCCTGGAGTGTTCTCGTCTGTCCACAAGCTTTACAAATACCTTCAAAAATGACCAACCACCACACCACACAAAACAAAACAACACCAAAAGAAAAAAGAAAAAAATCCCTGCTTCCTGATTTGTCTTCCCTGAGTTTTCTGAGGGTGAGAATGGCTTCCACCCAAGCAAATCACAAGGAAGACACAGCGAGACCTGTCTTCCCCGCGGTGTGCTCGGGTTTGTAGCTCAATTAGGATGTGAAACACAGGCCCCAGGTGGGCAGGGTCTCCCGTGGAGCTGCCCCCCAGCGTCCCCCGCCGGCGTCGCGGTGCAAACGTCTCCGGTCCTGGGCACGCCGAGGGCTCTGAAGGGGATTATCTGCCTCCTGAGATATAAATTCCAATTTGCTCTGACACAAGCTATTACCCTGCAAACACGGGTCGTCTGTCTTCAGGTGCCCGGCAGACGCTCAGGCTGGCGTTATTATCTCTGGGAAATTAAGCTGGCCCGAGGGTGAGGACCGCTTCCTGCCGGAGCCCGGCCACCCTGCCTCCTGCCGCCCTGACCTCCAGGCGCCGGGTTGGGGGAGGTGGCTGAGCCCCTCGGGATCCTCGGTGGCAGGAGGGGGAGCCGTGGAAAGCCCGGTGTGGCTGCCAGCCTCGGGGGAGGCAGGCAAGAGGCCGGCAGGGCTGGACCGGAGACAAGGCAGGAGCAACAGGCAGGGGGAGCGGAGGCCAGCAGGCCCGGGTCTCTCCACAGCCCGCAGCACCGGGCGGGAGGGTCCCTCCCGTCTAGGGCCTTGGGGCCGCCCCCCGCTCTGGGGGCCTGTGTGCCAGCACCCCCGGCCACCGTCACCGTCTTCCCAGAGCTGACCCTTCTCTTAGTCAAAGTGTGGTTGTTTACAGCGTTGTGTTAGTTTCCGGTGCCCAGCGTGGTGAGGCAGTCATGCCTGTACGCGTTCCTCTCCACACCGTTCTTCATTTCAGGCCATTATAAGGCACTGAATATGGTTCCTGCGCTCTGCAGTGAGACCTTGTTGTTCATCTATTTCACACGTGTTACCTGCGAACCCCGGACCCCCGATCTACCCCTCCTCGCCCGCCCGCCCGCCCCCCGCCGGTGACCGCAGGGTTGCTCTCCGTGCCTGTGAGCCTGCCGGTTTTGCGAATATGTTCGTTTGCGTCCTTTTCCCCTTAGATTCCACGTGTAAGTGGCATCGCGGTTTTGCTTCACTTCGGACGGCGATCCCTTCTCTCTAGGCGGCTTTGCCGAGCTCTGGCCCACAGCTTATAACAGTCCCTCACGCAGCACGCGCAGCTCGACGCTCTTAGCGTATCTGCCGAGCGGGGCACATTCTCGGTTTAGAACTTTGCGCCCCCCTAGCGGTCGCCCCCCGGGCCCCCCCCACCCCAGCCGCCGGCAAACCCGACATACCGTCCGACCCCAGGGAGCCGCCTGTTCTGGACGTTCGGTACCAGCGGGCTCAGGCAGCTGTGGTCTCGTGACTGGCTGCTTCCCTCGGCACGTTCTGAAGGCTCGTCCGTGTTATCGTGAGTCAGAACCTCGTTCCCCTTGATGCTCGAGTAACACCCCTCGTGTGGATGGAGCACAACGTTTGTTCACGCGTCAGCCCGCGGACGTTTGGGCTGCCTCCACCTCGGCTGTCGTGAGCCGCGGTGCCGGACACGAGCGTGCAGGCTTTCGGGGGGACGTCCGCTGTTCAGGTACGTTCAGGAACATCCGGGTTCATCCGCCCGGGGACGCCCCTGGGAGCGGGCTCGCCGGGGGTGCGGCTGCTCTGAGTGCCGGGGGCCGCGAGCAGCTCCCCAGCGGCTGCCCCGTTCCACGTCCCACCTCCCGAGCTTTGTTCCGCCCTGCCTCGAACCGCCACGGAGGCGAACCCCCGTAGGCTGCACCCAGTTCCTACAGAATTTAGGCTTTTTTACCCCAAGCAGAGCCCAGATACAAGAGCCGGGGGACTGGCCTCTTCTATGAGGCCCCAGCAGTGGGCGTGTCACGGGGACGGTGCGGGGCTCTGCTGGAGGAGGTCCAGGGACGCCGGAATCTCTGGGGAGCCAGCGGGGGTCGGGGCAGGTCCCAGCCTCAGCAGAAAGGAGTCAGAAAGCACACCTAGTCCAGACGCCCCGCGGCAAACAGGGGAACTGAGGCTCTAGAGGGCTGGGGCGTCCCTGAGGCTGCAGGTTAGGCTGGAGCCAGGGCGGGAGCGCGTGTCTCTCCCCTCCTTTGCTGGCCCGGGCTGCCTGGGGCACCTCAGCCAGGAGGACCCAGGGTGGGAGGGCTTATCGGAAGAGGGACCCCTGCCCTCCAAGGACGTCTGCTCCCGCCTCTCACACGTGGTGGGCGCCCTCTCTCGCCTCCCCAGGGAGAGAGAGGAGGTGACGGCCGCTGAGGCTGGAAGAAACGCAAGGAGAATTCATGCCTTCGCTCCCATGACTCTTTGAACACGTGTTGTGTTTCCCCGGCCAGAGCTGAGCTCCTGGAGGGTAGGAGCCCACCTGGGTCCCGGTGTGTGCCTCTGACAGAGCGCGTGCCGTGGTGCCAAGTAGGACCCCAGGACTGAGCAGGAGAGAGGAGAGGGGCTGTTCTTTCATGTGTGCACGCATGCGCACGCACGTGCATGTGCGGGCATGTATGTGTGGTGCGGGCATGTGGGTGCATGGGTGTATGTGAGCATGTGTGCGTGCGTGTGTGTGAGTGTTCATGTGTGCGTGCCTGCGCGTGCACGTGAGTATATATGAGCACATGTGTGTGCACGCTTGCATGCGTGTGTGCACAGGGTATGTGTGTGTAAGAGAGAATGAGTTCTTCTCATTCCAGGAAAAAAGGAAACTGGTTTTTCTCAGCTCCCTTTTTAGTGAGTCATTAAAGGTTTTCCTCATTAAATCATCTCTCTAGAAAAAAGCCAGTGGAATCAGCAGATGTACTGGGTCTGTCGGCTGGACATATCGAGCCTACGAAGTCAGTAACACTCATTTCACTGGTAATGATCAATTAGGAAATATGATTTTTAAAGGGTGCCGTTCACAGTAGGAAGAGAAACCGTAACGCGTCTAGGAGTTAACCCGAGCCGCTCGTGAAACTGATACGATCTGAATACGGCGACGCCGTGCTTTCTGATGGGAAGAGCTAACGTTGTAAAGACGCCAGCTGCCCACAGATTAACCTGTAAATTCAGTGCAGGCCCAATCAAAGCATTTCTGGCAGGACTCAAAAGCCATCTGAGACTTATGTGGCGGTGCCGTACCGGCTGTGGAAGAGTAAAGAGTGTGGACCGTCCTTGGAGATCGAAAGACTTCCTGCAAAGGTGCGAATGAGTGCCGCGCAGTCGTGGCGCGGAGCTGCGGGCTGGCACCCGGAGATCAGGGACACAGCCAACCGACCACATGTAGGCTTAGCTGACCAAGGGTGGCGCCACAGGCCCCGTGGGACAGGACGGTGGCTTGGTAGGCAGTTCCAGGAACGGGCCCACGAGCTAAAGGGTAGTTAAGCGTCCCTGGGGTGGAGGAGCACAGTGGGTAAACGAGCGGCAGGAGATGATCTCTGGGACTTTGCGGGAGGGGGAGGCTTTGTAAATGAAACTTTAAAAGCAAAAATTACAAGCTCACAAAACTCTAAGGGCAAAGGCGATGGGAGAGCTGATGGAGCAGGAGGAGGTGTCTGCGGTGTCTTAAACCAACAGGCGATCACTGTCTGGAGAGGATGCGAGAAGGCAGCAACCCTAACAGCACAAAAGAAATGGGCGCAGGGGTTGGGAGAGGGAAGCTTCGAGGCTCCAGCACGGACAAGCGGCTGAGGACCCGGGGCACGGTCAGAAAGCTGGACGGTGCAGAGCTGGGGAGGGGAGGAGCCAGCGTGGTCCCCTGTGGGGGCGTGGCCGTTCTGAAGGGCCGACCCGTGTCCTGCAGCCGAGTTAAGGATCCGCAGACCACGCGACCTGGAAATCGCACTCCTAAGAGCATAGGACCTGGGGAGACTGCACCGCGTGCGGCATTGGTGGCGGCGGTGGCAGAGGCCACCTGGCCACCGCGCTGGGCACGTGGACAGGTCCAAGATGATGTCGGCACACCTTTGGGGAAGACTTGGCGGTCGAAAGCAGCGCACGGAAGGTAGATAAATAGGTAAGAGGCGTGCTCTGGAGAGTCACAGGTGCGCGCAGTGCACGCCAAGTGGACAAAGTGGAATTCAGAATGAGATCCAATGCCATCTACCCACGTTAAACACACATACACAAAACACACTTTCCGAGAACCCTGTTAAAATAAAAGGTACCCCGGCTGGGACCTGGGGAGGCAGAGGGGGCGGGGCTTGTGGTAGGTACGATTCTCAGGTATTGGCCAAGAAATCAGGGCACCCTGAGGGTCTGGGACACTGAAGAGGTCGTGCTCCCAAAGTCATGGCGCCCGGGGTGCGACCTCCCCCCACCCCCAAAGGGACGTGCGGCAGAAGCGGCTAGGACACCTCCAGCTGTCACGGCTCAGGGAGAGGGTGCCGCTGGCATCCGGCAGGTAGAGGCCGGGATGCCGCTACCAGCCGGCAGTGCGCATGGTGATCCCCACGGCGAGGGCTGTCCGGGCCAAAAGGCCGCTAACACCGAGGCTGAGAAAACCTGCTGTAGGGCCCTGTGTTGGGTGGGAAAGAGGAAGTTTTAGGCCTGTGAGTGGGGGGGCGGGGGAGAGAAAAACCTCCTTCTGACAGCTGACGCCGGGCGGCAGTGCCAAAGCTCACCTCAGCTTTTCTCAAGATGTGCTCTGGGGTCCTGGGAGAGTCTCCTCTCTGGGCTCCTGCTGTCTTCCTGGGCCCCTTCCTCCATGGAAAGTATTAAAAATTATATTCTACAACCATGGAGTTTCAAAGACAAATATAAACTGGGTCAAATTTTACTCAGTTTTTTCCTTCTGATTTTAAAAGAAATCAAGAACATTCTGGTTGGCCCCGAAAAACGTCACAGGCTGCAGGTTCTATGCCCAGTGAGCCCCGCCCACTCCAGGGGCTGCCACCCTCCTGTCCTGTGTCCTCCTGTCCTCTGTCCCCAGGGACACAGCTCCCGACACCCTCAGTGGAGCAGCCAGGGAGCAGCCAGGGCCCAGTCTGGCTCTGGGGGGGCGGGGCAGGTAGCGAAGCTGTGGGTGGGGGGGCGGTTCGGTGCGGGGTTACAGCAGCCACCAGCCAGCGGGCTCCTCCTCCCAGACTGTGAAACACCCAACGGAAACTGAGGCCTGGCACAGGTGGGGCCAGGTGGCCAGGCCGTGGAGGGCGGTCCTGAAAGCAAGCAGAGAGGATGCTGGGAGGAAGTCCGGGCCAGCTGCGGAGGGGCAGGTGATGCCCATGTCCACGGTCTCTGACCCCTCGGTCTGCCCCGACCCATGCCTCCCACTTACTATCCTCCCTTCACGGGGCCCTTAAACCCACCCTATTATCCCAAATCACTTGACCAAGAAGACAGAGAGGTCAAGTGACTGGCCCAAGGCCACACAGCCTGGGTCAGGAGAACCCAGGCCTGTGTGGTGCTGCCTGGGGCACGTCCAAGGCAAGCCCTGATTCCTCCTTGCCCCCGAATAGAAAATCAGTTCAGGGAGGGTCCCTTTCCTGGGCTCTGAACTGGGCTGGGCCTGGCAGGCAGCTCGCCCCCAGCCAAAGGGCTCCCGGTGTAGACGGTTGTCACAGCCAAACACAGAAGCCTCAGGGGAATCCCCGGCGTACGGGGTGCCGACCCCGCCAGGTCCAGCCGGGAGCATGGCTGCCCTTCCCACAGCCCTCCAGACACGGGTCCTTGCAGGGGCAGCAAGGAAGGGGGTGGCAACAAAGGGGTAGGCCCAGCGCAAGCCCGGGGACGCGCCGCTGCCGGGGGGGAGCCGGACGCTGCAGGCCGGCCCGGCACCGGGGCAGCGGGTCGCCATAGGTGGGGCAGGTGTCCGGCTGTTCCCGGAGACTCTGGCTCGACAGGTGGAAGGTGCAAGTGCGTAATGACGCATACTCAAGGCAGGCACTTCCCCCAGAGACCCTCAACTCATCAACGGAAGTCAGCAGTTTGATTGGAACCCCCTCATCTCAAAGTCCTCACTTAGCTGTATCCGCCAGCCCTAGGCTATGTTCCAGTCCCCACCCGAGGACCCGCCCTAACCCAGACATCCCGAACCCGGGGCTGTGCGGTCTTCACCCCGCAACCCGAGCCAGGACCCAGCTGGGTACTTGGAGGGCGAGCGCCACTGTCGTCCCTCCTGCATCTGTGGAGTCTCGTACAAATCCCGAGGGGGGCCCCGCTGTGCCGTTCCTGGTGCCCAGCGAGGGCCGGTGCGCGGGAGCCCCCGCCGGGGACACCTCCCTTCAGATGCAGCGCTGCAGCCCTGGGAGGTGCCCGCGGCCTCCAGGAACGGGGAGGGACAAGGGGCCCTGGCAAATCCCGGCGCTTCCGGGGACAGCCGCACTGCAGCAGGAGCCATTGCAGGGTGGCTGTGGCGTTGCACGCCCCGTTTCATTTCATTTAAGCTTCCTTTTTACAGCGAAATACACCACCTCTGCCCCAGGGCTCATGAAACCTCCAGCCAGCGCACCAGCCCCGCGAAGCTGGAGCCCAGCGCCAGGCCCCGCGCCCTCCCGAGGGGCTGCCGTCCCGCCTGGGGTCACCCTGGCTCTTTTGTCCACATTTCCATTCGGTCCGCATCCCCGGACACGTCCGTGCGGCGTTGCCAACTTTTGAATTTTAAGTGCAAACGCGGTTAAACAGCGTCCCCCCTGGAAGCTGGCTTCCTCCGCTCAGCGCCGCGCGTGCGAACCCCCAGCTGGCTTTGCAGGGAGGCGGGTGTCCACGTCGCCGCTCTGGAGGCTCCCCCAGCGCGCGCACGCCGGGGACCGCGTCCGCCTGGCTCTGGTGGGCGTTTGGTTGCTGCAGTTTGGAGCAGGGTGGTGTCCTGCGTGTGTCCTCTAAGCCTGGGCATGCACTGCGGTGGGCGGGACGGAGGTCGGCAAGTAGGTACCCGCGTGACAGCAGGAGGCACTGCCGGGCCCAGGGCGGCGCCCGGGCGCCCACGCGGAGGCGCGAGGTGACGGTCCCCTCCTCCTGCCGCGGCCACACCGGACTGCGCGGGCAGTGGTGTCTCACGGGGTTTGCACTTGCATTTCCCTGATCCCTGATGAGGTCGAGCCCCTCTTCGTCCTGTCAGGTGTTTGACGTCCTCTTCGGGGAGAGTCGGGCAAGTCACTGCCCCGCTTTCTGCAGGACTTCACACCCGTTTTCTGTTTACTCTGGATACAAGCATTCTGTCACTTCTGTGTGTTGCAGACACCTCGTCCCTGCTCCTGGCTGTGTCTTCTGGGTGTCGTGTGAGAACCCAGAGTTCTCCCTCTTAATGTCAATGGTCAGGGCTTTCACTGCATTCAGCGCTTTTCGCCCTCGGAGGCTGTCCTCCCAGCCCGTCTGATGTTCCATCTTCCACGTTTGGCCTGTAACTCTCCCACTATTTTTCTCTTGTGTAATAAGGGTCAAGTTTCACCTCTTGTTTTCCCACGAGTCCCCAGCAGCTCACCTCACTGACTGAAGGTTCATTCTCTCCTCATTGCTCTGTAGGGCCGCCGCTGTCTGACGTCAAGGGTCCCTGCACACCTGAATCTGTGTCTAGACTCTTCAGTCCGTTCCGCTGGGTTAGTCTGGACCCTGGAGCTGTTACCAAACTCGGGTCTGGCTGCTCACTGGTCAAAAACCAACACTTGAGATGCTGGCTTTTAATCAGAATGCCAGCAATCTGGAGAGACAGTGGGCTTGGCGTCCCCAAAACCATCTCCAGATGGTTCTGCTCAAAGGGACCAGGGAAGTGATCTCGACTGATCACTGGGATGGGGGCCGGAGTCCCCGCCACCGCCCACCACGTGCAGGCTTGTCGACGCCTCGTGATCTTCTCTTTAGATGCCGTCTTGTTCACACAGGTTTTTGCGGATCACTTGAGGGGAAGCCGGGGAGAGATCTGGTCATCTGTGAACTTCTCCTTCTCCATCTCTACTTCTTTGATCCACGAAAAGAACCAACAGGTCAGGCAAGGTATCGTGCGGCCAAAAGATCTGAAAGGTGAGCGAGGGCCGCAGGTGAGTGGCGGGCGGGGCCCCTGGTTTCGGGTCAGTGACAACAGGGGTTTCCTGCAAAGGCCTGCTGATACGGCTAGTGCCACGCTGTCTTAGTGACCGTATTTTTATGATAATTATTCATATCAGGTAGAGCGAGTCCTCCTTCCTTGTTCTGGCCCAACAACATCCCAGTTAAATTCTAAATTCACCTTTGCCAAGTTTCACCGCAAATTGGGCACCTAGTTGATAATGCGGCGAATCTGCAGATCAGCTAGAGGGACGTGAAGGTGTGCACGGCACCGAGGGCTCCGGTCCGCAGGCGCCGAGCACGCTCCGGCCGTTCTGACCTTTCTGAGGGTCTCTCATCCGCACCGGACAGGCTTCCGCGAGGAGGACCCACACGCAGCTGGCCGGATTATTCACGGCTGTTTGCCTTCGGCGTCCCTAGTGCAAAGTTTAACATTTCACTTCATGATTCTTTGTGGCTGACTTTTGGAAACAGAATTGATTTTTGCAAGCTTGTTCATTCTAAAAATCGAACTTTAGGTTCTCTCGAATTTTCTACACTAAACGTATCTTCTGAAAATAATAGCGGCAGTGTGCCACATTTCCAGTTCTCTCCTTTCTTAAAGCTTTATCTCATGGCTTTTTTGGGGGGAGGGGGAGGTAATTAAGTTTATTTACTCATTTACTGACTTGCTTACTAACGGGGGTGCTGGGGATTGAACCCACACCTTGTGGGCACCGAGCATGTGCTTTACCCCCGAGCTGTGCCCTCCCCCTCTTCCCAGTTCTTTTGCGTTTATTTTTCCTTCCTTCCAGCGCTGGCCGTGCCGCTCAGCACAGTCCTGACCACAAGTAGTGATTCATGAGCGTCTGTGTTTGCTCCTAATCTCTGAGGCTGCTTTTCCGTTTTCACCATTACCTGTGTTGTCGTTCCGGCCCCTCTAGTTTCGGGGGTCCGTTTCTACAGTCTGTTGTTTCTGTTTGTTCTTGCACGGGGCGTCTTTTATCCTCGTGGACCTGGTTATCTCTCACTGTGCGCTAACATTTAATGTGAGCAACGTGCGTATTTGCAGAAATCACGTAAGTCCTGGGAGGACACGCTTCTCCTTCAGAGAAGGTTTGTGTTGGTTTAGCCGGGGGCAGGGGACACGGGCGATCTGGAAGGACCTTAACAGAACCTCAGGAGCTGACGTTTTCTCTCGGACACTTAGACGTCTCAAAACCAGCTTGCAGTCCACGCTAAGGCTGGCCAGCGATGACCCACCCTTATTCCCAGGGGGAAACCCTCCTGGATTCTACCCAAATCCGCGCCCCTGACAGACCTTAGACGCCCGCACCTGACCCCCCCGCTCTGCAGAGCTGGCGAGGTCGCCGGCTGGCTTCTCAGCTGTCTTTCGGGGACCGGCATTAAAGAGGCCCCGCGTGCTGGCCTCCCCCTCCAGGTTCTGCCTCTCCTGAGAGTGCAGCAAGAAGCCCTTTTCTACATGGTTGACTTGGCTGTGCCTTCAAGCAAATCACTTTTGTCATGGTTTGTCGGTTAGTCCTTATGAGAACAGATGCCCCAAACACCTAACCGCTGCCAGAAGTCAAAGGACTTGTACTGACCCAACTTTCAGATGTCTGAACTTGACAGACAGGCCCACAGACGCCTAGCGGCGTTACGGTGCTGGCTGACCGTGCCGTCGACACCTCGCCTCCAGTCACTGTGTCACGAAGCAGAGAAGAGGAGGCGGCCTGGCACGGGACAGGGGTGGTCGCAGGTGGGGCTGAGGGGCAGAGAGCTGCTGCCTCTCTCCCCTGCCTGACAGATGGAACCCGGACCTGTCCTGTGGGGACAGGCCACCCCGTCCAGCAGCTCAGGGAGGCTGAATGGCACCCAAGGCAGTCCAGCTTGTCTGCGCCCTCGGTCTCAGTGGGCTGGAGCCACTGCACAGAAATTTGCAAAGTCTGGAGTCACTCCAGTGCCCACAGAGGTGGACCTGAGGTTCCGTGTCCCCTCTTGTGCTAGCCCTGTGGTCCGGCCATGCCCCACTTCCTTCATACTCGGGCGGTTAGTGCGAGTGGAAGGCTAGCCCACGCAGACCAGCCCGGAGAATTCTCAAACCACGGGAGAGTTTACTCTCAGCTCCTCCCCTGGGGTCACCACCTGACTCTCCTTAGTGAGCACTTCTACGCGTCTGCAGAAGCCCTTCAGAAAACGCCCACCTCGTGTTCAGGCTGAGTGCAAGCTTCACAGCACACGGTGTGAAGCTCAGCCTCTGGGATGTGGGGGGACGGGGCGCAGCCTCATCTTCAGGTGCGGTGAACAGACCTGGTGATCCCCTGAGCGCTAGGCCTGAGATGACGCCTAGCTCGTTCCCGCTGTGTGACGTCAGTTCTCCACCTGGGAAATCCGAGCGCTAGCGGCTGGCGTGAGTCGTATCTGGCACATCAGGGCTCGGAACTTTCTCTCTTCCTTTATGGTAAGTGCCCAGTGGCTGCCTCAGTCATTGGTGTATTCTGGAACTCAGAGGAGGGAGGGAGCTGTCCTCAGCCAGCCCTTCCTTATGCCCCCATCAAGGCGCAGGGTGGTGTTTGGGTCTGGCTGGGTGACAGGAAGGGGTGTGGGGGCTGGGCTTTCCTGAGGCCACAGACAAGGCCGACTGTTTCTCACAGAGGGGTCCTGGGAGCCCTCCTGCCAGGGGAAGTGAGCCTGATTCAGCGGGCAGCCCGACGGGGCCCAGCTGGAAGGAGCATTTGGCACCTCCTGTTGGGTTAATCAAAGTGCTTGCAGGAAGTGGGCGTCCCAGTGGGCGTTGAGAAGCTACCGCCCAGACGAGGGTGGCTTCCTCTGCCTGCAAGAGTGAGGTCGAAGACCAGCGAGGTCGAAGACCAGAGGACATGCAGCTGAGTGGGTGGCCGTGGCCCCGGGCCCACTGGCCAGCTCCCCTGGTTCCTGTGCTTCAGGACCCTGGCTGTCCAGGCTGCCCACACCTGTCCAGGTGAGACGGACCTGCATTTCCTGTCCCTGGAAGCTAGTAACTGGCCACTCATTGACTGAGGATAGCATCCCAGGTTAAACCCTCTCCATGCATCTTCTTCCAAAGACTCTCAACATCTCCGCTTCACCCTCCAGGCCGGGGAGGCCAGGCCCAAGGTCACAAAGGTCACACAGGTCAGACGGGGAGGGGCAGGGGTTACTCCCAGGTCTGTCTGCTTCTCAAGCCCTTGGCGGCCCCACGGAACGTCCCAGCCGGCTCTCAGCTCTGCCACTGAGGAGGCAGGGAATGCCCCTCCCTTTCTGGAAAGATTCTCTAAGACTGTTTAGTACAGGGGCTCCCATGCTTACCTGGGGTTCGTGAGCACAGGTTTCTGTGCTCACCCCAGAGAGCCCGAATCTGCAGAATCGGGGTCTCAAGGGAGCGTGGCCTCCCTCCAGATCCCACGCAGGCGGAGGGGCCACACCTGGAGAGGGACTGACCCTGAGGACAGACCAGCCCCTCATGCCCCCAGGTTGAGGACATATTTACGGAAGGATCGGTGCCCTCCAGCCCGCCCTCGGGGGAAGGAGTCCCAGAAGGCCAGGCAAGAGATGCACCCAAGACGCCGCGGCTGGTGTCTCCGGTGACGGCGTGGCCGATCCCACCGTCTCTAAGTCGCCTCATGTGAGGATGTTTTACTTTTGAAATCAACAAAATCGATTTTTTCCACAGAAGGAAATGCCTGTCTGGTCCCAGTTCTCCTAGAACTTGTTCTGTGTCCTGGGGTCAAATGTGTCCCCTCTCCAGGGGAACTACATGGACCCCTTCCTGCTCAGGAACTCTGGTCACAGGCCCAAGGTCTGGGGTGAAAATGTTATGTTGACTCTGATTCCCCAAGTTTCTTGTATTTATTGTTACCGTTTATTGAAAGTACCCACTGTTTAGGAAACTCTTTTGAAACGAATTGTACTAGACTTTTAAAGTTGTGTTATCTAAATCTAAACCTCCCCACAGCCCTAGTCCTGTCCTCACTTGGGAGCCCAAGGGGCAGAGCTCAGAGAGGTTGAGTGATTTGCCCAAGGACACACAGTACGGGGAGGGGCCCTCGGGCAAGGCGGACTCCAAGGCCAGGGCTCTGCCCTGTGTCGCCTCCTCACCTGACTACTTTCAACCACAGGTGGGAAAACCCACTGCCAGGCTGGCCCTCCAACTGCGGCAGGGACACTGGCCACTTGGCAGAGCCCCTCAGCCTGAGCCCTCGGGCCCGGGAAGAGCGCCCTGACTGGCACCTCGTGCCTCTCTGCAGAGGTGAAGGTGTTGGGTCCGGATGCTCTGACAAGAGCTCCGTCCTCCGAGGCCGCCCAGGGCTGCCTGGAGCCACGGGGCCCGAGGGAGAGGCGGGTGCCTGATGGACGAAGGGCGTGTGCTTGGGACCGGGGCGGGGGTCACAATAGGCCGGAGTGGGCAGTGCCTCCTGTGGGTCTCAGGTCGGGAGCTAGGGTCACCGCCCCGCTCAGAGCCAGCATCCGGGGCGGCTCCCAGGGCCCACCTGGGGTCTGCAGGCCCCAGAGGAGGGGCTGGTCCCCATTCCTTTACCGGCTGACATCAGGGCGTATTTTCATAGACCATATGCTTCCTGGTCCTGGATCCTGACCCCCTTTACGACGCCGTCGGCAGCGGTTCTAAACCTTATGTGTTTCTGCAGTCTCACCTGAAAACTGGGGCCCCCGTGCGCTCGGCACCTCTCCCGCCAATGTGGTGGCCTCCCTTGCAGGGTTTGGGATCCCAGCCTGGTATGGACGGCAGGTGTGCACCCAGCTGGAGGGCCGAGTGTCCCAGGCCTGGGCGTCTGAGTGGACGATCCAAGGGCGACTGGCGGGGGCAGCCCTCAGGAGGCGGGGTGAGCTGGGGGCCCCCACTTGCACATCCTGAGACGTGTCCTGCTCGGGGTGATGTGAGCGCCCAGGTCAGGTCCTGGGGGTGGGAGGGCTGTGTGCGCTCAGCACAATGGACTCCAGGCTGGGACTTCTGCTGGGGGGAGGGGGTTGGGGGACACTGACGAGGACCGTGGGAGGAGGAGCGAGCCTGGCCGGCTGCCCCCCCGTGAGTGTGGTTAGCCCGGCCCAGGCTGAGTGGCCCCACCCCTGCACGGGGAGGCTGGGGACCGGCGGGTGTCCCGCTGCCTCCGCTGAGCCTGGGGCTGCCTCTCCCGACCCTCTCATCACTGATCACTGCCAGGGAGGAGGGGAAGAGGCCCTGGGTGGTCCCAGTCTCCCCTGCTGGCATCAATAATGCAGACCCCCTCACGCCTCCTGACCCCTGCTCTCCAGAGGTGGCGGCAGACCCTGTGCGGAAGGACACCAGGGGCTCTGTGTTCACAGAGCAGCTGGGGCCAAAGGGGATGGGCTCCGTTTCCAGGCTCGTGGTGGGTGAGTCCTCTCTCCCCACAGTCGGGGGGGGGGGCCAGGAGCTTGAGTCCTGGGCCACAGGCGACCACCCGCGCGCCGACTTCGGGCCCTGAGCCTGGAGCTGCTCCCTGCTGGGGAGCGGGCGGCCAGACGGCCGCTGTGCAGTCTCACGTTCTGGAGTCAGGGATGGCACTCTCCACACAGGTTCCCTCCCCTGGTCCCTCCAGGAAGAGGCGGCCGGGGCCCGGGTGACTCAGTACATCCCATGACAGCTTCTCTCGAGGCGCTTCTGGTACTCCCTGGAAGGCCAGGGGCCCAGGGGGCTTGAGCCAGCATGGCCACCCCCAGGCCCAGTGCCATGCGGCAGGCCAGAGGCCGTGCCTGGTCCTTTCATCTCTGTGACCAATGACCTAGGACAGCGGTCGGCCTGGATGCCTGTCAGCAGCCTTAAGAAGGCCTGGCCGTGACATTCCTAGTCTCATGCCCTGAAAATATTGCAGTGTGTCCCCAAGGCCACGTGCAAGGGGACGCAGGCCACGGCCGCCCCGGAGGTGGGGATGGCCAGGTGGACCAGGCTTGGCCATCACAGCCAGGGGGGCACAGGGGCTGCATCCCTGTCCCAGGCCTCAGAGTCCTCCTCCACCCGTGCAGGTGTCCCTGCTCCCCTCCACCCCACCCCCCGCTGCCCCTGCCCTGCCCGGGGCTCCTGGCCTGGCCTCCGCTTCCCGGCTTCCCTTCCCAGGACCTCGGACCTGTAAAGAGCTGCTCACAGGGCACACTTCCTGAGTGGCTGGCACACCATCTACCTGCCCGGCTGCCGTCCCCTGACCGTGCTGTGTGACATGGACACGGACGGCAGGGGATGGACCTTGGGGAGGGGGTCCCCGAGACAGCCGTGTGGTCCCGGGCCAGAGGGGGCCGGGCCAGGGAGTCTCACCCACTGGCTTCTCCACCTGTGGGGAGATCACGTGTGGCCGAGGCCCCCGGGGCCGGGGGTGGGGGCAGCAGGGCCCCGTGTCCCCAGCCCCCTCCCTCCCGCCCGCCCAGGTTTTCCAACGGAGGAGCAACGGCTCCGTGGGCTCCTCCCGGGACTGGGCCGCCTGCAAGTGGGGCTTCGGCAGCCAGCTGGGAGAGCTGTGGCTGCGGAATGGCCACCTCCAGGCCCTGGCCGCCCCGGGCGGGGCCCCGGCCGGGCTCTGGGGTCCTGGGGGCCCGGAACCCACTTGCCCTGCCCTGAGACTGGGGCCGTCGGGCACAGAGGAGCCGGCTCCTCAGTGCCCCCAGGGCCCCCCCGAGGGCGGGCAGCAGCGTCGGCTGTGAGAGCCCCGGGCGGGTCTGTTCCCTGGACTCTCCACATGTTCCACCCGGAGCTGGGTTATCAGAGCGACGACCTCTTTTGGTCTCAGGACCAACTGTACTTTAGACTCTGAGAGCAGGAAGTGAGAAGAAGGCCGTTTGGACTTGGGGCGGTCCTTCTCCCGCCGCCAACTCTTGGTCCTTCCTTGAAACTGGAATCTTAGGCCCCCAGAGGCCCCATCCTTGCCTCTCCCGGGTCAGTGTGTGTGGCAGCCCCCACACAGCCACGCGCACCCCAGGGCGAGGGCTGCACCCCCACTTCTCTGCGCCGTCGCCTGGCCTCCACTTCACGGTTAGCTTCACGGCTGTTCCTGAGGTCGCCTGCAGGACGGTAAACCCTTTTTTAATTCTTCCACGACTTCATGGCAACCTTGAAGGTATCCACTCACATGTCTGAAGTTCTTGCAAAAGCTGCAGTTTTCTGCACTGGTGTGTTAGTGGCTTAACCGCTGTTTGCAGGAGAATGTACAGTTTCAAAGTAGTTGGGTTCATTCCCATCCAGTGAACCCCAAACATGGAGCTTCAGGCACGGCTGATGGCGCAGCAGGGAAGCTGTTTGGAAACAGGAGCCGTCCCTGAGGCCCTCACACCAACCCAGCTTCTCACACATCCCCGGCTGAATTTTCCCCGGAAGCCAAGTTTAGACATTGCTTAGGAGTTTACCCAGATCCCCACCTCCCACGCCTGGAGGCAGAGGGCGCCCTGCTGGGCCCTGGAAACCTCCTCCGACTGGTACCAGTGAGCTCCGGGTAGACCTCATGGACTTTGAGGGCAACCGCCAACTTGCCAAGTAGCAGGCGTTCAAGATGGCGGGCGAGGCGGAGACGCGCAAGCTGGTCCTGGGGCCTTTGTCCAGGGCGGTGCAGGCGAGGTCTGCACGGGGCGGAGTGGCCTAGGCTGCGGCTCTGGGCCCGGAGCAGAGGGAGCCCGCTCAGGGTCCCGGCTCCACCTCCCCTGGGTGACCCTGAGCCGGGGGCCTCCACTCTCTGGGTGGGCCCTGGCTTCTCCATTGGTAAATGCAGACACTAGTTCACCCGAGTCTCTGTGTAGCGTGGGGACCAGTGACACTTACCACTTCCAAGGCTGCGTCTGCAGAGCGGTGAGCAGTCTCTGAGTGGGGCCTGAGGTTGCTGGCCCCCGTCCCTGTTAACACCCGGGAGAGGACAGTCGTTTCGTAAGAGGCCTTACAGCCCTGTTCCCAAACCGGGTTCCATGGAGCAGGGGCCCCGGGGGATGTCCTCTGCCTAAAAGGACTCTCTGGTCACAGGCTGTGGGAAGGCATACCCTACAGCGCACCCTCCTGGCAATTCCCAGAGTGCATTCACTCAGGAAAGGTGGAGGAGCCTGTTCGATGGCGCTGGACCAGAGCTGCAGAGAGCAAGGCCTCTGGGGGGCATGAGGGGAGCCCTGACGTTTGTGCAGCCCCTGGGCACATACATCCTCATTTGAGCCTCCAAGGAAGGAACAGGGCAGGGACCTCGTCTCCATCTTGCAGGTGGTGAAGCTGACAGGCTGGTGGGAGTGAGGGGTCCTGTAGGAGCCAGAGGTAAGCTGCACACCCAGGACTACAGATGGAGCAGGGGGCCCCCTGTGAGGCTGTGCTGTCCCCTAGGATGACCAGGGCAACCCGGGGAGTGGGGACGAAGCCCAGAAGAGAGATGCAGGCTTGAGGAGGGGAGGGCCCCACGGGGGGCAACCAGCGTGGGTCTCGGTGGTCCTGGGGCAGCCGAGGTGCGACAGGTGCGGCTGGACGAGGGAGGCGTGTGCTGTGGGGCCGTTCCTGGGCCGGGAGGCTCCCTCTGCCCCAGGGCCCTAGGGCTCAGCTGATGCATCTCTGGAGTGAGGGGGTGGCGCTGGTCGGGCCGGAGGCAGGAGCAGGCGCAGGGCGTCCAGGCAGCAGGCTCTCGCGGCTCCAGCAGCACCCTGGCTCCCTCCCGAGCAGGTGATTCCCAGGAGGCCCACAAAGACCAGTTCTCCTCCACCAAAGACCAAGACAACGACCAGAGTTCTTCCAACTGTCGGCGCGGAACCCGGGGCCTGGCGGTAAAGCTCGTGTCACTCGTCCAACCTGAGCGGCCGCTGCCTCCAGGGGCCGCACCAGAGCCACGCGGACGGCATCAGCCGGAGCTCGGGCAGAGGGCACAGCACAGCCACCAGGCGTCCGAGCCGAAGGCCAGGCTTCCGAGCCGAAGGTGCGGCTCTCCTAGGGCGGCCGGCAGCCCGGCCCGGCCCAGCCCCTCCCAGTGCCGTGCCGCGGCCGCAGCCCCCTGCCCTCCGTCCCAGCGACGGCCCTGCCGCCCTCTGCCTCCGCTGTGTAAACCCATCGTGTCCGAGCCCCGCAGCCCCGCCAGAAGGAAGAATCAGGTTTTAAAAGTCTGCTTTCTGACAGCTCCTTTCTTCCCTGCAAGCGCTGATATGCGGCCAGCCCTTTGGAGCGAGTTCCCAGAGCCCTTGCTGCTGCTCAGGCTCCTGACCTTGCCGAGGCCGGGAGAGCTGGGGGCCCATTTAGCAGACGAAATCGCTGATGTGCCAGGGGTGGCTGTCCCGCAGGCGGCCAGCCCCCAGCCCCAAGCTCCTGCGGTTCATCGACGCAGGCGGCCCTCCCCGCTCACACAGCACCGCCTGTATCCCAGGCCTCACAGCAGCTTCACACAACTTTAAACAGGTCGCTTGGACCCTAGGAAACTCAGTAAAAAAGGGAGGAAACGTTACGTAAGGAACTTTCCGCTTCCGATCCACGCCATCGGTGCTTCCCCGGAGAGCCGCTGAAGTGCCAGACCAGACCCGCGGGGAGCACGCTGCGTCTGCCCAGCAGAGTCGGGGCAGCGGGCTGCCCCCACAGAAGCCCCGGTGGGCTGGCCTCCCACGGCTCCAGCCTCCGCTCCGGGGCGGTTTCAGGCTCGCACGTGCGAAGCTGGGCCGCCCGAAGGGAGGCGTGCGGGAGTGATCGCGCAGTCTCTCAGGGCTGGGGAGTGATTTCTTAACTAGGACTTCAGAAGCACGAGATGTAAAGGGGAAGACCGATCACTTTAACCACATCAACGTCGACAGCTTCTCTATAGCAAAGAACGTCGCAGGAAATAAAAAGAAAGTCACAGAGGCTGGACTCCCTTGGGAACACTTGTTACCAACAATTTGGTGGCTTAAAACAACAGAAATGTGTTGCTAGAAAGCTCTGCCGGTTAGGGGTCTGACGTGGGCGGTCCTGGGCTGGGAGCAGGTTCTCCGCAGGGCCGGGCCCTTCTGGGGTTCTCGGGGAGAATCCGTTTTCTTGCCTTTTCTGGCCTCTGGAAGCCCCTGGGATTCCTTACCTCGTAGCCCCTTCCTCCGCCTTCGAAGCCAGCAACAGCGCGTCTCTCTGACCTGCACCCGTGGTCGCACCTGCCCCCGAGGATAGCCAGGAAGGGTCCTCGCTCCGAAGGACTTGTGTGATTCGACTGGCCCCACCTGGGGAACCCAGGACACCCCCCCCCCACCGCCGCCGCTCACCTCCAGATCCTCACTTTAATCGTGTTTCCAAGTCCCTCTTGCCATGGAAGGTGACGTCCTCACCGGTTCTGGGAAGTCGGCAGGAAATCTTCGGCCAGGGGAACGTTTTCACCTACCACAACCTATTTTTTCTTTTTTCAAAAAAAGTGTGGTCTCATATCCAGAGTATTTAAAGAACTACACGTCCAAAAAAAATTATAAAGGCTCATTAAAAGTGGGCAAGAGGTTCGCAACAGACACTTCCCAGCAGACGACCCCCACAGGGCAGCATACTTGTTGAAGCCTCTGTGGGCTCTCAGGGGAGCGCAAGCTGTAACCAGCATGGGGTGCTGTTGCTCGCTCACCAGGACTCCCAGAGCCGGAAGGACCGACAACGCCCGGTGTCGGTGATGCTGGTCCTCCTAGGGGGGGGGTTCACAATGCCGGCGGCCACGGAACGGCTGCTCCCAGCCTGGAAAAGAGGTTGGCGTTAACTTCTAGGGGAGAAGACATGCATTCTCGTAGCCCGCCTGATGTAGAAATAACTGCCAGTGCCCGGGGGCACGGCTGAGAGTAGCTACAGCCAAGCTCCTCACAGCAGACGCACGCTGGCCCCACCCAAACGCCCACCAGGCAGAGGACGGACAGCAACGCAAAGACAGCCGTGCACTAGTGCTGCCAAGGCCAGGCTCGTGCTGCTCACTGCATGGCAACAAATCAGACACGTTGTTGCAGCAAGGACTAGCGACTTTATTCTGAAAGCCAGCAGACCGAGAAGATGGTGGACTCGTGTCCCAAAGAGCCATCTTGCCTGAGGTAGAATTCAGGTTTCTTTTATACTGAAAGGGGAGGGAGTAAAATCAAATGTTCCTGTGTCCGTCACCCTCCGGAGGGCCTGTGCCGACTGCTTCCTTCCAGCAGTCAGTCCCAGGCGGGCCTGCTCAGGAGGCTTCCTGTGAGCTAAACGAAGGTATTTTAGCTTAATGCTCTTTACCTGGGGGGCAGGGTTCCCAGAGATGGACCGTTGTGTGTAATTCAAGCTTAGAGGCAACGCCCTTTTAAAGATTAACAAGCAATAGCGCACAAAGGTTAAAGCACAAGGAGCGGGTCCAGCGTGGAGTCAGGTCCGTCCCCCGTCACTAGAACAGCCACACCCAGGCTGGGGGACGCCAGCGCAGCAGCTGGGGCGGGGTCTGCATTCAAGGGAGTGTATGCTCTTGGCTTCACTTCAGACTAAAAATGACCTGCAGTATTTGGGATGCCTACGAAGGCGGTAAACAGGTACCAGGAAAATAAGAAAGTGATTGCATTTGGGGTGGGGCAGGGTGGTGACCAAGAAGGGATGGCCTTTGGGGTTCCAGTCACGTCCCATTTCTTCTCCTGGGTGGTGGTGACAAGCATGCTGGCCGCGTGGTGACAAAAATACCTGCAGTGTACTTTTCACTTTATGCACTTTGTGTGCAGGTTACGTTCACAATCTTGTAACTATTTTTAAAGAAAGTGCACGTCCTGGATCCAGAGACGTGGGCTGCACACATCTTTCCCTGACGCCCACGGCCGTTGACTCAGTAACTGAGGAGAGGCTCCCTCAGCCCACCTGGGGCCGGCCAGACCCCACCACGCCCCAGCCACAGTCTCTCATCAGAAGTAAATTCTGCTCGTCGGAACTGCACCGTCCTTGCTCAGTAGGTAAGCACCCTATAAACCCAGGAGGACTTGCAAGTCTAAAAATGGCTAATACGGTAAAAGCCACAGACTTACGACTTCCACGTGAAGGAATCCAGACAGGTTTGGTATCTCATAGCCTTACGCTGTGTGAGGAATTTAGCCTATTGCGCACAAAGGCTCTTAAATCCAATTTAAATGCGTCGTTAACTAGTTGACTTGGTCTTGCGACGTTACCTGGAAAGCTTAGTGCGTTCAGGTGCAGCACTGGAATACGTAAGAAATTCTGGGCCTGTCGCATTTCTCGGTGAAATCATTAGATTGCTAAAAGCTAACTCATACCAAGAAGGTTTTGTCCATCCGACAATCGAAACGGCTGAGAAGCAATTTGAATATATTGCACTTCTTTTTGCAATTCGAAGTGCTGAAGGTTTAACGAGTTAGATGTGTGGTTTTCAAAGGCCGCTGCTAAGATCCGCAGGGCTTACATGGAAGGGGCTCTGTCAGCCGAACGTAAGAGGCTGGGAGGAGCTGAGGCTCTGCCTCTGTAGCTTTCAGAAACCGGACGTTAATTGTGAAAAGCAAACTCTCTCCCAAAGGCCAGCGCCTCGCCAACTCAGATCATCGCAGCTCAGTGGTGGTTGGAACAGGTGCGCCCTGGCAGCTGGGGGAGCTCAGATGGGGGGCTCCTCCAAGCATCCCGGCACAGGCTCCCCCGAGCAGGAGGGGAGGCGGGGCTCCCTGCCAGGCGTCAGCGAGGGCGCGTGTGCGCCCAGCCCTGCTCTCCTCGCCCTGTGTCCTGTCCGTGACTGTGTTTACTGTCCCGCCTTCCCCCTGTGGGTTGGTGAAGTGGACACCCTTCCCCTAGCCCTGTGTGCTCATCCGCCCCGTCCATCCCTGTCTTCTTACGGCCCGAGAGAAACGGGGCCTTCTCGACCAGGAAGGTCTATCAGCCCCTGTCAGCTCAGCGCCCCTCCTGCCCCTGTGTCACTGTGTCCGCACACATGTCACCAGGCGGGACACCGCTCTCCCGAGCCTGCTTCGCCCATGCGCTTCTCAGCGCAGCTCATTCTCGCTCTTCACGGGACCCCCGGTCCTGCTTCCATCTCTTCCCCAGCCTGGGACCACTTCCTCGCTGCCCGGAGCCCCGCTCTCATTTCATAATTATTTTCTCTTGGGTCTGTGGGTGATGAGTTCTGTCCGTTTTTGTATTTTGGAAACGTCTTTATTTTGCGTCACCTTCAAAGCGTTTTCGTGGGGTATAAAAATCCTAGGCTGGCGATAGCTTCTGTCAGCACTTTCAACACTTATGTCCAGGAATTTCCAGATTCCACGATTTCAGCAGAAAATCTGCTCCTCTGAAGGGTGCACGGCTTCCCCTCGGCTTTGCATCAGATGTCCCTCTGCCGCGATGGTTTGCTGTGATGTGCCTGGGTGAGAGTTTCTTTGAACCTGTCCGCTCTCTCGCCTCTTTCAAAGCCTTCAGTTACGCGCGGGAGGAGGTTTCCCTCGGGTCCCACGTCTCTGACGCCATTTTTCGTATTTTTATCCTTTGCCCCCTCCACACTCCGTCTGGGTATTTTCTGTTGACCTCTATTCCAGTTAGGTGATAAAACCCTTTCCTCTGCTAAGCTGCCCGGACTCCCGCACCGCCGCCACGCTCCCGGGCCTGGCCAGCGAGCCCGGCGAGGACGCCCGCGGCTCCGGCCGCCCGCCCGCCAGCTGCGGCCGCCGGGTCTCGCTCCGGGCGCACCGAGCGGCCGCGGCCCCCCGTGCTGAGCTCTGCGCGCCGTGCGCCCGCCCCCGGAGGGAGTCCGGCGCCCGCGGCCTGCTCCGACGCTCCTGGGAGCGAGAGCCAGGCCTTCCAGCTCTGGCCTGCGATGGTGCCACTTTCCCTCGCTCCCAGAGTTTGCACACTTGGCTTTTCTGAAGAGCTGACTTAGCATTCGTTTGCGGAGATGGCCGTCCTCCCAAGCACCTCTCTTCCGGCCGCTGTCTCCTGCCCAGGACTTCGCAGTTCGGACACACCTGCCTACACGGCTTTCTCTGTCTGCGGGGTCTCGCAGAAGTGCTTTCCCAGCAAGCGCGGCAATCCTCAGAGTGTGCAGCGTCCTTAGCGCCGACGCTGCGCGCGAAAGGCTGGAATCACAGGCCCCCTCGCCACGAGGCGAGTTCCGGTGTGCAGGCGGTCGCCGCGCTGACTGGACCCTGATGCGGAGCTTCTTGGCTCCCCGTTGACCCGCGTCGCTCCTGCCTGTGCCCTGAGCAGTGGCCAAGGAGCGAACGGGGCGCTGCGGCCCCTGGAAGCCTGGGCGTGGGGCGGGCAGGCTCGGCTGCCTCCTCTGCCCGCTTGACGCGCTCCGCGGCTCATCGTCAGAATCAGCAGGAGGCTCCAGAACCCACGGTTTCTAGGCGTCGCGCACTGAGGTTTTGACTTCGTGGGTCAGGGACAGGCCCCGAGTCTACACTGGAAGTGCTCCCCCAGGTGGTTCTGGGGACATCCTGGCCCGAGAGCCGCTGTGGCGCTCGTTTCAGGGCTGAGGGTGCTGTTGGGTGACCTCAGAGCAGAGCTTGTGGGAAGGAGACAGCAGGGCTGCGGGGGGCACGTTTCAGTGCCACCCCGGGGACGCAGGCGCTGCAGAGCCAGACGGGTTGTCAGCTGAGGGACCAGAAGACGCCCAGACCGCTCAGGACGCCTGAGCGTCTCGGACTCGGAAGGTTCCACTTGGCTCCCTGCTTGTGCACGGAGGGCTGCACAGGGTCACATCGGCGCAGCCTTCGCTTGGTTTGGCTTTGTTTTCTGAAGATGCCTTCCGTCCTGGGCCCCGTCTCGGCCACCTGCTGACATAGGCCTTTCTGAGGCTAGCGGGCAGGCAGCCTGGGCGTCCTGCCGTGCGTGCGCTCGGCCCACTCCAAGGAGGAGCGCTGCGGAGACGCGGGGCCGAGCTCCACGAGGGGGTGCTGCCGAGGTCGGGCACCTGCCCCACTGCGCTGGTCAGTTGTCCACGGCGGCCGTGAGCATCCTTGTCGTTAAGAAGAGCTGGGACGGGCGGCCGTCCGGGGCTGCGCAGGTGCTGGTTCTTGCTCTGCGCGAAAGCCTGAGCCAGGCCAGCTGCACCGTAGTTCCAGTTCTGAGATTTGATGATTTATATTTCAACCCCAAGTAAAATTTAGAACAGCCCTGTCGTCATGGCAGGCGCAGGATTCTGGTGGGGGGGCGGGGTTCGCTCCCTTGGGACAGATGGACGCTTCCAGATGGCTCCTGGCTCTCCTGGCTTCCCGGCTGGGACTTCTGCCACATACTGGGGTGGGCGGGTGGGGTTTGCAGCCTCCTGTGCAGCTTCAGGAATCAGATAACTGGCCGCCCCCACCCGTATGTCTGATTAGTCACTGTGACAATGCCGAGCACGGCGAGCAGCTCAAGGTGGGCTGAAGAAACTGGTGGGAAACTGGCAGGAGGCGACGTGGGCTGGAAGCCCAGGGTGGGCATTTGGGGGGAGCATGAGAGCGCGGGTGTCCTCGGCCCCTCCCCACACCCCGTGCCTCATGGAAGCCTCCTCTTTGTAAAGGTAAGCGACCGCTGACCATTTACCACGCAGCCTTCGTATCTCAGGGCCGTGGTACCGTAGGAGCTTGTCACAGTCATGCGGGAAGTGGGTGGCGGGTCCGCCCGGCGGGGACCCTGGAAGCAGACCCCCAGCCGTCCGGCTCTGCCTGTCGGCGATACGGCGCACGCTGCGCTTCGTACCGCTTTACCTCCACATCTCCCTGCATCCGTCTAGTCAGGGAGGCCTGCCTAGAGCCTCCAGCTTGGGCAGAAAGGATCTGTCCTATTTCCAAGGCTGAGTCGCTCTGTTCCAAAAAATACTTCGCTGGTCTTTGGAACTCAACGGCTTTAGAAGAAAGTTCCACCTCTTGCTATTTGGCGTCCAGAAATGCTCAGGGGTTTTCCAGGCTTGTAAGACCTCAGACTCCCGGGCTTACTGTTTCCTGCTTGCAGGCGGCTCAGCTCTTCCCTAAGCTCCTCTCCTTGTGACGCCCCCCCGGACAGCCAGCACCGACAGACACACGCCACTGAAGGCGCGCATTTGCAGGCTCTCTCCCCGGGCCTGCGGAGCGTGCTCCGGGGACCCGCCTTCCCAGTCACCAGGAGCAGCGCCCTGAGCAAGCAAAACTCGCTGGCGCTCCAGCGCCCGCTCCGGCCGCCAGGCCGGTGCCGTGGGGTTCGCCCTTGCCGCAGTGGCACTGCCCCTCTGACGCCGGTTCTGCATCGGACGGCGGTGTGCCACAGCTGCTGGGACAAGCCGCTGTCACACTGCAGCGCAGGGCACACGCGGGTGGGCCGGGGGCCCGGGGGTTCTCCACTGGGAGACGGTGCCAGGGTTTCAGGGCCCAGTCCCACAAAGGGCTGCGTGACCTCTGTCAATATGCCATCTGTACGGGTGCAGCCGTTATGGAAAAGAGCGTGGAGAATCCTGCAACAGCTGAACACAGACTCACCCTGTGGTCCGGCAGCCCTGCTCCCGGGCATAGATCCGGAGGGAACTCTAATCTGAAAAGACACATGCGCCCCAGTGTTCACAGCAGCACTGTTTACAATGGCCAAGACATGGAAGCCACCTAAAAGTCCAGACAGATGACGGGATAAAGAAGGTCTGGTTTTATATATATACAACGGAATACTCCTCAGCCATAAGAAAGAATAAAATAATGCCGCTTGCAGCAACCTGGGTGGACCTAGAGATGGTCGCACTAAGTGAAGTGAGCCAGACAGAGAAAGACAAGCACCATATGAGACCATACGTACGTGGAGTCTAAAACATGGCACAAGTGGACTTATTTATAAAACAGAAACAGACTCGCAGACACAGAGAGCAAACTTACGGTTACTGAGGAGGGAGAGGAGGAGGAATGAATTAGGAGCTTGGGATGAGCAGAGACGAACTACGACACGTAAAACAGGCGGACAGCAAGGTCCTGCTGCGCAGCACAGGGAACTGCACCCCATACCTGGGAATAACCTATAATGGGAAAGAATATACGCACGTACAACTGAATCGCTGTGCTGCGCACCAGGAACTGGCACAACATTGTAAACCAACTGTATACCTCCATAACAGACAAACTAACAGAGCCATTCCATCTGCGTTTGCACTGACACGTGGAAGCCAGCCAGGCCGGGCAGGCAGCAGGGGGTGATGGAGTCCTGACTCCTTTAAGGACCTGAACTTCAGGCCGGGTCTAGAAGAAACACAGGGCGCCCGTCTGCACAAGCCTTCTGCTGACGACGTGTGTGGGGTACCACGGGGAGACGCCTCGTTCCCCCAGCCAGACCGGGCCCCCCTTCACGGTGGGAATAAACTCACCTGCGCACCAGGGGGGGCTCTGCAGCCAGTAGGCACTCTGTGAGGTGGGGTGTGGGGTCGGAGCTCGGCTTTGTCTCTCTTCATTAACTAAGAAGCCCCCCCTCCCCCAGCCTTGAGAAGAGAGGGTCCAGGTTTGGGGTTTTCCTCCGTTGCCGATGACTGGGTTGCAATTGTTTGTTGTTGGAGGTGCTGGGGATTGAGCCCCGGACCTCATGCACACTAAGCATGTGCTCTACCACTGAGCTACACCCCCCTCCCTAGGCTGCAGTCTGAATGGCCACTGAGCCTCCTGTAGGGGTGATCAACCATCCTGGTTTGTCCAGGACTGAGGGGTTTCCCAGGACGTGGGAAGTTTGGTGCTGAAACCTGGAGGACCCAGGGTGACCAGGACAAGGGGCCCCCCGCTCTTCCTGATCAGGGGGGCTGGGAAAGGACAGAAACCTTAGGGCAGAAGGCACCTTGTGTGCAGAGGGATGAAGGGATGGGGGGCTGAGCCTGAGGTCCTCGGGCAACCACAGTCCTCCGGCGATGGGGTCCCTGTCCCCCACACACAGCTCCTCCTCTGAGGCGGGCTGGACTCTCCCGCTTTCAGCCACTTCTCCCGGTGTCGTTTCCAGCTCTTTGCTCCCATTCCTAGGCGTGCCCCCTCCTTAGTGCTGCAAGGTGCAAAACTCAGACCCCAGGGCACAGGTGTGGCCTGTGCAGAGAGGAGCATGGCTCTCCCCTCCTTCATTCTAGATGTTATGCCTTCATTAATGCAGCCAAAAAGCAAAACAAGTGTCCCATTTCTGGTGAGCAGCCTCGTGCTCCACCTGGACCCAACTGAGCCTGAAGGTGACCAGGTGGCCCCTTCCAAGTCTTTTCTTGTAAATCGCCCTCAAGGCGTTGGATCGTTGGGACAGCTTGTAACCTCGTGGTGAAGAGGAGGGGAAGGGACTGAGACAAGAGGGTTGTGGTGGGCTGGGGCAAGAGTGTCATGCTGGTTCCAGGGTCTGGGGCCAGCCACAGCTCCCAAAGTTCAGCTTTTTGGAGGGAGAGGGTGACACTCCTCAGGCCAGGAGAGAGACGGAGGGAGCCAGCATCCCTCGTGGGCTCTGACGCAAAGGAGTCCGACAGCCTGGCTCCGGCTCTGACCCCACAGGGCACACCCTGGGCACGAGGGAGCAGAGCCTCTGCTGGCGCCCTGCCCTCTCCAGGGGGTGCCGCCCTCCTGCCTCGTGTTCTCCTGTCCTGTGCCCCCAGCTCCCAACACCCTCAACAGAACAGCCATGGTCCAGCCTGGGGGCAGGCGCCTGGGCCGTGGAGGGCGGTCCTGGAAGCAGGCAGAGAGGCTGCTGGGAGGAGGTCTGGGCCAGCTGGGGAGGGGCGGGCGATGCCCACGCCCACGGACCCCCCCCACCAGGTCGTCTGTCCTCCCGTGGCCCCCGCGTGTACCCGATGCACGTGCACGTGTAATACAAGGGGCTTCACTGCCGCAGGCGGTTGGTTCCACCAGCCCCTTGCTGCCCCGATGACCTTTGGCTGCATTTCTATAAACACTTGAAAAATAAGTCTTGGCAAGTCCTGAAAGCAAAGGAGTATTTATAAATAAATTACAGCAAGGCTCAAATTAAATACTTACCAAATCGTTTAAAAAAGAAAAAGCTCCTAGCCCAGCTCCCGGTTACGCAGGTTCTAAGCTACCGCTGAAGCAGTTTCCGGCCAGCGGTGCAGCTCTGCCCGTGCCACGGTAACAGCGCGGCATTTAAGAAATCAAGGTTTCCTCAAGAGGCATTTCTCAGTATTTAACTTCACAACGTTAATTATAAGTTCAAAATGATGGCTTCTGGAGGGGAGGGTCCTTCCAGGAGAATCCGTTTCAGGCCTGAAAAGTCGAGGCGCGGGCTGAAGCCGGGGCCGCCTTCCCAGCTGCGCCAGTGGGCACTCTTTCCTCCGCTGGAGGCGCGGCCCCTGTGAAAGGGAGGTGCAGCGGGCGGGGGGGGAGGCGGCACGTGGGGGAGCCCCCGCGCCTGATCACCCCCGACTGTGGGCCCTGGGGTGTCGTGGGCTGTTTGCTGCCCTAGAAGTTTGCGCATCAAACCCAGGGCCGGAGTGGGAGGAGCGACGCACTCGCTCAGTGACGAGCTCCCGCACCCATCCCGCACTGTCATCGCCCCAGGTCCGCAAGAGGACAAAGACGACTGTTCCGCCCTGGGGCCCCCCCGGGCCCTGGGGGGCGCAATTTAGCCCCACTCTCAGGTTCCGGGGGCAGGAAGGGCCGTCCTCCCCTGCGCCCGCTCCCCAGGCCCGCCCCGCTCTGTCTTGCCCTGGCTGAGCGCCAGCACGAGGAGCAAGGGAGGGACGGGCTCCGGGATGAGACGCACGCCCTCCAGGAAAGGAGGGCGCGCCAGGGGACAGGACTCAACTCTTCCGCTCCCACGGGGATGGTGGTGCAGCGCCCAGCGGTCCCTTCCTGGGGAGGGCTCTGGACCAGCTGCCCACACTGGCCCTGGCCAGCCTAGGTGGCCCGCATCTTCACCTCCGACAGCTTGTAGCTGTGGTTGGGCCCTTTCCCCGACCTCCAGTTGACATCATTTGCAAAGTCTTGTGGGGTTCCGCGAGGTAGCGGCCGTTCAGGTTCGACACGTGACAACTGTTGTCCCCCCAGGCCCCCGGTGCTGACACCTGACGGCCGTCGTCCCCCCAGGCCCCCGGTGCTGACATGTGACGGCCGTCGTCCCCCCAGGCCCCCGGTGCTGACTCGTGACGGCTGTGGTCCCCCCAGGCCCCAGGTGCTGCTCCGCACAGTTCACATCACTTTTGTGTTGTCTTGCTCTTTGGTGGAGAAGGCGTGGTCATTGTGGGCCGTCAGGGGCTCGCTGGCCCCGCAGGCACTCAGGGCTGGGAAGTCCTGGGTCCAGCTCAGGGCTGTCATGTCCAGTGCTGCCACCCCCATGACCCCAGTGAACACCCTCTGCTGACACAGTGGCCCTGGGACCCCCTCGTCGGTCTGCCGCTGCCGGCTAAGGGCACCCTTCCACTCGGACGGGGGCCACTGTGGCCCAGGAGCTCATCTGCTCCTCAGGCAGAGCCCCAGGGCCGGAGGGGGGAGCCCTCAGGGGGGTGTGCCGACTTGCCGTCCTTCCGCGTCTTCATCAGGGCTGGTGATAAACAGTAACGCCCCGCCTGCTGAGCTTTGCATGGTGTCGCATCGCCCTCGTGGGTGCACTTGGGAGTACACGGCGTCACCTCATCGTGCGGATGCAGGCGCTGGCGGTGCTCCGTGCACGCCACCATCTCTCAGAAGAGGCAGAGCCGGGACCCGGAGCCGCAGCCCAGGCCACCGCGCCCCGTGCAGACCTCGCCTGCCCTACCCCGGACAAAGGCCCCAGGACCAGCTTGCGCGTCTCCGCCTCGCCCGCCATCTTGAACGCCTGCTACTTGGCAAGTTGGCGGTTGCCCTCAAAGTCCATGAGGTCTACCCGGAGCTCACTGGTGCCTGTCGGAAGGAGGTTTTCAGGGCCCAGCAGGGCGCCCTCTGCCTCCAGGCGTGGGAGGTGGGGATCTGGGTAAACTCCTAAGCAATGTCTAAACTTGTTCATGTAGAAAGTCCCGGTTATACGAGGGATGGAGGAAGCCCACTTCCCACGGGTCCTCCCGCCACACCTGAATTCCTCTCGCGTATTCATTTGACGGACACGTCACGCCACCTCCAAAGCACGCGTTTTCCGGGACTGGCCTGCGGAGTGGCTCACGGCCCACGCAGGGGGGCCGCTTTAGTCTTCCAGTTACCCGGGGAGGCCCAGCACACACTCGACGGGGCGGCTCAGGCATCGGGCGTGCGGCCCTGGAGGGGCGGAGCCAGGCGGTTTTGCTGCCTGCCCAGGACCAGTCACAGGCCGGCGCCCCCGCCGTCTTCTCCCTGGGGCTGTGCAGAGTTGTGTTCTTGGGGTCTGACAGAAGACAGGGGCTGGAGGCAAATCTCTCTTCCCTGAGCCTCAGCCTCTAAGGGAAGACCTGGTGGGACATGGAATTAGGGCTGGGGTGGGGCCCAAGCGGCAGTGGCCCAGTCCCTCCTGTCCTGGGTTCTAAGATGCCAGTGGCACCGTGGCTGGACGAAGTCTTCACCCCAGGGTCCTCGTGCTCTGACCCTCGTGTTCTGAGGGACTATGGTTGGCGCAGCTGTGACACTGCCCACTGTTAGGCGGAGTCCTGGGGGGCACTGAGGAGCCGGCTCCTCTGTGCCCAACGGCCCCAGTCTCAGGGCAGGGCAGGTGGGTTCCGGGCCCCCAGGACCACAGAGCCTGGCCAGGGCCCCGCCCGGGGCGGCCAGGGCCTGGAGGTGGCCATTCCGCAGCCACAGCTCTCCCAGCTGGCTGCCGAAGCCCCACTTGCAGGCGGCCCAGTCCCGGGAGGAGCCCACGGAGCCGTTGCTCCTCCGTTGGAAAACCTGGGCAGGAGGGAGGGGGCTGGGGACACGGGGCCCTGCTGTCCACACAGCCCCGGGGGCCTCGGCCGCACGTGATCTCCCTGCAGGTGGAGAAGCCGGTGGGTAAGACTCCCTGGCCCGGCCCCCTCTGGCCCAGGACCACACAGCCATCTCGGGGAGCCCCCCTCATGGTCCACCCCCCGCCGTCCGTGTCCATGTCACAGCACGGTCAGGGGACAGCAGCTGGGCAGGTAGATGGTGTGCCAGCCACTCAGGAGGTGTCCCCTGGTGAGCAGCTCTTCACGGGTCCCAGGTCCTGGGAAGGGAAGCCGGGAAGCAGAGGCCAGGCCAGGAGCCCCGGGCAGGGCAGGGGCAGATCAGAGGAGGGACTTCAGTGGCCCAGGCCTTTGCCCCTTCCCGCACACAGACAAGCCCTAAGTTCCTGAACCTGGGGCCCCTAGTCTTCTTTAATTAACACCCGTCTGTTCACGCTCCGACTCCCTGGCCTTTGTGGCAAAGCCTCCTGTGCATCCTGGCTCCTCCCCTGCCTCTTCGGAGCGGTCCCTCGGGGCCACCTGAGAGGCGTCTCCCGGGCTTGAGCCCTGCAGATGAAACACCCTCAGCCCTTAGGCTGCGCGAGGATCTGTCTTCAGGCAGATGGAGGGAGCTCAGAGAAAGCCTCTCCCTGCATCTGCTGCTTGTCGAGTACCCACAGCTCAAAACGGTCACCTCGCAGAGCACTAGGCACTCTCGCAGCTCAGCGTCAGCTCTACTCAACGCGCCCAAGTGCTGTGTTTGGGGGGGCGGCGTCCCGCTGCCCGGGACGGGCACGGGGAACCCGGGACGTGGCCTCCCCTGGCGGGGGGGCAGGACACACCGCAGGGAGGCCCCGCGGAGTTGGGGCTGGAAGCGCCCTCAGCACCTGGGCCACGTGTGTCGGGGCTGCCCACTAGGCGGGCTGTGAGCTTCTCGCCCAGTGCAGACAGGTGAGAAGCTGGCATGCACGGTGTTAATATTTCAGCATAAAAATTGATGTCAATTTGTTAACTTGGGAGTTGGCATAATTTAAGAGAGTTTGGCCTTGGAGTAGCAACCTGATAATCTAGTTGAAAATGTGACCTTGAGTAACGGAACGATTTTACGTGGGAATCTTGCCGCGTTTACAGTTTGTTGTTCAGAGACCCCCGAGCCCATCACGTTCGCGGGTTTACATTAGTAGATTTCTAAAAATTAGCTTAGACTCAGAAGGTTTCGTCAAAGGCAGACAACTGAAACACCAGAACACAAATTTGAATATGTCCATGTTGAAAATGCACTTAAAATGTTTAAAGCTGTTAACTGAGTCAACGAGTGAAGCAAAAATTATCCGTAAGCCTCTGCAAAGGTTATTAAAATGTGCCTGAGCCTCATGCCTGGCCCGAAAGTGAGTGCCTGTTACGTGTAGCATAAGGTTGGTAAGTGTAGCTTGAAAGCTTAAGGAACCAGTGGACTTCTGAATTTACAATTTTAATAAATTGAACAAATTGCATACGGGTTAATTTTTAAAGATGGTAGCACACTGAGTAATCTCTGCAAGAGAAAGGAAACCAAAGCTAGCGACGGAACTCCACGAGGAGAGACAGGCTTACGCTCACGGAGCAGGCACTGCTCAGCGGGGGAGCCTCCGGGGCTTCTCTAGCCAGGGGTGGAAAGCTGAGCCCAGAGGAGGACAGAGGCTGCCCGGGGCCACACAGCCTGTTGGTGGTGAGCCAGGATGAGGGCTCCCCGGTGGTCCGCAGGGTCCTCGTGCCCCTCCCATCCTCCTCCCTGTCCCGACTCCCACACCTGCCCTCCAGCTCCCAGCACACGTCTCCACCTGCACCATGAGTGGTTTAGAAGCCTCTTTCCTGGCCCCTGCACAGGAACGAGACAATCCCAGCCCCCTGGGAGGCGCCCCTGGGAGGCGCCCCTGGAGCTGAAGGCCTGCTCACACAGCAAGAGAAGGGTTGATCCCAGGACAGTGAACAAAGACTAAAGTCTGGTCATGGTGAGACGGAGGAAGGGGGCAGGGCACAGCCAGCCAAGGGATGGCCCAGCCATTAGCACCAAGGTGGTGGGAGCGTCGACTCCCCGTGACCCTGCACGATGCGCCCACTGCACTACGTCAGCGTGGGACGGGCCCCCACAGGCACCAGGATGCCCCGGAGGAGACCAGGAAAGGCCGAGACGTGGGCGGCTGCCCGACTCCTGGGAATCCCCGCCCCCGCCCCCGTCAGCCTATGACGGTCCGCAGCCCATAAACGCCAGCCCCCGCTCTGCACGGCCCCCTCTCTGGTCCTGGGAGCCTGCGCGCTGTCTGTGGAGCGTGTGTCCCTGAGTAAATCCACCCCCACTCGACTGCGGCTGGCTCCCGGACGCCTTCCTGCGGGAAGCCAAGGACCCGCACGTGGCGGGGCCGTCCCGGGCGCTGGCCGGGCCCCGGGACACGCCGTCCCCTCCCCCACACTCCTGTCCCTGTACCGACTGGCTGCCTTGCCCTCGGGGGCTGTTCCTACTCCAGAACTTCAGAACTCTGCAGTCCTGGTGCTCCAAAGGCAACCCCTGGGCCAGGGCACAGGAATTTGGCTCCCAGTTCTGCTGGCTCCCCCAGCAGAGAGAAGAGGGATGTTCAGTGAGCGCCTGTGCGATGTGCCGGGTGCCAGTCTGGGCCCTGTGACGCGGGGGGACAGAGAAGGCGGTCCCAGGACGCTCGGAAGCTGCTCTATTGAGAGAAGACAGGCAATAATCAGATGAGCGATGGCACGGCCCCAACAGAACATGAGGTTTGATGTAACTTGAGACAGGAAGTGGAAGCAGAGTTACCACTGGCGGTTACTCAGACTGGCGCAGGTGCGCCCGAGACCCCCGCGACCTCGCACACGGTGGTGGTAACTGTCCACCCCGGCCGGGCACCTCCCCGCCCAGCAGGGCCTCTGGGGCCCCATGCCTGTGGCGTGTGTCCATCACCTTCAGACAGGCTGTGGTCCTAAGGGGACCCTCGTCCCAGCCTCTGGGGTGGGGGCGGGGGAAGAGCGCGGAGGGCCCCGTGGGGGTGCACTGGGCTGGGGTGAGGCGCCCCGCTCCCCCCCGCCGTCCGCCAGCCCTCGGCCTGGGCTGTCCACCCACCAGGGTCACTGGGAACCAGCCTGGTTGTGGGACCAGGGAGCTCCTGCAGGCGCTGCCGAGGACGCAGGACAATGGACCGAAACTGCAGAAAGTGCCTGCGTCACGGCTCCTATTGGTTTGAGTGTTGTTCGTTCTTTCCTTCCATCCTGCTTGTCCTGATGCGGTGTCTCCCACCAGCAGCACGTCCTGACTCCTGCGTCCTCATCCCCGCTGCCTGGCTCCGCCGATCGCGTGCAGTGTGACGGCTGGCGCGGCTGTGCTGGGTCTCCCATCGCGCTGTTTGGTTTATATCCTCCCTCTGTCCCCTCTTGCTATATGTCCTCGCCCCCGTGAAGCCGTCTGTTGGCGGCCGTTTGCAGGGACCCCACCCCTCTCCACAAATCTGTGCCCCCTCACCGCGGCCTGTGGGTGCCCGATGGGCAGTGGGGCTGGGGGACAAGCAGCGAACACCCCACAGCCCCACTCCCACGTGCACGAGGGTCTCCCCCACATGGTGGGCCCCCGAGGGCAGGGGCTGCATCCCCTCCGTGTTCACATCCCTGTGGCATCTGCCGTGGCCGAGGTGGGGGCTGGATCGAGCTGGTCTGATGCTGTGCCCCCGCCCCTGCTGCCTTGGCTGCAGCCGTGGAAAATGAGGCTCCTTCTGCCATGTCCTCCCCAATCATCTTCCTTTCTCATCTTCCGGATGTCAGAGAACCAGCTCCAGCGTCCAGCCTTCAAGGGCAAAGGGCCCCTTCTACTGACAAGCATTCCCATCTTTTGGCAGACAGACGGACAGACGGACAGACGGACAGACAGACGGACAGACAGGCTGACCGGCATCACAGAGGCATGCCGGGAATTCCAAAGGTGTCTCCTGCGCATCCCCGAGCTCCGCCCTCCCGCCCGAGGCTCGGCCCACCTCCTCCCGCACACTCCAGCCCATCCTGGGCCAACCGCCCCTCCGCCTGTGGGTCTGTCACCTCTGGGTGGTTCCCAGCGTGTTGGCTGGGAGTCCAGTCCCTGCCGGTGGACCTGAGCTCATTGTGAACAGGGTGTCCTCCTGTCCCTTTGTCTGCTCACTGGCCGGCCCAGGGCTGCACCCCTCGCGGGGGCTGGGCCCTTGGCAGTTGCTCCCCGAGTCACATCAGAGGGGCTGTGCCCAGGGTCCTGAGATCGCTTGTCCAGCACACAGCGGGTGCACAGGTGCGGCTGGTGCCGGGAAGCGAGCTGCCACGCAGCTGGGTGCTGACGCTCCTGCACAGAGGGCCCCTCGGGCCTGGTCACATCCGCCCTCCCCACCCTGGCCTGGGTGTGACAGATGAGGAAACCAGGCAGCTGGACCTCTCCCCACCGTCCTGTCCGCAGCCTGCGGGACTAACGCGTGCCTGAGGAGCACACCCAGGGTTTGCATTCAGGTCCCATAAACACGCTTCTCGTGGAATCTTTCCCCGGTCGAGCCTCCGGCTGAGACTTAAGGCACAGGCGTGGGTCCCGGCCCGCGGTTTGTTAGCAGTCCTGAGGTGCGGGCCGAGCCAGCTGTGCCCAGGCTGCTGCCCCACAGAAGTGTGAGAGGACACGGCGCTGTCTCCCTCTGCGTCTAGGCAGAGTTTGTTACGGGGCCCCACACAGCACAAACGCTGAATGTGGCATCCTCGCTTGGTCTGTCTCCCGTAATTAGGGTCTTTTAAACAGCCCGGCCCACTGAGGCCTCCCCGTCTAGGGGTTTCTAGTTTGGAAACGAACCTGAGAAAGTGCAAGGGGCAGCAAGTCCTTGCGCTGCCGAGCCCGTCGCCCCCAGCACACGCCTGGGGACGGGCTCTCCCGAGCCTGCAGGAGAGCCGTCTGTCAGCTGGGGGGAGCGGCGGGAGGCAGAATATTTTGTGCTTGTGGGTCTGTTGAAGGATTTGCTCCTGGGGGTTACCGGAAAGGATGTTGTCCTGGCTGGGGCTCCCGGTGCGTCCTGCCGGCCCCTCCACCCGGACCACGTCTCAGGGGACGTCCAGATGAACGTCCTCCAGCTCCAGGTCGGCCTGCCTCCCTCATACGTGCCCCCTGGGCGCTGGTGGGCTGTGCACCCCGAGTCCTGACCCGTCGCCAGGCCCTGCTTTTCCCTTGCTCCCATTTCCATGCCACCGCATTTTTGAGTCAACACAGCTAAATCGTACCCACCTGCGGTCCTTGTCACCCCGCTTGGGGTGCCGGTGCCTGGCAAAGGGCAGGCCCTCAATGAGCTGCCATTGAATGAATGCGCAGTGGCAGAACCTTCAGGGGGTGGGAGGGGCGGTCGGGGCAAGGAAGGCGGGTGGGGGAACACGCTTCCTGCAGGAGTCCTCCCCCGAGGGAAGGCTCCCTGAGCTGCCACTGCCCCCTCCTCCCTCCTTACCCTGAGGAGGGCAGGGGTCTCCCAGCAGGAGGAGATGAGCTGGCTCTCCCAGGCTTAGCCCCTGCTCAGCCGCCAGCCTGTCCTGGACCAAGAAATCAGTATGATCCCAGCCCTCCTGGGCCCCAACCAGGCAGGTTGGCGGAGACAGACAGGTGTCTCCACGCCCACTCACCATCCAAATGGAGGCGCTGCCCGAGGCAGGCTGCGGTCACGCTCAGCTCTTGGAGGTCAAGAGCCCTGGCAGATGTGGAAAGACGTACGCCCTGACCCCTGGCGCGAGGGGCCGCAGCTCTGCAGCAAAGCCCCCTCCCCAGGCCAAACGGGTGTACTCACCCTTGCCCTCCATCCTTCCTCCCTCTCCGAGGACGCCCTAGGGCACGGGGCAGCAGCACTAAGACGCAGGGCACAGAAGTGTCTTTTCCAACACGGGAAGCTTGAATCAATTCTGGCTCCAGACAGTGAACAACGACCTGCTTTCCTTTTTGTGGGGACAGATATTTTGCCTCATTCAGCAAAGACTAACGCAGCCCCTGGGGATGCTGAAGACCAAGTGGCCGGCCAGGACCCAGCTCCTGCCGGGGCCCCTCGGCCCATCCCTCCAGGGCTCCCGAGGCAGGTGCCGGGCACTGAGGCTGCTCAGCCCCTTTGCAGTCGAGACCCAGGCCAGCACCATCATTTCCATTGCCCCCACCTCTCCCAATTCGGGAAGCAAAGGCCGGTGTCATGACTCAACCCGCGTCTCCAGGAGACCCAGCCCAGTGTGGGTGGCCACAGGTGCTCGGCAAGCTCCTGCGGGTGAATCTCTGGGGACGTGATGGCGGGTGTAGGGGAGGGGCCCTGTGCTGGGAGAGCGGTACCCGCGTGGTCCGGCTTCTCTGCTCACACCCCCAGGGAAGAGCCCGTGGGAGCGCTTGCTGGGTCCAGGCTCCGGGCTGCACCAGCACCCACGCGCTCTCATCCTCCAGCCCCGCCACGGGCAGGAGCTTCCACAGCCAGGTTTCCAGGGTCAGGGAAGAGGCGCAGAGAAGCGGGGGCTCTGCCGGCCTCACCCCAGAGGGGTCTCACACGGGACCCGACGGTCTCAATCGCTACCCTCCTCCCTCCCCTCTTCCCAGGCTCAGCCCCTCACCTTCGAGGTTTACCTGCCTCCAGTGAGGGGAGGCGGCCCCTGGCCTTCCCGGGTGTCCCTCACCCAGACGGTGGGGCACCGGAGGGCCCGTGCAGCCCCGGCGGCCTGGGAGTCACTGTCAGTCTCGGCGGCCGACTCAGGCCAGGCTGGTGGCTCCGAGTAGGACTCCTCCCTCCTGCAGGCGAGCAGCTCCAGCCGGCCCCCAGGGCCGGCGCTCCCGCCCTCCCCGCCGGCCCCCGTCTTGGCTTCCCCACGGCAGCTGCAGACCTGGCCGGCTTGGCGGGAGATCCAGCTGATTCCGGAGCCGCCGGGGGGTGCTGTGACGGCGCCGAGGCTTCCGGCCGCAGACGCGCCGCTCCCGCCTGTGACGGACGTGCTTACTCGGCGTCGGTCCCGCAAAGCGTTTCTCAGGTTCGTCTTTAGCATCTCAGTGGCTGCTGAGAAAGTTGTCTTTTCCGGCTCTGAAAATCCTCGAGTGTGCACACGCTGCCTCCTTTCAGGACAAGTGCGGACGAGCGCGCCCAGCCTGCGGCACTGGCCTCGTTACGACCTCTCCCCAGGTCACACGCTGTGACCGCCCGTAAGCCCTCGCCGGCAGCAAACAGCAATCTGACCTCGTGCTCTGTCCCTGGAGACAGGGAGCCTTCCATCCTCTGAGGACAGTCCCCGCCTGCACCACCTGACAGCAGGACCCGCCAGCTCACGTTGTCGCTGCGAAGGGAATTCCCCGCTCTGGTTGCCCGTTCCCGTTACCCCAGGACCGTGCAGGCCGGTGGATCTCCAACCCACGTGAGCACCGGAATCACCCAGCGGCCTTGTCAGGACACAGATAACGCGGCCTCTTGCAAAGCGTCTGGTGCAGAAAGCCTGCCTCAGGGCCCTGGGAGCCTGCATTTCTAGCGAGGAGGTGACGCAGTTGCCGCTGGCCCTCGGACCATGCTTTGAGAGCCATGGAGTCTAGGTGTTGCCGCGGCAACGACAGTCCCCACCATCAGGGGCTGAAAATGACAATAATGTGCGTCTGGCTCCTGCTGCAAGTTCACGGCAGGTTGGCCGGGGACAGCTCCCTCTGGGAACCTGCCGGGGAGGCTCATGGCTGGTGACCAGAGAGGGAACGACTACCTCAGACTTGCCGGTGCTTCTGCTCAGGGTCAGTGGCCAGGACGAGCCATGCACACCACTCTGGCCCCGGGGGCTGGGCAGTGTAACCCCACTATGAAGCTGGACGGCAGAGCGGGGGACGCGGGGACCTGCGGCCCCAGGACGCCGACTGCCCAGGGTGAGGTGCGCCCCACACACCCTGAAGGTCTGGATGTTCAAGGCTGTGGAAACTCCCCCAGGAAGCCTGGAGGCCTGGTGCTTGACCACATCCCGAGGGCGCCCCAGGGAACAGCTCTGTCCGTGGGAGGCCCACTGCCCCCTCCTCCGAAGAAGAGCTCCCGCGGCCTGGGCAGGGCCGTCTTTCCTCTTCCTGAGACCGTTGCCAGGACCTGAGAGTTCCTACTGTCACTGAGCCTGGGGCCACATGTCAGTCTAAGCAGGGGAAGGCCTTGGTCATACTTAAGAAGACAGCCAATCACATCTGTTGACGGTGGAAACAGTAAACTTGATTTATTGAAAAACAGCGACAATTATTCCTCTGTTACAAAGCTTTAAGATCTCGTAAAAACACCCTTCCTGGGCATTACAGTTAAAATGTATGAACATGTCTGCTGGAGTTTCAGGGGACGCACGGCGTGTCATCTGACATTCTGTTCTAAAGGGCCTAGTGTCTTTAATCTTCACCGTGGGTTTTCTTTTTACTGTTTGCTTTTACTTTTTGTCCACGTGTCCGATTATATAGATTAAGAGGGGAAAAAAAATAAAATTACGCCAAAAGGATTTCTGCAAATATAAGAAGTAATTTTATTGCAATACACCATAGCCAAGTGTTCTGGGGCGAATGGGACACATTTTGACTTCAGTACAAATTACAACGGCTTCAAAGGGACCAACGGAAGGAAAAGATTGACAGAATAAAAGGAGAACTCGGGCGGGACGAGAAACCAAAACGGAATCACATGACCTAGACAGAGCCCGCAGGCCGCGGGCCGGCACCGCTCTGATATGGCTTTTCTTTTGAAGGGATGAGGGAGAAGGCCGTCAGCAGACGCTGGCGTCCAGGGTCTGGGAGAACCTCGAAGCCAGACTCCTCTTCGGCGAGAGCGAGCCTGGGTCTTCGGCCCTCGGGAAGGCCTCACGGGCGGTGCTCCCTTGCTCCCGGGGTGCTTTGCTGGGGCTTCCCAGGCTGGAGCCGTGTTCCGACGGGGCGGGGCGGGCGAGGGCAGCACCGGAACCGGGACCCGTCATGGCTCCTCCCGAGGGCCTGTCTGGCTTCTCCCGTCATGGAAGGAAAGGGCATTGCACGAGGGCAGCTTTTCACAGTAAAGGGATTGCCTTTCCTCGCCGGCCTGCAGGTCCTGGTCCTTGCTCCGGGAGGAGGGGGCAGGACGGGCCGGCCAGCCCCGAGCTCCCTCGCAGCTGAGACCTGCGCCTGGGGACATTTGCAGATGGAAAACTCCAAATTGCTTTGGTGGGGACGAGGCACCGCTGGCAGCCCCGGAGGGACTCAGAGTTCATTGCACATTTGTCTGTCTGCCGAGACGCCGACGGCAGCCCAGCTGAGACGCCCCATGCAGCTTCAATTCAGTTCTCGGAACAAACACAGATATTAGCACCACAAACGTTCGTCACACGCGGACCACACGGAGAGCGTCTGTGGGGCGCGTGCGTGTGTGTTGTCAAATCACGGAAGCGCAGCCTGATCCCGGGCCCGGGCCCAGGGCAGCGTCCCCGCTATCGGGGAGGAGAGCGAGCGGACCTGAGTCCTTCTCAGCAGCCTTGGCAAAACCCCGGGTGGTGGGGGCGAGAGCCAGGAGCGGGGAAGATGGGAGAACGGGGCACGGCTCGGCCGGGTGCCCCCAGTGCCGCCTTCAAGGAGATCTCAACAGATAGCACCACAAAAGAGGAGCGTAAAAATCAGCACCAATTGTCGTTAAATCATCGTCTGCAGGAAAGGGGGTCTCCCTGCCCTGGCTCTGCAGGAAGGGAAGTGGAAAAAGGAAGCAGTTGCAATGAATTTAAGTCTGTGTTTTCCTCTAAGCGTACGTGGGAAAGGCAATGTATAGGATCCTTTTTTTCTTTTTCTCCCCTTTAAAACAAAAATCCAGAGCTAATCAAAAATGTGTCTGAAAGGGCACTGGCGCCTGCCTTTTCAGGGGTGGGGTGAGTCCCTGCTGCCCTGGCAAACTTCCCGTTTATCCCCCACCCCGGAGCAGGCGGGGTCTGCACTGCATCCCAGAATGGACGCCCCACCTGCTTGTCCAATTCTCCCAGTGGGACTGCAGCTGGGTTCCCGTGCGTGATTGAAAGTCAGGGACACTGAACGTTACGACAATACAACACAAATATTTACTTAAAACTCACAAAAACAAAAGCACCTTTAATCCATCGGAAAGGCACGTGTGGAATGACATTTGGCCCGTGAATGGATCTTGTTAAGACGGAGGCTCTGGAGGGCGGGGTGACCTTTGCAAGGCCGGCCTCGGACGACTTTTGAAGGTCAGGGGAAACGCACATCTTCAAGTTGAATTAAAAAAAAAAAAACCAAACGCCGTGATCTCCAAACACTGCAGCCCCTCCCGCACCCCGTGGGCTCTCCGGGAAGAGACCCCGGGCCGGGGCAGGACGCACGGCCGTCCCCTTCCCTGGGCAGTGCGGCGCAGAGGGAAGGGCCGGAGGAAGCGGCGGCTGTGGGACGTCTAGGTCATGTGATTCGGCTCCAGGGTGGGGACGCGGCTCTCTCCCTTTGCTCTCTCTGGGTGAGGGGCGGGCCCGGCGCGGGGCCGGGGCTCAGACGAGGGCGGGGGGACGAGGGGCCTTCACCGTCCAGGACACCCACAGGCGGCGCGCTGAGGTCACGAGGTTGCTCTGGGGGCGGGCTCCCGCTCCTAGCCCAGGAAGCAAGCCGGCCCCACTTCGAATCCAAATTTCTGGGACGCGTCACCGAAGTCATTGAACATGACATCCACGACGGGCACTTGCCCCACCCTGGGGGTGTCGATCTCCAGGACGGTCTTCTGATAGCCTTTCTTTGTCTGGGGGGGAGAGAGGGGTGCCGCTCAGCTGGGGCTCAGGGTTAACGGCCCGCCCGCCACACCCGCCCTGGCCCCGAGAACCCACCCCGGGCTCGCCCTGTCCCTGACGGCACGGGGAGCAGGCAGCTCACCCCGAGACGCACCGTCTGAGCCCCCGCAGTCCGGGAGGGGTGTGGGCAGGCTGGGCCACGCGCCCCCGCCAGCTGGGCCCCCTCCTCCCGCTGCTCCACAGGGGTCTGCCCGAGGCCGCCCGGCCGGGAGCGCGGCTCCCTGGAACCAGGGGTTCCGGGTTCAAAAGGGAAGAATTCCAAGACAGCAGGAACAATGGCTGGCCCTCCCGGGGCGCCAGCAGGCTGGGCTGCACTTGGAAGAGAGGACTCCAAGTTCACAAGCCACCCACCACAGAGGAGCGCGGGGCGGACTGAGGCCCGGGGAACGGGGGGCTCGGGGGAGGAGCGCCTGCTGGAAGGAGTCGGCACCCCGCGCTGCCCAACCCGCTTAGCACCCGGAGCATCCGAGTTCACGGGCAGTGCAACCCGGGAGTGACGTGAGCCTCAGCTTCTGACTGGGAGAGTCGGCCCCAGGAAGGCGACCCCTCCCCTGCCGGCCCGTCTCCCAGCGTCAGGGAGCGCGGGTGCAAGGAGGGCCCCCCACTCTCACCGAGCTGGTGGGGTGATTCCTCCGCGATTGATGGGGGCCCCAGTCACCTGAGCACTTACAGGGGTCGTGTGTGAGCAGGCAGCCAGCGCGCAGCTGCTCCAGGCCCCCTTGTTCCTGGGGCATGAGTAACCAACACAGGCCGCAACAGCCCCCTGGGGTGCGCAGAGCTGCGTGAACGACGGGGTTTCTGTGGCGTGGCCCATCTGGCCTCCTGCCCGGTGATCTGTGCCTCCCCGCAGGGCCTGCCCCCACGGCAGCCCGCCCATCACGCGACACAGCCAGCCCCCCGTCCACCCGGCGGCGTCCAAATCCCAACCCTTGGAGCTTGTTAGTGTGAATCAGGCCGGCCTCCAGGCAGGCGGGCCTCCCTGCCACCAGCATGCAGAGAGGGCGCCGGCCGCCTGCACGATCGCCTGGGAGCGGCAGGGCTTTTCCAGCTGTGGCTGAACTTTTGGGGGTGGGGTTGGGGCGAGCAGAACACTGGCCACTCTGCGTTGTTCTCCAGAAGCACCCTGAGGCCGCCTCCGTGCTGCCTGGCCGAGCCCCCCTCCCCGCACCCCTCGCTGGTCCCGTTCCCGCCATCAGCAGGGTTTGGAGTCACTACTGCTCCACCTTCTCCAAAACAGACTCTTTTCTCTCCAGAAGTGAAAGTGTTCTGAGGAGGGAGTGGTCCTCCCCTGGGCCGAGGGCCAAGTCTGGATGTTCCATGATGCTTGGCCTTGTCCTGCATCGGAGATGCCCAGAGGACCAGCGCAGAGCTCAGAAAGGACCACCAGGACCCCGCGCTGGGGCAGCTAACTGGATCCGCCTTGTCGGTTTTCTAAAGAAGCTTGTGGCCGGGGCCTCATGTGCACCTCAGCCCTGGGGGCCCCTGGGCAGCAGGGCTGGCTTCTCCAGATAAAGTAGTGGAGATGAAGGAGCCAGGCGCTTCCGGCCCTCGGAGCTTCCCCCAAACCTTTGACTGTCCTTCCTGCAGAAAGGCAGCTCCCCATCAGGGGCAACCTGGCCCCTGGGGCTGCGTGTGGCAATGTCTGGAGGAACTTCCGGTTGTCACAACTGAGCAGGTGGAAGATCCAGCAGGCCAAGTCCAGGAATTCTGCTCAGAGTTCTACAGCGCAGGGGATCCCTCATACCCCGGCCACACACACAGGGGTCACCTGGCCTGCAAGGCTGAGAAACTGCCGTCTGGAACCAGGCTTCCTCTGTGTGATTTCAGGGAGCAGAACGGGGACGACTGGTGGAAACGATGGACAGGCAGAGTCTGGCTCAGTTCTCAGGAGGGCTTCCTAACACCGAGAATTCACAACCAGGGCCTGGGTGGCCCGTGGAGGTAGTGAGCTCCCCGTAGAGGGAGGCAGTCAAGGTGCAGCTGTGCCAGGAAGGGACTATGGTGGGAAGATGCTGCAGCGAGGTTAGGAGACTCAGCTCTGCCACCGCCTGAGGGCCCTGGCAGGTCACTGCATCCACAAAATAAAGCGAAGACCCTGATCAGTGGTTCTCATGCAGGAGTGGGCAGGGCTCTTAGTGGAGTTCGGTGCACGGAGGCTGGTGACGTCCTGAAAGGCCCAACCAGTGGGCCGTGGCCCCCAATGCTGTCAGTATCCCCACGCCACCAGGAGACGCTGGGCCAGAGGGAGAGGACTTCGGTCCGAGCTGGACCTTGCTGGGAACTTCGCAGAGCCAGGAGGTCAGGTTCTGAGTCAGACAGCATTGCTGGAAACTTCTGGGCAAGGGGCTCCGAGAGAGAGGGATGGGGGCCCCCAGATCTTCCCAGGAAGCTCTAAGGAGTGGGGAGCCCATCGTGCTGTGCGCTAGGATTGACACAATATTGCAAACTGACTAGACTTCAACTGAAAAAGACTAGAGGAGGCTTTCTGAGCTGGATTAGGAAGCTGGGGCGGCCTGCCCTCTCACCCCAGAGGGTCCTTCATAAGATGCATTTTTCCAGCCTTCTCTTCCAGGGAAGGGTCCCCTCTTCTGGAAAACCAATCTGCCCCTTTACCAGATGCTTTGTCCTGGGCCAACCAGAGTGTTTCCCTTTCTGCCGTGGACACTAGGAAGCTCAAAGCCCCAGTCCAGGCTCCGTCCCCCAGGGCCAGCCTCTCCTCCACAAGAGGCTTCATTTCTCTTCAGCCTCCACTTCGACTGCCTCTGCTAGTGAGCCCATGTCTTTAAACACAGTCACAGGAACGGGGGCTCTTCTAGGGCTCGTGGCAGCAAGGACGGCTCTGAGTGCCTTTTAGGCACGTTCCTCCTGGAACAGCCCTGGAAGCAGGCGCTATGATCACGTTCCTTTGCAGGAGGCAGGCACGGAGGGACAGTTTCATGTGGTGCCCTGTGACCTTCTGGAAGCAGCCCGGGGTTCGCGTCAGGAGCGTGAACTGACGCTGGACGGCCGGAGCACCGGGTGCCCCTGGACCCCTTTCCCCAGGAAGTGCATCGTTCTGACTGCGCGCAGGGACAAGGTCTGCACGTGGCACCACCACGTCTGAAGGACTGACCCACTCCAGGCCCAGGGCCGGGGAGCAGGGAGGGAGGCTGAGCTTTCAAGAAAGCCGCTCTGCTGGGTGCCCTGGCCTCATGCTTGTCTCGTGCACACGCACCTCTAACCCCAAGGACGCCTTGAGGGGCTGTAACTAGATCCTTACGGGGGAAAAGGGCTGTGAAGTCCAGCCTGGCCCCAGGGGCCATCCAGGGAGAAGGCGAGCGTGAACCTGGGTCCAGCCGAGTCCTGCTCAGCGGCGACCCCGCGGCCCCACCCTCCCGCTGCCCCGCCTGACCGAGCCCGCTCCGCGGAACCGCCCAGCCGCGGGGCTTTGCCATCAGGCCTCAGTTTGCCCTCCGAAGCCCAGCACCGCGGGAAGACCCCCAACGCTCGCCGGGGGGCCCCACCGCGCCCCAGCGCAGCCTGGAAGCTGTGCAGACTGAGCGTCCGGCCCCCGCCCGCCCGGGCGACACTCACAGCGCAGCCGTCCACCAGGGCGCGGATGTAGGGGCTGTTGTCGTAGGACATCTCCTCGTCGTTGGAGCCCAGGAGGCGCATGGCCTTGTCGTAGCTGCCCGTGGCGGCGTCCTGCCAGGCCACCGACTGGTAGCAGTGGTAGGTGATGTTCTGGTGAGCAGAGGCACTTAGCAGCCGCAGGAAAGTCATCTGGACCACGCCCACGGGGTTGCCCTCGGCGTCCACGTAGGAGAGCTGTCGGGGGACAGGGAGGGGCACTCAGCAGTGAGGGGACACACCCACCGCAGCGGCAAGGCCCCTCGTCCTCACTGCCCGGGCTCCGTGCACTTTGGTCATGCACTGTGGCCTCTGGACGGTCAGCCTTGCCAAGGGCAATGCCTGGAAATGTGCGGTGAGCCCAGGCCCCCAGGCCAGCCCGCGCTGGCTCTCTCGGGAGTTCCCTGGGACAGAGTGAACCACGCCTCATTTCTTTCAGGGACCTAAATAACCCTCCCACTCCTCTCTGCCTGGCTGGTCTCCACTCACCCTCCAGGGCTCAGCTCGTGCTTCCTACTCCAGGAAGCCTGCCGGGGTTAGGTGCCCTCCCCAACCTTGGCCTGGCTCAGCGTCCACCTTTCCTACCAGCTAAGGCCCTTCACAGCAGCGCTGGCCTTCTGACTTGGAGGCCCCTGGTGAGCCTGGACAGGGCGCACCCCGGGGAAAGGGCCTGGCAGTAAATCCCTGTCGCTGGGCCCCAAGGCCAGCAGAAGCAAGGAGCTCCTTAGGTCACACTAGTAAATGAAAGCCATCGGCTGAGCATCCGTGATGCACAAGGACCTGGCTGGGGCCGTGAGAACTGGAGACAGAAAGGGCAGGAGGCCTCAGGGAGCAGCAGGCCAGCTGGGCGTGAGGCAGGGGTGCTTGGCCTGCAGCGAGGAAGGCCAGCCTGTGAGAGGGTCACAGGCCACGTGGCCAAGAGCCAGAGGGCTGGGGGGAGCAGGCACCCTCCCAGAGGCACAGGGGAGAGGCCACCCTGCCCCCTCCTGGGCGAGGACTCGAGGTGGGAGCAGAGCAGGCCTTCCTGGAGCCTGGGGCCTGGGGCCTGGAGTGGTCAGCCTGGAGCCTGGGGCCTGGGGCCTGGGGTGGTCAGCCTGGGGCCTGGGGCCTGGGGTGGTCAGCCTGGGGCCTGGGGTGGTCAGCCTGGGGCCTGGGGCCCGGGGCCTGGGGTGGTCAGCCTGGGGCCTGGGGCCTGGGGCCTGGGGTGGTCAGCCTGGGGCCTGGGGCCTGGGGCCTGGGGTCTGGGGCCTGGGGCCTTGGGTGGTCAGCCTGGGGCCTGGGGCCTGGGGCCTGGGGTGGTCAGCCTGGCCCCCGCTGAGTGGGCAGCCGGGGCGCCCGGTGACAGGACCCTCACTGCAAGGCCCCCTCTCTGCCCTCTGCCCGCAAAGCCGCACGGGACACCCGGGAGAGGATAAGCTGCTTCTCAAGTGACTTCTCAGCACGGCTGGCTGGACGGATGCTGGGCTGAGATGGGTCTCTGTTTCTGTGTCTTTCTGAGCTCCTGGCCACGCCAGGGAGCGGGGCTGGGGAACATCTGATCTCCCTCCAGGCCCTCCTCACAAACCCAGCAAAGCAAGCCCGGCCCACTGTGTCTCCCCAGCAGATGAGGGGGTGCGGGTCCCCTCCTGACAGCACCCATGGGATCGCTGGCCGCTGTGTCTCGGACCCTGCCCCCCACCCCAAAATACAGCCACGCTAAACACACCAGGGAGAATTTAAATTGCCGCCGTCCACTTATTTAGAGAAACACACATGCGACTAGAGCTGCAGGCGGTGGGCGGGGCCTGAGCCCGCTGCCTCCCCGCGGGGTGGGGAGGGCGCAGAGCGCCGGCCAGCTCCCCGCGCGGCCACCAGACACTGACTTCCAGCTGGGCTTTGAGGAGAGAGAGTTAATACCAACCGCAGTCCGGGCCGTCGGGGTTCCTCTTGGACGGACGGTGACTGACTGGAGGAGGGACGCATGCGCAGAGAAAGGCCGGGGGGGGGGGGGGGGCGGGCGGTGCCCTGGACACAGAAGGACCTGAAGCCACCAGTGCCGGGCGGGTACCCGGGGGGCTGGCATGGTGGAGCCTCTGCTCCGTGTTGGATCCCAGAGCCCCGGCGTGAGCCCTGGCCTCCCGGTGGGGAAGGGGCTCTGCAGGACCATCTCCATGGGGGACGCCCAGGGCAGCCAGCTCAGAAAAGCACCTGTTTCATCAGGCAGGGAGCTGGCATCTACACCCTGTCCACTCCGAGAGTCAGGGGAGCCGGAAACGATGCAGTGGGGAAGTGCAAAAGGTGAGCCGCTATCTCCCCAGGAAATTCCCTGCACCGCCATCCTTGGCCGACTGTGCGAAACAAAGGACGCAAGGAGGAGGCGGGCTCTGGGCTGGTGGTTGAAAGCGGCGGTCCTGTCACCGCTCCCTCGGAGCCAGGTAGGTGGGTGGGGGCGGTGGAGGCCCTGTCTGGAGAAGGCAACCTCCACGGCTGTGGAAAGGACCCCTCTCCCCCTGAGCCCTGCGTCCACCACCCTCGCGCTCTGTCCACTGACTCAATTTGCACTGGTCACTGCCCCCCCCCCCACCGAATGGGCAACCACGTGAGGTCCTTCTGTGTGCCAGCTGCTCCTTTCTGAGGAGAGCGCCAAGGAGGTGAAGGGGAGGAGAAACGGCAGGAAAGAGAGGAGGCGAGGGGGCCTGCGGTCCAGACGCAAGGCAAGAGGCAGTGCCCAACATGGCGAGGCGAGCGTGAGCCTTCAGTGTCTGGGAAGAACTGGGGTGACTGGGAAGATGGCACGGAGCGCGTGAGGTATGAACAATGAGCTCGGAGCGCCCCCGGGTCTCAGAACCAGCGGTCCTCGGGGTGCGGCAGGCAGAGGCCGGTGAGCTGGAAGGTCCTGCTCGGGGTCCTGGGGTGCAGGGGAAACGTGCCCGCTCCCCACGCGGGGAGGCCGGCTCAGGGCGGAGGGCCAGCTCGGAAGTCCTGAGACCCAAGAGCTGGCTTCCAGGTGAACAAGGATGCCCTTCCAGGTGGGACGACCAGCCCGAGGGGGGCACACAGGAAACAAAGGGAGCTCTCGTGACGTCGGCGGCGTGGCCGCGCCCGGAGCCTGGTCCTCTCGCTTGCCGGGAAGGGAGCACAGAGCTCTGCCCTTTACTCCAGGAAAGGGCCCACGTCCGACTCCGGGGGTGTTCGGGGAAGCGCTCCGCTCCGCAGAAGCAGCCACCAGCCTCCCGTGATCGGGTTCAAGCCGGCCTCGGGCTCTATGCTGTCTGGAAAAGCACCACGTTCGGTTCTTTCAAGGAACGCCAGTTGCTTTTCTCCTCTGGGACGACTCAAGACTGGCTCCCCAGAAGCTAACACAGGGACCAGCACAGTGGGGCTGGACGCAGCGGAGAAGCCCCGCGCGTCTGCAACGGGACGGCCCCGCCGGGGCGGGGCACTGGTGGGCGGGTCCTGGGAAGTACTGGATGGTTTAATGGTCCAGGACCCACGTCACCGGAGCTGTCCCCTGGGACCTAGCAAAATCAACCCTCCACTCCTGGCACCTTTGGTCTCAACTCCCGCAGCGCCCAGCTGTGGCGCTGGCGCCCTGCATGCCACCCTCACGTCCTCCACCTGCACCTGGCTGCTCCCCGCTAACCTGGACCCTCGCTGGGTGGCGGGAGGGGCGCCGGCCTGAGTGGCGGTCAACGGCCGGGCAGCAGTCTGGCCGGCGGCGAGAGCGGGAGTGGCACTGGGCAGGGAGGTTAGTCCCATGCAGAGCCGAGCCAGGCCGTGCCGCAAGCAGGCAGCCCTGTGGCCACTTACCAGGGACCCCCGCTTGTACTGACTGTACCAGGTGGAGGGCTGCTCTTTGGGCCAGCGGGCCATCTTACTCTGCAAGATACGAGACGGGTGGGTTTAAACGACGCCGCACAGGAGTCGGGGGCCGTCTTACCAGTTTGCCACGCTTGAATTCACTGAACCAGGAACCTGGGTTTTCTTTGGGCCAAGAAGTGATTCTGGCCTAAACATTGAGGGGGGCGGGGAGGGAGAGAAACAGAACGACAGGGTTACTTCTGCCTCCTGGAGACATGCTCCCCCTTCTGCGAACACGCCTTCTCCCCGCCGAGCGGGCCTGCGTCCTGCCTTCCTGGAGATGCCGAGACGGCGGGCCGGCCGGGGAGGCTCCCGGAGGCGCCCTGGCTCCCCCAGAGCAGGGCCGCTCGCCCTACAGCGGAGCCCAGACCGTGATCGGGACAGGGGAGCCTGGTGCTCCCGGGGGCCGCCATCTGCTTCGTGTGCACGATCAGAGTCTGCGTCTCAACAGTTTTGAGTCTCCAGCACCCAGTACAGAGCCTGGCACGCCGCAACTGCGGGGAATGCTCATGGCGTGAACAAAGGTGGGCTGAGTGAGTGGTTCCCACTCTCCTGCATGAGGGCACTGAGGGTAATACGGACGCTTCCCGCTGGGCCAAGGGAAGATGGGTGGGCATTCTCTCTGACCCGAGGGGCGTGGCTCCATCTTCAAGTCCTCTACACGGGACAGAGTGGGCAGGGGCCCCTCTTGGGGTCCAGCTGGGCGTGTGGTGTGCGTGTGTGTGTCTCTGTATGGTGGGTGCATACGCGATATGTGTGTACGGCGTGGTGCGTGTGTACCCGGTACGAGTGTGGTGTGTGGTGCGGCGTGTGTGTCTGTGTGTGCGGTGTGCAGTGTGCGGTGTGTGTGTATATCTGTGTGTGTTCAGTGTGGGTGTGGTGTGTGTCTCTGCATGTGCCGTGTGTACAGAGGATGTGTGTGTGAGTGTTGGTGAGTGTGTGGTGGGGCGTTCTCCCGGGGGAGAGTGGCCCGGGAGGGGGGTCCCCGTGAGCACTAGGGGGACTTGCGGTCCAGAGAGCCTCCCCGAGGCGGCAGCAGGAAGCCGAGCGTCTGGCCCTTCCTGGGAGGGAGGGGCTCCCGCCTGGCGTTTGCTCTGCAGAGGGCAGGGCCACAGCGCCCACAGGCCGGCCTAGCTCCCAGCAGGGCCTCGGGCGTGCCGTGGAAGCAACGGGTGAAGGAACGACCCCTCCCGTAGCGGGGGACCTGCCGCCACCGCCTGCGGTTTGCTCGCTGCAGGTGCAGAGACCCGGAGCAGAACACAAGTGCCCACTGGTCCAGCCTGCGGCCAGCATCCCTCAGGTCATCTCCCTGGACCCTGGGCCCTGGTCCCCATCCCCTGGCTCCTCCTCTGAGCTGGCCTCATGCAGGGGAGCCCGAAAAGGGGCCCGGCTGGAGGAGGAGTGTGCCCGGCCTGCAACCCCGCGCTCAGGACCCTCTCGCTCTGGCTCTGCACCTGCCGCTGTCAGCGCCGAGCCCAGAAAGCTCAGGGCGGCCTCCAGGGAGCAGGGCCAGAGGTGTGGGCGGGCGCAGGCCTCGTCCCGGACTTCTGCCCTCCGCCCCCACCTGTCCCACTGCCCTGCAGCCCGGGCGACTGGGCAGAGGGTCTCAGCCTGCACGAGGCTGAGCCCAAGGCCCCGTGGACCCCTGCTGGGCAGCATGCGGGCAAGAAAGCGCGAGGGGCGGTGGGGGTCACGCAGTGCCCCAAGCCCGCCGTCCGCCCTGCCCCACCACCTGCCAGGGGTCTGGGGTGGGCGGCCCTAACAGTCCTCCAGCATCGAGGCCGCTGGCAGAAGAAGACAAACAGCCGCAAGTAGGCTGTGAGATTCCTGAGTTTCCACCCAAGTTTCCTCCTGCGCCCCCGTCAGGCGCAGGGGTCCTGAGGTTCGGGTTTTCTTTCGAAACCCACGGATTTTGCTGCCAGAACTGCAGGTTCCCGAGGATTTCAAATTCCAGGTTGGGGGAGCGCGAATCATAAAACAGGGGTCCCCGAACTGGCCCCGTCAGCGCAGAGCCCCGGCTCCTTCTGGCCCACGGGGGTCCAGCATGCCCCGCCGTGACAGTGACACTCAGGGACAGGGGACCGTGCCCAGGAGGACGTAGCCGCTCTTCCTCTAGAGGAAGCGCTGCCCTCGGTCTGGGGCTCGGGACAGGGAGCCACCGGCGAGGGACATCACGGAGGACGGTGTGTTCAGGCGGAGGCAGAGGGCGCTGCGGCCGAAGCCTTGCCCTTCCCAGGTGGAGACCTCGGCGCCTCACCTGTCCTGGGCCAGAGTGGCTTCGGTCCCACACGCGTGCGTGACAGACAGCAGTGCACGCCGCCCGGGCACACCCACACGCACACCCACACGCCACCCACACGCCATCCTCACGCCCCGTCCGGGCACATGGTTCACACCCGCCCACACACACCGAGACCCCACCAGAGGTGATGCTGCTGAAGGACCACGGAGGTGACTGTTCAACTGACGTGCCACAGAATCTCAATGGATCAGAATCTCGAAAAACCAAAAATTTCTCCTAGACGGACTTTAAAGGAACGCAATGCAACTCAGGACCAGCTAGCACGGGAAGGCAGCTGACCCTAAGAATTCCGCAAACACCCGCTTCTAAAAGACGCATTTGGGTCACTTTTGCCCCGGAAGTTCTTCCGTGGGGCTCAGGTGGGCCTGAGGTCAGAACCACAGGGTCATCTTGCTAAGGCTTTGACCCCCGTGGTTGAGACCCCAGCACCGGGGGTGGGTGGAAGGCACCCGTGAGCAGCGTGCCCCTCTGACCTTCCGCAAACCGAGGACGCATGAAGCCCATCCCATCACTAGAAAATTCTTTTTAAAGCAAATCCAAGTCTACTTCTGGGGGGAATAAGGCTTGATTTGGGAGCTGGCCGGTTTCTGGTTTTCATTCTAAAAGCCGCAAGCACGTGGCGCAGCGGGGGCCGGCCCGGCCCGGCCCGGCCGGGAGGGGAGGCGGCGCGGCGGGTACTCACCCCCTCGGACTTCTTGTCGGGGAAGATACACGTGGCGCCCCCGCCTGTGAAGTTGCAGTAGACTTTGAAAGAATCCCGGGAGCAGCCTTGGTTGGGGTCCACCCAGTACTCCCCTGCATGGCAGAGACAGGGAGGGCGGCGGGCCCGTCAGAGCCGCTCCCCGGGTGGTTCCGGAAGCGGCTGCGACGTCTCGGCTCAGCAGTTACAGCGCGCACCTTTCCGGGGCCCGTCTCAGGGCCCCACAGACAGGCGGGGACAGACTGATCACCAAGAGCACGGCCGGGGCCCGGGACCCGGGGACACGTGCTCTGGGGAACCGGGAAGCGGGGCTCAGCCTGCAGGCGGGTGGACGGGAACCCAGAGGTGATCCGGGCCAACTCCTGGAGGGTCAAGCACTTGGGCTCAGGGTCAACTGGAACCAGGGACACGCCTCAGACCTCGCAGGGGAGACGTTCACCCCCCAGGGGAGAAGCAGCTAGCGAGCGTGGCTTTACTTCCCACGGCAGGCGGTGCTTGGTTACTAGCGGTGAGGGCGGACGGGTCGCCTTTGATGACATTCTGGGGTCTACACGGTGCCTCCCGAGGACGACATCAAGGACCAGGACGAGCGTTAACCCCGACGGCCGCCGCAGCCAGTGCTCGGCCAGGCCCGGCCCGGGGCATCTGACGCCCCTCGTGCACGCCCCCCAATAGGTACGTGTCTCACTCCCATCTTCTAGGTGAGGACACAGGGCTCCGGCTTCGGGCAGGTTCCCCGCCAGACCACGGCTAAGGGTAGCCTAGAACCCGGCTCCGTGCGGCCTCGCAGCCCTGACCTCTCTCCCCGGGCCCCCAGACGGCCTTCCCTCCCACCGCGGTGCCTCCTCGGGTGACGAGGGGGAGACACCCCTGTGCCCCACCGCACGTGGGGACGCCGAGGCTGAGTGAGGTGCCTGGTCCCTCCCACCACGCCGGCCCCTCTGTTTGTCCCAGGCCCCTACCGTCTGGGAAGTCGGGGTGACAGAGCTGCAGGTCCTTGCAGGTGCGCGCGGGGTTTTGCTGCGTGCCCAGGGGCCGCTTCATCTGCTCGATCTCCAGCTTCAGGGAGTTGAGCGAGCCGAACACCTCCTCCATGCCGTCCGCGTAGTCCATGTAGCTCTCCACGCCCTCCCCGTCGTCCATCAGCTGGCTGGCGTCGATGTGCCGCCGGGTCCTGGACGCCTGGATCGGCAGGGGCTGGATGACCTCGCCTGGGGGGCCCTGGGTGCAGAAGAGGGGCCGTGATGGGTGGGAGAGGACGAGAGGGCTCCCTGGGGCCCGGCGCCGGGGCTGCAGGCGCCTGTCCATCTTAGTACAGTTTCCTTCCTTCTTTCCTGGAGTTGGAACATTCCACGCCCATCCCCGAGGCCAGGCTCTCCGGCACTGAGCACTCCTTCCTCCAACCTGCACCCCCGGGGCCCAGCTCCCACACTGCCCGGCCTCGCCCGCCTGTCCTTCTCTCAAGAGAGACACGCTCCGGCTCATGGCCTTGGCCTGGCGTCCTCGCTCTCTATCCTCAGCCAGGCTCCAAGCGCCTGGGTCTCCTCCCGCCTCTGCAGCACAGCCTGGGGCTGCGCACAGCGGGCCGAAGTATTGCCTGCTGATTCGAGGAGCCTTCATTTCCTTGGGCTGTGTCAGGAGGCCCCGGCCGAGGATGGAGAAGGGAGTGGTGAGGCAGCACTGCCAAAGCTGGGTGCCCTGCAGAGCGCTCAGCGCTCCCCTGCTCGTCCCGGGCTCCACCCTGCACCTTGGGCCTTGTCTAGTGCTGCCCTGCCCCACAGTGCATGCACACGCACACACACAGCACAGCACACGCACACCCACACGTGTGCGCACACATGCACACACGCAAGCAAGCACACATACGTGCTCACAGATACATACACATACACGTGTGCACACACTTCACACATGCACACAAACACGCAGGCACAAAACACTCACGTGCACACACGCACACAGAAATACACGTGCATACACACACGTTAGTGCCCCCCTCTCCCTCCCTCCCCAGCCAGAACCCCCCGAGGGGGAGACGCCTGGGCCGACTTGTGTCCCTGGCTCTACCCAGAGGCAGACCCTGCCAGCCACACACCTGCAGGTTCCACAGCACTTCAGGCGGAGCCACACAAGCAGACGCCTCCTGTGAGCCCCTGGCATTAGGGGAACCCCCACCCCACTCCCAAGTCTTCAAGGGCTACTCACCGGCGGGCCGGGGGGTCCTGGGTGGCCTGCCTCACCCTTTGGGCCAGTTGGACCCTAGGGGAGAAGAGAGGAGAACCGGCCCTGACCACGGTGCCCACCCTGAGCTGCAGAACGATGCCCGGAAACAGGGGGAGAAGGCCGGGGGACACGTCTGACGAGCTGGGCCCCTCCCCAGTCCCACGTGCAGGGACCAGACGCCCCGAGCTGAGGGGGCAGAGCCCTCCCTGTGAGGCTGGGAGTCTCCACGGCTCAGGCTGGAGGTGAGCTCGGGGCAGAGAAGGGGGTGAAGGGCTGGGCCCCATGAGCCGGGGGGGGCCCGAGGGGGGCTCTCCTCCGAGGGGGTGCACATCCCTCTCCCAGGGGGCCTGGGCCGGTCAGGGGAGATGCCACTTACCGAGGAGCCCTTAGCACCTTTTGGACCAGGAGGGCCCTGCAGAGAGAGGGGCAGAGCATCAGATGGCAGGTGGCCTCTTCACTTCCGCCTGTGACCCAGAGCCCCGCAGAAGCCCGGTCTGGCTTCACCCCCTCCTCGTGCCCACGCCCCCCGTCCAGGGGTCCAGGCTTTGACTGAGGAGGTGGGGGTTCAGCTGGCGCTCACCCACACAGAGGCCAGCAGGGTCCCGTGCACCCCGGGTCAGCCTCCCACCCTCCCCAGCAGGGAAATCACAGCTCAGGCAGCCAGCGTCAGGGAGCCGCGAGGGCGTGCTGGCCTCAGAGGCCCTGGCACGGAGCCCCCTCCAGCTCTCTCCTGGCAGCCCACAGCAGGGGCCAGTGTCGGAGCAGCTGGGGCCACCTTGGCCACGTGGACCCAGGCCCAGGCCCAGCTGGGGCTCGTGGGTTGACTGGTTTCGGGCAAGGCTGTGGGGATGTTTTTGGAGTACACGGGGGAGGCCCCAGGCTGGGTGCCTAGAAGACCTGACCCCTGCTCCTCCTGTCGGGGCCAGCCTGGCCCTGCTCGTGCTGACGGGGAGGGTGGGGGAGGCAGCCACTCCTCAAAAGCCTAGAACGGATTGCTCACGCTCCCTAAAGTGCCTAGAGATAAAGGCTCCCCCATCACCTCCCCAACCTGAAACCAGAGACCCCACTTCCTTGCTTCCGTCGCGTGGAACCCGGATGTGAGTTAATGAGCGTGTCACCGGGGCCCCAAGGCCCACCCGGCTGAGGCCCAACCCCGGGAGGGCCCGACTCTCCCGTCCTCCCGCCGCACACCAAGCGCCTCCCCCACCCCGCTCTCCCTGGAGCAACCCAGGATGCCGCCCCGCGCTCCCAGATACACACCGGCAAGCCAGGGGGGCCCTGGGGGGCCGATGGGGCCGGAGGGACCAGTGATGCCCTGAAAGGAGCAGAGAGCACAGCTGTGAGCGTGCAGACCAGCCTCGGTGCTGGGCGGCCTCCTCCCCCAGCGCGGGCCGCGCAGGCGAGGGCTGCTCCTTCCGGGGCCCGGACGCCCGCTGTGAGGCTGAGCAGCCCCCCGGCACTGCCGCCCTGGCCGGCCTGGGAGGAACCCCCGCGTCCGCAGGGCCGCAGGGCGGCGACGGAGCGAGAAGCAGCCCCGCTAATGCTCTAGTGTGAAACAGAGATCCCGTCGCTCCGACACCCCGTCCCTGCCTGGTCCCCGCGGGCTGCTCTCTGCTCACGGTGTGGGTCTCCCCACCAGCGCAAGCCCCAGGTGGGGGGCAGCGAGCCTCCTGCGGTCCTGTCTCTTCTGTGCAGCCTCCCGGTGGCTTTTCCCACACTCGGAGTTTGCAGCCTCTGATCCAGTTTTCAGGGCCACGGGGAGACCGCGGTGGATGAGGCTGGGGCTCCTAAGGACGCCCTTCCACAACCTTCCCGCCCGCCTCACAGGCTCCACGCCCTCCAGCGTGGCCTCTTCCAGTCAGGCTGGGCCGCAGGGGGCACAGCTCGGGGGCACATGCGGGCCCATCACACCTGGCTTGGGAAGCTGTGATTCACGCGCTGGAATGAGGCCCCTTGGCCCTGACGCGGGGAAGGCAAAGGCTGGCCTACCACACCCCCTCCTGCCTCCACGCACACCCCGCCCTCCCCTGGCCACGGAGTCCACTCGCGGATCCCAGGTGCGGGCAGGGCAGGACTCGCAGCCTAAGGTTTTCCCTGCTGTGGTTCCCCGGGTTCCAATTAGCTGCAGGGGTTCCCAGGGAACTCTAGGGCCAGGTGTGCACACCTGGGGTCAAGGTGGGAGTGAGGGCAGGGAGGAGCGATGGTCCAGCACGTTCTCGGCAAACATGGCCAAGTGTCCCCGATGACCTCCTGGGCAATCAGCTGGGTCAGAGGGCCTTACACGGAGCTGGGGGGAGGCCACCAGGGCCAGGAGGGCCAGTCAGTGTCCAGGCCGGGCTCCGGTTCTGCCGCAGCTCCCCGTGCACCTGGGCAAGCCTGTCCCCTCAGCTGTTCCAACCCGATCTGGACACGGGGATGTCCTTCCGGCTCTAACGGGCCTCGGGCCTTGGGACGCAGAGCCAGCGCCCCACGCACCTGTTCTCCCTTCGGGCCAGAGGAGCCCTGAGGGCCGGGGAGCCCGCGGTCACCCTTTTCTCCCTGCTCGCCCGGAGGTCCAATCAGTCCGATCAGGCCTGGATGACCCTGTGGGGAAAAGAAAGGGTATTTGCAGTGACAGCACCTCGTGTCCAACCACGTGGGCCCGCAGGTGTGGCAGCTTGTTCCTGCCTAGCGCCCCCAAGTCACTCGCCGCCACCTCAACGAGCCAGGGCAGGTCCCGTCCACAGGGCCTCTTGGGCCTCCAACCGAGGGCAGCGACTGGGTCTCCGAACAGCGTGGGTCTGTTTCCCTTGTGTCATGGCTCCTCAGGCCCCGCCCTGAGCTCGTGACGGATGTGGGGGATGCACAGCACCTCGCTGTGTTTGAGCCGCAGGTACCTGAGGGGCCCGATTTCCAACTGCAGAGGCACCGGGGCCCCATCTCACCTTCTCGCCTTTGGGTCCAGAATCTCCTTTGAGGCCGGGGAGTCCTGGGGGTCCCTGCGGGGGGAGGCAGAGGGATCAGAGTCCTCATCCCCAGTTCTGCCCTCCGCCTCCACCGCCGGGGGCTCCTCGGGGGCACCGGTGACTCACCATGGGGCCGGGGGGGCCGTCGGGGCCTGGGGCTCCGGGGAGGCCTTGTTCACCCTGAAACACAGTAGGCCCTCCACGTGAGCTCCGCTCCGGCCCGTCCCTGCGCCCTGCCCCTCGCGCCTCCTTGCGCAGCAGCCACACCCACCCGCCTGCCCCGTCTCCCGGGTCCACTCACCACAGGCCCGGGGATCCCACGCAGACCATCAGGCCCGGGCTTCCCGGGGGCCCCCTGGGGACCAATGGGGCCAGTCTTCCCAGGAGGACCTTCCAAGCCAGCTTCTCCCTGCAGGACAGCAAAAGGGATAGGGTGGGACCCCGATGCTTGAGGATCTGGTCACCCCAGTCCAGGACCACTTCTCAGAAACCCCAAGGAGCCTTAGAGAGAAGCCCAGATGCCCCAGATATCCAGGGCTGCCCCCAGTTCTCAGGGCTCCTTCCACAGGCTGCGTTGGCCAGTCCTCCATCTTACTAACGTCCTCGGTCACCTGGGCTCCCAGCCACCACGGCCACTGTGGTGGTTACGGCTGGCGCACAGTTCGCGGTGCACACGGCCGCCTGCCCTGAGCAGAAGTGGGGCTGTGCGAGTTCTCCTGTGTCTCAGTCAACGCCGGGGCACCTCCCGGAGGAGGCAGCGGGGCCACCGGGGGCCCAGCCCAGCACCTCCCGGGAGCGCGGCCTGCGAGGGCTCTGGGTGCTGGGCTGCATGCCCGCCGCACCACACACGCACCCGCCCGGTCCTCGGCCCCGCGGGGGGCCCTGTCACTGTCACCGCGTCACAGGCGGGGCAGCGGGGGCCTGAGCAGGTCAGCACCAGGGCCTCCCCCAACCAGGCCTGTGGGGTCAGAGGCCCCCGAGCCAGGGGCCCAGCCAGGCCACCTCCCTCGGAGAGGACGGACCCCCCGCGCAGGTCGGCAGCGACAGTGGGCCTCCCTCGGGGACCCGCCAGCCTCTCCGCCTCGGCGGCTTTGTGCGTTTGCACCACGTCCACATGCGCCCGTGCGGCCAGGGTGCCCGTGGCGCTCTCTGGAAGGTCTACGCGTGGTCACGGTCACAGTCACCGCCCGAAAAGCACTCACCTTGGCTCCTTTCTCTCCCTGCCTGCCTTCGGGGCCCGCGGGGCCGGGGGGGCCCTGGAAGGAGCAAGAGTGACAGGTGGGCTCCCAGAAGCTGAGTGAGGGGGTGAGTGCGGGGTGGGGGGCGGGCAGCCGGGGGGCAGGGTGAGGGCGCGGGGGTCCTCCCAGATCCTTAGAAGGAGCCCCAGGTACTCCGGCTCCAGAAAAGGCCTCTGGGTCCGTCAGGAGGTGGGGGTGGGGATCCCTCCAGCCGCCGAGGGTGGGGGGCCTCCCTTCCTAGGGCGCCCCAAGCACCAGCAAAAGGACAGACTACTTCCACGCGCGGGCGCCCTCCTGGCTTGCTCTGACTTTCCCAGGCTGGGCCTGGCAGCAGGTGCTTTTCCGGCGCCATGGGTGCTTCCCTCCCAGGACGGGCTCACTGACGGCGTCAGCCGTCAGCCCGCCCCAGAAGGAGCCACGCGTTGGCCCGGCAGGCCCGAGCCTGGAGGACATGGCAGGAGGCTGAGCGGGGAACACGCTTCACACAGAAGCACCTCCTCATCGGGGCCGCACGGGGCACCGGGGTCCACACCGGGGCGGGGGGGGGCGGGGCATGCGCACACGGGAGGGTGAGGGGCCAGGGCGCCTTGCAGAACCGCTTACCCTTTTTCCTGGCGGCCCAGACGGGCCTGGCTCACCAGTGGGGCCCGGGGATCCCTGGTGTCGGAGGAAGAGCAGAGCGTTAGGCGCAGGGCCCGTGAGACTCAGACGCGGCCGCCGGGGGCTGGTCCGAGGCGGCGCAAACGCACGGGGCTTTCAGTCTCACGTGTCCTCGGCCAGCCACGAGGCTGCCTCTCTCCTTCTGCAGAACTAGTCTGGAGTGGAGGTGGCCCTGGAAGTCCCTGCTCTGACCTCTGCGCTCAGCGCCTGGGCTGCATGCGGGACCCGCCTCCACCTGCAGTTCTGCTGATTTGGGAGAACTTCCCCACCACACCTGCCGGCACCCCTTCTGGACCCCGAGGACGGGGAGGTCGGGTGTCGCCCCAGCCGGGAAGTGGTGGGACAGTGGGTGTCCCCCCAGGGCACCTGGCCACAGGGCCGGCGTCCCTCAGCTTTGAAGCTTGAAGCAGTGTTTGAAAACCTCGACGCCAGGTGAGAGGCAACGAGGAGCGTGAGCTCGGCGCCAGGGGCTGGTGTGAAAAGCGCTCTTCAGGAGGGCGTCCGACCCGGACAGGCAGAGACGGGATCCTGACGTACCTGGGGGCTTCTGGGGGGGGGGGCGCTGGGCTCTGGGTGCAGAGCCACTGGTGGGACTAGGGCTGCATCTTCCCTTCTGGGAGGACGGTCCCCAGCTCTCCATGGTCCCTGGAGGGAGCTCACGGCCCCCGTGGGGCTGGAGCGTCACTATTCTAAGGCAACTGGGTTTGGGTTTTTCTGAGAAATGAACAAGTCTCAAGACCCAACACCTCCCCAAGAGGCTGCCTTAAGGTCCCGAGAGGTCACCGGCAGACTCACCGTTTGCCCGGGTTCCCCGTCGTCTCCTTTGTCACCCGGGGGACCGTCTTGACCCTGTGGGGACAAAAGCAAGTTCCGTCTGCCGCCTGGACAGCACCTGAGTTCACGTACCCATACCCAGTGCATCCCCAGTCCCGACCCGAAAATCACCGCCTGGAGGGTGCCGGCTCCCAGGGAGCTCAGAAGCGGGAAGTGCATTTCAGCGTCCCATCATCAGAGCGTGGGTGCCGCTGCGGAGAGCAGCCATGCCCCAAGAACGTGGGCCCTCAGGGAGGGCGGTGGGACGCGGGCACCCAGGGCTCTGCACCTCGAGCACCTACCGCAGGGCCAGGCTCTCCGGGGGGACCGGGATCTCCAGGAAAACCAACCGGGCCCTGAAACAGAGGAGGAGAGGCCCGGCGGGGCCCTCAGGACCCCGCCTGCAGCGAGCACCCCCGCCCCGGCCTCCACTGCCCGGAGCCCCGCCAGCCGACACCTCGTGCCTTCGCACCAGGAAGCCCTGCCCAGATCGTCGTCTCATCTGATCCACTCGAGCCCGGGAGCGGGCACGGCGGGGCCGCCCTCTCGCCCAGACCTCTGCTCCCGGAGACCCCGGCTGATGCCGGAGCCTGGGCCTTTAACTTCCAGCATGTGCGGCTCCAAAGACCCTCCAGACGCAAAGCCAGGGCAGGAGGGGGGCCACACGGAGCCCGTTCCACCCAGCAAACTGCCCGGTCTGCACGCACGGCCTCCGAGGCGTCTCCCCTTTCCCACCTCTACTGTTCTGGTTCAGCAGCTGGTGTGGGAACCCCTACACCCCAAGACACACTGCGGCCGGGAAGCTTTGGCGCGCTGCCCACGAGTGGGACGCCCCAGCGGGAGGAGCCGCCGCCCGGCCTCGGGGCCCGCGGCCTCTCGCAGGTACTCACGGGGCTGCCTTTGGGACCGTCGTCTCCGGGAGGGCCCTTGGGTCCGGGGGGCCCAGCAGCACCAGAAGGGCCCGACTCGCCCTTCTCTCCTCTTTCACCCTTGGGTCCCTGCGGGGAGAGGCCAGGACCGCATTACCAGAGCCGGCCTCGCACTGGCCCAGAGCCAGGAGCTGGCCCACGTGCGCCCTCGCCGGCCTCACGTGGAGCGGGCGCGCCCTGCGGCTGGGCCCTGCTTTCCCAGGAATCTGAGGCCGAGACTTGGCTTCGAGGTGGGAAGGGCTGATTCCTGACTTGACAGCGGACAGCGTGGCCCCCGAGGGGCTGCAGGGACCCAGGCCGCCAACCCACCCCGCGGTCCTCAGGTGGAGGCGGCAGCGGGAAGCCCAGGAGAACTCTGTCCACCAGCCGCCTCTGTCGTCTGACCTGCGGTCTGAATGGTCCAGGCCTGGGCGGTCAGGGTGACCCCAGGGGCCCCACACTACTGGGAGCCTGCGAGAGGGCCTGGAGCACCACGGAGGAAGGGGCAGTGGGCGGCTCACGGCCAGTGGTCCTGGGTGCCCATCAGTCATGTCTGTGCACACACGCACACGGGCATACGTACATGCACACACGTGTACACATGGGCACGCAAGCACACGCACACGGGCATGCGCACACACGCAGTTATGCACATGCACACGCACACACATGCCCCCCACGCACACCCACACTTACCCCACATGCACGCACACACTGCACACACGTGCCCAGACACTTACACACACGCGTGCACACATCACGTTCACTCTTCACCGCACTCCCTCTCTTTTGCAGGAGTCCCATGAGGCAAGCACAAGAGGAGACGTGACTCCCATTCCATGAGTGGGGAAAACTGAGGCAGAGGGGGAGCCGCCCCCCAGCACCCGTCCGTGTTCCATCTCCCCTCCCCCGAAGCCCGCCCACTCACCGGGGGGCCCCCTTCTCCAGGAAGGCCAGGTTCTCCAGCCTCGCCAGGTTCACCCTAAGGAGGAAACACCAGGTGATTAGGGTAGGGATGGGAATGGTGGTCTCAGCCTCAAGCATTTACTAAATCGTCCCTGACACTGGGATGGGGTGGGGGTGGGGGAAGGGGGCCGGGGACGAGACAGTGGTCACCGTCCTCTGGTGGCTCCCAGGACTGGAGGAGAGGCACAGTGACACACGCAGGTATGTGACGGACGCACAGAGGGGGCACGTGGCGTGCGTGGGGGTGTCGAAGCTGGCGTCCTCGGGTCAGCAGGCATGTGGGACGGAGCGGGAGGGGTGGCTGTGGGGCAGGCAGGAGCTGGACTCGCCCTGCGGCCGGTCGGGGGGCACGGGCAGGAGGCCGCACAGCGTGAACTTGCGGTCTTAGCAGGGGTGTTGCTCTGTGATTGTCGTAAAAACTGAGCAGTGATGGAAGGCTTCTTGCCATTGATAGGCCTGACTCCAGAAAGAAAGTTAGGGAACGGCGTCCCGGGAGAGCAGGCAGCGGGCAGCACACCCGCCTCCTCCCTCTGACCCCAGGGAGCAGGGACCCTGCTTCAGAAGCAGCACAAACTCCTGGGCAGGTGGAGTCAGCCTCTGGCACTGGCACGCCCACGGCACACAAGCGTGTTCAGCCTTGCACACACGTGGGCACGCACATAAGGGGTCATTAGCCATCTAGGGGGCTCAGGCCCTACAATTAATCCAATCAGATGAAGAGGACCTGGGGATCTGAGAAGACAGGGTTTGAGGAGAAAAAGGGACAGACAACCACGTCTCCCAGAGCTGACTCTCGGAGGCGGCGGCAGGGCCTTCGCTGGTGGTTGTGACGTTTGGAAATTCTGCCCAAGGCTGTCACGGGTACAGGGCAGGGCTCACAGTTCCACCGCGTGGATTTTCCAAGTTTCAAAACGCATCTGGGAGGAGCAGCCCGGGCGTGCACCTGCAGGCCCCCCTGTACGCAGCGGACACACACCCGGGTCCGTGCATGCACGCACGCACACACACACACACACACATAAGCGCATCGGACACAGTCACAGGGCGGGAGTCACCTTCTCTCCCACGGCTCCGGGGTTGCCTATCCCACCGGGGGGGCCTTGTGGCCCGTCAGCACCTGGAGATCCGGAGGGTCCCCGGGGGCCGGGGGGACCTGGCGGGCCCTAGGAGAAGGACAGCCATTGAGCGCAGAGGAAATGCAGGCTTTGAGCAGAAGAGACACCAGCCACCATGGCCAGGCCCCCAGGAGCTGCTCACACTTACCATCTGGCCCACATCTCCCGTCTCGCCTTTCTCTCCTGGGGGTCCCGGCAGGCCCTGCGAACACGGTTCATCAGACACGCAGTGGCCAGCGCGGCTCCACCGGACACACACGCGACTGTCGCTGCCCCCCCAGCACGACCCCAAGCTGAGCTCCAAAAGCCTCAGGAATGTGCTTTTAGACATACGGCCGCGTGTGGGGACGGCCCCGAGAGCCCAAGCCCCAGAATCACCCGAGGACGCGACCAGGGAAGCGCACAGAGATTCACGCGCGAGCCGTTGACGGCCGCCGTGTCCCGTAAAACAACAAGCCCTAGTGGGCCAGCAGCAGGGCGATGCTGAGTGATGGCGGCACCACCACCTGCTGGATGCAACGCAGGATGGAGGGTCATGTCTGCAGAACCCGAGAGGTGACGAGCTCGGAGAACGCTGAGAGGCGCCTGACATCGTGTGAAATGTAAATAGAAGTGGGAGGAGCTTGCGTCCAAACTGTCTATACATGCAACGGGATTCTGAGTTTGCAAAAACCAAACAGAATCACGCACGTGTGCGCGTGTGTGTGTGAGCAGACGTGTCTAGGAGGTGTGCAAATGTATGCGTCCAGCGCTTGGGGGTCATTCCTGCCGCACTCGGGGAAGCCCTCTTGGTCTCTTTTCTAACAATTTATCCGTAGTTCCCAACGTGTCTACAGTGAGCAGGGAACCAGTCACTGGCTAAGAGAAGTGGATAGGGGCACGTCTGGAACTGTGGGAATTCGTAGCACTGCCGATGGAAGGGGAGTCCCTGCAGCCTCGCCTGAGTTTCCTCATTTTCAGAAAGACAGGATCGAAGGGGGCAGGAGGGGAGGGCAGGGGAGAGGAGGTCACAGCAGAGGTGCAGGAAGCAGCTCCAGAGGCCCCGGCCATCATGCAGACTCTGCGTTACCTGCAGCCCCACGGGTCCGGGGGGCCCAGGAAAACCTCTCGGACCTTCGTCACCTTTCTGCCCAAAAAGGCCCTGCTGGCCACGAGGACCTGGCTCGCCGTCAGCTCCCTGCAGGGAGATCACGGAGCGTGGGTAAGGACCGGGCCACGCCAGCGGAGGGGTGGGGGCTTTCTGAGGGTCCTAAACCACAGATACTCACGGAGGGGCCTGGCTGTCCGATGGGGCCTTGAGGTCCCGTAGGCCCAGGGGGACCCTGTGGGAAGAGGACAGAGACAGTTGCTTCCCGAATCCGAGCTGAGGCCCAGGGAGAGGGGCCGGCGAGCGCAAGGGCCGTGCGTCCGAGGTCATCAGGGCCGCGCCACGTGCAAGCCTCCCGTCCAGGGAGGGCAGGCCAACGCCCAGCGCCAGCTGCGCTGTGTTGCAGGCTCTGGACTGTGCGAGGCTCGTGGTTCAGCCACGATCGCCCTGTCGGGGTGGTGGGGTGGCCACACTATCGTCCCGCCAGGGGCCATCATGCCTCATCTCAGCCCCCACCGTGCGCCCAGGACACGGGCCGCAGAGGACCAGGATCACGTGGCTCGTTGGTGGCCGAGTGAGAGCCTGACTCCAAAGTCCACGCCTGCACCAGCGTGTGTCCTCAAACACACATCACCGTCGGCACAGGCAGCGCCCGAGGGAGGGACGCATCTGTCGGGGGAACCTGGCCTGGACCGGGCGGCGGGCCGCACAGGGACACGGTCACTGCCTGCCTGGGACAGACACGCCAGCGAAAAGGCCCACAGGCCTCGTTCCACGGCCATGGGAGGAGCCGGCAGCCCGGTGACAGGGCTTTTGCAAGTACGCACTCAACTTCTGAGCAGATTTCTTTTTTTAAAGGGAAAATTAAGAGGCATTTGGTCAGGGGGCTGCCTCTGTCGGAACATTCTGCAGCCCGCAGCCTCCAAGGGCGGTGATACTGAACTCCCCAAGGACAAACGTGCTGCATCACTTCACAAAGCCTGTGGGTGCCTCCTCTTCGGCCGTTCGCAAGGGACCCGCTCGCAGACACGCGTGACGTACATCCAGGTGCACCCCACACAGCTGTGCACACACGCACGCACACACACGAGACTGCAACAGGGAAGGAAAGTGCGGCGCCTGTGTCCTCCGGTTACGGGTGTGAATGTGGACGTATTACAACTGTCGTTAATGTCAGCGACGAGTGGACACCACGCCCGGCACGTGGCCCTGCACGCGGCACCTGCCGGTGGCCCTGCACGCGGCGTGAATGGCCCTTACCTGTTCGCCTTTGTCCCCCTTGCTTCCCTTCTGTCCCGGCTCCCCGATCTCTCCCTGTGGGAAGATGCGAAAAATCCGTCAGACGGCCCAGTAACCGCTCGCATGTTATCTGCTCCTCGTGATTAATTTTTCTGGGAGACTGAGAATCATCTCCTCCCCAGGGGCCCCTGTAACTGTCCTAAGGAGGAACGTTTCCACATATTAACTTGATTTCCTTTGTAATAAGAGAGCTGGGAGGCACGAGGCCTGGATCATTCCCTGCGCAGGCTTTTGTCGATCGGGAAGTGGGGTAGAAACCGCAATGAAAATATTTACTGTTTGTCAAACTGGATGCTGTGATGGTGTCACGTTAGACACCTCGACCACTAACTCCCAGGGACGCCGCAAGCCCTCCCCGGGCCTCCTGCCGTGCTGGGCTGTCTCCCACCACGAGGGGCGGGGCGCCACCGATGCAGAGGTGACAGGGTCGGAAATGTCACCGGAGCGTCTCGTAAATGCAGAGTTAAGCTGAAGAGCTACGTTTCGCTGTCTTCATTAAACCGAGGATGGAATGCAAGCCACGTGGCAGCAGCGCCAGGGTGAGACAGCACGTGCTCCACGAGCGGGAGCCGGGGCAACGCAAGCGAAGGCGTTTAACAGGACAGACTGAGTGAGAAACCTCATGAAACCGAGCCCCGCGGGCGCGGGCTCTGAGACGATCTGGAGCATTTTCCTTTGCTCCGACGGCCACGGCCCGTGTCTCTGGCAACAGCAAAACCACACAAAGGAAGGGCAGTGTCTGCGCCCCCTGGAGCGCATCAGGGACCCCATTTAGCACCACACCTGTGAGCTCTGCCAAGGTCGCCCCTAACGCAGGCGCAGGGTGGGCAGCACGGGTCGCCTGCGGCCCTGAGGGACGGCCCCGTGCTGGCTCTGACCCGCCAGTCCAGGTGCGCGGCCGGGCAGGGCTCAAGGGTCTGCCCGTGTCTTCTTACCTTGTCTCCATCTTCTCCAGGGGGGCCCACGGGGCCGGCCGGGCCGGGGAGCCCCACGGGACCCTGCAGACCGTCTCGGCCGGCCGGGCCTTGTGGGCCTTTCTCACCCTAGAGGGGAGAGGAGATCCCTGGTCAGAGGCGGCTCTGCTGTGGGAGGATCCTGCAGCCAGCTCCTCACCCCACAGAGCCCCACGGGCAGGAAGCGGGCAGTCCCTGGGGAGGGACCATCACCGTGTCCTAAGGGACCTCCGCCAGGGGCACCGAGGGAAGCTCTGGGTCCAGCATTGTGCTCCACTTCCCCATGTCACTGCGTTTAGTCAGTGCCCGTCCTCGGAAGATGGGGAAACTGAGGCACGTCCGTGCCCAATAGAGCCTGGATCCAAACGTGGCCAACCAGGTGCCTCGGCCTGTGTGCGGGGTGGCCCACGCCAGTGGCCGGCAAGGCCTGGGCTCTCTGCAGACGCCCTCCCCGCGGGAACCCGGGGCCTGCAGCGCACACACGGCCCCATCTTCCTTCCTCACAGTTTTAGTTTATTGTCTTCATAGTCACCCCGGGGAATCTCAGACGATCCTTCCTAAGTCCTTGCCTTGCTCAAGTTTATCGCCCTGTGAGCACCCGGAACCTTCCAGCCCGCTGCGACGCCTGACCTCTGCTCGGCCTTTTTGTCCCCTGCGGCTGTTCTGCGACAGCGACGGGCGCCTCGCTGGGCGGTGCAGCTCTGAGGGGCTTCTGTGTTCCCCCCCTCGGAACAACGAACCAGTCGTTTCCACCCGGATTTGTGTGTGCCGCCAGCGGCACTGGTGCCCGACAGGAGTCAGGCTTCGGGTGCAGAATGCGAATGCCCTCACGGGAATGATCAGACGGTCAGATTGGGGTTTTTCTTTTTATGTGAAGCCTGACTCCTGTCGGCAGAGATGGGGTGACGTGGCCATGGGGCACCCGGGCTGTCACCCTAGATCTCGGGGAGGCCTGGGACCAACTGTCCCCAGAACCTGCAGGAGGAGCAGGCCCCCGCCATCTCAGTCTCGGGCTCCAGGACGGAGGGTAACAACTGCACCCTGAACACACTCTCCACGGCGCCCATGTTCCCAGCGTGGCTCCAACGGGGAGGTCTCCGCCCGGGAAGGCAGCCAGGCCCCTTGCCACCCGTGAGCCGTGGTCAGGGAAACACGCACAGGAGCCACGTCTTTCTAACAGAAACCAATCAGCGCAGACACCCTAAGTCACCGGGAGGTGGTCCGTGCCGCCCGTCCCCGCCTGGAGCTGGGGCTCGTAAGGTATTCAGAGTCCGGAAGGGCGGCTTGAGCTGGAATTTGTCTCCACAGCCAAGTGAATACGGGGGCCGGTGGGAATTTGCAAAATCGTGTGGCCGAGGTCAAACGTGGCTGGGCTGAGAGTCAGGGCAGGAAGGGGCGTTTGTGAGTTACTCAGGGAAGGGGGCCCAGGAGAAGGGCTGCTGGTCGGCCTCCCAGGGGAGTCTAGACAAGAAGGAGCTCTTTAATGTCCTTCGTGGAAACCGGGACTCCAGACCAGCCCGCCCGCCCTGAGGTCTCACAAAGGCTCTGGGCTGGGGCGATCACACTCGGGGCTCTCTGGGAGGTGGGCTGTCTGGGGTCCAGGAGGGAGGTGCCTGTCTTCCCTTCGTGTCTCCTGTCCCTTCTTTGCTCCACATCTGCCCCCAGGCCCACAAAGGAAGCAGCATCCCGAATCTCCACCTTTCTCACACGCAGACCAGCCGTGGCCCAGCCCAGTGTGTGTGTGCGACCCGTACACGTGGCAGGTGGCCGTGGCCCATCCACGCGTGGCACCCAGAGCCTGGGTGGCGGCCAAGGCCACGTGTGGACACCTGTCTCCAGCCCTCCCTGAGCCTGCACGTGCAAGGGCACAGATGTGTGGGTGACGGGCAGAGCCTTGCCTGGATGCCCCCAGCACCCTCCAGCTCAGGTGACTCCCGGAAAGAACCTGGCCACCACCAGGATCTGCCCTTGGCTCTCGGTCAGCACACCTGGGCACACACCACAGACGCCCCTCTCCCATCCTGCAAACCCCCAGGGAAAGGCCCAGGGTTGGGCGGACAGCACAGGGGCAGGGACAAGTCTGGACACGGGGAGGCCCCTGTGCCTCCGAGGCGGTACTTACAGGAGCTCCTTTCTCCCCAGCTGGCCCTGGAGGCCCCTGGGGCCCAGGTCTCCCTGGAATTCCGATGGGCCCAGCAGCACCCGCTGGACCTCTCTCCCCCGGAGATCCCTGGGATGAGGCAAGAAAGCAGGTTGCTTGAAAGGCTCTCAAACTGCGTGGACGTAACGTCTTAAAGCAGCACCTGGTGCCACTCTCACTCTAGAACCCACAATAGCTCCCTAGGGCCCCTGGCAAGCACGAACTATTTGGTCTAGCATTTGAGGTTCTGGGTTTCTGGCCCCGCCTTAGCTCTCTGACCCACAATTCCAAGCACTATCTGCCCCCCCCCCAGGGTGTCTGAGGACACCCCCCAAGTGCTGGCCTGCAACGACCTCTCCAGGGGGCCTGGCACCACAGTCCCCTCTGAAGCCTGCCTGCCCCGGAGCGCTCACTTTCCGCCCTGCTCCTCCACGCTGTGTGTTCACAGGGGAGGCGCTGGCGCAGGAGCAGGGCTGATAGGTGGGCACCTGGGCTCATTCTAGGGGTCAGCGTCGAGGGGCCGCTGCTGCCCGGGTGTTGTCTGGCCTGGCCTTCATCAGAAGGGAAGGTGACATTTTCCGTTCCATCTGACTTTCCCACCGTCCTCCCTCTCAAATGGTCTCACTCAGGGGAACAGGGGTGTCATTTCATGACCCCAGCCGGGGTGGGGAGCAGCTCCTGAGCCCCCACATCTGTGCAGGTGAGTGGGGGCTGTCAGGCGGGCACCGTGTGAAGGGCAGGGGGAAGTAAAGCAGGGGCCAGGCAGGGACAGGGGTCTGTGGACGTGCTCTTGAGGGTGGGCAGAGCCTCCCCCGGCCCCTAATGGCCCCAGACCGCAGCCAAGGGGCTGGCAACACTGACCCTCAGGCCTCTGGTAGCTGGACCTCCAGGTTGGGAGGGACCATAGGTTAATGGCGGTACAGCCCTGGGGCAGACCTGCCACCTGCGCTGGCCCACCTCAGCCTTCGGGCAGCCCAGGAGTGTGGCAGCCGACTCAAGGCCACCAGGCTCTGTGTCTGCCCGTCCCGGCCGTTCCGGGCCCAGACCCCGACTCAGCGCATCAGCTGCTCCCAGCTCCTCCAGGAGGCTCGGTGGGCCCTCTCAGCCCTCCCTCCAAACTGCCCAGCTCTCCACCTCTCCTCAGACAGTGCGCCCCGTCACCCGGCTGCCAGCTCAGGGCACACTGTCCACGCCCCTCCCAAGCCCACCTCATGCACCACGGCCTTCCCAGGGCCCACGCGGGACCAGTGCGGGCGTGCGTGCTCCCGGGCCTCGGAGCCGTCTCCCCTGCATGGCAGCTTTGCGGGAGAGGGGTGGGAGGGGGGCTTGGGGCTGGGCCAGCACACTTACCGCAGGGCCTGGCGGGCCAGGGGGGCCCTCGCTGCCTTTCAGTCCCAGCGCCCCCTGCAAGGCAACAAGATGTGAGCAGGGCACTGCGGGGAGAGGCCCCCGGGCTGGGCGGTGTCCAACTCCCCCTCCGGCCGACCCCTCACTCACCACTGGGCCAGGAAGCCCTCGGTCCCCAGGGAAGCCACGTAACCCTGGGGGTCCGTCTTTCCCAGGAAGGCCGGCGGGGCCTGGATCACCCTGAAATCAGAGCCAGAGATCAGTTTCTGAGTGATGCCCGGGAGCTGGGCTGGACGGGGAGCTGGGCAGGGCCTTTCTGGCCAGATCCGCCCGAGACCTGGGGTGCAGGGGCTCTCGGCTTTGAAGGAATCTCTCAGCCTTGACTTGATCGCTTGGTCGGCAGCCAGAGTGCAGCCCAGCTCACACGCTGGGGCAGGTGGGTGGGTCGCTTCTGGGTGTGGCGTGGGGACGGGCTCCACCTGGGCTCCTCGGAGTCCCCCTCCCCCCACGTCCTTTGGGGCCACAGTGGGCTGAGCAGGGGCTGAGGGCCAGGCGGCTGCTTTTCATGTATCTGGGGCTCCTCCTAAGACCGGGCCCAGGTGAAGGAATGCGGGACCACAGCCTTGGAAACCTTTATTAAAGCTTTGACATCTTCCAGAATTTTCTCTGGGGTCCAACATGGGAGCATGGGGTCTCCAAACCAGCGTGACTTTGGCCTCCTTTCCAACCTCAGAGAGCTCTCTTTATGGCCGGGCATCTGTCTATAAATTATACACACACGTGTACCCCAGCACAATTTGCCTGCACATATGTTGACACACGTGTGTCGTTTTTTCTGGATTTCTTGACTACTTTTCAAGTTTACTTTCTTGTATGTAATCCTACAAAGGCCTGTAGAGTTTGCACTTCCTGTGTCTCTCACTGAACAGCTGAGAAGGGCAGGACTGTTCATTTTTACGCTAAAACACAGGCAGTCCCAAGCACCACTCTGGGGCGCCCAGGGGGGCGACAGAGGAACAGACGGGACGCGGAGCCGGCGCTAGGAGGTGGGGAGAAACACGTCCACTTTCCGTTCACCTCGTATGGTGGGGAGTTTTTAAGAGGGTCTCCTTCTGCTACATTTGGTTTAAGACACATGAAGCGTCAGGCAGTTCTATCCATTTCTGGGGATGGGCGGCCCGGGCAGAAGCTGGTCCCCTGCCCCCGTCACGCACATCCCTGCAGCAGGTCAGCTCCGGTCTCCCTTCAAAGCGAGCAAGAGGGGAGCCAGGTTCCTGGCGTGGGCAGTGGGTCAGCACAAGGAGCACCTGCCTGAGGAGTTGGCCGTCCATCAGAAAAAAGCAGGAGAGAGACACAGCCAAGGGCCGCTCTGGTTCCTTAGGAAAGTCCACCTGGCACGGATTCCCGGGGACTCACCTTCGTCCCCTCTTTTCCGGCGAGGCCCGGGAGCCCCTGTTCACCGGGGGGGCCCGGCGGCCCGGGGTGGCCGCGCTCACCCATCGGACCAGTCTCTCCCGTGGGACCCTGTGGGGAAAATCTGTGTCAGCCACGCACCAGGTTCACGGACCACGCCGGGGAGCGAGCTTCTCTTCCTAAACGTGAGGACAGCCCTGGCCACAGAGCCCACCAGCCCTCCACGGTCCTTGGCAAGTTTCTCCTTCCAGTAAAAATCCAGAAAGAAAACGGTCAAAGCACTTGAGTGGGCGGTCCTGTGCTTCCTCCCCAGGGAAGCGGGGATTCACGGGGAATCCAGTGCAGAGAAGGGCGGCCCCGTCCCCCTCAGGGGCGGCGGGCAGGCAGCCCACGTCTCCTGCAGCCGTGGCCCATTTATTGCCCTGTTAGGTGTGAACTCTGAGCAGCAAGGCGACCTCGCCCCGTTCTGCGGCTCTGAGCCTGCAGGCCCGGCCTCGCGTGCACGCGTCAGCGCTTAGAACTCCAGGCCCTGGGCGCCGGGACTTGGCCCGAGGGCCTGGCGGCACCCGCGGCTCTGCCTGCTGGCTTTGCGTGGCAACACCCACGTCGCGCCCGGCCCCTGGTCCCTGCGCGGAGCACAGCTCCCACGTCAACACGCTGAACAAGCACTGCAGCCCTTCTGACGCTCGTCGGCTGCACCCACACCACGAGAAGTGGGGAAGCCTGCACCCCAGCACGGCCCTCCCCCCTCCTGTGGGCGGGGACACAGGATGACCTTTGACACTGGGCCGCTGCATCTCACCTGAGGGCCGACCACTCCTGGGGGGCCTGGAGGGCCGGTCTTGCCTTGGAAACCCTGTGAAGAGAGGGTGGGGTCTCAGCAGGAGGCTTGCCCCCCAGCCCCACCCCGTCCCCAGACAGCGGCTGGTCCCGCCTTCACCGCGGACGGCCACCTCTCTCGCCCTGTTTCTGCGTGAATTTCGTGAAGGTAACGAGACCAGACGAGCCAGTCTCACTGGCTGCCTCCCGCTGCCCTGCTCTGTGCTGAGAAACACCCTAAAACCGTTCCTCTTCACGATGTCTCTGAGCGGCTGTTCTCCGGGCGGACCCGGTGCCACCTCGCAGCCGCGGGCTGCATTTCGGCAGCGACTCCGTGGAGTCCTCCTGCCTGTGTCGCCAAGGCCCCCGGCGCACGACCGCCGGTCTGGCCAGCCCGTCCCTCTGCGCTGACTGGAGTCAGGACGCGGCGAGGACCTGCCGCTCTCAGGCCGCGGCAGCAGGAGGTTTTACGAGCTCGATTCAGCAGCAATCGCTCGTCCTGCTGCGGACGCTGGGCCCTGATGCGTGTGCAGCAGACCGGCCGCGCTGCACGCCCGCCTCCAGCGGAGAGAGCTGAGCGCAAGGCAAGGCCCGTGCGATTTCCGGCACGACCACGGAGCACGGCGGGTGCCGGCCAGAGGCCACCTGCGGGGCCGCGAGACGCTGGGGAAGACGCACAGGTGCTACGCCCGGGAGGCTTTCGGTGGAAACGCTACAGCCTGGAGAGGAAGGTGGCCCGTTTAAGGCCACGGCCGGAGCTGGGGGCGGGCAGCCGTGTGGCTGATGCGCGGGGGCGGCTCTGGGTCGGCGCTCGGCGGCCCGCAGGCAGGCGTCGGAGACGCCACGCTTAGTCACTGGCGAGTGCGAGCCCACCGTGGACCGGCTTCTCTGCGGACTCCAGGAGGGCCCCCCCGCGGGCCCAGCTGAGTCGCGCGCAGTGGGCTGCAGCGGCCGTTTTCTGAGGGGCCGGGTTATTAGGTTTACGTGCTGTCTTTTAAGAGGAGGTACTGGGGGTGGAAGCCAGGACCCCGGCGTGCTGAGCACGTGCTCCACCACTGAGCTGCACCTTCCCGCTCCACAATGGGCCATTTTTAACGGCGTGCTCTCCATGGCAGCAGTTCCAAGGTCAGAAACGAGGGGTGGTGTACAGGTCGGGGGCACTGCTGCTTGGTGGACCAAGTGTCAGGTAAGAAAGGCCCCCCGGGCAACCATCCAGAGCGGCTGAGGACGGCTTCGTCCCCAGCCCACCGTGGGGCGCGGGCTCGGGGCTCGCACTAAGGAGATGCAACGACCCCTCCTACTCTCATTCTCTAAAGAAAGCCCAGGGAAGACCTGTCTGGAAGGGCCTGCGATGGCCGCGGGGGACGCGCCATCCGGGGTGGGCCTGGCGGCGCGAGCCCGCGTCTACGGGGCACCGGCGAAAACAAGCGGGGTGGTGGTCCTGCCGGCCCCTCCCAGCATCGTCAGCGGGAGGAGAGCGCGCCCTGTGCGGAGCCTTCCCCTCGGCTCCCCACAGGGCACCGACAGGGGCACGCAGGGCTCAGGCGGGAGGCGGCGTTCCTCTCAATAAACAGAAGGGCAGAGCCAGCCCCGCTGTCGGCGGCCGCGGGCCGTGCGCAGCACCGGGAGGCACAGCTGTGACGGGTTTCACCGCAACGAGCCAAAAACAGGGGTTTTCCAAGCAGATGCCACGCGGCGTCCCAAACCCCCTTCACGAGGGGGCTGCTCTCCCTGGGAGAGCCCTTCAGAGATCTCGTCACCCTCCACCAGTCTGGTGACAAGGAGGTCACGGTGCGTCCCCACCCATCTGGAGCCTGGTGCCTCGAGGTCACAGGTGTGACCACACCCTTCCAGGGAACAGGCCTGGAGTGGACACCGTGTGAAGCTGGGCTGGACCCCAAATGGCTCGTGGGACCAGGAAATGATCACATTTCCAATAAGTGATCTTTCTCCTAACTGGAAACGTGGGGGTCCTTAAAGCCCAGCCGACAAGGCCGTGACGGGCACGGCCACGGCCAGGCCAAGCTCACCCGTCCTCCTGACTAGAGAAGGAGACACTGCAGGCCCCGAACCGTCAGCCTCGGGGCTGGGAGGACCTGAGAGCCAGGGCTGGGCCGGTGTGAGGCATGAGGTAACCGAGCGACACCACTGGGCACGGAGACCCTCCGGACCCTCTTCCAATTTGGACGCACATGATGCAAGCAGGGGGCACGCTCCCAATTCTCCTGGGGGAGGGAAGGCTGGCACGCTAGGGTTTGTTTGTGTTGCGACGGCTTCACGTGTGGCCTTGGACCAAAGTTGCCAGGACGACTCTGGTGCCAGCCCGTGCCTTTGCACACGGAGACGCCACAGGCACTGCCGCTGTGTGTCCCCAGACAGGCCCCGCCCCCTCCCGCAGGCCCCCCGCGCCTCCCAGCCCCGCCCACACTCACCGTCTCGCCCCTCTGTCCAGGGTGTCCTGGGAGCCCATCCTTGCCCGGGGGGCCCTGAAGAAAGCGAAGGAAAGAAGTCTCATTCTGCTCTAAGAAGCACACGCCTTCGGGACTCAGTGCCACACCAGGCAACAGAGGTCAGCCGCATCGTCTCAAAGGTAATGACGACCATTTCATTTCAAAGTCACAGGACCAAGTCCCACTGAGAGCCTGGCGCCTGCTCCGTCTCCCCGAAGCCCCACAACCAGCCTGGGGTCACACCATTGTCACCGCCGTCCCCCACGGGGGCAGGCTGAGGTCGGGAGAGGCCAGTCAGCTCCCTGAGGCCAAGCCGTGGGAGGCACCGGGCTTGGGCCCGTCTGGCTCAGAACCCCGCCTTCCTAGCCCGGCCCCTGGGCCAGCCCCGTCAGCAGGAACTCCCACCGTCAGGGGTCCTCCTTCTTAGAGGAGCCGTGCTGTGCCATTGTGGGTCGAACTGCGTCCCCACCCGAAACAGCACAAGCCCCCAGCCCCGGGAAGCTTTGACCGTGGCCTCATTTGGAAACCGGGTCTCTGCAGACGTGATCAGGTCAAGGTGAGGCCAGACCTGCTCAGGGTGGGCCCTGATCCAGCGAGCAGTGGACGGAGGTGGAGAATTTGAAGACACGGAGAGACAGGAAGAGGCCACAGAAAGGTGCAGACAGGGCTGGGCGTGGAGTCTGTCCAAGCCAAGGATGGCCGGCAGCCGGCGGAGCCGGGAGAGGCCTGGGCCGATGCTCCCCGAGAGCCCTCGCGAGGGAGCGACCCCGCCGGCACCTGGGTTTGGACTTTGGCCTCCAGACCATGAGAGGACACGCTTCTGTGGTCTCAGGAGGCCAGATTTGTGGCCCTCTGTTATAAGAGCACTAAGACACTAACACAGCACCAACTAGAAGGCACGACGGTCTAGACGGGAGGGGGGCTGCGCCCCCAGAGCAGCTCTGTCTCGGCGGTGCCCCACCCACCTGCCCGCGGCCCCGGGGAAGGACCGGCGTCTCCAGCAAATCCCAGCCAGCCCCCCAGGGAAGACACGTTACTCACCGGGGGGCCCTTCGGTCCAGGGAACCCTGTGGGTCCTTGGGGTCCGTTGGGTCCCTGGGGACAGAGAATGGCCGGTATGAGGTCAGACATCTCCTCCCCAGCACGCGGGGCCCAGCAGCTCCCCCCGGCCCCTGCTGGCTCTCTGAGCACGGACACAATTTCTTTCTGCTCCCCGTGAATTTTCCCTATTTCTTCCAGCCCCTGCCCTCACCGATGCGAAAGGAGGTCCAATCAGGGGGTCCCGGGGGCAGCACAGACCCCAGGGCCCAGTTTCCTGACATCGCAGCCACCGCCCCAAACCCCAAGCCCAGCGCCACGCGGACGGGGCCCACGTCTCCAGCCAGCAGAAGGCTTCGCTCCCAGGGAAGGCCACCTCCGACCCACCCTTCGATTTTAGGAACCCCTCCTCCAGCAGGGTCAAAGGCCGCCTCCTAACCCTGCCCCCCACCCCCGGAAGCAGCACTGAGGGCATGTTTAAGGCAGGCCACTCCCCCGGCGACGTCCACACCTGCCGGGCTCCGTGCTTACCCGTTCGCCCGGAGGGCCGGCCGGGCCGTCACCTCCAGAGTTGCCCTGCGAAGAGCAAGCGAAGCTTACGTTGTTACTTTTGTTATCACTGCTTTTGGCGAGCAGACTCTGGCCTGTGCCGTCACCGGAACCTCGGGGTCACATCTGGCGTGTGGGCGCCCCTGCAGGTCACCCCACCCGATTCTCAGTGAAGAGCAGAGCGTTGGAGGCTGCTCTGTGGTCCCAAAGGCCACCTGTCCCCTCGCCTGAGCTGGTGTCACCAGGGCTGTGACATTTCCAGGAGAACATGGTCCTGCTGTGGCGCAAAGGCCGTGCTCCAACCAGGAGCTGCAACCAAGACTCCTGAGAAGACGGGACCCCGGCCCCCAGCCCAGGCCCCCCTGACACGGGACAACAGCTGTGAGCTCACAGCCGAGCGCGACGTCCCCCTCGGGAGCGTGAATGCGCCCCAGAGCGAACCACGGAAGGGTGTGCTGAGCCCCGGGGCGGTAGGCCTGTGGGCTCGGCACCTTGGCCAGCCAGCTAGCGGGCCCACCTTCCAGCCGGAACGCACTTTGGAATCACGTCCGGGACAGGAGAGGCCGGGCCAGGCTAGGACGTGCCCGCCTGGCCGAGGTCCCCTTCCTGACAACCGGGTGAGTTGGTGTCCCCTGGGAGGTGGGGGGGGTGTGGGAGGCAGGCCCAGGCTCTCAGAAGGGCAGAAAGAACTTTCTTTGGATTTCTGGCAAAGATGTCTCGGCAGCTTCTGAACCCCTTTTCAGGGAAAGCAGTAAGGCCTCCCCATGAGAAGCCCGGCAGGGCCCGGCCTCCTCCAGCCACAGGCTCCGGCCCTGGCGTTCCACCGCGGGTGGCCCCGTGCAGCCCCTGCCTGGCGGTGAGGCCACGGTCCCGATGCAACCTGACCTAACTCTTCCAGGGGCTGTTGGAGGCGACCAGCTCCCTCTCCAATTCCCCCAAGACAATGTCTATTTCTTTTTTGTTCTAGTGAAAAAGGCCTAGGACACCCGCAGGCGCCGGGTGTGGTTGGTTCACGCTGGTTCCGAGGGGACCCCGAGCACGCACCTTGGGGCCAGGCTTCCCGGTGATGCCGCGGGGGCCTCTTTCCCCTCGTGGGCCCTGCACAAGTCGGGGAGAAGACAGGTCAGCACAGATCCTCAGAGTCCTGGACGCCTCCTGCCCCCATCCCACCCGACACCGCCCCCGGGACGCGCTCCATCCCGGAAGGTGGTCCTCAAGCCCAGGGTTACCGTTGGGCCTCGCTGTCCCCGTGGTCCCGGCTTCCCAGGTGTGCCCTGGAATCAGAGAAGGAGGGTGTTGGTCAGCCACGCCAGACACACCTGTCACTGACTGGGTGGCGGCCCCTCTCCCGGGCGACAGAGACAGCTGGAAGTCAGAGCCAGGAAGCGCCACCCTTCTTATCTTCGTTTTCACGGGAGACTTTTTCAGGGTGAAGGCACTCACTGCACACCCAACCCACACAGCTCTGTTTCTGGGCAAGGCCTGTAGAAATCCAGTTTTCTCCCTGCTGCCTGATAGATGTTCATACCCTTATCTGGTTTCCTTTCCTAAAAGCACCCCGCCCTCCCCCCATCTTCGCCTCTCTCCCCACGCTCTCAGCGGGGGGTGGGGGGGTGGAGGGAACCATTACTGCCAGAAAAGAGAAGAAAAGCAGCCCCTTCATGCATAATTTACTTCTGCTACAGTTACGGATATTAGCCATTAAATTTTCAACAGGGCCCCGCAGACAAGCAAACGTGCAATTTAATACATAAATCATACGTCCCAGACTCATTTGCTTCCCTTCTAATAGAATTTAGACTCTTTCTTTCCTGTTGTTGTTTTGCATTTTCCAAACCATGGAAAACAAATGCGCTGCATTTTTTTTTCCAAAGCAAAGATATAATAGCTGGTAAACGCAGTTCACCTGCAGCACACAGGACGGGAGTCGCGGATGGAGCACGGCCGCTCCATCTCCACCGCGTCTCAACTCATCTCCCGGAATTTTTTTTTTTCTTCTGGTTTCTAACGATAAAGCCCGAGATGGATCTGTGGTTGCCAGAGGCCACCTGACACATTTCCTCTCACCATCTTTCATTCACTGGCCGCCAGAATCAAAGCTGCTTTCAAGAGTCTTGCATTTCGAAACGGATTTAATAAAACCGTTTATGATGACGAGGTAATTATGCTGCACTCACATTAACAATGCACTCCAGTCTCCCTGCCTTAATTATGTGGCAATATCTTTTGGCTTCAAATAAATATTTGCATACAAAAATTAATGAAACATCTGCTTTCTTCAGATGACAAGCTTTCAGCAGTGCAGACACCAGGCCACCCGGGTGAGCTGCCGGTGCTTGCGGACGGGCCCAGCTGGCCCGCTGCCTCACGCCCAGCCCCCGTCACACGCCACAACCGGGGTCGCGGCTCTGCTCCCGCAGCCAGAGCTCTCTTGGCTCCGACCTCAACTAGCTGTGCCCCGGCGCCGCCGGGAGCGAACGAGCGCCTCGGCCCCTGACTCCGTCTGGCCCCCAGGGGGCGCCTTGTGGTCCCGTTCCTGGTAAACCATCAGCGTTTCACGTCGTGGTGCTTGACGCTGTTGAGCAGAAGACGCCCCTCCACAGCCTGCTCAGCGAGTCCCCTGTGTGCGCCTGTCCTCGCAGCCCCTCGGCGGGGGGGGGGGGGGGCGGCCGCCTCAGCGCTGGCCTCGCTCACGGGCGGAGGGGCCCAGTGCCGGCGGGAGGGGCCTCCGGTTGCCAGCGGTGTTTCTACGGGGCTGGCTCTTCCAGGGCAGAGCTGGCCGGGACCCCACCTCGGCCCATGGTGCAGGCCAGTGACAGTGACGGAGCATCACTTTGCACACATGACAGGACTGTGACCGCCCCCAGGAGGCCTCCCCTGACTGCCAGGTTCGGCTCCGGCTCCGGCTCCAGTGAGGTGCTCCCGTCCTTCCTCCTCCGCTGTGAGTGCTGCCACGGGGCGCCCTCTCCGGGCGGCAGGGTCCCCAGGGACGGGGCATCACGCGGGCTTTAGGAGCACTTGCTGTAGAAGTGAGTGTGCTCTCTCCAAACGACCCCAGTCCCTCTGAAGCCCAAAGCCAAGGGGAGGTGGGGAAGGCCATGCCAGCGCACCCCTGGGGGGCTCCTCTGAGCGCTGTGGCAGGAGAGCAGCCGTGCCGGGCAGATCACAAAGCAGAGGCGACTGGCTTCCCTGATGGCGTCAGCGGGGGCGAGGGGCTCCCAGGGGAACTGGGCGGGGGGCCCGGCTGGTCTTGACTGGACTTCGCTTCTGTTCTTCGCCTCCAGCCTTTGTCCAGGAGTCCCCTGAAGACGGGGACGCGGGGCCCCCAGGCCCGGGAGGCTGGAGTCTGACCTCCATGCTCTGGGCCCCTCAGTGGTCAGCCCCTGAGCCCCGGGGCCCAGAACTCCTGTGTCTCGTCTCACCACCTGCCTCGCCGTTCCCACGTCCCCGTCCAAACAGCAGCAGTTCCCATTCGGCATTCTCAGGGCTGAGGCTTCAAACACGGCCGGCACCTTTGGTCAGGTGCTCCCCAGGGATGCTGTGAATCCGGGGGACGCGGCCCCTCCACCACCTCCACCTCCACACCGGGGTGCCGCCCTCCACCCCTGCCCCTCCCAGGCCTCCTCCTCCAGGCCGGCCCTGACCCTTTCCTAAAGCCAGCCTTCCCTGAACCCCTCTCTGCCCGTCCTGCCCACACCGCCGCCCACCTCAACACGGCTTCACTTACTGCCGTGTCCGCCCTCCCACCTCTGTGCCTGCAAGGTAGCCCTGAGGCAGGGCTGGGCTTCCCCTGCATGTCCCCAGGGCTCGCAGAGCCTCCGGAGCGGGCGCAGGGCAGGTGTGCGATAAACGTGTTTGAATGAACAGAAAGACAGTGACATGAATGAGCCTACAAGTTGGTTTGCCAAGGATGCGAGAGCGGGGCCTGTGTCGACCGCGAAGTTCAAAACCACCGGGCAGGCAGGACTGCGGGGTCACCGTCCCAGGACACAGCCCCTCGATTCCTCAGTGTCCTCGCCCACTCGGGCCTCTGAGCCCAGACGCGAGCGGCTTCTGAGCAGACAGCCTGGAGGGGAGGCGTCTGCAGAGAACTCAGGGGGGATCTGGAGTCCAGGACAGGAAGGCTGAGCTGACCTCCTCCTTCCCTCCGTGGGGAGAGTTCCAGAATAAAGGTGCCTGCCTCTCGGGAGGGGAGGGTGGGCAGACGTGCCGTAAGGGCTGAGCTTCAACTCCGGGGTCCTCTGCTGGGTGCAGGGATGTGGGGAGCCCTCAGCCAAGTAACAGGTGGTCAGGGTCTCAGCCTGGGGTCTTGTCCGTCAGCACATGCACGTAAAGCTGCAGCTCTAACTTGCTCGCTGTGAGCGGGGTGACCTCGGACACTCCCCGGGGACCAGACACAGCCACTGCTCCCTGGGTTCCCTGTCCTCCGCCGGCTTCTGTGCCCCCAGCACCTGCAAGGTGCCCCAGGCGTTTCTCCCACAAGGAGTGGACAGCACTGTGGTCACATGGGCCACTGCCCACCACTCCCTTCTCCGAGAGTTGGCGAGTTTTGCCATCTCTCTTCCCGCTAAATGCCAGCGGCCATACCCACTGTCGTGGCCACTGCATCCATGACACGGCCACGTGCAGCTCAAAAATCTCTGCAAATCCCAAAGCAGAAGTTTCCTGGGTGTGTCCAGACTTAACCACGTCCCTAGGACCAACGTCCCTGGGAACTGCAGGGCAGGGGCGAGCCTCCAGGTTCCAGGCCCTCCTGCTTTCCAGCCATCCATTCTTAGCAGTGCCCCTGGTGACCCACAGCGCTGACGCTGGAGCAGTGGCCTGTGGGGGGCAGGGCACTCAGGCATCTGTCCAACCTGCTCAGCTCGGGGGCAGGGAGGCTGAGACGCAGGAGGGCAGGAGAGGGGAGCAGAGCCTGGGACCAGGGTGCTGGCCCCCCAGGCCACAGCCGGGCCTCTGCTGCTCCACAAGACCCCAATGGCCTCTGTCCTGGGCCAGCTCCTCAGGGGAAAGGGGCTGTGGCTGTGTCCCACGACCCCGTTGACCATCACGACCACGGCAACGTGGTGTGGAAGGCCCTGGGCTCCCCACCAGCACAGGGGTGTCCGCCCTGTTTCCCTCCATTTCCACGTGTACCAGACCCTGGACCGCTTCTCACGAGTGGTAGCCTTTCCCCAAGCACCAGTCAGGCTGTCCCTGCAAGGAGGAACCAGACAGACAGACAGGTAGATGGCAGGTCAGACGGACAGGCAGACACGGGGACAGGTACAGATACAGAGACAGCAGACAGACAGGTGGGTGGCAGAGGACAGAGAGACGGAGAAGGACACCAGTACTGACACAGGCATGACACAGACGACGACACAGGCTGAGTATTCACATGCAGACACGTCCAGACACAGGTACACACACGCTGGTCTCCCTGCGTTCACGCAGGCGACCTGCACTCAGAAAAGTCCCCACTCTTCTCTCGTCGGACTCTGGCAGGCACGCTTGTTTACGGAGATTTCTGGATGGCCTGGAGTCTTCCTGTTTTCAAGACACCGCGCTGTCTCGGCTTAGCTGTGGTAACATCATTTTGGAGTGGGCGCCCTGAGGAGGTGCAGCCCATCCGTCCATGCCGGGACAGCCAGCTCGGGGCCGAGGGGAACGGACCAGGCACGTGCAGAAGCTACAGTTCTCCCGAGGTCCAGGGTCCCACTGCAGACACGCCGGTGGACGAGGTCGGCTCAGAGCCCAGAGGCCCAAGGTGACCCTTTCCATCCTGTTTACCAAGTGGCAGCGCTCAGACAGCCTCCCGTGATTTCCCTCAGCAGCGTCCAGCGAGGCTCCCGCGGGAAGGCCTGGGCTGGCAGGGACTCAGAAGGGGTGGGGGGCACGGGTCCCCCAGCCTGGTCCTCAGATCAGCTTTATTCACGAAGACAACATCGGTTGGAGGCAAAGCGTGTGCACCTAGCAGGTGTCCCAGGACGACGGCAGCTTGGGGACAGCGAGGGAGGGGAGCGTCTTGAGTTCGGATGAGAGATATGTCTTGAATTTGGTCCATGAGACGCAGGGTGAAACTCCTTTTTCTCCTTCCTTTTAAAACCCGCCTGGGGAAAAAGTCACTTGGGCAGAAAGAGGAGAGTCGGGGACTCGCGAACGACCTGGAGGAGCCGCTGGGCTCGTGGTGGGTATGAGAAAGCCCTGCGTCCTCTCTGGCTTCTGCCCCCCAGCTCAGTGCGCCCAGAGTGACCAGCGCTCGGTGCTAAAGGCTTAAGGTCAGCCTCTCCGGAAGCAGTTTTGGCAGCAAAGTGGGTGAGAAATAAACATGCTGTATTGGCAAGAGACCCGCTAAATACCAAGGCGGCAGAAGACGCCGCCGAGAGGAGCCCAGGCTGTCCTTACCCTGCCGCCCTTCTCTCCGTTAGCGCCAGGAAATCCAGGAAAGCCGATGGAACCCTGGAAAAGAGTTAATTACGGAAGATGCATGAGGGCCTGACTGGGAGGGTGGGCTGCAATGCCTGTGCCAGTCGGAGGGGGAGGCTGTTAAGAGTTCACAGCCTCGGACACAAACCCTACCCACCACCCACCACCCACCCACGCATCCATCACTCTCCTTCATGCACCCATCCATCCTCCACCCACCGTCCACCCACCCATCCACCTACCACCCACCATCTGCCCACCCATCCACCCATCACTCACCTTCATCCACCCACCTATATGCCCATCCATCCAAACATCCATCTACCTGCCCATCACATCCATCCAGCCACCCAGCCACCCACCCATCTACTCAGTAAGTGTTCCCCAAGCGTCTCACAGGCTCCGAGTCTGAGCACCAGAACCGGACCTCCACCTTGCTTCCCGTTCTCCCTCTCACCCCACCTCACACACTCGTGTCTGCAGAACAGAACACTGTGTTTTGGAAGAAAATGTAACGTGTGCTACTGAGATTGACCGAGATGACGTGTGAATCTCACATTTATGACCTTTGTTTTCTGCGCCTTCTTGCATGTTTCATTGCCGCCCCAGAACGCCTCTAAATAAAGCACAGCGCTCACAGAGCCGGCAGTGAGCGCAGACGGGCGCGCTGAGCGTGGCGCCACCCCCCTCGCTGACTCCAGGGCTCTGCAAGGCGCGCACGGGCCGAGACGCCCTGAGGGCTCTGGCGGGGCGAATATCCAAACGCGTCCTACGTGAGCGCCCCGGGACACTGTCTGGAGCGTGTCACCTGCCCCCGGAGGAGCTTACTGCCTTCAGGCCTCTGGTCTGAGCTACTTAAAATCCTGACCTCAACGTGAGTTTAGGCCACGAAAACTTTACCAATATCCCAACCTTGAACTTCTTGTGGGGGCTGAGTTTGGCCATCCTGTCGATCCAAACAGGAGACCGCAACTTCATATCGGGAACACCTGGGCGCTCAGCTCAGGCGCCCGGCACTCCCCGTGCGGGCCTGCTGCCTCCGGCCCCCCCCCCCAAGGACCTCCCAGACTGCCCCAGGCAGCCTCACAGCACTGCCCTCGTCCTTCCAAGAAGCCGCCTGAACCTGACCTATGTTCCCTCCCTCTCTCTCAAACTTCTCCTCCCCCTCCCAAAGGGACACGTGAGTCACAAGAGAACGCATCTGTCAGCCTCTCTTCATCCAAATACAGTGGACAGCGGTGTGGCCAGGGCCACGTCGCAGCCACGCTCAGCATACCGCGGTCAGAATCGAAGCAAAACTCCTGCTTCACAGCAAATTGTCTCCCCTGTGTGCGGGCTGTGGGCTCACCCACTGAGTGTGGGCCTCCGCACCCCCAGGAGGGACGGGTGGGAGCATGACGCGCCGAGCGGGGCCGCCCAGTGCACAGGCCCCGGCCTCCGCTCATGGCCGGGAGCCCGGAGGCCAGAGGCCGGAGGCCGGCAGGGTGCACTGCACAACCCGAGACAGACAGAAGCTCTCTGCTGCTGTGAATTATGTTTCCAGTGCAGGCGGCTGGTTATTCTTCAAGGAAGAACCATGAATAATAAAAGGTGGGATTAAAAAAAACGATGATTTAAATGATTCGCGAAGCCTTAAGGAGCTGTTCCACTTAAAGCAGAACGCGGTTTCTTGTAAGAGAGGCCTCGTCTTTCTTTTATACTCAGTTATGAGCAAGTAACCTTCAAACCTCCAGAGTGAATCGGAGCTGCAAAGAGGTCCAGGGGCTCTGGGTGTGGAGAAACCAGTGCATGAAGCCCCCCGCCCAGGGCCAGAGGCTGGGGGGACCCTGAGATGCGCACCCCATGGCTCAGCGGGCCTGGCCCCCTTCCCTGAAAGGCGTGACCAGTTGTCCAGGTGCCTCCTGCCGACTCGGCCACGTTAGCGCAGATGGCTGTGCGCGGGGCAGCAACTGTGACACCCGTTTTGTCACAGCAGCCAGCCTAGGGACGGTGAATGGGTGACAGCGCGAGGGGTGGGGAGGGGTCGCTGGTCAAACCCAACACGCTGGGACCTTACCTTCGGCCCTTGTCTTCCTGGGTAACCCGGTAACCCTGGGACGCCGAGTTTTCCCTGGGGAAACAGAGGAGGCGTGTCACCCGGCCAGCGCGGTACTTCTCAGAGCAGAGAGGCCGCCAGCGTGTGCCGGGGGCACCGGAGGAGGGTGCAGTTTCCGAGGGACCCCCGCCTGTCCTTCCGGGAGGGCATCTCCCGAAAATCCTTGCCTGGTCTGAAGCAAAGGCTCTGAGAAGAACGCGGACGGACATTGCTGCTGGAGCGACAGTGGGGGAAGCAAATGCCCAAATGAAAAGGAAGTGCTCATCCGCGAGGCATCGCTCAGTCCTTCTGTGAAAGGGCCCCAGCCTCAGGGCGGCGCGGGGCCTGGGCCACTGCGACCACGCACGCGGCGTGGGGCTGAGGGGTGCCGAGAGTGGGGGTGGGGACCAGGACGAGGGCGGGGCAGCCTTCTACAGGTGCGAGAGCTGCTGCTGGTGGGAGGACGGCGCCCGTGGCCGCCGGGCTCGGCCCCTAGCTTTGTGAGCAGCGGGGGAGGAGGAGGAGACTCTTCCAGGAGTGGACTTGGTGCCGAGAGTGCCCGGAGGACCAACGGGACGGGAATCGCTGTCAGGACTCACACCAGTCCCCACCTGGGGATCAGCCTGACGGGGTCACTGTCTGGATGCCCGTCCCTGGGAAGTGCTGGGTTCTGGGGTCACGTACCTTCTCCCCGGGGGGCCCCAGAGGGCCCGGGTCACCGTTCGGACCTCCACGGCCCTTGGGGCCTTCGGGGCCGTCTTCCCCTCTGGGACCAGGTGGGCCAATCTCCCCCTGCAGGTCAGAAAGAGAAGGTGAGGGGGACCCCCCAGTCTCCACCCCGCAGGACTGCCCCCACCACCTGGGAGTCGGGCCAGACCCCAGGCCTGGGTGCGCAGGGCTGCTAGCCTGCCACGCAGACAGAGCATCACTGTGTCACCGACAAGACCAGGGCTCTGCTGAGCGGCTGCCGCCCTCGAGGTGACACTCTCCTCTTCCTGACTGCCTTCTGCAAGCCGAGCTCCTCTTGGCTGAAGTCACTGGTGGCGGTCGCAGCTTTGAGCGGCCACTTCCCGGGAGAGCAGAACCGCCGTGCTCTGGGGGACCGCCTTCCTCCCCCGAGGCCCCAGCAGGGATCAGAGCTGACCATGAGGCCTGGTGGGGCCGCAGCCGGGGCATCACGGCACACAGGAGACTCACAAGGCCTAAACACCGCCTCAGTCAACCTCCGCTGTGACAGGAGGGAAGGCCGGGCCCAGAGAGGAGGCCTTGGGGGCGGGGCGGGGCAGCCGTGCCCCACCCCTGCCCTCTCTGCCGACTGACAGCCCTCCTCTGGTCACTGGGTTCCAGGAGCAGCTGCGGAACAGCCGTGCCACCCCCCCAGCAGAAACGTGCGCCCCTTAACCTTCCGCTCCGACCTGTCTGCGGGTCGAGCGCTCTGTCCCTAAGAGGCGCTTTTCTCGTTCAACAAACGAGCCCTTCCCACTTCCACTGAGCACTTGGGAAATGAGGGGCAGGAGCTCCTCCGGGGGAAGTCGAGACAGAGAACACTTGCCCCCCCAGCGACTGTGGGATGGCTTTCGAAAAGGCTCCCTCCTCAAACGGCCCCAGTGTGTGCATCGAGTGCTCAGAAAGAAAGGATAAAAGGGGCTTTCACCAGCCAAACAGAAGGAGGCCCCCGAGACGTGGGCGTCCTCACCGCAGAGAAAGTTCCAGAAAAGCTGCCTTTAGCAGCAACAAAACTGGGACACGGATCCCTCTCTTTTATTTATTTAGAGGCGCAGATCCCTTCTGCCTTTTCAGCGTGGGACAAAGCTCCACGTGTCTGCTTCTGGTATGTCCCGAAAAGGCGCCCGCAGACCTGCTCTGGGGGCACAATCAGGGCAGCGGCGCGACAAGCGGGTTCCAGCCACCAGCGTCCGTCCAGGTGCGCGAGCAGCTGCCGCCACAGCTGCACCCCCGGCGGTGCGGGAGTCTCTTTCCATCTCCCTGGCCTCCACCCCCAGTGCGCCGCGGCGGCAGGCGGCTGGCCCGCCAACCAGCTTCTCAAGTGTTCTGCGTCACCCCCCCCCACTTATATGGAAACACCGCCACCGGCTTCCTGCGGGGCGCCTGCTGCGTGGGCCCACCCCACCCTGCGCCAGCGCCCAGCAGCTCCTCTGGAGCCGAGAGAAATGTGCACTAAAGCAGCAACTCGGTGGTTGCGACTTCAGATAAGCCAGCAGGAGGTCCCAGAGCACGGGGCTGCGCGGGGTCTGAAACAGGAGCTGAGGGATGCTTGGGGGCCAGACGCTCCGAGGGCTGGGCAGGGACCCCAGGCCCCCAGGTGGCCCTGCCAGTGACCAGCTAGCGGCCTTGGGCAGGCTGCCACGCTCCCTGGGGAGGTGGGTCATTTCTGCAGCCCTTTCATCTCTCCCAGGCACCAGTCATCCTCTGTGAGCCAAAAGAATTTCTCCACAAACCAGGGTAGCAGCCAGGAAAAAAGAAAGCTCCCACTGAGCCACCCATGCAGGGAAGGACGGGGCAGGAGGGGCCAGGTGACCACAGCTGACTTTGTTAGCAGGAGCACACCACCAGAGGCCAGCCGCCCGGCTCACAACATGCCCACCTGCGGCCAGGGACCTCCAGGGGGCATCACCTCTGTTCTGGGAAGCTACCCGGTGGCCCCCGCCCCCGCGCAGGGCCTTCCACGCCGCAGTCCCCAAGCCCCCGTCGGCCCCGCCCCCGCCGGCCCACCCACCGCCCCGCCGGCCCCGCCCCGCGCCCCAGCCAGCTCCCCCCGCCCCGCCCCCCCACTCACCCGGTCACCCTTGATGCCCATGTCTCCTTTGAAGCCAGGAAAGCCGTCTTCACCCTACATGGGACCAAAGAGAGAACCTCAGCTCCCCCACCCAGAGCCTGACACGCTGGGCCTGGGCCGAGGGCTCTGCACGCCCGGGGTCCCGGGCCCTCGCGAGGCGCATTCCTGTGGACCCTGGCGTGCGTGGACGGACGCAGACGGCTGCAGCTCCGGCGGAGGCAGGGGCCGCGGCCCTGGCCGTCGGGACTCGCCGGGCTTGAGTGCAAGCTCTGCACGGCCCGGCCGGGCGGAGGCGGCTGAGAACCCGGCCTCCAGCCTCCGCTGCTCGGAGCAACTTTGCCTCGTCGCGCGCCCAGTAACGGATGACGCGCGAACGCTTGGGGAGGGGGAGCTGGACGGAAGAGCCCCCGAGAGGAGCCAGCCTGCTGTGGTGGCCTCGCAGCGTGAAGAGACGGGCACCGCCGGCCCGCTGGCCGGGCTGGGCCGGGGCCAAGCAGGCGGCCCGGGGCTCTGGGCCGCGCAGTCCCACGTTCCGTGGGGAAGCTGCACACGTTTGTGCTTTTTGTGAATTTGGGGATTCACAGTGTCAGTGGCCTGCGGTCACTTGTGTCCCCAGGCTGGACTTCCCCGGCCAGAAAACCAGAGAAAGACCCCCTCGGAGGCTTCGCACTGGCCGGCTCGGCTCCGGGGAGGGGCCCTGGCTCGTGCCAGCCTCTCAGCCTCCAGGCCCTGTGCTCTGACCTCTTCCAGCCGGGCCGGAAGCGTCAGGACCTGCCAGGAGCTCGGGGCAGCTTTCTGGGACGCTGTGAATTCGGTCCTCCCCAGCCAGCCGCCAGGTCCCTTGTCCTCATCCATGGCGCTCAGTGCCCACAGCTCATCGGCCATGGCCAAAACAAGGCCCAAGTCCAGGGAGATGGTTCCCCACCCCTGGCCCCTGGGACGGCCTCAGGCTGCCTTCTGCAGCCCCTTGGGGGCAGAACAGTAACCACAAACTGAGAGGCGTCCCCTTGGCAACCCAACCAGTATTCCCTCCAGCAGCCCAGTCTGCGGCTCAGGGACAATATGACGAGGTCAATGTGCAGGCCTGGGGCTCTGGGAAGCCACCTTCTGCAGGACAAAGGTCCTGGGATCCGTGGGACAGGAATTCAGGGATGCAGGGGCCTGCAAATAACCCTGCCAGGGGGACCACACCTGCTCTGAAGGGAGCGTGCTTGGCTCCAACCCCAAGGGGCTCCGTTTAGGAAGCAGCGTGCTCAAGGTGGATGTGCCCTCAGTCCCAGTGCTTCCGGGGTCCCCGGAACAAGGAGGGTCACTCAGAAGCTGGCTGGGGGGTCTGCCTTGCTCTGGACGCCCTCCAAAGGGAACCGAGACAGCGCCTGCTTTTTTTATAAAGCAGCAGCGGAGAGCAGAGACCGGGGCACAAAGACGGTCCAGCTTTGGTGTTCTCCTGGTCCGGTGTGGCCACTCTATGACAAATTCCACAGGGAAGGGTCCACGCCTGATACAGCTGGTGGTCCTGATGGCACCCAGGGTCCCTTTGCCCTCAGGGCCCTCCCTCCCCACTCTCCTGGGAAGAACCCTGAACAACTCAACGGACCTGTTCTCCAGCTGCCCTGTGAGTGGCTGGTGGGGAGGGAGCAAGGGCACCCTCTCTCCCTCTGATCTCTGCACAGAGTGGGGGCTGCACGCTGACCTGGGCCAGGGCCTTGGCCTCGGGTGGGGGGTGCAGAGCCCGAGACCCATGGCTCCCAGCGTCTGTCCTCCCCCACTCGGTGCTTGACTTCTACGAGTAGTCTGTCCCACAGGGTGGTACCCATCCCCTCAATAGCAGAGGTGGCACTGGCCTCAGCTGGTGTTAACAGAGAGCTGTCACCCATGGGGCCAGCAGGCATAACTCCACTCCGGGCTCAGCCCCTGCAGGAAGGAGGGACACTCACCTTCTCACCCTTGGTGCCCTTCAGACCTCGGATGCCATCTGCCCCCTGTGCAAACAGAGAGGAACGGTCAGCAGAGATAAATGCGAGCCTTGCCAGACACGGGCCTGGCCCCCGGCACCAAGGAAGGCTGAGCACCACGCCTAACCGTCTCCCCAGAGAAGCTCCCTCCCCGTGTCCCGGATCTCGGATCTCAGAGGGAGAGCTCTGTGGGCGTGCGGGGTGTCCCCCATGGACACGCTGCCCTCCTCGGGAAACGTCCCATCTCTCCCAGGCTTGGGGACTCGAGGCCTGAGCTCGGGCTCTGGAGTCGGGCAGACAGGTTCTGCGGCCTCTGACAGACTTCTGCTCACTTGGGAAGTGGGGGTGATGACCACCCTCTTCTTGTCATGGCTGGTGGGAGAGGAACACCTGCAAGGCCCTGGGGACGGTGGCTGGCACACAGCACGTGCTCCTGACAGCACCTTCCTTCTCCCTGATTATTGTTCACATGTGACGACACGGCACAGTGCTGTTAGTTACTACGGCACCGCACTGACCACCAGCACCGCCATCATTGCATCAGCTGCTCAGGACGGGCCTCAGCTCCCTGCTGACCGAGAACCATCGGGGCAGGACAAGCCGGTTCACCCCTGTGCGAGCGCCTGGCCCGGCCAGAGAGCGCCAGTCCCTGGGCAGGGGTTGACAGCACACCCCCCAGCTTCCCGCAGAGCCGCCCTGAGGATGCTTAAAGATCAGAGAAATCGCAGAGCACAGAGGGGCTCCTTTCTCAGAAGAAGGCAGGACTCCAGTGGTGGAAACCGAGGCCTCCCTCACCAAGGACCTCGGTCTCTGATGATGGCGGGGCCTCCTTCCTGCCTCCCCCCATCACCGCCCCTGCGGCCCATCAGGGTGCGGGCTCCGCCGACGTCTCCAAGTGCACAGGGGACAAGAACCTATTTCTCCAATGAAGATGGCGTTCAGCCCTGCTGCTCCCTCTGCCTTCTGTTTCCCTGCCTAACGGGATTGCTCGTGTCATGGGCAAATTTTAATCAGACCGACAGGGTAAGAGCATTCTCCGCCATCGTCTCGGAGCTGACACCGCTCCAGCTCACAGAAGCCGCGCCGTGCCCTTGGCCATGTATGGTGGCTGCAGGAGGCTCTCTGTGCTCCAGGAATTTGTGAAGTAAACACGCATGGCGCTCAGTACTCAGCCCTCCTGCTGAATCACCGCCATTGTAAGCTCTCTGGGCGGCGGGGAGGGCAAAGCCTGCATCAGGGAAGGCCGCCAGCCAAGGCTCCTGACCCGGGGCCCTTCTGTCCTTGACCTTGGGACATCCCAATGCGGGGAAATGGAAATCGGGGCCCCGTGGGTCAGGATGGGGCACTTGGTTAGGAATAACCAAGTCCGGGTTTGAGTCCTGACTGAGGCGTCAGTTTAAGGGCAATTTGGGGTAAGTCACTAAAAACCGAGGTCTTGGGTTTCCGCCCTCCACACCGCAGGGCAGCCGCGTGCCCCAGATGTGCAAAAACGCTTGAAAGTACAAAGGACCGGAAACCACGTAGGCGGGGGTTCAGGAGCAGACGGCTGCGCTCATGCCAACCCCCCGGGGTAAACTAGACGCTTTTATACACGCATGCTTACGTGAGCCTTCACGTCAATTTACAGTCGTTATAAAGGAAAGGGCCCCCTCTGGCTTTTCTGTGCGTGGCAAGTCGGAGGTTGAAGATCCTGAAACATCCCTGCCCGAGACAGAAGAGTGCTTCTGGGCACCCCCGGGCACCTCCCCTCCAGTGTAAACGTCTCGAGAGCAGCGTCACTGAGGACTCAGCTGCACAGCTCAAGGCACGCCCAGCTGGCGCGGGGGAGCAGACAGAGCTGTGTTTGGGACACTGCTCTGCCCATTAACGAGGTTCCAGGAGCCTCTCAACACAACTGCGAATAAAGGGGCACCTCCCACGAACTCCTCCAAGAACCCGGTCTGCTCGGCTGTGAGCGGGGGGGCAGACTCTCCGTCTGGATGTGCAACGGCCCAGAGGAAGCAAACGGTTCCCAACTTCCCGGGAAAGGGCACCAGCTCTTCGCCTGCTGCCTTGGAGGGACTCGGGGAGCAGCGGACGCTTGACCAGTGGTGACAATAAAGTAGCATGGGCAGAAGGGCGCCGCCCTGTCCTGCAGGCGGGCACCGTCACATCGCCCACGCGGTCCCACTGCCCTGGGGAGCGTCCCCAGCTCCACCGCAGTCCCTCCTGGCCCCACCGGCCCCTCCTGCACAGCTCAGGCCCACCGTCCAGGGACCCAACCTCCCATGCGTGGGGCTGGGAGGACAGGGCTGCTCCAGCTTGGGCAGGAGGGAGGTGGGAGCACAGAGCAAATCCTGGAAGTTGGCAGAGCCATGCCAGGCCCAAACTTGACTTCCAGGAAGACCCGAGGCTGTGAGAATCTCACCTTGACTCCGCGGGGACCAGGGTAGCCGATCGGGCCTTGGGGGCCGGGAGGACCCTGAAACCAGAGGGGGAAGTTGTTAGCCACATCTCAGGTGGACGGTGCAGGGTCAGATCCAGGCCATTCCTGGGTCCCTCCGGCCCAAGCCAGAAAACTGCCCGCCCCCAGCACCCGGAGTGGACGTTCCAGGTCGGACCGCAGAAGGAGCTGCGCTATGCCCAGCCCCCCGGGAAGGTGGGCCCACAGGTGGCTCGTGAAGACTGAGGACAGGGGAGGAACCTCCTCCTGAACGAGGTGTCCTGGAGCCGAGGGGCCCAGCTCCTGCCCATCCTGCCGGCGATGCCGGGGGTCGAGGCTGTGGCCAGCACCCACCTGGCTTCCCTTCTCTCCTGGAGGGCCTTCTTTGCCGGGGTGCCCCTGTCAGGAAAGAGAAGGCGGGTGTTAACCCACAGTCACCGAGGAAGCAAGCCTGCCCCTGCGGCCCCCCTGCAGCACCCCTCCTAAAACTGGGCATTTGAGCCGGTCTCTCCGGTCTCCTCCCCGCCCCTCCCCTAGCGCCTCGGTCACCCCCAGCCTGGGGCCCTGATGAGCCCTCCAGCCCCAACCCTCGGCTGCTTTATCTGTAAGATGGGGACCAGGCCAGGCCCCGGCAACGGCAGAGGGGAACGTGTTAGAGACCCACCAACGGGCTCTAGGCGCCCCGGGCACCAGTGCCGCCCAGGGCCCAGCCTGCCCTGGGGTGGTGGGGGGACGGGGACGAGGGGGTGTTTGTTGGCTCACGATCACCCGGCAAGTCCGAATCCAGGGTGGGAGCAGACCCGCCGGGCCCCAGCGCATCTCGGGTCTTTGTGCGGGTGCTTCAAGTCCCCCTCCCAGGCGACACAGGCAGGAGAGAGAAGTGGGGCAAGGGGGAACGCACACCCCACTCACAGACGCAGAGCTGAGCCCGGGGAACCGGCCGCGGCCCCCTGGTCACTGCCCCATCCACCCGGCCCCAACCAATTCCACTCTTAGCAACTTGACTTCTTCTGACTTCCTGACCCAGTCTGGTCACTAGGTTCAATGCCCTTGAGTTCATGAGCCAAACACAGATGATAAAAGCAGAAACATAAGCATTCGCTGTCTGGGAAAACAACTCCTCTGCCGAGGATTCCCGTAAAGAGAGGCCAGATGCCGGCAGGGTGGCGACCGTGGCCTGACTCTGCTCCCGACCCGCTGTGTGACCTTGGGTGTGTCACCTGCCCTCTCTGGGCCTCTAATGCCTCACTGTACAATGAGAGGGTGGGTTGGCTGCCCTTCGGCCTGATCGTTCAAAAGCTCTAGGACTCCACCTGCAGAGCACAGCAGCTTGGGGGAGGCCCGCGTCTCACCGAGTGGAATAGCTGATTTGTGTGCGTGCTTCTCAGTAGTCATTAGTCGTGGACTGGATTTGCTGCCGTGTCAAATAGCCTCTCGTAGTGGCAATGCGGGTGGGAGGGTAGAGAAGTCCCCCTGCAGGGTGGGGTGCCCTCAGGGAGCCCCCGAGCATAATCAGGCCCCGGTCGGAGCTTGCCTGCTGCCTGCGCCTGGAGGGGACACGTGGCCCGCCAGCTGCCTTCCCAGAAGGAGGCCATGGTGGGTGCCAGCACCCCACACTGGCAGGGCGGACCCCCCGTCAGTGCCCAGGAGAGGATCCTGACTCAGGGCGGCCGGGAGGGAGGGGAGTCCTGCCCACTCTGCCACGTGGGCTCTCTGTGGGCCTCTTATACTGTTTCCATCACCTAGAATTTTTCTCCTGAACGGAGGGGATGAGCAAGCCTCAGGGACACCCCGGGGGCTGATCCCTCCACGTGGACGTCCTCACTGCGTGGTGCAGACAACAGCAGGCCTGACCACCGCGTGGCGGGAGGGAGGGGAGAAGAAGGGCCAGTTCCCCGTCCGGACGGCTGCTGCCAAATCGAGGCCAAACCTCTCCAGATGCATTTAAGTTGTACAAACAGGGAGAGGAACTTTGCGGGGAGTGGGGAGCACAACGCCCACAGCCTCAGTGCTGGAGCAGAAAAAGACGGAAAGGAAATGGACCCAAGTAAGACGCCCCCCCGCGAGAGGCCAGTGTCCCCGCCCTCCACCTACCGCCTACCGGCTGGCTCTTCCCCAGGATTCGCTAATGAGCCTGGGTTTATGACGGAAAAGTAATAAAGCTTCAATTATTTATAGTTGATAATTTTCTGATTAAAAAAAGAATAGATGTTCGTGGGAGACAAATGGAAAAATAATACAGCTTAAATCTTTGCATTTGAAGTTTTTCTGATTAAAAAAGTAATACATGTTCACTGGAGACGATGAGATGAGTGGAGAGAAAATTAAAACCCTCCATCACCTCCCGGCTGGCGGCGCCGGTGGCGCCGGCAGGACGGCCCTCCGCCCGCCTGGCTTCGCGGAGCGCGTCGTGCCGCCCTGGCAGCGCAGGAGCATTTCGAATTTACTATTCTGTCCTGAGTGTTTTCTCACGTCACTCACTGTCTGTGGGAATCTGCTCCTTCCTGGCCCCGTAATATTCCCGGGAACCATGACTGTTGCCCAGCTCCTGCCGTGCGGGGCCGGGATGACTCAATGGCGCTTCCCAAAGCGTCCAGGCGGCGCTGAATCCCCTTGCCCTTCTTAAAGCCCTTGAAATCTAGCCTCCTTCCTTTCTTCAGCCCAAACAAAGAGCAAAACCAGACCAACACGAGGGGAAAAAACCCTCTCTCTAGGGCTGACCAACACTGCGCGGCCCCAGGGAGCGGACTCCACGTCTTCCTCTCCCTCCCGACTCCCCTAGGACCGGCACCCTGCCTCCCAGGCCGCGGCCCTTCTTTGTCTTCTGCTGTAAGCATCTTCAGTGTTGGCCCAGCTCGGCCACACTCACTCTGGGCTCTCAGATTCGTACGTGTGACAGTCGGGGGAAGAGAAATGGAGAATCTGTAAGGGGCACCTACTGGCTCGCGGCCAGGCTCCTCCTTCCCAACAGACTCTGAAAGGAAACTGGTGACTCTTCAGGGACCTCAGGGACGGGATCCAGGCTGAATCCCAGGGAGGTGGGGGCTGGGCGGGCACCCCTCCTTCCTGCAGAGCACCGCCAGCCCTGACCCCACGGCCCGCAGGAGACACCCCACTGGCCCTACGTCTTGCAGAAGAGGGACAGATCTCCGGGACACGGAGGCCCTATGACCTACTCAAAGGGCTCCCCCACGGGATGGGACCAGAGCTGGTTTCCATCTTGTTGCTGTTTCTCTTATTTCCTAATTTTCCATGACAAGACGCGTTATTTTATACTTAGAAAATGTAACTGGTGTAAATATAAGTGGAAGAAGGCGGCTGACGTGTTGCACAACAGTCATCTCTTTGTATCCAAGCTCCCAGAAGGTCCGGGAGACCGAGGCCCCCGCAGCAGTTCAAGCAGGAGGGTGACTGTCACCTGCCAGTTCATGGAAAGACAGGACAGCCGGTGACCCATGACCCCCAAGGCCTAAGCGTTCCCAGCCACGAAAATGGAAGCAGACCCTCCTAGGCCACACAGCCACCAGTCAGCTGTCGACACGTTCAACGTTCTCGCTTAGTTTTCAACAAGTTATTAAAACAGCAAAATAGCTGTGAGGAAATAATCAATTTAGCTCATGTCACCCTCTCTCTGGCATCGCCTTGGCGTCTCTAAAAATAACCAAAAGACAAAAAACCCGCCAGGAGCTCACACAGAGGGCGGCGGAGGTGCAGATCAGTGCATGCGTGGGCGCACCCCCCACCCCGGCGTTCGTCACTCCCGCCCCCGCCCTCCACGCCGCTTGGCCACAGAGTGGATCCGTCACCCACACCCTCCTTCTGGGACGGCACCTGCTTTGGCGCCACAGCTGTGGGCCCACACACAGCAAGCGCGCTGGTGACTCACACCCCTTCTCGGCGCGTGACCGCTAAAAATACATGCGGTGCTGGCGATACACACGGAGGCTGGGAGCCCCCCCAGCCCCCCGTGTAGTTACAAGCGTGAGGCTGGTTCCCATGCTGAACGCTGACAGATGACGCGAGTGCCTCCTCACGCAGGCACCACCCTGTGACTGAAATGCATCACGGAAGCGTGTCCAAAACCCAGCCATGACTGAGCAAGCAGGCTCCCGACCACAGCCATCTTCACCGACAGGGTCGCAGAGGGTGGATGGGGGCCGGGTGCGCGCGGGCATCTCGAGAGCAAGGGGCGGGTGTCTGGCCGGCTTCCCTGGGTGTAAGTGGGTGGGCAGGGGCACTCACCGGGGGTCCGTCAGCACCGGGCATTCCTGGGAGACCTGGCTTACCCAGGGGACCCTAGAACAAACCAGACACTCTGTGAGCAGACGCTGCGGGGGTCCCCTCGGCTACCCACCCTCTCTGCATGACCCCAGAGCTACTCTTCATCATTCCTGCTCAAAGAGCCTTTGCTGAAAAGGATGCTCAGAGGAACCCGCTCCCACTGGCTGTGAAGCTTCCTGCCGCCTGCGACACCCCAGGACGTGGGCCTCCACCCTTTGCCATTTCCAGAGCCTTCGGGCTTTGCTTTTGGAACAAAACCACCGCCAAGTGAAGACAGAAGTGGTTCTCAAACCCCGGGCGCTGCGATGGACTGAGGACCGCCCCGGGCAAGTCATTTTGCTGGTCCTCTGAGGTGCCGAGTTAATGGGGCACCTGGTGCCCTGGTGAGCCCCACGTCCTGCGAGAGCCCCCGGGGTCTGGTTCTCTCCTCAGCATTTGGACTTGGGGGTGACGAGGATGTACTTAGGGCTGCCAAATTTAGCAAAAACGAGACGAAGCGAAACAAAGAACAACAAAACGAGACGCCCAGTTCAATGTGAGTTTCTGACGAAGAACAGAGTTCAGATCTAACTGAGCACCCCTGTCTGCTCTTGTCTCTGAATCTGAAACCCCTAGACACAGCTAGAGAAGGAGGGCGGGAGGTGGGAGACGGGAGGGGTCCACAGACGTGCCCTTGGCGTGCCTGCTCAGTGAGCCGAGCAGCCCCACCTCTGGGGCAGGACAGATGCACAGCACGAGCTGGTGGGGACCAGCGCCCCAGGCCTGACACCCCAGGCCTCACGCTCCCAGGGGCGGGAGGCACCCTGCAGGCAGGTGGAGGCGCCCCATGCCCAGCTCAGCCCACCTACCTTTTCTCCGGGAGGACCGATTGCACCCTGGGGGCCTGGAAGACCCTGGGAGGGGAAAGAGTGACAGGAAAGGTCAGGGAACTGGTTGACTCAGAACCCCTCCCTGCCACCCATCCATCTTCCCCCAACCCTCCCCTCATCGGGGCGCTGACCCCTCCTGGCCGACTGGCTGCAGGGGGCAGTGCCCAGGGCACTGGACCACAGACCTGCACCTCCTGCGACATGGGAGCCTGCCCGACTCACTCACCTGGGCACCCGGATTACCCTGCTGTCCTGGGGGCCCGGGCTCCCCCTGGGGACCCTACAGGAAACACAAACAAGGCACTGAAGGGGGTTCTGAGGAACGACCAGAAAATGTTCTATTCAGCAGAAAATTCCCAGATCATCGTGGCGGGCCAGGTCTCCGGGGTCCTTAACAGACCCAGCCCAGAGCCCTCTCTCCCGGTGGGCGCGGTCACAGAGCACACTCACAGCCTTGCTGGGCATGGCGGGGAAAGTGTTCCCCTGCACGCCTGCGCTGGCCCGGGCAGGCTTCGGCCGCAGTGAGCACAACCACAGGCCGTCACACCTGGGGGCCTGCACCTCGCGGGGCCGGGGCTCGGGGTCTGCACCCTCCCCCACTTCCCATCTGGGTTTGGTGGCACTGATGCTCCCTCTCAGGGCTGGGGCCAAGCCCAGGGGAAACTGAGCACCATGCAGCTGGGGGCCAGGGCTCCAGACCCCTAGACTTACCACGTTGCCTTTCGGGCCTGGCTGGCCGTCCATTCCTGTCACACCCTGGGTGACGTTGAAACAAGAAAGACTGAGAATTAACAAAGCTCAACAGGAAAACCCCACTCAACACGGCGTGGCCCCTGCCCACAATGCCAGAAGGCAGCACGTCCTTTGGGGAAGGGGAGAGGCCTGCTCTCAGATAAACCCCTGAGCAGCTGGGGGTTCACAGGGCGGCCAGGCCCCAGAGCCGTGTGGGGCAGCTGCCACCTCGGACAGGGCCCCGCCAGCACCACAGGCTTCTGCCTCCTCCTCCGAGGCTCACAGACGCTGCCAGAAGTGCTCTCAAGGGAGAGAATGGGCATGCTGGTTACTGCTCGTGACAGCATGCGCCGTGTGCGGGGAAGGCTGGCAGCCCGCAGGAAAGGACAGTAAACCCCGCTGGCCTCGTGCCTCCACCTGCGGGCTCACGCCCGCGGGGCCCCCGCCTGCGGGCCAGCCTCAGAGCCCCGCGACACCTCACGCTAGCACTCGCGGGGTGCACAGCGGTCGGCGCGGTCCAGGCCCCGGGCGGGCTGCAGGCTGGGTGGCGGAGTCACGAGGGTGGTGTTGGGACAGACACACAAAGGACTTACAGGAGGTCCAGGAGGGCCGGGGGGCCCCTTCGGCCCCAGCAGACCACGCGGCCCCTGCAGGAGGAAAGAGCGGGGGGGGGGCGCTCAGATGCGGAGGAATCCCAGCCCTGCGCTGCCCCCGGCAAGCCCTGCAGCCCCGCTCGGGCCCCCCCCCCCCAGGGCCTGCGCTGCTGACGCGACTCTGCCGGGGCGCGTGGACGGCGCCCCCTGCTCGCCTGCTTTCTCTCCTCACCCCACCCCCTTCCCCACCTTGGCTCCAGAATGGAGGCAGGGTGCCTAGAACTGATGGGCTCCAGCAGGGGATGGCGGGGGCCCTCGGGGAGAGAGAGTGAGCGCAGGGCAGGCAGCTCTCCCGGGCAAGGCCAGTTCCAGGTCACTGCGGGGAGAAGCCTGTCCAGCTCCTTCTCTGCCCCTCCGAACAGTGATCCCAACGCATTTCTGACACGAGAGGATGCAGGGAGGACCGAGCCAGGAGGCGTTAGCGCTCTGACGGGGGCATCGCGCAGATGGAGCTGGAAGCTCAGATCTTTTCCCAGAAGACGACGACGACGACGACGACAGCCCGGAGCCCAGTGGCTGCTCCCGGCCGGGAGGCGCACGCATGTGGGAAGTGCCCACACGCGCGGGTCGCGGGCCCAGCCCCAAGGCAGCGCCATCCCAGGTCGGTTCCCAAGATGTGAGAGGTGACCCAGCGGTCACTGCTGGCCACGGGGGGTCCCCTGCTGACCCCTCCCACCCAGCCCGCCTGCGGGGGACGGCGGGGCCGGTGACCCAGGCCTGGTGGTTTCCAGTGCTCTTTTTTGACAGAACCTTTTCGGACCCAGCAGAAGAGAAACCCTTCCCCCGCTCATCGCCACTTAAATGTTTCATCTGTTATTTTAACACCTAGTCACACAGACGTTTCTCAGGAGTTAGCAAACCCGAAGGCATCGCCTGGACGCAGTCAGGGAGAGGGCCGCGCTGATGGCTTCTCCTTAGCGGCTCATCAGACGCCTGGGGGGTAATTCAGTCCCAAGTGGGCGTGCAGTGCGACCCCGGCTCTCCTGCCTGCAGCGTCTGCAATGTTCCTCCTCAACTAACATCTCCAGGTGCGTAGGACGCACTGACATGGTTACCAAAATGAGACATTTCGAAAATAGTAAGTGAAAAGCAATTAATGTCCTGAGGAAATCTGCTCTGGCCCTAAACAGAAGTCAGCCCAGGGAAGAGCTTTCAGACGCTCGGGCAGGGGCACGCTGCTGGAGGACCCTGGCTTTGCAAAGTGTAGTCTTCAGAAGGTGGGACAGCCCTGTGACTGCCCCTGGACACCCACCGTGGTGGACCCTGGACACCCGCCATCATGGACCCTGGACACCCGCCATGGTGGACTCTGGACACCCACCATGGTGGACCCTGGACAGTCCCCATCGTGGACCCTGGACACCCGCCATCGTGGACCCTGGACACCCGCCATGGTGGACCCTGGACACCCGCCATCGTGGACCCTGGACACCCGCCATCGTGGACCCTGGACACCCACCACGTCTGCACCCTGGAGCCCCAGTACGGCCTCAGGACTCCCCCCCCGGCGAAGGCTCAGGCTGGTGCCCCAGAGTTGTCCCTCAGCCTCCCCATGCGGTCCACCTTTCACCCCCAGGAGGCCCCCAGACTTGTCTGTCTCAAGGCTGAGCCCCTCTCCAATATAGGCTCCAGCCAACCCTCGATTCTGGCCCGAGCACGAACAAGGAAACGGAATCTCAGCAGCAGACTTACGGGCTCCCCAGGCAGCCCTCGGGGCCCGGCTTCGCCGTCGTCACCCTGGGGGAGAAAGAGGCAGGGATTCAGGGACAAGCCGCAAAGCCTGGACAGCAGAGACACGATTCTCCCGCATCTGCATGGGATCCCCCAGCCGGGGGCAGCCGCAGCACGTCCAGAGGGACCCGTCCCCAGGCCAGCAGGAAGAGCCCAGAATGTCCCCACTCAGGGGGCTGCGGGGGAAAGGGGGGTCTGGGGGCTCCAGACACTCAGGAGCCCCCAAACCACAGCTCCGGTGAGGGGGAAGCTGGGCAGAAACAATCCCTGGTTCCCTGACAGAGAAAGACAGAGATGAGTGACAGGGAGACAGGACCAGAGGTGCTAGGTGACAGGACAGCCAGAGACAGATTGGTCGACCAGGAGATAGACAGACGGACAGATGGATGGATGAACGGACAGACAGATGGACGGATGGACAGGCAGACAGAGAGACAGAAGGACAGATAGACGGACAGACGGACGGACAGATGGACAGTGGGACAGACAGACAAGCAGCTGATATGAGAGCGAACAGGTAGACAGGATGTCTCACAGGGCCCTAGACACAGCTGGGGGAGCGACCCAAGAGGAGCCTTTTCCCTCCAGCTCTAGAAGGCAGTGTTGCCCTGGCTTGGCCGGGCCACCCAGGAGCTGCCTGTCCATCCACTGCATCCCCCATCAAGGCACGGCCCCTCCCTCCCTCCACTGCCCACGCACGCACACTCAGAGCCGCGCGTGCCCGTGTGCACACACAGAGACGCACGAGCATGCACACACAGGCACCCCCCACGCACACAACGGCGGTGTGCACACAGAGCCCTGCCCGTGCAGCAGGCGCACACGCCTCCAGCTGGGCCCAGGAGCACAGCCATCTAGAGGGCCCCTCTCTCCTCCCTCACCCTGCTGAGGCCTGGACGGGAGATGGTGCCCTGACAACAGCCACCCGAGAGCTGTCGGGATGGCCGCTTCTCCTCCCCGGTCACCAGGGCTTACACCTCTCCTTAAAGCACGCCCAGCGCCCCGTTGTCCGTGGGGCTGGGGCGCGCAGCGGCAGGGGGCTTCAACGGCCATGCCGCGCGCTTCTCTGCTGCGCGGCAGCTGCGACTTAGCCTACAGACAGCACTCAGCCCGCGGCCGCCACCGAGACGCTCCTGAGAAGAACGGGACTCAGGGCAGAGCGCGTCCGAGCGCCCGCGTCCGAGCGCCCGCCTCCAGCCCAGGCCCCGGCCTCGGACGGCGGCCGCCCCCTCGCTCTGCCCCCAGCTCCGGGGCCAAAGGCAGTCGTCTTCTGGACTGTCTCCACCTCACTCCCCCCACCCAGCCCCTGAGCCCAGCCCCTGGGACATGAGCTCAGCAGCTCCCTGGCCCCCTTCCGAGTGCTGTCCGGGGCACCCGTCCCCTGGAGCTAGGGGCGCCCTTTCCGAGACCCGTGGCAGGGGAGAGCGCCCCCAGACGCTGCACATAGCCAAGGTCAACGTCTGCCTCTCCACTCCCACGGCTCCCTCCCTGCGCCCTCTTCCCCGCCCACTCTCCGCACCCGGGGGGCCAGTCGCTGCCCCTGGCATCTCGCGGAGTTTTCACTGAGGAGTCTGGCGGCAGGTGTGGCCAACACACAGCGAGACACTTACCCTTTCTCCGTCGTCTCCTGGAAGTCCCGGCGGGCCAGAAGGACCGGGGTCACCCTAGGAAGCCACGCAGGTCAGTGTTAGCCGCCCAGGCAGGCACGCGTGGGTCTCAAGCCCCCACTTCATCTTTCTCTGCCTTCGGGACTGAAAACCCCAACGCCACCTCCCAGGGCTTTCCTGGAGCCAAAGAGACCCTTTGGAGGCGGGGCTGGCTGGCGTGATGGGGCGCACGGATGGCTGCAAGGACTCACCCCCAGGGACTAGGTGTTCTGCAGGTGGGTTTGCTAGACCAGCACCCGGGGACATGCAGGCGCCCTCGGACACCAACCTGCTAACTTCTCCTTGAAACAGGGGCGCACCCCAGCCCGGCACCATCCCTGAAACGGCCACTGCCCTGCAGCCTCAGGCCTGGCACACAGTCGGTGCTCAGTACGTGCTCATCGGCCAGGGAAACGGACAGGCCCTGAGAGGGGCCTGTGCTGCCCCTGGTTTCCACGTGGCCGCTGAGAACGCGGAGAAGCAGCTTTGGCTAAATCACAACAGCCACCTCCCAGCGTATCACGACGTGCCGCTGAACCCTGCTGACAATGTCGACAGGCCCGTGTGTGTGCGCATGTGTGTGCACGTGCGTGTGTGTGCGCGTGCGTGTGTGTGCACACATGTGTGCCCCCGGGTTCAGGACGTGCCGAAACATAGAAGAGGCATCGTCTCCACCAAAGGTAAGGGGGGAAATGCCCGAGGAGCTGCGCAGAGCATCCCATGGCAACCCCACAAACCGGGCGAGACAGCAGGCAGCCCCACCCGGGCCGCAGCGCACACCCTGGCCCCGTCCTCAGGGCGGCCACGTGGGACCGCCCCACCCGCTGGCTTCGCCCCTTTAGAGGGTGAGAGGTCCTTGGCGGCTACCAATATGGCAGTCATTGGGTTTCCTAAGGTGAGGGGGGGTCCCCTAACAAGGCAGGTTTCCCCAGGGGGCACCTCATCCCTTGCCGTGTCCCCTCGATGGATGGACCCCACTGGCTGCAGGTGAGAAATCAGCTCGGACCAGGCTGACCTTCCACCCCTAGGGGCATCTCGCCCGGGTCCACGTCCACCGTCTCACCCCCAGGAGGCTCGTTTAGCAGAGACCCAACCCCACAGGAGCCTAAGGCTGCCCAGAAGGGCCACCCGAGAAACTCCTCCAGACAGGACCTGAGACACTCACCCGGTGGCCCTTCTCCCCGGGCAGTCCAGCCAGGCCGTCGAAGCCACGGTCACCCTGCAAGGAGGACAGAGGGCAGCTCAGCCTATGCTGCATGCAGCCAGCTGCCTCGCCTTGGGCCGCTGTCCCGGCAGCATCTGTGAACCCGGGCCCCACGGTGATGCTGCTGGTCACCCCCTCATCGCACATTCCCTGCCCTTGGGTCCGTATTCCCATCCCTTTTCCCCCAAACACCAGCAGAGGCTGCAGACAGAGAGGTGGCTTCTGTCCCAGAGCCACAGACAGCAGGCCTGGATGTCCTGAGACCGCAGTGTTTCGGGTGACGGCTATTAAGTGAGCGTGTGCACATGTCTGTGTGTGCATGTGTCTGTGTGTGCACACACGTGTCTGTGTGCACGTGTGTACGTGTGTCTGTGTGCATGCGTCTGAGTGCACAAGTGTGTGCACCCACACGTGTCTGTGTGTGCATGCCTGTGTGTGCATGTGTGTCTGTGTGTGCACACGTGCATGCTTGCTGTCAACCTGTCTTGCTCATCATGAAGCCCTCGGGGCCTGGAGCACTGCTTGCCCCCAGTAGGTGCTTGTCTGCATCTGGCGTGTGGCCCAGCACCACTGGCCCTCGGGCTCTCTGCCAGCCCTCCTTCCACCCCCAGGCTGCCTCCTGGAGCCCAGGCACTGCGTCCTGCCTTGTGGATGTTGCAAACTATGTGGGGTGAAGTCAGGAGCAGGCCAGTTCAGGCTGGAGTAGGTTTGTTATTGAAAGACCATAATCAGTGGGGACAGACTCAGGAATTTTCTCCTCTGCCAGCGCAGGTCCCTGAAAACCAGGGCCTCTTGTCAGCTCAGGACTCACGGGAGCACCAGAGGGCTCTGCCACGCCAGTTTCCAGGTGAGCAGGTATAGTGCACCCCTGGCAGGTGGGGGCCCCCCAACCCACTCCCCTGCAGGGAACACTGCTGTCCCCACCATGGGCTCCAGCACCGGGCGTGGCCGTGGACAGGCCCTTCGAGAGCTGCGAAGGAAGTGTGGACCGAGAGTGGGGGATGTTTCATCCCAGACTCGGGCCCGGAGGGATGGCCACACAGAAGCACGGCAGCCGGGGGCGGGGTCTCGCTGGGCGCCGGCAGGTGCACCGGACAGGTTCTGCGTGCGCGCACACCTGAGCTCCGTGTCCACTGCACACAGGAGCCGCTCGGGAAGCTCGCCCAGCCCCGTCTTCATGGCAACGTGCCCGTCGGACTGGTCCAAGCTGACCCTCCCCCAGGCCCTCCCCCGACGAGAGCAGATTCCCCACGTCATCACTCATCATCACGGCATGTTCGTCCCGTGACCACGTGTTGACGACAGTGACCACGCTGACCGTGGTGCCAGCACTGGGAGGTGGCCAGCAGCAGCCTACCTTGGGGCCAGTCTGCCCGGGCATCCCTCTTGCTCCGTCGCTGCCGGCTCGGCCCTGAAACAGAGCAGGGCAAACGGTCAGTGCAAAGGAATGGCCAGCTCACTGAGACCTCTGAGCATGGCTTCCTGTGAAAGCAAGCAGAGGGCTCCACAGCCCCGTGCGTCCGGCCAGTCCAGGGGGGCCAGGTCCAGGGCCCAGGGCTGCTGTGAGCCTCACACGCGGTCCTAGTCTTTCCAGGCCTCTCCGCCCTCAACTGCGGAGCGGGGGGAACGCCACTTGCCCTCCGTGTTGGGAGGTGATGGTGCAATGTGGATGGGCACATGGCGGAGGGCGACCAGGGTGGTGTGGGTCCGCGGGACCCTGCTTTACAACCCAGGCGAGAGCCCGTCCCTGACATCACACGCAGCATGTGTCCCGTCCACCAGCCGGACGTCACGTGCGAGGCCGGAGGACCACAAGGCGTGACAGAGCATCTGGTTAGTCCAACTGATGGTGAGGGAACGGAGGCCCAGAACGGGCGGCCTGTGTCTCGGAGGCCACACAGCCACCCAAAGGCAGGGTCTGGACTGTGAGCAGGACCCTCCATGCCTGGTGGCCACTCCCATGGCGACTATTTCCAGCCACAGCAGCAAGTCCCCAGCTGCCTGGCCCTCGGGCTGAAGGACAGGGCTGGACCCAGCAGGGTCCACCAGGGAGAGCCTGCCAGGCGTGAGGCCACCTGGATGGGGCCAGGGGCTCAGGCAGATGTCCACTCGCAGGCAAAGCCGGACAGAGGGACAGCTCCGCTCTGTTCCAGGCCACACACACCCGATCACAGAGGCCTCACCGGGGACACACCAGCAGACAGAGAGGCCTCGAAGTACCAAGACAGTGAGGGCAGCGCCGGGAGCCAGAGACGGGAGAGACCCCCAGGAGACGGCCGTGCGCCCAGGGCAAAGGTCACGAAGAGCCGCCAGGGGTGAACAGTCATCTCGGGAAAAGCACCCAAGCAGTGCAGCTCCAGGCCAAGTGCAGACCAGTGGGAGCCTCGCCTCAGATTTCCAAACACTTCCAGAAATCAGGGGACTTGGTCAGAAGAGTCGGCCCGATTTCATGGCACGACCCCGTGGGCAAACCGTCCGGGTGTGTCTCTCACGCCGACGGCTCCGCGCAGCCGCTGAGCAGAGAGCTGAAGAGCGCGGCCCCCGGGCGGCCCCCAGCCCCCTTCCGCCGCCCCCTCCCCCAGCGGGCCTCGGGGGGAGACTCAGCTCCTCAGACACGTGCGCGTCCACGGCCCTGACGCCACTGGGCTCTGCTGCTGGCCGAGAAGCCGTTCCCAGTGAAACTGGACAGTAACTGCCTACAGGGCCGCACAGAAGGCTCAGCGAAAGAAAACCCTTTCAGGACCAGACCCAGGACAAACAGCTGTCCAGCAGGAATCACTGCGCTTCGGCCTCGGTGGCCTTTCCAGGGTCGTCCTGCGCGCCCTCTGCCTCCTGCCCGGTTCCCTCTGCAGCCTGCGGCCCTGCGGCCGTGAGGGGCAACGTGAGACAGCCGTGCCTGACGGCGGCGCACTCCACCGCCTCCCTCATAAGGACGACTGACTCCCGGACGGAGGCCCCGTCACCACTGAGGAATCGCCCGTGTTCCGCCTTGCATGCTCTGAAGCTAGACCAGGAGGCGGCAGCTGAGCGGCCAGCGTTCCCTGCAGAGCTTCGTACAGGCGCAGACGCAACACGAGGGCAAGCGTCTCGCTCACTCAGTGGAAACACGTCACTCGTTGAAAACCTCCGCTCGTTAGTCTGACTGTGGATTAGCTGGGACTTCCCGAGCACGTCTGGATGGCGCACGCTCATTCGCATTAGGTTATAAACGCACGCCCTCCGTCAGTAGCTGTGGCCGCCTGGAAACAAGCCATTCCACCCACTAGGATTACATCCCAAACGGAGGCTCCAGGAGGCTAAGACCGAGGTGCAGGGGCCTGAGCGGCAGTCCAGCCATTTCCCCCCAAACCGAAGCCATTTCTGGAGAAACGAGGTTGCCCCAAAGAAACACGGGTCACTGATGACCGTGTCTTTTCCACACCTGCTCCCAAAGGGCCTGGGAAATCGCTTTAATTAAAAACGTCTGTGAAACTAAGCTCACAGGCTCAGGACAGAGGCTGGGGACAGGTGCGGGGGACCCAGCCGGGGGACCCACCCAGCCCTGGAGACAGACGCGGCCTTTGAAGGGCGGGGAGCAGCTAGCCTGAGCCTGGCCTGCACGAGGCGGCGTTAGCGGGGCACACACGCTGCAGATTCCGCCCCATCCACGGCCCAGCCCCGTCACCGAGCCACGAAACACTCACCCTTCTTCCAGGCTTTCCTGCCGGGCCGGGTGGACCCTGCACACCTCGGGGACCCTGTCCGGAATCAGAGGGCAAAGGTCAGTAGCACGTCCGGGTTTCTCAGAGGGAAAAAGGAAAGCCTTGTCCCCATGCTGGCCCCCCCGGCCCGTGGCTCGCCGTCCCAGCTGCCAGGGACACGGCGTGGCATCCGCTGCCCTGAGTGAGGGCGGGGACGGGACGCAGCCAGCTCGTGACCGTGGACACCAGTGCTGTTCCACATCCAGCTTTGCACTGATGGGTGGCAGCCCCCACTAACGTCCCTGAAGAAATGCAGCCTCTGGGCACGGCCTTCCGGGAGGCGCCCTTCACAGCGAGGAGTGGGGGGGACGTACCTGAGGCCCCATGTCTCCCGGCTCGCCCTTCAGACCTCCGCTCCCGGGAGGGCCCTGGGGAGACACGTCTGGTTAGGGAGTGCTTGGCGGGCACGGGCTGCAGGGCTGGCCGGGGGAGGGCTGGGCAGCGGGCAGGACACAGGACGGCCCGGCGGGCAGAGCCCCTGAGCCAGCAGAGCACTCAGCCCGCGCAGCCGGCCTGCCACCTCGAACAGAACCCGAGGGCGAGCAGGAACTCTTCCTGGCACGCGTCTCTTCCCAGTTTTGAAGGAAGCCCCGGACAGCGTGTGCGCAGGGCCCCACGCCCGGGATGCGCTCGCTCCTCTCTGGGGGGATCGAGCACGGTCTGTCACAGCCACAGCCCAGGGCCGTGAGTGGACATCCCCGCCCAGCACCAGCACCAATGGCGGGGGGGGGGGGGCGCAGACCTGGGAGACGGGGCCAAGCCCGCCCCTGGGGAACGGGGCAGGGGCCGCGTGTAGCCCCAGGGACCCTGTTGGCAGGCCCGAGTGTGCCGGTCTGTACAGCAGGGCCAGGCGGTGGGGCTGGAATCGGGCTCCGCCCCACACTGACGTGATCTTCACTGTACAGGGTGACGATGGCTCCGAAAGAAGAGGTTTGGAGCCCCCGGGTCAGGGAGCAAACTCACAGCCCCCAGGCCCCACCCACCCAGGGGCCCTCCCACCCTGAGGTGCCAGAGAGATAAAGAGTGTGTGCCCCGTCCCGGGTGGGCTGGGGGCCCACTGGGCAGGGGATGGCGAGCGGCACACCCCCCACTCCGCCATGCCACCCCCAGCGCTCCCCCATGACAGCTTACCATGGGGCCAGGTCTCCCGGTGAGACCCATCGGGCCAGCTGGTCCCCTCAACGCCAGCTGCAAGAGAAAACGGGGCACACTGAGAAGCGGCGGGTTTACCGCCCCACAGGTGAGACCAGCCAAGCAGGACGGCGCGATGCACGAGGCCGAGGACAGGAGCCTCCAGAGGAGGAGGTCAGATGGACCCCAGACCCATCACCTCCGCCCCTCCGGGGCTCCGAGGGCCGACCCCGAAAGGAACGGCAGAGGTGGAGCAGAAGCCAGGCACGTGCCCCTCCCCGCTTTGGGGACGGGTGCTCAGGGCCCCTTGCCAACGGGTTTGCTCCTCCCCAGCCCGCCCGGCACAGGGGGGGCCTGGAAATGCAGCCCCCTTTCTGCGCTGGGGCCACTCACGCTGAGTGACAACATGCCCACAAGGGGCGCTTCCTGCGGCTGGGGGTCTTTGGCAGCCCTCTAGGGGTGAACTAAGTCGGCACCAGACGAGGCAGCCGCCGCGCCCTGGGACCCCCGACCCTGGCCCGGCGCCTCCCGCCTCTGCGCTCCCAGCCTGCGGCGCAGACCAACCTGCTTTCTTAAAGGGCCTCTTCCGCTCCTGCTGTGTGACCCCGTCTCCCCTGCACAATGCCATTTTAATTTTGGAAGATTTTGAGCCCACTGCCCACGTGGCTTTCACCGAAACGCACACAGACTCAAAGGCCGGCCGGGCCGGCCGGCGATCGACACGGCCGAGGCGAGGGGCTTGTGTGCTGACTGGGTCACACGCCCATTTGCTCCGGGACAACGACTCAGTGCCCGCTGCCCTGCGATTAATCAGCCACGTGCTCTGATCACCAGCGTCCATCCACTGCGCCAGAGCCTCGTCGATACGGCCCAGACCAGGGACCACGGAGGACGACCTCCCCGCCGGGCAGCAGCGGCTCTCGTCCCGGCGGTCAGCAGTCTGGGCCTCGCCGGCGAAACCCGCGATTCACTAGCAGCGCAGTGGCAGGAGCAGAGCCGCAAGGAGGCGCGAGGCCCCGGGACCCCCCCCCCCCCCGCCGCAGGCTCTCTCCCAGGCGCTCGGGCTCAGCCCGGCCCGTCACAGGAGGACGCGGGCTTTGTCTCTCCATCCCCACGGCCGGGCAGGCAGCAGACGGCTGAAGCTGGGGTCAGCAGGTGCCGGGGGCCCGGGAGCCCCTCAGCGCAGCTGTTGTGTCCTTACACAGGAACCTGGGCCCTCAGTGTGGACAAGGGACCCCTGAGAAGCCTCCCCCACCTTTGCTGGTGTTCTCCTGGGTCCCCCAAATGCACACGGATGACCGGACCCTCCACAGGCTCCTGACTCCCTGACAGGGGACACACCCAAGCTGGGAAGAGATGTTCCCTCCAGGTGGGGCTCCCACTCACCAGGCCGGCTGGAGGCTGGCTGGGCCCTGCCCCCTCCCCCCCAGGACCCGGCACCACTCACCCGGGCCTGCTGGAGGATGGCTTGAGCTTGGGATTCCTGGGCTGAGACCATGGGTCCTTTGGAACCGGCATCGCCGCCCCCTGAGAACCGGAACTGTGGGTGTAAGACGGGGGTCACGAGGCTGCACCGGTGTGGGTGCCCACGCCTGACCCCAGGGCTGAGGCGGTGCCCACTGGCCTCTTTGGTGACAGTGGAGCCTTGGAGGGTCTGCTCGGGCAGCTTCCAGCCCCAGACTGCCCGCCTCTGCCAGCACAGAGCCGCCCCAGCTCCAGCTGCCAATGTCAGCCCTGGGGCCACCCAGGAGATGCTCCCCACGGCAGGGAGGCTGTTTCTGGCATCTGCGGAGTCTCGCCCTGAGTCCCCACGGCTCTGTTACAAGGAAAAGCCTGCGCCCAGCTAACGCCTGCGCCCAGCCACCCAGAGACACTGACATCAGCCAGAGGAGCGACGTCCAGACCAGCCCTCCACACACTCCCCTCCAGGTAAGGAAGGTGCCCCCACTCCTCGGCAGACCCGCAAGGTCACGGGCAGGTCAAGTTCAAGGAGGCGCCTGCCGGCACCTGGGCCCAAGTGGAGAGAGTGGGTGAGCGACAACGGAGCGGATGCCACAGTGTCTCCCAGAGCCGCTTCCACTCCCTCGCAGAGAGGCCGGCTCTGGACACCAGCAGAGGTGTCCCTGACCCTGACCCCGGGGTCCACTCTGCCGTGTCAACAGAACACTCCCGAGGAGCCCACTTCTCCGAGACGCTTGGCCTGGGTTGGGGCTAGTCTGTGGCCAGGCGACTGCTCCCCCTGGAAACAGCCCAGGGCCCCACTCCCCATCACACACTGAGCCTCAAGCCCACCCACCCAGCCACCCCCCCACAAGTGAGGACTCACAGGCAGCATGAGCATGGTTCCAGGAGGGCCGGGCAGCCCATCAGCCCCAGGAAGGCCTGGGCGTCCAGGGGGACCCTGCGGACAGAGGGGCCAAGGGAGCTGGGTCAGTGCACAGGGAAGGAGACCGGGCTGTGCGAAATGGGGGTGTCAGGGCCAAGGCCCCCAGGAAACACAGCAGACAGGCACAGAACCACGCGGGACCCGAGCATGGAATGGCCAGAACCCCAGCGTGGGGGCTTCACTGTGGCTGGAGGCAGGTCTGAGCCAGATCCAGAGGAATCAGAGAGTAGGAAAGGCGGGAGACAGCGATCCGGGGGCAGAGGCCCCACTGCAGGAGGCGGGGGGGCGGGGCGTCCGCGATCCCGGGAACATCCCTGCCCAGGACCCCACCAACCGGGGAGGCAGCCCGAGGACACCTGCACTGGCTGCTCAGAGGCCCGGCTCATCCGCGGTCACTGAGGGGCTCCTCACTCGCCCCCGCTCTGTGGGTGGAGCCAATGCCAGGCAAGAAGGGTCCACTTGCTTGGACAGACACGAGGGACTGGAGTCACCAGGAGGACCACGCACGGGACACAGGCCCCTCGAGCAACCCAAGAACCCGATGTGCACAGGCAATGCCACAGCTCCAGCTAATCTGGTCCCAGACACTCCCGCCTCGACAGATTCTCCAGATTCCGGCCCTCGTCAGGCCTACGTGAAGATAAAACTGATGTAACGTGGCTTATTTAAAAAAAAGAAAGATGGAAAAGAAGTTTTATCACTCAGGTTTTCACTCATGCAGGCAGACTCCCAGCCCGCTCGCGGGGAGGAGGTTTGTTTGCAGGCAGGTGGCGTTCAGCTCCATCCCAACGAGAGACCCGCGTCAGGTCCAGTCCGAGGCGGCCAGTCCAGCCCTCGCAGCAAGCGCGCAGGCACCACCGCGCCGCGAGGCTCCCGGCCCCGACGCAGACCGACTCCCGACCCCCAGCCTGGCGGCCAAGGGCCCGGGCGGCTCACCCCGGAGCAGAACAGCCTGCCCGCCCCTTCTTCAGTAGCTACTTCTGTTCCTGGACTGACGCCTGTTCTCGTGAAGTGCGTGGTAACCAGCCTAAAGCTCCGAGAGCGCCCAGGGGAGGCTGGGAGCGTGCGCGCCGGACACGCGGCACCCAGCACTGGTGGCGCGCCTGCAGGTGCGTGGCGGGGAGGCGGCCTGCCTTGTTTTCGGTGAAATCGTCTTGTGCACGTTGCTCTGCAGTGGGCCCCTTCCCTCTGCTGCACATCACTGCCGGCTCATGAGCTTGGCTCGTCCTCTTCAACGGCCGGACAGGTTCCCATGCATCAGACTCATCGTTTATTTAATCCGTCCTCCACTGACGCACGCTTGGGTCCTTCCCAGTTTTCATCAGGACGCAGACTGCCGTGACGACTTTTTGGCACCTGTCTTAGGTGGGTCCCCAGAAGCAGACCCTCTGGGTCAAAGGAGTTTCCCCCTTTTTCTTAATTGTTATGGACCAGCCAAATCACCCTGCCTGCCATTTTGGAAAAGATTCTCAGAAGATAAAACTTGCTTAAAAAAGAAAAGTCCAGAACGTTTTTGCTGCCGAGATTTCCTCTTGGAAATCCAGTGCCGGCAGCTGCTCACAGCTGGGCTCTCTGCTTCCGAGTTGATCCCAAATCAGACCCCCAATTCAAAGCTTAGGGTCCATGTCTCCCAGGGAGATGCCATCCACGTGGTGCCCACGTGGCGCGTGCATGTGTGTGCATGTGTTTGTAGCAGTGGAAGCCAGGAAGACCCTGGGGCGGCCCCTCATCCATGTTTACACCTTCAACTTCCTCCTCCTGGTCTTTCTAAGCCATGGAGGGGGGTGGAATTCAACCTCAGGGGCTGCAGGAAGAATTTCACCCTCACACTGGAACGTTCCAGCCACATGTGAATGATCCCCAAGGGCATGTGAGAAGACGAGCAAGGAGAACGCAGCAAGTCCTGCAAGAAAGCAGTGGCTGGTGGGAGGAAAGCCACCGGCGAAGCCTTCCAACGTTTTAAAATCTGATGTGAGTCTTGCGGGGCCCCTCATCTGCACCCATATTTCCCACTGCTGGAAAAAAGTATGTCCACAAACCGTTGCCAAGCACCGAGGTCTGAAACCTAAAGGCTCTGTCCCCTGGACACAGCCGCCTCCCCTTTCCCAGGACATTGAATGCACCCTGATGGCGTGGCTCGCTCTGCACACAGCCTGTGCTGGGCATCCGGGGACGCTCCGGCAGGCTGTGGGCCTCGTGGGACCCTGACGCGGCTCCGGCCCCGGATTCCAGGCGAAATAAGACAAGTCTCCCGGCCTCCGTGTGTTTTCCGTATTATCTGATCGGCTGGCCCCCAGACCAGCGTCCTCACTTGGTCAAAGGGAAATGTTGTAAGGCGCAGGCCCCGCAGAACTGGGACACGTGGAGACTCGGCAAGGAACAGGGCAGCCCTTCCACACCAGGCGACAGCTGCTGCTCAGCGGAGGGTGTCCCTGAGGCTGCCCCGGCGGCCTCGGCACGGAGATGGAGGGACAGAGAGCTTCGGACCCTTTGAAAGCGGCCATAGGCTGCGGCTGCAGACTCAGCCCCAAGGCTGCCCAGGAGGCTGGGGCGCAGCACCTGGGGACGCGCGGGCTCACCGCCAGCAGAGCCCAGCTGCTTCTCGTACAGGCAGCAGGGCCGGGGGAGCTCGGAAGACCTGGGGTGGGGGAGGGTCTTCACGCTGAGACATTTCTGCCCTTGCTCAGAGAGACCAGGAAAGGACAGCAAGGTGCGTGGATGCTCAGACTCTCCGCACGCCAATGGCGGGTTTCCGGCCAGCTCCGGTGCAATGGCAGCCCCGGAGCGGCCAGCAAAGCTCTCAGCGACCACTTCCTGCTCTAGATCTGAAAGCCGGGGCAGGGGCTCCACCCGCGGCCGGGGCCGGAGTCCTGGGGGAGCCGGCACCGTCCCCTGCACACCCCACCCGGCCCGCCGGCCTCGGGCGGCCCTGCAGCAGGAGGGGCTGGGAAGTCACTGCTGTTTCCAGAGCCGGGAAAGCCAACAGGCCTGGAGGGAGGCACTGAGGTGCACCCGGGGCCTGCGTCTACTGCCAGTCCTCTCAGGAGGACCCCCACCGTGTGGCCCCTAATGTGAAAACGGTCCTTCCGGCTTCTAGGGGGCTCGAGGGGTGAACAAATGACTCAGGAGACCCCAGGATCACCGGAGAGGGGTGCCCAGGCCACAGAGAGGACACGGCCCTGCCACACACACCAGGAAGGCCCGTGGCACCATGGCTTGTAGCCGGGACATCACAGACACCTGGCTGCACAGAACGCGTGAGTAAGCAGGTGTCCCAGGTTAGATGGTCCCACACAAGGTGTCCTGAGCACACAGGGCCACCGGGTGAGCAGAGCCCCACGTCCTGCCCCAGGAGGCGGGAGGCGGTAGAATGACATGCCCTGGGGCCTGCGGGCGGCCACTCGCCATGGCCTTTGCAAAGCGAAAAGCTCCCTCTGGGCCTCAGTGGACTCTGCCTCTTTGTCAGAGTGCAAGGGACCCGGCCTGTGTCCGCTCGCCAGGCCCTGGTGTAAAAGAGTCGGCCGGGAGGGGAAGCCGCAGGGACCCCCGGGACTCACGCTTTCAGTGGGTGTGATCGTGGGGGTTCATACAAGCCTTTTAAGGCGCGGACGAGGCACTCAAGCAAAATCGCAAAACCCTGCAAGAGGCCCAACCCATGAAACACGAGGCCGAGGGGCTGCTGACTGGGAGAAGGGGCAGGAGAGGTGGTGCCCGGGGGTCAGCATTACTGCCGGGCTGCGTGCACACCTCCCTTCCCCAAGGGTACAAGGGCCCCCGATTCTGCAGGGAGGGAGGCAGCCCTGCGGGAAAGGGCCCCCATGCTGGTCGTGGAGGGTCACGGAAGCCCACCAGTGGAACCTCTGGGGCTTCAGGAACAGCTGGCCTTTAGGAGTGGGGGAGGGGCTTCCTTCCATTCGGGCCCAACCAACCCGACTGCTGCTCAACCAGCACCAGGAAGCAAGCGGCAAGAAGGGATCTGAGGCGCCAACTGCTAAGACGCGGCATAGAGGACGGGTCCAAGGGGTGCAGCCAGGAGAAGGGGGGCCTGGGGGCATGAGGCTGGGCTGGAGCAGGCTGGTGGGGCAGGAACCAGGACGCCTGCCCCAGCACGATGCTGTGGGGACAGGGATGCAGGCAGGCTCACAGCCACCTGCCCGCTGGGTGCACAGCACGGGGGCGGGGGCACAAGGAGAAGTCCGGGGGGGGGTCCTACGTCCAAGGGACGCAGCACCCAGCGAGGAGACAGCTCGCACAGTGAGGCGAGGCAGCAAGCAGCAGCCAGCCAGGAGCACCAAGAGGGGCTGCAGAACCCCGGGGCGGGGGCGGGGGCGGGGCGGGGATTGGCCAGACCACCCAGGGAGCAGCTCCCACGTGCACATGGGCACGTGAGGCCAAACAGGCGACGGGGACCAGAACATGCCACCCCAAACATGCCGCTTTGGCATGGGGAAAATTATTCCGAGCCGGAGGCAACAGAGGATCAACAGATGCGGGAAAAGTCCCCTGATCTCCCCTCATCAGCCTAAAAGCAGGACGTACGTTTCCCTTTGTGAGGGTGGCTCGGAGTCTCCACCACGCCCACCTGAACCCGGTGAGGGGCGCGACCCTCTCCCTGGAGACAGACAGCGGGCACCGAGATGAGCCCACCTGGGCGGACCTTGCTGGAATGACCCTCATCTTGCGTTAGTTTCTCCCATCTATTTTGTAGTCATGTCTCCATAATTTATTGCTCTTTGTTAAAACGGTGCATAAGTTCCCAAGTCTCACTATTTCTCTGGGTTTTTACTTCGTGAAGCCCCCATACATGTAAAATTTAGAATATTAATACAATATTTTACCTTTTTAATGTCTTTGGTCAGTTTAATTGGCACATCCCATGCACCGAACATAAGAGGGTAGAGGAAAAGTTTTTTCCTCTCATACAGAGGGATTCTGAGGTCAGCCCCCCGGCAGGTGGCAGGGCAGGATCCTGACTCTGTGTCCAGTGTTCTTTCACAGCTCATGAGCACACAACCAGGAGATCCGGGCATTGAGAGGCTGCTGAGCCGTGAGCAGGGACGATTCCTGGACAAGGCCAGGTAAGCAGGGCTCGTGGCAAGGGGGGCAGTGCTCAGCTCCCAGAACCAGCCCCTCTCCCCAGGACGGTCAGTGGGCTGCAGCATCAGAGACCACAGGCCCCAGAGCAGGTGGGTCCTCTGCCTGCCCCTCCTTGGTCCCTGTCTCCTGAACCCCAGCTTGGGTTTAAGAGAGACAAGGCGTAAAGGCACCAAAATGACACTCCCGGGTGTCGTGGCTCCTCCAACAGCCAGGCCGCAGGGCACAAAGTACCAGCAGGGGCGCCGTCAGGCTCCGTCCAGAGGCAGGGACCAAGGAGGGAGGGGAGCCCCTCTGGTTCACGGGCACTGAGACCCAGCGCCCAGCACTGTGGACACTCAGTGAACATCTGCATGCTGGACAGACACATGGATGGACGGACTGACACTGGGAGCACCATGGCGGCTGACCGGAGATGCCAGTCAGTACCGTGCCCACTGTGGACAGCATCCTAGCCTTCGTCTAAGAGGGAGGAGGTCTGCGCTGCCACGCAGCCCCCACGCATGGGTCCCTCTGATGGCAGCTCTGTGGGCCGTCAGCTGACCTGACACAGATCCTTGGAGCCAGCTGCATCAGGCACTGCAGCCCCCAGGACAGAACTCGGGCGGTGCTCGTCCCTGGGTGGGGGGAGGGCAGTGGCTGCCTGGCTCACCTGGAATTTTGACTGGGTGGCTGGGGTGGAGACAGCATGCTGTCCAAGCGGGTCAGAGCCAGCCCAGCACCCCCGCCACGGAGCGGGGCCCACCTACTCGCCCCCAGGGCCACCTCTGGCCACAGGGAAGCAATGTGGCAGGAATCCCGCCTGCTGCCCAGTCTGACCCGGCTGCTCTCGCAGGTCATGCCCAACCTGCTTTGTCTGCGGGGTCACTGCACACTGCCCCAGCCCCAGCGCCTGACAGCCAAGTGCCCTCACTGAAGCAGACCCTACCCGCCGCCTCTCCTCCGGACCAGACCCCGCCATCGTCCGCCCCCGAACCGCGAGGCCCTTCCTCGCTCTGGCCAGTGTACCAGGCCCTGGGGATAAACACCCGTTAGGACGCACACGCGCTCCCCGGGCCTCTCATCTACGGCTCAGCCGCCCGGTCTTCAACCCTTAACCTGGCTGTGCTCGCACCAACCTTCAGGAGACCAGCAGGGAAAACAGAAAAAGGAATTCAAGAACCCACAGGTGCAGTACCCGAAATGCCCACTAGGTGTCAGAACGAAATTGCGGGTCCAGGGCTCGGCGGGCACCTCTGGTGCCTGCGACCAGCGCGACCCCAGGATGGGCTCTTTGACCCCGAGCAAGCTGTCTTGTGTCTGTGGTTTGATTTCCAGCAAGGAGACTGGAGCGAAGGGGACTCAAGGCCAGCGAAGCTCTCACACTGAGGGAGCACTGGTGCAGATCCCGAGACGCACCGGAGCCCTCCGGCCGCTGCAGCTGTTGCTCCGCCAGCGGATGCAGGGCCGCAGGGCCGCCCCTTTGCGCTGACCCGGCAGCCTCCGCGGGACACACGGCCCGGCGGGGCCTCCCTCCTGCAGGTGTCGCCTGCCCCAGCTCAGAGCCAGGCAGCGGCGCCGCTCCCTTAAAGGCCCGAAGGGAGCGCGCACAGGCAGCGGGTGGCGGGACGGCCTGACGCCCCGGCCACTTGAGGAAGGAAGGCAGCGCGCCGCGGGATCCGCACGTGCAAGGACAGGCCGGCCCGGGCAGGGAGGGCGCCGGGACCCGCCCACAGGGTCGGGGACTGAGCAGCCCTTACCCGTTCTCCCGGGTCCCCCACTTGGCCAGTGGGCCCCATCGTTCCTGGAGGTCCTGGGAGACCCTAGAAGGAAACATAAAACCAGACAGTCAAAGATGCAGCCGCGGAACAGTTCCCACCCGGCCAGGGGGGCGGAGGCGGGGCCGGGAAAGGGCCCGCTTTTCCCAACCCCCACGCGCCTCCCAGGATTCATGGGGGGAACAAAACACCATACTCACGGCGGGGCCTTCCGGGCCGGGCGGCCCCTCCAGGAGCATGCCCTGGGAGAGAACAGAGGGCGTCTGAGACCCCAGGACCCCTTCCCTCCATCCCCGGCCGACCCCACCCCACCCCAGCCCTGAGCATGGCCTCCAGGCCAGGCGGCCACAGGACACAGACTCGGGCCTCCGGTCCACACCCACCGCCCCGGCAGGGGACCCGAGCAGCAGTCTCTGTGATGGGGGCTGGGGCGTGGCCACGGTGGCCGTCCTGAGTGTGTCGGGGCAGCACCAAGCCCCAGACAGCAGCCAACAGGCTTCCCTCAAGAGCAGCTTCAGGGGAGAGGGGGGACCATGACCACCAGCCACACCTCTGGCCCTCCTGTTCCCTGGGGGAAGGGGGCAGCGCCCAGGCAGGCCCTGGTGACGGCTGCCTGAGGGAACAGTGGACCCCAGGACGGGGCCCACTGAGGGTGGAGGACCACTGCCCGGAGGGTTCAGGTAGAACGAGGGAAAAGAGACACCACAGGCCGAGGCCTCCGGCCCCGAGAACCATCAGGCCGGCTGCTCAGATGGGCTGCCCGGGGGGCTCCAGGCCCTGCGCCCTCCAGGGGGTGCTCCCTGCCGCCCAGCAGCAGCGCAAGCGGGAAACGCCGCAGAGTCCACTGGACACCTGGTGTCCTCCTCCCCCAGCCCCTCAGCTGGCTGAGCCCAGGTCCACCCGGCCTCTGGCCCCCAGGCCTCACTGTCTTTCCCCCCAAATAGGGGCAAGGCCTCCCGTCCCCACCCAGTCCACCTGGGCCCCAAAGTCTGTGCGGGCAGTGGGAGGGGGTCCAGCTCTCTGAGGTCAGGGCTCCTGGCCCAGGGCTCCCCACTCCAAGGCCCCTACTTCAGCCTCCTTCCCAGCAAGACGCTTCTCTCTACTCCTGTCCCGTCGACGCCAGAGCTGGGCAGGCCCAGCACCCCGTCTTCCACGCCCACTTCGGGGGGCTGAGGCAATGCGTGGCCTTCCAGGGAGGGAGAGGGTCTCCCGCCCCTGCAGGAGTCTGCATGCTCAGAACACAGTGGGGGTGGTATCTGGGGGTCCGAGGACCAGGTGGCTTCGGCTGCATGTGGGGCCAGTGGGCGCAGTGGATCCCCCCTCCCCGGAGTTCCTGTGACTGCTGGGGCGGCGTGGGAGGGCTGGACAGACTGGCCCTGGGGCAGACCTGCCTCCTGCCCCCCCCCGGAACAAAGCAAGCTCGGCTGCTTCTCCCGGGGCCTGGCCCCTGCTGCTCTGTCCCAGGCTTCTTCCTGCAAGTGACCAGTCCTGGACTTGCTGCCGGGGAGTAAGAGGATGTGCCCAGGAGAGGCACGGGGGGGACTCCAGGCCGGGGTGGGGGGGCGCAGGGTCCAGGGCGGCGAGCCCCTCCGACCCCCTCATCCTCCCACCAGGGCTGCCCGGTCGCTGTGAGGCTGCGCCCTGTGTTTACACAGATGCGCACTGAGAGAAGTGTGTGCACACGCGGTGCACACGGAGAGTTCACCCGAACAGCCTCGCCAGTCCTGGCTTTCCTGCTTCTCTCTCTGACAAAGGCCGCGGGGGGGGGCTCAGAAGCCGAGGGGGGATTAGGGGAGAACGCCCCGGCCGCGTCGGGCCTGGGGCGCCGCAGCCGTGCTCCCAGACATACCGACTGCCAGTCCGGGGGCGGGGGCGTGGCGGGCAGGCCCTCACGGGAGCGCCAGCCCGGACCACTCCAGGCAGCTTGGGGAGGGCCGGGAGCTGCTGGATGGCCGAGCCCGGTGAGGGGTGCCTGCGCTCTCCCAGGCTCAGCCATCGCCAGGAAGGGGCCCGGGGCCACCGCCCCGCCGAGGTGGGCTCCCAAGGCCGCGGAGAGCAGAAGCCCCCTGCAGGAGCCAGCTCCACACCCCACCAGGGAGCAAGCTCTCAGCCTGAGGAGAACTTAACTCTTACAGGAGGCCCATCCATCTGCTGAGCGGCACAGGCCGAGAAGACCTTTCCTAAACCACGGGGGACGGAGACACGACCATCTTCTGCCTGTGGTGGGCGCTCACCAGCTGTTCCCTGCCATGGACTCTGGGGATCCCTGGTCCCTGAGGTCCCAGGGCGGCTGGGAGCACCAGGACCGGTGAGCCTGAATCCTTCCAGTGGAGGACCCCTGCCCCTTTCAGGAGCCACTGTGCTGCGGACCGGTTACAGAAGGCCCTGGATCTGAGTGGGAAACAGCCCGACGTCCCTGGGATGGACGGAGAGGAAGAGCTGCTTCCGAGGGCTCCCTGGACAGTGAGTCACATGTCCCCAGAGGGAGGGCGCGGGGGCAAGTGGCAGAGAGAGGAAACAGCCTCCAGCCTCCACGGGCCGGGACGCCCGCATGGTCAGCAGCAAGACCCCGCCAGCCGCCTCCCAGGACTCGGCCATGTGTCTATGGGCAGCTAAGACTCTGAGGACAGCTGGCGAGGTTCCAGGCTGAGAAATTCCAACTATCTACATAAGCTCTCCGGTGGGAACCGGCCTCGGCCCCACGGGCTCTCCCCGCAGGCTGGGGGCTGGGGGGTGCGAACGCCGGGGCCAGAGCGGGCAGGGCATCCTTCCCTGGCTGCGTCCAGATGGCCCATTCCTCCCCGAGAGAAAAATGAAACGAATCTTTTGGAGACACGCTGTTTGTGTTGGACCGCCTCTGTTTTCTCAGCCCTCTCCCCTGGCCCAGCCCTCCACGGTGGAGCCCGGTAGAGCCTGGCAGCAGGACACCCCGTGCACCAGGCTCACCCCCCGCCCCTTACCCAGATCTGGGGCACTACAGCTCTCCCACAGGGTCAGCCCAGTCGGGGGGACGTGCAAGCAGGAAGCTCGTGTGGACCGAGGTGCCGGCCCGGCCCTCGCACAGCGGGGACCAAAGCCAGGACTCCACAGAGCCCAGCTGCTGCCTGCCCGTGGGGCTCGCTCTTGCCAGGCAAGATACTCCTTTCACTGAAGCGACAGGGACACCACAGAGGCCACCCAAGTCAGCAGCAGTCCACTGCAGACCAAGGCCACCTGCGGGAACGTCCAAGCCGGTCGCGACTTCCCCGGGAGGTGCACACAGCTGGCCCGCAGGGGAGCCCTGCTGGAGGCGGGCCCCTCAGCACTCCCCCAGCTACAAGGGCCACAGGGGTCTCGGCAGCCCGGCCCTTCAGGGGGCTCCCCCAACTTCCGGCTGCAGTGCTCTGCCTCGAGGGTCACCCTTCTCTCTGAATCTGGACTTGGTGTCAGGGCTCCTCATATTGCCGAGTGAGGACCTACCTGGTGCTGGCGGAAGCCCTGCACCCCCATCCCTTGGCCTCAGACAAGCCCTGTGTCTCTTGGACCCCAGGGAGCAACGGAAAGGAGATGGTCCCAACCCGAGGAAAGGATGTGTGTGCCCAGTGGCCGCAGTCCTGGGGGAGTGGACGGGCCCCTCCCTGGGGCAGGCCTGGAGGGAGCCTGGAGCGGGACAGTCACCCAGTCCCCGGTCCTGTCTGCCCCAGTCACTGGCTTCATGTGCCAAGGGAGAAAAGGGTCCGAGAGACCCTCCCCAGTTCCACGAGAGGAGGGGGTTGCCTCAGCTCTGCATCCCAGGAGCCCCAAGATCAGAAGGGCCCTGGAGTCTCCAGCCGCAGCCTGGGCTCAGCCACCGGGAACCGAGTCCTGGCAGCGGAAGCCTGGCCCCAGTCTCGTGACCGATGTGGTGCAGGGCGCTGGCCTCCTCCCCTCGGTGCTTGGAGGACGTGGCAGGGGAGGGCCTTGGCAGCCAGCCCTTCCCAACTCCCATGTCCGGAGCTGCTTCCCGGCCCATGACGCTGTGTCCATCGTGTGCAGCCACGGGGGCCCCTGCCCGCCTGATGGTCTGGCACCTCGCCCACCCGGGTCAGGGCCCTGGCTTCGGCGGCCCTCAGGCACGGCTCCCCGAGGGCAGAGGATGTGCCAACATGGAGCATGGCCCCCGCCAACACCCACCCACCCACCCACCCACCCAGAGCGGCACGTGGGACCTCCTCCCTCCGCTCCAACGTCATGACGTGACCCACGGCCGTGATAGTTCACTGGCCCGGGGCCCACCAGCCAGCGCATGTGGCTGACACGCAGCTTCCCTGTTTCACCAGCGGCAGCAGCCTCCCCCGCACGCCGCAGGCCCGCCGGGAGAGGCGCGTGCGTGGTTAGAGCCCCAGGCCCGCTGCGGCGCGGCAGCGCAGGCCCACACCCGCAGCGCCTGCTAGTCCCCGCTGACCCCCGGGACGGCCCCTCCCTCTCAGAAGCTGAGTGTCTTTATCAAGGAGAGATGAGCACAGCGACAAGCCTGGACCCTGCTTTGGGCAGCGCAGAGCCCCGACCAACCCGAACCCCAGGCGCCTCCTCCCCGGCGAGGTCCAGGCGTCCCCCTGCTCGGGGGCCTTCCGGAGCGGCACGCAGCGGCTCTCCCAGCAGTGGCCCCAGGCAGAGGGGCACAGGGGTCCCACGGGTATGGCCACGGCCTGCCTAACCCACCGTGTGCCCCGGGCTGCGACCCGCACCCCGCCCGTCTCAGGAGATGACAAGAAAGCCCCTTACTGGTTCGATGATGGCGGGTTCTCCCTTTTGACCTTTCTCGCCACGTGGCCCTCCGATCTGGGGTCCGTAAGGTGCAGAGAGAGGAGAAGGAGAGAAGGGAGGCGGTCCAGGTTACACCAAACCCGCACACCTGACGAAGCGGGGGTCCCCCCCGGGCGTGGAAGGCGCCCCCGCTGGCCGGGCCCAGCACCCCCCAGCCACTCACGCCCTCGTAGATGGTGTCCTGGTTCGCGGGCATGCCGGGCCCGATCTCCGACGGGGAGATGGTGGGGTCGTAGTAGGGGTCGTAGTAGTTCTCGTCCAGGTTCCTGATGGTCTCCTCCGTGAACTCCCCCTCCAGGTCGTCGCCCCCTTCCTCCGGAGGCGGGTCCGGCTGAGAGGGAAGGGCGGCAGGGGTCACCTGAGGATGCCAGGTGACGGACAGAGACAGGGCCCCCACCCCGGGACTCCAAGGACAGCAGCTCCCGGACCTCAGCATGCGGGGCACCTGGGGTCGAGGGCGTCTCCTCCTTCTCTTGATGGGGAACTCACTCCAGAGCCCCGCGACCCCACGGCACACCAGGGCTGCCCAGGGACGGGAACGGGGAAGGTGGGGCCGCCAAGGGACTCCGGGCCCAGGGTCTCAGGGTAACGAGCCCCTAATCCCATGCCCGCTGACAGAAGGGCCGGGACCCATCAGAACCCTGTGTGTCTGCTCCGCAGTCATCAAGACTTCAGCATCATGTGACGGCTATTCTGAAGCACTCGCCAGACGCCATGGGCTGTGCTCAACTCTCTCATCTGAAAATGTGGCAACCGCCCCGAGCAGCGTGCCAGCTGTGAATGGGACCACTGACGTCCAGAGGGGGCGGCACTCTCCCAGTCACTGGCGGGGCTCTCAAGCCGGGTCTGGCTGACGGGAAAGCCCACGGTCCTGCCCAGCACGCCCCAGCCTCACGTCTCGTCTGCTTGTCCGCATCCCCAGCGCGTAGCCTTGAGCAGCCTGCCCCATCCCAGGCCCAGACAGGGCCACTGTCCGCAGCCCCCACGTCCTCATCCCCTTCCACCTGAACCCCGAGACCCAGAGGGCTGGCCTCATTCCACCCACTTTTCAGATGAAAAACTGACCACGCTGAAGTCCACTCCGCAAGTCCCAGGCCTCCCGGGGGGCACTTGGAGCGGCCCAGCTGCACAGGGCTGCAGGGCCAGGTGTGGTGGGCCGGGGGACGGCAGCCGCCCCGGGGCAGCAGGGTGAGGTGCACAGAAGGGGGGCCTTGGGGTCCAGCCCCCTCCCCTGGACCAAGCCCGCCCGGCAGGCAGGGGAGCAATTACGTTGGAGGCGTTGGAGGTGAGGACCGTGCTGGTGGGAACTTCGGCCCGGGCGCCCAGGTCGGGGAGCTGGTCAGGGTTCTCATCCGGGGTCTCCATGCCTTCTCCGTAGTTGAGGTCCTCGTAAGGGGGGGGCGTGTAGTAGTCCTCGCTGGGCACGTAGTCATAGTCCCCGATGCCAGGGTCCTCCTCCCTCCCGGGCCCCTCGCTGGTGTCGGGCACTGGAGCGGCTTCCGTGGGGGGCTGGGTCAGCTCCTGGGAGCCGGGGCAGAGACAGGCAGGGTGAGGGGGCGGCCGGTGAGCAGGGACCGGGTCTCGGGTTTCCTCTGCGGCCAGAGGTGGGGGCTGACCCATCGGCCAGCTGAGCTCAGTGGATCCAGCACAGGGGCCGCCTGGGCCCGAGAGGGGAAGCCCCGCCCAGCGGTGTGCAGGGCAGGGACTAACGTCCCAGAACGACACACTTGACAGGGTGAACTGCGTCTCAAAATTGCTTAAAAAGAGCATTCCAGACTCTCAGCAATACAGGTCAGTGTCCTCTCCACCCTCTGGGGAGGGGACCGTGTTCCTTCACATCCCTGTCTCTGGGTGTCACACGGCACCATGGAATCCCGCTGCCCAGCGCTCCCCGAGAGCACAAAGCACCCAGGGTCCCCCGCCCCCTGACCTCGCTCACCCGGCCACTCGCGTCCCCACCAAGTCCCGCCCATCGCCTCCCAGGCTCCATGCATCTCCCAACAGCCCCCCAGGCTCGCCAAGGCGCCTCCTGTCCTCCCCCTGACGCGCTGTCGCCCCCAGGGAGCAGCAGCCCCCGGCCTGACCTCGGCCACCTCCGTGGTCTCGCGAGTAGCTCCTACTGGCACCTCGGTGGGGGTGGGCTCCTTGCCCACGTCGTCCGTGTCCTCGTAGTAGGGGTACTCATAGTAGTAGGTGTCTCCTTCCCCCTCTCCATCTGGGTACTGAAAGTCACCGGGGCCGCGTGATGAAGGAGCGAGACCCCCACGCGAGAGGCGAGCGGCCTCTCCCTCCCCGCAGGCTCAGCCAGGAAGATCAGGTGCCAGAAAGTCACGCCCAGCTCCAGACACGGCCCGCGGGCCCTGAACAGGGTCCTCCCCCTCCAGCTCCCGGGGGGGCAGAGCCAGCCCCACGAGAAGTCCCAGGGACGTAACAGGGACCCACGTCCCCTTCAACGACAGATGGGCCCCAAAAGTCCAGCTGTTCTGACCCCGGGACCTGAGGACCAGGAGAACCAGCCAAACGGTGGGCTCTGCTCACAAGGCCACCGGCAGCAGGGTTGCCCCCAACCTGCCCAGAACCACACAGGAGAGGCAGCCTCGGAGCTGAGGGGGTGGGGGTGGGGTGGAGCGGGAGGCCTCGGGGGCGGGAACCCTGCCCCGCGCTCTGGTCTGCACGAAGTGCTGGGCCGGGCTCCACGGCCGCCTGGGGCCAGCCTCCTCCTCTTCCCACTGGCCGTGAAAGAAGGGAGGCCGGAGGAGACATGAGTGACTGAATTCTACTGGGCAGGGGCTGGGAAGGCTTCCCATCGCACAAAGGGCTGCAGACAGGATTAACTGAGACGCTGCTGGAGGGCGGGGCGGGGGCTGGAAGGCTGAGCCCAGACACTCGGTCGGTCGGTCGCCACATCCCCAGGGAGGCGTCGGCACGCTCCTGGAACCCTCAGGCCGAGGCTGTCCCTCTAGGGGTTCTGCGCGGACAGCCCCGAGCCCCCCGACCTGGCAGCCCCTGAGGCGGCGCCCAGAGGGCTCCGGTGGCATCCTCTCTCAAGCACCTGGCGCAGGTGTTCCGGGTGAGAGAGCCCTCACTCCCCTCGCCCAGAACCTTGTGTGAAGGGCCTTTTGAGACTCGGTCACTCTGAGGGCTCAGGACCCTTCGTAAGGTGGCTCAGGAACCTACCTTGTCCCCAGATCAATTACACTCTCACCCAGTGGGTTAACGGGGGTCCCACGGCTTCTGTGCCCCGCCACCCCCGCCCCCCCGCAAGAGGGCCTGCCCCTGGCCCCCATCAGGACTCACGTATTCATCCGGGTTGGGGTCCTGGGACTGGGGCTTGTCGGGGACCGCGGTGTCACAGTCAGGGCTGTAGTGCGTGCAGTGATCGTAAGCCGCCCGGTGGTCCGAGACGAAGAGCAGCTGCTGGATATCTCCCTGAAAGAAGATGAGAGCCCTGAGCAGGCGGCACGGAAGGGACCCACAGTGGGGACCCAGGAGACCTGCTTGACACCTGAAAGCTTGTCCTCGGGGCCAGACCTCCTCTGGGAGAGCTGCTGCTTCCAAGAGCCCCTCAAGCCACCCATCCACCCACCCACACACCCACCCAACCATCCACCAGTTCACCTGTCTAGCCAGCCATCCATCCATCCATCACCCACACACACACCCATCCATCCATCAGACGCCTTTTGAGCGCCTGCCAGGTGCCAGACCAGTGCTCAGATCTTTTGTCTCCTGCAGGCGATCAATGCAACCTGTGAATTCCTCAGCCCTAAACTCCAAGGGCTTGGAAGCACCCTGCCTCCTTCCCTGCCGCCCCAACCACAGGGGTAGGGAGTGAAGATTTTTTCAGGAGGCAAAATTCCCTACGACCCAGAAATTTCAATACCAAGGACTCAGATAGGTACATGAACAATTCGCCCAAATCAGTTCACCCCAGAGAGAGCTGCAGGAGGGGCTCCAGCCCACGGCCGCCCACGTTCACAGCCAACCCGTCCCCGCAGCCACGGGTGGGAGCAGCCCAGCGCGCACCGATGGCGCATGGATGGGGACCAGCTGCCATTCGTCCATGCGACGGAGAATCACTCAGCCAGGAAAGGGGATGCGCGGCTGACTACTTGCCGCAGGTGCATGGATCACCCCACCAGCCACTGAGCCTCCTGGTCTTTTCCAGGCATCCTCCCAGCAGCTGACAGCGCCACTGTCAGCTCAGGAGAGCATGCATTTTATTCCACTGTTCTCATCACGATGGGGAGACGACGCAAACGACAGGGCAGCTCCAAGGGAAGGGACAGCACAGGTCCCACAAACCCCACCAAACACCCGCCGTCCTGCAGGGCTTCGACCCCATCCTGCGGGAGTAAACTGGTTGAAGTGGTAATAACTGTGTTAATGACTCGTGTTTAGACAGCATTTCCTGTCAATCTGACGCTGGGCAGAGAAGCTCTCTGCGCCCACGAGGACCCTGCGGACTGCGCCCGCTTAATCCCCGTTCTGCAGCTGGGGGGTGATGAGCCCTAAGAGGCCAGCCGCCCAGCGCGGCAGTCACCGGGCAGGAGAGCGGGGCCCCATCGCCACATGACCCGCCGAGCTCTTGGAGTTGGGGGAAGAAGGCGGAAGGATGTGGGGACGCTGGACTCCGTCCTTGGAGACAGCGCCCACACAGGGTCATCAGGGGCGATGCCAGGGCTGTGCTCCTTGCTGCGCATGCGTTTTCCCCAGAACCCGTTCTGTGTGACAGTGAAGGATGGGCCTGAGGCCACTGCGAAGCCATCACCAGTGGGTCCTGGGGTCAAGGTGCCAGGGCTGCACCCAGAGGGCGGCACATTCTCGTGGCTCATCTGCACCTTCGTTCCTTCGGGTGGAGAGACCTCTCTGGACCTTGGCTCAAGCACAGCTTCCCCTCCTCCAGAAAGCCCCTGGCGCGCCGGCGTGCAGCTCTGGGGGCCCTGAGGGGCCCCCCGCCATGCGCTCCGGGTCCCCGCACACCGCCCTCCGTCCCTCGGCCTGGTGCCGGCTACTGGGCAAGGCTCTGTGTGCACCTGCTCCTTGTCGCTGCAGGCCGCTCTCCTCCAGGGAGACCCCTGACTTGAGGTCTGGCCGGAGCAGGACAGGCACTGCACTTGGACGAGGGACAGCCCAGAGCACTGGACACGGTGACAGTGAGCCGGCTCCAGGGACAGAGGGAATCCCCACCCCCGGGGCGCGCGGGGAGGAGCTGCTCTGCACAACACTTTCTGGCTGTGTGGCCCTCGTCAGCCCGCTCACCTCTCTGAGCCCCTCTCTCTCTGCTGCGAATGAGCATAAAGGTGCTAACATCCACCTCACCTGGTCCCGGGGGCTACGGGCCCCCCGGGCAAGACTCCGTGTACACAGAAGGTGCTCAGTAAGGAGCATTAAGGATTTGTGATCAATGGAGGGGTGCTCAGGAAAAGTCCTGGGTGGGGGCAGGATCTGAAGGCATTAAGAGGCTTTGAGGTCCCAAGGGGTGAAGAGTGGGTCGCTGGCAGCACCCGAGTGAGGACGGCAGGACAGCGGCACTGGAAAGGGGGCAAGAGGGCGCACGCGGAAGAGCCAGTGAGGGGAGGTCGTGGGGCCGAGGGGGACGCAACAGGAAGCGGGTGTCAGCCCCCTAGGAGGGAGGAAGGATGAGTGTGTTCACCGCAGGCAAAGAGCCCGGCTTGCTCTCAACCACCCGTCCACGCACAATCGCCCACTACCCGGCCACCATCCATCCTTCCATCCGCCCATCCATCCATGACACATCCGTCCATGGTCCTTCCACCCATCTACCCATGACCCACGCATCCTTCCATCCACTCATCAAAAGCAACTACTGAGCACCTACGAAGTGCAAGCCGCTGCACCGCGCACGAGGGACGCAGCCGTGGCCCAGAGCCACTGCCTGGCGGTGCCCATGGCCGCCCCGACACCACGGGCTTGCCTTGCGCCTCACGCGTAAGGCACCGTCGTACCCAGACCGTGAATTTGTCAGGTTTCCATCGACGTCCCCACCAGTCCCACTGCCCCCTTCTGGCCAGAAGCCTGAGGCTGCCCTTGACCCTGCACCCCGGCTCTGCCGAGGCACATTAGTAGGCACCTGCAGGGCAGGGCCATGAGTGAAGCCAGAACACAGCGGCCACCTGCACACATCAGAACCACAGGCCCAGGCAAAGAAGGCGCACCCGCCCTGCCTGTCCATCTGGCGAAGGTGAGTGAGCCCTTTCCCTGGGCCAGATCCCGGGCTGGGCCAGGAGGGGAGAGAGAGGTGCGAGGGGGCCAGATGTGGCCTCTCATTGCCAGACTGTGGCAGGGCTGGGGGACATGCCACCCAAGGCCACTAAGCCTGGGTCCAGAGATGGCCTCTGGGGTCTGTGAAACAAGGTGCCGGCCGCGTGCACTGCTCTGGGGACAAGACCCTTGCCCTCCTCGGCTTCCCAAAGGCTCAGTGGGAAACCGATCCAGAGACGGGTGGCAGTCCTGGAGCCCAGAAAAGGCCCACCCCTGCCTGGTCCCTGAGGCACGGTTCCAAATACGTGGCCCCCCAACCTGGGTTTGAAATCCCCCATGATGAGTGAGGGGCTTGGAACTCCCTCCCACCCCCCACCGCCCCGGCGGCCTTACTCCAGGCAGGCGGCCCTGAAGTGGACAGCTCCTCCTTCCAGCACACACACCTCCCCGTCAGCATCACCTGACCCAGCCCAGCAGCAGCCTCTCTGCCCTCCTGCCACTGGGACAAGCGGGCGTGCGGGGGGTGCTGCCCGCTGTGGCCCTAGCCCCCGCCCACCCCCACTGCAGCGAGGAGGGCGTCGTGGCGGCAGAGCAGGGGAGGAGCCCCACACACACCCCTCAGCACCGGGCAGGAGGCTTTGCTCTGCAAATTCACGCCCTTCTCCCTTCGCCACCCACGGGTGTCAGGGGCACCAGGCCCTCGCCCTTGTTTCAAACTGTCCAGCAGAACCATACGCCAGAACCGGTGACTCGAAAGCACATATTTTCATTAAACAACATGACTTCTAGTTCAAGTTTCATCCCACTCAGATACAACATTTTCTCCTTCCACCTGGCAGCCTGACGTCTGAATACACGTCCTCCATGCAGTGACTGGAAGGAAGGAGGCCGGGGCCCCTGGGGGCAGCATGACCCCTGGGGGAGCCCCACGATGGAGCTGCGAGCACACTGATCGCAGCAGTCTGGGCAAGGGCCTGTCTCCCCGCAGAGCCAGGTCCACGGGCCGTGCACGTGGCCGGTGTCCCCGTGTCCCTGTCTCCCAGGGCTCCCAGCCCAGCACTGGGCCTCCCAGACCTGCACACGGTGGCACTCAGGCCCCACAGCGGGCGGTGAGCAGGGCTGAAGACCGGGGCGTCCACACCCACGAACCTGAGCAGAGGGGTCTCCCACCACTCAGCCCCGGTTCTGGAGTGGGAGCACGTTGGTGCAGACCAGCCCCAGCCAGGCCTGGCTCCCGCCTGCCCGCCCGCCCACCCCGCCACGTGCAGGAGTGAACGCGTGATCAGCCGAGGGCCCTGCAAGTGTGGAGCCCCCTCATTCCCAGCGTCCACCCTCCCCGGCAAATGCCCACACGTGTTCAAAATCCTTTTTCCCACCAAGTCCTCTGGTGGGTTTTGGCGCCAAAAAAAACGCCCATTTGTTCTGTTCAGAGGGCGGGGCCCTGGCCCCCCACCCGTCGTGGAGAAGGGGAGGCTGAGGTGCAGGCGTGAAGCCCCCCAGAAGCTCTACCCCTGGGTCCTCGTCTGGAGCCCCGTCCAGCCCACCCACTACCTCTTTCCTGCACAGGGGGTGGCTGAGCCCCCCATCAGGAGCAGGGAGCTCCGGGGCAGGACCCTGGGGTGACACGGGAGTGGCACCAGCTCTGCCCCCAAACTCCTAGACGGAGCAGGCGCTGCCGAGTCTTCAAACCGCCCACGGGTATGTGTGCAGCCAGGTGCTGCCTTGGTGCCACCTCCCGGGGGTGCGGGGGGCAGGGCAGGGAGGGGCCCAGGATGCTGCCCCCACAGCCCCCAGCAGCAGACCCCACCGAGGACTGGGCGGAGGAGCCGGGGCTCAAACCCATCCCGCATGACCCAAGGAAGCCACCGACAGCCCCTCTCTGGCCACACGGGGGGACCAGGTCAGCACAAAGCCAGGAGGCACGGTGGCCCCGCCCTGGGCCGGGGGTTCCAAGCCCTCTCCCCTCGGGCCGATGATCGCTATCCTGACTAGAGATGGGACAGTTCCTGGCCCCAAAGGCACTGATGGAGTGCTGGGGGGGCGCAGGCAGCCATGGGGACAGGGGGCGGCTCCGGTGTCCAGGGGCGTCACACTCAAGGACACCCGCGTCCCTGAAACCCGTGACCGTCACGAAACCTGCCCCGTGGAGGCCTCCAGGGCAGAGGGAAGTCCTGTCTCCTCCGGCCCCACCCGCAGCAGGGGCCGCCTCAGACACTCTGTCCTGAAGGGCTGGTGGGGTGCGTGGGGTTCAGAGCCGTAAGGCTCTGGTCGTTGTGGCGCACAGCCAGGACTGAGAGCCGCCCCCTTAGTCCTCCGACAAGCTCCCAGCTTACATCTGGGCCAGTGCAGCCCCCCAGGGGGGCGCCCCCTTCCACCCCCAGTGACGCCTCAGGACGCCCTCTGTCCCTCCTGGAATGTCCCACTAGAGCAACCACTTTCCCTCTGGAGCGAGGGGCCCGTGGGGGACTGTCCCAGGCCCACCGGCCACCAGCAGGCAGCCCCAGACAGGACCAGCCTCTGGGAGCCTCAGCTCCCCAGCCTCCTCCACGCCTGGCTGGACCACACAGACGGCTCCGCCAGGAGTGTAGAAAACCAAAGCAGACCCGCCACGGGGACAGGAAGGAAGCCAGGGATGCAGGGTCCGAGCTTGCGTCTCAGGCTGGGGCCGCCGGGACCTCATGTCCCGTGCAGAGACCCCGTCCCCGTCTCCCGCAGTGCTTCGTCTCCTTGAGGCCAGAGGCAACCCCAGAATCCGTCTTAACCCAGGGACGCCGGCAGCCGCCACCCAGCTTGGAGGCGTCGGCCCCACGGCTGCCCGCAAACCGGTACATGTTGCATTTCAAGTGTGAAACGAATGGTTTCAAGAGCTTTTCACCATGCCTCCAGTGACAGGGAAACCAGCTCCAGCTCCAGCTCCAGGCGGCAGACCTGTCACGAAGCCCCGCCCCGCGGAGCCTTCGCAGGGGCTGCTGGTGGGACATGCAGGGCCCCCAGCCGCAGCCCCTCGGAGCCCGGGGAGCGCCAGGGGACAGCCCCAGCTCCGCTGCGCCCCTGGGACGTCCTGGCATCCTGCCTCCCTGCCCCTCGCAGCTCAGCCCAGGCAGGGCTTCTCAAAAGGGGTTCCGTGGAGGGGCCTGGGGTCTTCAGCAGATTTTACACATCAGGCTGCCCCGGAAGATGTTACGTAAGAAAGGGCTTCCAGGGTTTTCTTAGAAAGTCAAAACCCTTGATGTAGTAAAATCATCTCATTTTACAGACTAGGAACCTGAGGTCAGCGGGGTGGACCCCCCTGGGCTCGGCAGTGGGTCAGCTCCCAGGTCTCTGAGTCCCAGGGACTGTGACGCCGGGATGGCTCCACTGTGCGCCTGGCCTCTGCTGGACACCCCCCGTGCATCCTCCCTGAGCCCCACCACAAGCCCCATCTTACAGATGGGGAAACTGAGGCAGTGAGGTCGAAGAACCATGCAGAACCAAGAGGGCCCGCCACATACCCCACCCCCGCGGCATTCACGCCACTCTCACGCTTGACCAGGGCCTGCTGGCCCCTCGTCCGTGACGGTGGCGGGCACTCACCAAGGTCCCCCACTGCCCTCTCCTCTCCCCCTGAAACCCCTGGTTTCCCCTCATCTGCTGTGATGGGGGTGGGACCCCGCCTCCCTGCACGGACGCTCTCCCCCTCTCCTCTCCCTCCCTGAGCCCCGCAGAGCCCGGGGCACCAGGAGAGCACCCGCACCTGAGCTCCTGACCGAGCACGCAGACCGCATGTCCCTGCAGGCCACCTGCTGGCAGCACCTCTCTCCGGGAGCCGGGAGGCCCTGAGCGCACGCCGCCCCCGACAGTGCGCCTCTGGCTTCCCCACAGGTCAGGACCCACAAGGTCACGCGCGGCCCAGCCCAGAGCGGGCAGCTGACCCACTGAGGGCACTGGGGTGGCACCAGCGGGCCTGGGACTCCATCTCCTCCTCAGCAGCAGCCCCCAGGTCCCGGGGCTGTCCCCACCCCGCCTCGCCCACAGCCCCAACGGATCGTTGACCGGTCAGCCTTTCACCTTCCCAGCAGCCTCCTCTGGACTCCCCGTGCGGGAGCTGGAGCCCCGTTTCCCTGTCTCCCACCTCACAGACGCATCCACTGAGGCTCCGGGAGGGGCTCGCTCTCTCAAGAGCACAGCGCGGGGGTCCCGAGGCACCACCCCGTGGGCCCCACCCAGAGCTGCCTGGGCTTCTTGGAGATGGAGTGGTGCACCTGCAGCGCGCTCCCAGCTCCCGTAAACGGCACAGCCGCTTCTCCCAGGCAGCCCTCCACGGGCAGGTGCGCGCCCCGCTGCCTCACGGACACAGGCAGCCCCAAGTCCACACCTCTGGCCCCAGGCCGCCCCTCCAATTGCTCAGTTTAGCTCTAAAGGCCCCAGCCTCGGCAGCCCGGCGCAGCCCGCCCCGTGGTGGCCCCGCCACCAGGGAAGCAGGTGCCGATGCCTCGAACAGCAGCCCTCGCTCGGATGACACCCTCATTCTCTCCTCCCACACGTCTCATTTCCACCCCCACCACGTCAGTGACGCTGGACGGAGCCCCTGGCAGCTCCCGCACCAGCCCGGCCAGGCGTTCACCGCGGCCTCTGCCTGCACGGCCCCGACGCCCGGGGTGGCAATGGGAGGCCCTTCTTCCTGCCCGGGTCAGGCCGGGCGGCCCTCGGGGACGCAGCCACCAGGACGCGCAGCACACAGGCGTCCTCAGCCCTCGCTGAGCCGGGCATTTTGCTGAGGGAACCCATTCTGCCTTTTCCAATTAAGAGATTTTATCCAGACTGTGTTTCTGCTACAAGCTGAGGAAATTGCGAAGTTTTCATTGGAGAGCTTTGCGCCCCTGGGGGCTGTGGAGTCGGGAAACGTCTTTGCCCAAACGAGGGGGGCCCTCGCTCATGAATCCCAGCCTGGAGCGCCGGCAGCGGCTCCCTCTCATCCCGCGCCGGCTCCCACGAGCTGTGCAGGCCTCCCCCGCCCGCCCGCGGCCCTGCCTGGTCCCGCCCCGCCAGCCCGGGGCTCCCGCCGCGCACTTGGCCCTGCCTGCGGATCCTGCAGCCAGTTTTAGCCAGAGCATTTCACACTCGTGCAAACGCAGACACGCAGGTAACCTGAGAGGACGGGGGGCTTCCTGTCCGAGGCTGCGGGAGGGCGTGCCCTCTGTACGGCGAAAACGAGGGCAGCACTGGCCTTCCTGATGCCAGCCGCTCTGGCCACAAATCTGCCCCGCGCGGGGCTGACCTGGCGGAGCCGCCCGCGTGCGGCTGGGGGAGGATGCTGGGGGGGGGGGGGCGCGGGGCCCACACACCTGCGCTTCCATCCCAGCCGAGGGAACCTCATTGTGTTCCCAGAACGTCTCCTCGTCTGTACAAGGAGGGGGAGCAACACCAGCCTGGGGGCTGCTGGTGGGGAGCCCGCCCGGCCCCGTGAACGGGCGCTGTGCCACGGCTGCACATGCCAACAAGTGGCACGGAGTGGGCACACGCGTGCAGAGCGCCCGGGACCGGCACGCTGCTGCCTTCCTGCCTCGGGGAGCCGGGTGGAGCTGGACAGGTGGGGCCAGCCTGGAGGGTGGGGGGCAGGGGGCAGAGGGGCTTCTACGAGACACTTCCTTGACGTCCCAGGAGAATTCGCACAGAAAAGGCTTCCCCTTTCCTGTTCAGTCTCTCCTGGCCCAAACCGGGCACATTTTACATCTTGCTGAGGTATTTTCCATCATGACTCACAACAGAAAAGAAAGGGCCCCAAACCAGAGAGGGTCTAAACAATTCTTTCCGTGATTTGCAGAGCACCCGTGGAGGGTGTGAGAGACAGTTTAACATCATTCAGGTGAGTGTTAGAAAAATATCTCCACGCAGCTGGGAACCGCGTCCTCCTGCCCCCAAGGCCCTGCCTCGCCGGCCCACGTCTGTGAGCGTCCCCCCGCTACGCGGCCAATTGGTTCCCAGTCCAATTCTCACCCATGCCGCCAGCCGGGCGCGGCCCCACAGTGCCTGGGGCGGAACCTGCGCCGGTGCGGGCTGCGTGTGCCCCCCGGGTCTCTACAAAAGGCCGGGGGCAGGGGCGGAGGCCGGATGGTCACATCCCAGCCCCATCCGACCCTGAAATTGGCCACAGTGATTAAAGGGTCAGCTTAGTGAACTCAGAGTGGGGACACCCCATCCCCAGACCGAAGGCAGCAGAGCCAGTGGCAGGGGTCAGGCTGGCTTATGGCACATACGACCCTATAAAGGGCGTGGGTCCCACAAACAGCCCCTGTCACCTGACCGGCCCTCGATACCTCACTCCGGACGCTGAGGCCCAGCCCAGCCTGGGCGGCATATAAGCGAAGCTGTCCCATCCTCCTCCCCTCTGGACCGTGGGAGCAGCAAGCCTGCGGACCCCGGGCTGACCGAGGGGCAGAGGCGACACACACGCTGGGACGGGCCCGCCGAGGAAGGAGGCCTGGGCGGCGCCGCGCGGGGGCAGTGACACGGGCACCTGCGTGCTGGCCCCCACCAGCTGTGGGGCCTCAAACACATCGCGTGAACGCTCCAGGCCTCCGCGTGTGCATCTGCAAAAGAGGATAAGGTCTACTTTGAAGAGAGGTCCTGAGGACTCAGCGTGATGGTCTGAGCAGGATGCTTCATGGGCCTGGCACCCAGGGGGGCTGAGACAAAGCAGCCACCGTCATCACCACCATCACCGTCACCACCATCGCTACGTCCCCACCATTTACTTCACCACCACCACCGCCACCACCGCCGCCACCTCCACCCCACAACCGCCATCTTCACCAACACCACCCCGTCAGCCCTTGATCCCTCACGAAAGCTCACCAGCCTCTCCCTCTGAAGGCAGGCAGCTCTGACTATTCATCTAACCAGCATTTTTCGCACCTCTGTGATGAGTCTATGGACACAAAGATGAATAGGCCAGTGTCCCTGACCTCAGACCTCAAGTTCTCATTGCTTCCTCAAGAGGTGCCCAGACGACCGAGTCACAACTCTGCCCGGGGAGGTCAAGGCAGGCATCCTGGGGCGTGGGCTCAGGAGGGCGCCTGGTGGAGGAGGTGGATGCTGGAGGCCACATTCACATCCTGTTCGTGGTCCTCACTCCGCCACCTCCTCATCCGCCATCGTCCCCCCTGGTGAGACGCTCCACCTCCGGCGCCAGCACCCCCCAGCATCCCCCCAGCACCCCCCATCACCCACAGCCTAGGCTCAGACCTCGGGTCTTCCCGCAGCCTCGCCGGGCACAGTCCGGCCCTCCCTCCAGCATCCCGCCCTCTGTTCCGCCCCCGATGCTGCCTACATCCCACCGGCTCGCTGGCGGGCTCAGCCTGCCTGGACCCCTGCACCTCCCCCTCGGGGATGTTCCTACGGCCGCATCGTCCACCCACCCTGCATCTGCACAGTTGACTACTTTGAACCCAAGGGCGGAAATTCACATTGATCCTCACTGCATGTCACTTCCTTGGTTCCAGAACACGGTTCCAGCCTGAAACACCTTTCTGCTGCTTGTTCTGTCAGCCAAGAGAATGATTCAGCATCATCTGTGACAGTCAGACCCCTACCCTCCGTGGGACCTCTCTGCAGGTCCACAGCCACGGTTGGGGACCTCTCGGTTACACGCAAGACACGTGCATCCCTGCCAGGGGGCCGGGCAGGGGGAGTGGCCGGGAGGGGTTCATTTTAGAGGCTGGGGCTGGTCCCCACACCCCACTGCCAGCGCCCTCGTTCTGAGCAGACTTTGTGCTGTGATCTAGTGCCTCAAGCACAGGGGCATCGTGAACACAAGGCCACGTGGCTCGACGACTGGTCCCGGCCACCTCGACTGCAAACACTCACTGCTGGACGCAGGAGGGCTGGGGCGAGAGTGGCTGGCTTCTGGAGACAATCTGCCCCTCCCGATTCCTAAAAAGTGGCTTCAAACACCAGCTCCCAGAAGCACGCTCTGTAAGCAGAGGGCTGGGCTCTGGAGGAGGCCTGTGGAAGCCAAGCCTGAGGTGTGGGTCAGAGTCACCTCAGTGCCCTCGGGTCCCGGCTGCCACCTGCTCACTCCCCAGACCCTGAGAGACCTGCTTTTGGACAGACTCTGGACTGGCCGCAGCTGGACAGACACCACCTGGAGGGGCCTGGAAAATGCAGCGGAGACCAGAGAACAGTGATTCCAGACAGAAAGTGAGCAGGGCCAGGCCTAGGGGGAGGGGCAGGAAGGCCGGGGTCACTTTAACTGGAGACACTCCTAGTCCTTGGAACTCAAGAAGGACCGAGAACCAGGGGCTGGCTGGACGGTCACCCTCCAGAGGGGAGGGAGCGGGCAGTGACTGTCATGACGGAGAGTGAGACCCCTAAAGGGGCAGGGACAGGAGTCTGACACTGGGGTCCAGCAATTGCCCTCCTGCACCTGATCCAGGGAAGGGTCCAGACCGGGGCCCAAAGTCCAGCTCTGCACTGACTTCCCTGATGTGTGACCTTGGGCAGGTGGCTCTACCTCTCTGGGCTCCTCGGAGCCAACACAATGCATGTCTCCCAGGCTCCGTGAAGGCTCGTCAGGTGGAAGAGACCAAACAGTGCCGCCTCCACACGTGCCTGCGTCCTGGTGCTGAGAGCTTCCAGACAAACCAGGGGCCCAGACGGGAACCGGCTGGCATGGACTTCCCACGTCCTCGGAGATCAAGGCGGCAGCAGCCATCGAAGGCCTCTGACGAATGCTCTGCTCTGCACGGCCGTCAGAGGCCCCCTCCCCCCGGCCCCTCCAACCCCGCGGTGCCCTCAGCAGGTGGGCACCAAGCCTTGAGAGCCAACCTCGTTTCAGAGAGCTTCTCCTGAGGTGGTGGACGGGTTCACAGGGCGATTCACAGCCAGGAGGCACAGGCACCGACGGCCGGACGCCGGCCTGGGGAGCCCCCCCCCCCCACCTCAGAGGGGTCTCATCACGCCCACAGCCTCACAGCCATGGCCATGCACATGGTTTGCAGGGAGGATCGAATCCAGCCCCTCCTCCACCTGCAGACCCTCGCCCCCTCCAGCCTGCCCACCGTAGGCAGGGCGGTACCCACAGCCACGGGACCATTACTGTCATGATAACCGAGGTAGGGAGCACCCTTCCTCCCCAAGTGGCCAGGACCGCCTGCAAAGTCGCGCGACGCGCACGCACCCCAGGGCCCTCCCTCTGGAGCCACCGCGGCCTGCAGGGCCACCAGGCACCCAGCCTCCCACAGGACCCACAGTGCAGAAAGTCCTGTGTGAGCTGCGGGAAGGGGCCCTGCTGCTCCCAGTCTCCAGGGAATAGCCTGCAGCCCTCTGGGCCAGGCAGCGGGACGTCCCACGTCCGCAGCTCGTGGGCAGAAGCAGGGCCCGCCTGACGCTGTGGGGTCTCTCTGGCCCCCTCCTTGCCAAGCCCCTGGGAGGAGACACCCCTCCCCTGACCCCTGGCTGCTTGACTCCACAGGGATCACCAGCACCCAGGGGGACCCAGGCCAGCATTTCCCACCCCCGGAAACCCCTGCTCACCCGAGGAGCGATTCCAGACGAAAGCCCCTGGCTCAGACATCAACACGAGACCGTGCAATCTTCGCCACCGTCACCCTGCCCCCGCCGGCCTCACCCTGATGCCCCATTGGCCACTGGCCCCATCCCGCAGGCTCCCGGCCATCTGCCCCAGGCAAGGGTCCAGGCCTTCCTGGACCTGAACCGGAGATCAAAACGCACCTCCAACTCCCCTGCACGTGGTCCTCAGCGGCCAATCCGCCACCCACGCAAACCAGAAGCTGCAGAGGTGACACTGGAGCAACAGATAGTGTCAGACTGACAAAGCCATGGGGAGTGGACAGATGGAGAAAAGTGCCAACGAGGCACGCCCAGCCACGCTCAGCCCCCGCAGGAGGAGCGCACTCCCAGCAAAGCGTCCCCGAGTGTGACGGGACCCAGGAGGCCCACACAGCCCAGCCCCTCAGCACCCCCACACCACACCCCTTGTCACCCAGGTGCACGCTGGTCAGCTCGCGTTCACCAGACTGGGTCCTGCACCCCATGGGGCCCGGGACAGGCTGCTCCTGGAGTCGTCCAGGGTCAGAGGTCACAGCCTCGGCCTGACACCCGCTCACGGCACCCTCTCCTTCGAGACCTTGTTGCCAGGTCCCGTTCACGTCGCAGGGGAGGAATCCCAAGCCGCCTCCCCGGCGGTGGCCCCGCTCCTGCCCCAGGAAAGCTCAATTCCAAGACCATGTGAGTGGAAAAGCCAGGCCCCTGGAAAAAGGGAACCAGGGATCAGGTAAGGCACCGGGCCTTTCCAGATGGCTGAGGGAGAGCAGGCAGAGCCGGGCTCGGTGCGCGCAGGCAGCGCCGTCACCTCCCCGCCAGCACCGGGGGTGTTGCAGGGAACGCTCCAGTTCGCAGTGTTTGGTCCTGATGCCCCTTGAAACATTCAGCAGCTTAAAAGCAGATTTGGATCTCGGCCCAGAGCTCACTGGCTCCCCGCCCCTCGGGGCAGGGCTCCACCTCCACGCCCGCTCCTGTTTAAGGCTCGCCCCAGAGGAGGGTCCCTCCACCGCAGAGCCCCTCCCCACCGTCCCACCCTCCAGACCCCTCCATGGGGAACACCAGACACGGGCCAGCTCCAGACCCACGGAGAAGCCAAGGGAGGTGTGGGGTCCACCAGGCCGTCCCCACATTTCACAGCCCAGGCCAGTGAGGGTGCGGGGCTGGCCAAGGCCACCAGGCACACAGGAAGGCCAGCTCGGACAGCCAGGCCCCAGCAAGCAGCTCGTGCTGGCTCCTCCTGGAAGGTGCCAGGGGGTTCCGGTGTCCTCAGGGCCAGCGCAGGACGAGGGCCAGAGCCAGGCCAGGCACCCACCAGTGCCGCCCTGGTGGGGGTCCCGTTTCCTTGGTCAGGTGGACAGAGGTGCCGGGGAGGCTGTGACCGTTAACACCCGCTCTCCGTCACAACGTCAGGACAGGCCAGCGGCCCTCAGCGACCACAGACCTGGGACCAGCCCCGCTGTGCTGCAGCTGCGCTGGGTGGCCTGCGGTGGGGGGCTCAGCCTCTCGGGCACTGGCTTACCGCGTGCGGGAGGGCAGAGCACGCAGGCGCTGCGTTGTCACGGGGCCCTGCTGGCGGCCCTGACTGGCTTCCCACCCAGCTTTGCCCCTCTCCACGTCCTGCCGGACGCGCTGGCCCTCCAGGCAGTCTTGTCTGCGCTTCCGAAAACACAGCGCCTGCTCCTAAGCCTGGGATGGAAGCGAGCCTTTCCCCGCGCAGGGAGGCGTGCAAGGCAACTCTGTAAGGACCTGACGCGTGGCCCCGACCTCCCCCAGCAGCAGAGCCTGGGCGGGGCAGGACAAAGCCCTGGGGCCCCCGGCTGCTCACAGTCCCAGGACACAGGCGCATCCCAGGAGAAGAGGTGACGCGGGACACGCAGCGCCCCGGGAACACCACCGTGGGTGCCCCCCCCCCCCGCAGCTCCTCCGGCAGCCCCTCAGGGCACGCCCCTCCAGAGCAGGCCCACGCCTCTGAGCACCAAGGCGGCAGGACCCCCAGCCAGGCCTTTCCCTTTGGGCTTCTCAGCACAGGGGGCTGCCCGTGAGCCCAGGCAGCTCCATCGTCTGAGCTCAGCGTCCTGCCTCTAAGGCGGCGGGAGCCCCAGCACCTAACTCACCAGGTGAGTCTGGAAAAGCAGAGATAAGGGATAGCTCGTGACCCTACACCAGAGAGAGAGCACCCCTCGGTCACGGCCACTACCACGGCAGATGTCACTGGCAAGGTGGACACCGACGTGGGCCAGGATGGCCACGGCTCTGCCCACCAGGTCCGTGTGGTTCGCTGTGGCCCTCGGGGGTCAGACCCCACCTGGCCGGCCCTGCGACCCACGGCACTGGCCCCGCTGCGCCATTTTACAGATGAGGACCCTGGGCTTGGAGACACGCAGCATGGGCTCCAGGCCACCAGCTGCGGGGACTGGGCTGTGCACCCCACTTCCTCCCCGGGTGGCTCTGGAAGGACTGGATGTCCAACATCCCTACAGCAGGGCAGCGCCATCAGGGCCAGGCTCACACCGGGGCTGGGGAGCCGAGGGAGCCCGGGGCCGCTGCCCCCCTGTCCCAGCCACACACGCGGGGCTGCACCGCAGGAAGCATTTATTTATCTTGGCCCTGAGGGCCTCCATCTCTGACTCTTACCCTCAGTGGCACTTCACTTTGGACAAAGGGGGCCTGTGTGGGGCCACGCGCACCCCAGGAAAAACCCCGGTGGCCCCTACATTCTCTCGAGAGTTGGGTAAATCCCTGTTTGGAAACCGCACAAAAAACACACCACTCAGCATGTGCCGGCGGCGACTTGGCCCCACACCAAAGTACCCAGAATCCTTCCGGCTCCCCCAGCCTCACTTCAGGACAAATTGGCTTTTAATGAGAGGAAGTCATCCGTCCAGGGGAAGGATGTGGCTGCTGGGGAAACAGTTTTCAGCGGTGCTGGCCCCTCCTTTTAAAGAGACTTCCCAAGAACCAAAGTGGTTAATACAGCAAGTGTGTATTTGGGATCTGCTGCATGAAGAGTTACATCACTTTAACTGCAAAAGAAATAAAAACTCTTGTCTCACTTGGCCTGAGACAGAGTGGCAGGGACACGAGGACACCCAGCCAACCTGCTCCTTGCGCTGGGAGGGGCACCCAAAGGCATCGCCGCTTTCCATTGGTCTTTAGGAACGACAGGGCACATTTTCCAACGTGAGCACATCCGACAGCCAGGGAGGCACGGAGCGAGGGAGATGCTGCCTTCAGAACATGAACGCCTTGCGGCTCACAGAAATCTGGTGCCCGGTGGCCACTCCCGCTCAAGTTGAGAGCCACGACCAGGAAGAAGGGCTCCCCGGAGTTCTGAACATCTTCCTGGGCCAATGATTCCGTCCAAAGCCCGCCTGCCTTCAGCCGCAGAGCAGGACCTGCCTTGTGTGCTGGAAGGCCAGGCAGAGGGGGAAACCCGGTGCTCTCCGGTTCAAGACCCGTTTCTTCCTGAAAATGACAAATGGGCTTCCTTCTCTGGTCTTGAACGTGGGTGACCACAACAGGATGCTGGCTGCGGGCCAGGCACAGGCGGCGGTTCTCACGCACGCCTCGTGCGCACGAGCATCCCGGGGAGGCGAGGCGGCCACCCAGGAGCTCTCGGCGTGTGAGCGGCGGAGCCGGGTTCCGCCCCCGGTGGTGCCCCTGGAGCGTCCCTCCAGCGGCGGAGACTTGACAGGCCTGTGCTCACGGCAAAGCAGCTGTTCTGGCTCTTTGTTCAGGATCCTGATTTTTTTTTTAAGATGGGTAACGCTTGTTTCTGGATCTTTACAGTAAGACACCCTCTCTGCTCACCAAAGGCGCTAGACATTAGAAAGAGGTGACCGCACAGAAAAGCTGCCGCACAACCCGTGAATTCAAACCCCGCGCACGGCCCGCCCAGGCGCACCCACCCGCCTCCGTGTTCAGACCTCCAGCAGCAGAATGGGCAGCAGCAGCGACCCTGGCTCCTGGGCGCCCAAGCCCAGCGTGTCCCAGCTGAGCCCGGCGAGCCCAGGTGAGCCCCAGTGTCTCTCGATGTCGACTCTCGGCACCCATGTTTTACAGGTGAGTCCTGAAGCTCCCCACGCCACCTGCTTTACCTGGATCCTCCTGCCAGCAAGATGTCTACACCAGCAAAAGCCCAGTCCCAGTCCACGAGACCCCCCAGAAGCCGCGCCAGCCTGGCCATCCTGCAGTTCATCCCCGGTCTCTGGGCAAGTCTGACAGTGCCAGCCGGATCGAGGCACCCAGCCGTCCCGGACGCCTGCTCCGCAGAACGGCTGCCAAGGTCGGCAGGACCACAGACCCCCCTTCACGTGCTGCCCCGCCCCCCTCGCTTCCACGTGAGGCGGCCGTTCTGGTCTCTCCCTGCGGCTCCACGTCCGACCCACTGGGCTCCAGGCCGCCCTTCCACCTGCTCCGACGCGGACTTATCGAGAATGGCAGGCTGCCACGTGCCAAGCACTTACTACAAGCATTCAACCTCGCGTAATTTTTGCCACGTTCTACGAAGTAGCTGCCTTTGTGACCCCATTTCAGATGGAGATACTGAGGGTTAGAAAGGTCAGAACACCCTGCCCGAGGCCTGGGATCAGCACGGGAGAGAATGGAGAGTCTGGCCCTGAGCCCGGCCGGCCCCGAGCCCGGCCGGCCCCTGAACTTCGCCGAATTCTGCCACGTCGCCCCAGTAGGACCCAGTAGAGAGATGAGGCCCAAACTTCATTCTCCCCAAGTGCTCAAAGCCCGACGGCCTGTTCGACCACCTGTTTCCACTGGCAGACACTCCTCCTACCATTAAATAGAAGCTTTCCTCCCCCGGGGCCCCCGGCTTGGCTGGCCCCAGGTCACCGAGGAGAGGACGGGCCTGCTGACGGCGACCACGCGCCAGCGTCCGCCCCGGGGTGGCGTGGGGCAGCCTGTCCCCCACGTACCTCAAACACTTCCTCGTCCAGAATCCGCGTGCCGAACACGATGATGCCGTTGACGTCAATCATGGGGTGGTCGCTACGGTCTAGGAATTTGGTGGTCTTCTTTTTACAGTCCAGGATCAACGTGACATTCTTCTTGTGGATGCTGAGAGCGATTCTGTGCCACCTGCAAAGAAACGGACAGCCCGTGCAGGTGAAGGACAGCTCGTGTCACAAAATAGCGGCATGAGGGACCCTGCTGCCAAAGCCCTGCAGACCTGGGAAGAGGTCCTGCTTCCCGCAGCGTGGCGGGGGCCAACTGCTCTGAGCCGACTCCCTGCAGTCAGGCAGGCTTGGGCACGGGTCCACACCGCGTGCACGTGAGACCCCCGCACTCAGGCCCCAGGTGTCTCACGTCTGGGACGAGGCCAGCCTTCCAGCCCTGAGCACAGCCGTGAAACCGGGCGTGGGCTGGTCAGCGGGTCAGAGGCGGGGAGGCCTGGTGGTGCACCCTTGTGCTGCTCGGCTTCTCCGACAGCAAACTGCAGGCTGTCAGAGAAGCTGAGTCTGATGGGAAATGGTGGAATTGACGGGCCTCCATGAAACTCTCGATGAGAAACGGGGTAATCACAACCTGGGGTCTTCAAGGATCATGACACGTGGCCTCAGACGTGTCAGCCACAGAAGAGGTGACTTTCAAACTACCAGGGTTTAGGGGTGCAACCAACAGAGAATTCTGGAAAGACTTGGCTCTTTTGGGTTTTGTTTTTTAAAATCACTCACTCCCACACCTGTGTCTGTATCCTTAAGGGTACAGTTTTAAATTCTTTCAGGACAGTCTGGGTGGAACTACACAATCTCCCTTGTCCCCTTGGACACTAAGAGGCCAGCATCTGATGTAGTTCAGAGCAGTTTACAAAGGGGACATGGAAGTCGGGGAGAAGAAAGGTTCCCCAGAGCCACAGAGGGTGACCCAAGACCAAAACGCAGCTCCCAGGACCCCCAGCCCGGTTCTCTCTCTGCCTGGTGCCCACCTGTGGGCGTGCCGGCACCATCCTGCTATGATGTCCTCGGTTTGGCGAGGGAGCTTTATGGCTTCCCCTGACCCCCAGTGGGAGAGGTGTGCTGAGTGATGCCACTTACTTGCCATCTGACAGATTGATGCCTCTGAAGAGGGGGTAGTCCTCTGGCCCCGGCTTCCCTGTGTGGTCCTCGTAGAGGAAGACCGGAGAGCGGCCCAGCTCCAGGCCGATCTGCTGGATGCCTTGCTCGTTGTAGATGGAGACCAGGAAGGCCTGGCTGCCTTTCTTGGCTTTCACAGTGGTTAGAATGGAGAAATCTTCAGGAAATGCAGATGCTGGAACAGAGGGCAGAGACAAGAAGACAGTCAGGAAGTTCCCAACCACGCCCAGACACGGCTCTCTGCAAACGAACCAGCTCAGGGACCTGGCAACCTTTGCTGTGTATGGTGGTACCCAGACAACTGCTGCACATCTCCCCTTGATCAAACTGTTCCTGCAGCCTTCCCCTATCACCACATGGCCAAACCTACCCGCTTTGAGGCTTAATTCAAATGCCAACCTGACTGATACTTCCAACTGTGAGCCTTCAGTGCTATCTTTGCAGTTCCCACACCTCCATACATCTATGCATAAATTCTAATGAGAACTTTCCAGAACGTGAGCTTCCTCTGGGCAGGGGCTGTTTCTGCTGTGCCTACAGCTGTGCCTACAGCTGTGCCTGGCAGAGTGTGACCCCTCCGGCGCCCTCTGGAGGGAGAGAGGAGCAGGAGACGGGGAAGGAAGGCAAGGGGGGGGGGGTCACAGCTAGAACCACGCTTTTTGACATTTCGCGGCTGATGTGCAAAGCAGAGAAAAAGAAAATAAATCAAAAGACGTCAATTCAAACTTAAAAAGGAAAACCAAACGCTGGTACGTTGGGGGCAGGGAAAGCTCCGTACAACACAGGCTGGAAACAGTCTGAAGGTACGTGTTAAAAGCCAGACCCAAGCTGGCCCGGCCGAGGGTGCCAGGCCTGCTGTAACCCAGGGCGCTCCACACCCACAAACAGCCCCCGCGCCCTTGGTCCACGGCATGACCGGAAACCCGGTCCCTCCTCCCGTCCATCGGCCCTGGTGGTGGCGTCAGCGGCTCTCGCTCCGGATGAAATCTGCAGTTGTGCTGAGAACACGGGCCGGGCTGAGCGCTGGCGAGTGGATGCTCAGCCAGCAAGGCTCAGCCCGAGTCACCGGGCATCTCAGAGCCCGGCAGAGGGAGCCGGCCTCGGGGGTCCGCAACTGGGACACGTGGCTGGGGAAGGGCTGGAGCCCGGCCGCTGGTCCTGGGCGAGGCAAAGCCCACTGCCAGAGCCCCCACTCCATCAGATCAAGGTCACAAGGTCAACCAGGCGGCCTAGAAGGCCATCGGCCCCTCGGGGCAGCAGAGCAGGGGCTGGCTCAGCTTCCCGCGGGGACGTCGTTATCCGTGGGTGCCCTCTGCTGGCGGAACCGCCGTGCGGCAGGGCAGCTGGCCTCTGCTTCTGGTCCCTGGATGGGGGATGCTGCAGGTGCCCCCTGGGGGGAACGGCTGCCAAGGCCTGCGAGTGGAGGAGAAAACCCCCTGCAGGCCCCGGAAGACCCGGGTAGAGGGGTCTCTCTAGGGCGACGGCCAGAGGGGTTGCAGCCAAGAAACCCACTGGGGACCAACAGAGTTGTGCAAGGTCTCAAGGCCAGTGACGAAGACCGGTGGGAACCCGTCCCGAGGACCCCAAGCCCTGGCCAAGAAAGGCCCAGGGCTCGCAGCCCGGGCTCTGGCACTGCACTGAGGAGCTGGACGGTGGGGTCTGTTTGCTGTGCTCAGCTCTGCGGCCCGGCCCTCCCCCACAGGGGGCCCGGCTCGAGGTCCCCAGTCCCGGAGCAGGGGGACAGCTCCAAGTGGCAGGTGATGGTGGTCAGCGTGGCCATCTCTCTGAGGAAAGGCCGGCTTCACTGAGGAACCTGCTCAGACCGCCTGTCCACAGACGGACGCCAGTTTGGAAAGGGGGCTGTTGAGGCCACTAGTGTCACTCGGCTGTCCCTCCACACTGTCCTCCAAACGTGGGAAGTGAGGGAAATCGAGGACCCCGGCCTTTGTGAACAGCCGTGGGCAGGGAGGGGCTCTGCGTGCAGCCCCGGGGGAGACCCCGGCCAGGCCAGCTGCCAGGACCTCGTGGCCCCTTCAGTCCTGGGGGTGAGCGGGCACTGAGGGCCCAGCTGGCGTTTGACCCGAAGGATCCCAGAGGACACTGCCCACGTCCAGGACGGACGACAGGCACGATCTGGGTCCACATCCCCCTCCCTCTCGCCTCAAAGGGTCTCTGCCTCCCGTCCCCGCCCGGTGACGACTCCATGCCGCCTGTAGTTACCCTCCTGTCTGAAACACTGAGAAGAGGGAGGGCTCAGCCTCCAGCGCGGGGCACCACCCAGGACCGCGAACCCCTCCCTCCCAGCTCGTTAAGATGCTGCTGCCCCGTTTTTCAACTGCTGCGAGGACACATTCTCAGCTCGGACAGCCCGGAAGGATAAGTGGCACTTCACGCACATTTCTCTCCTGGCAAAACGACGGCAGATTCCCTGCCACTTCCGATGGTCCATTCTAGTCCCGACTGGGCCGGGCGCCAACATGCTTCACAATCCCCGCTGTCTGCGGAAGCTTGCCTGCTGTCGGACGCGTCGCATTTTATTTCTCAGAGAAAAGTCGAAGTTGAGGGGCGGGCTGGACAAGAGGCCCGCTTACGTCCTTAGATCATTTCCCTGTCACTTGGGCTGAGGCCCAAAGGCACTGCGGCCGTGTAGGTAGACAGTGGGAGTTTAATAAATGCATTTGCTATTAAACTGAATTCTACTCAGCCCACGGTTTGGGGAGCGATGTCCTGCTGTACGGAGGCAGACTCCGCAGCCCTGCCCACGGCGGGAGTGGGGAGAGGGAACGCCACTACGCCTGCCCCGCCTCGGACCCTGAGCAGGACTGGAGCCTCAGCCGTCCCGAGGGAGCACAACAGGGCGAGGACCCCAGCTCTGGGCAGGAGAACAGAGGAGGGGGCTGAGTGGTCACTGGGACACTGCCCTGTTTGGGTGTCTTTAGAGGGGACGGCTTGGACCTGGGTGACGGCAGGCGGCCACGCTGGTTCAGTGGACGCGGGGGCGCCCCACCAGGGGCCGGGGAGTCCCCGGGATGTCAGGTGGCCTCACGTGACACACTTGCCTGCTTTATTCAAGGAGGGCCCTTAACGGCTTCTTCTAGGGCCTCAGCCAGTCTCACCCTGGTGTGACGTCCTTGCCCCCATGTCAGGCAGGGGGTGACAAAGCCCGGGAACTCCCCCAAGGCAAGCAGTGAGACCCTCTCTGGTTTGTTGGTGGTGCCCACTCCCCGCAAAGCATCACGGGCCTGGCTTCTGCTTCCACCCTCCCAGCCTGGCCTTCACGGTGTCGGGCCGCCCGCCGCCAACCCCCGGGAAAGGCCAGCGGCTCAGAGCCCAGCTCCCGGTCCCACTGACTTCAGAACCCGGACACGGGCTCTAAGCAAGACTGGAAAACCCTCTTAGAATCAGGACGGGGGAGGGACAAGTTAGGAGTTTGGGATTAACACGTAAAACAGGCAACCAGCGAGGGCCGGCTGTGCAGCGCGGGGGCCACACGCAGCAGCCTGGAACAACCCCCGGTGGAGAGAACGGGGAGAGCAGGTGCAGACAGCTGAGCCGCCTGTGCACCCGCAGCACTGGACCCCCACGCTCACACCCGAAACTCAGCATCAAACCTTAAAAACAGAAGACACTGAATCAGGGAGGAGGTAGTCTCCGTCTGGCTGGCGAGCGCAGAAAACACTGGCCGGCCCCGCTTCACCTGCTGGGGTGGGGGGGCGAGGCCTCTGAAGGCTCCCAGCCCATGGAACCCCGATTTCCCAGCCAAGACAGGGCCCGGATTGCAGGCGACCCACACAGAGCCAGAGCCCCGCGAGCGGGGGGGCCGGCGTGGTGGGCGCTGGGGGGCAGCCGGCGCCTGGCCTGGGCTGGGGAAGGGGGCAGGTCCCCACAAAGGCTCCCAAGCCCTCAGCCTCGGGCGCCAAGCCCTGACTCACGGCCCAGACCCCCTCGGCCTGCGGGGCTGGGGCACCTGCGTCCTCAGAGAGGCTGGAAGACGCTGGGGCCCCTCTCCTTACGGAGAGAAGTCACCGGATTGAGACTCCCTTTGCACTGAGACGTTTAAAACAGTTATGCTCAACTCAGGCCACCGGGACCCCGGCCTCGCTGTGCTCCCCTGGGCCCACGGCCCCTTTCCCTGCAGCTGCCCAGTGGAAACGGCGTCTAAAATGCAGCCAGACACCACCCGTCCCCGGGAGGTGGGCCTCCAAGCAAAAAGCACGACAGGGGGTTCTCACTCCAAGGCTCCCACGAGAGAAAGGATGGAGGGGCCTGCGACGCTCCATCAGGCCTGAGGGCCACAGAGCCGCACCACGCTGACGATGTGCGGAATGTCTGGTCACAGGCCCCTGACCCAGCACTGGGCCTGCAGGAAGGACCCCATGGAAGCTCCCTAAAATCACCCGGAATCAAGCCCCAGTTTTATTTGGCATTAATGAGGCGAGCAGCAAGGTACAGACCCCGTGTGCTCCATAAGCTAGTTATGGCCGGAAGGCCCTGCGACGCCTTTTAAACTCGTTGCATGTCTAATCCAGCTCCTAGCGTGAGAGCTGAGGGAGAAGCGAGGTCTGGCTGCTTCAGGGGTTCAGGCTAGATCTCTGGTAACTGGCCTGTATTCTGAGACCCTCTGGTGTTTTCTCATCGCGAGATAACACAAGGGGGCAGGTTCAAGGACTTGGACGCCAGTGAGGTGGCCGTGACCCTGAATCGGGTGGCAGGGGTCAGATGGAACTGTCAGCAAACCGACTCCAGAGGACCCCGAGGTGGGACACTGTACCCGCAGACGGCCTCAGAGGGTGACCACACCGTGCACACACCACACAGTGGTGTCTGTGCCAGAGGACACCGCCACCAAGGCCCTGGGCCGTCGCTCTCAGAAGCCTTCCCTGCACCCGGCCCTCAGTCCCTCCAGGACAGGAATTCTAAACTGGGGACGCGGGGCAGGACAGCGGGCAACTTCTGGGTGATTCTAAAAGATACGTTTGCTCCAGAAAGGCCAAGAAATGCTCCTCTGGACGCTGGGGAAATGAAGTCACTGCGGTTCTTTGTGGCAAGTGGACCCAGGAGCCCGGGCAGATGACCCCCGCCCGCGGTGATGAGGCAGGTGGTCTAGCGGGGGGACATCGGGCCCCCAGGGGTGGGGGGCTCTTTAAGAGGTGGGCTGGGCTCGGCACCTCTGAGGGGCGGCACCCACCCCTCATGACATTCCTGGAAAGAGCGACTCAGCCTCTCTCTCAAACTCTCACAAGTCCCCAGGGACTTACAGGACGGCTGAGAAAGTCGCTGGGGTGAAGCACGAGTTACGAGTGAAGGGGCGAGGGAAAGAGAAGGTGCAGCCCCCGAGGGGCGTGTCCTCAGGGCCAGTGGGGGCTTGAGAAGACAGAGACACCAGCACTTGTCAAAGGACTGCCCGGTTCTGGTTCAACGTCGGGGGCACACCCGGTCACCAGAAAGGCGGCGCGCAGCCCTCTGGTAATCACAAGACGAGGTGAGCTCGCCTGCCCGAGGTCCCCGGCCCCCTCCTGACCTGGATCAGAAAGGCGAGCTCGTGTGAGGCGCGGGAGAGGTCACAAACCACGGGCCCACCGACGCAGCGCAGGGCAGCCCGGGGGTGGGGGTGGGGGGTCGCACACGGCCCCTCGGCCGCAGATGGGGCCGGCTCAGGTGCTGTCTCCTAGCTGCTAACGTCGCTTCCCGCTCTGGGAGCTTAATTAAAAGCGGAGATCTGACACTTGGCAATTGAGTCTCATTAAAAGCCTGCACTCTCTCGCCGGGAGCCCTGAGGTTTGATCCGTGTGTCTCTTAATGTCCTTGCCCCCAATTAGCGTCTGTCGGGAAGCGCTTCCTTCCCCATGACCCTGGGCTTTCTCTTCACCTCGTCACCCGAGACCCATCCATGGCCTTTCTGCACCTGGAGTCCCGGCAGCCCGTCTCCAGCCGGAGACACACCTGCCCGAGCAGCAGCGGGAACAGAGGAGGCCCCACTCCCACTTTGCTGGTGAGGGTGATGGCCGCTGGGGCTGTGCGTCCACTGCATGGAGATCAAACCGGGCTCATCCGAAGGGCCTCCCGGAAACCCAGGCATGTTTCTCCCGCCACACAGGCCCCGCTCTGCTCCCTGGCTGCGGACGGGAAGGGGGGAGTGGCACCCCCACCGGGCACACACGCACGCCTCTTACCAGGGTACAGCTGCTTGGTGGGTGCGCTGAGCTGGGCGTCCTTCGTGACTCTGTAAGCCACGTCCGGGCCTTTGGAAGATCGCCGCGTTGCACAAAAGCCTGTAGTCTTGGTTATGCCGTCAGGCAGGTTGTGAAAGTCTAGAACCTTCAGGAGATCTGCTGGCTGAGCTAAAATGACAGAGGGGAGGTGGGGGGTCAGCCACGAGCAGGAGAGGAGCAGCCGAGGGCTAGGGGAACTGGGAGCCCCCTCCCCGCCCGCACCACGACAACCTCTGACCCTCAGCAGGCGCCGAGGGACCAGCTTAGAGGCCAGGGCTGCCGGGGGCAGGACGCCCCACCGTGCAGACGTGCACGTTGAGCTCCACAGAGCTGGGTCCCGGCCCAGCCCCTGCGAGCAGCCACCCGGGCTCCCCAACAGTGCTTCTCGTCTTTGTCACAGAAACCCCACCCCGACCCAGGCCGCAAGGCGGTGCGAGATCCCCCACGGATGGAAGAAGCAGCTTTGCCCGGGGTGGCCTTGAGGAGCAGAGTGACCGACAGCTCTGGGGACCTGCTACGTATCGGCCGGAGCGCCTGCCCCCACCGGGCACGCTGCCCCATCCTCACCGATTAAATGTGATTCTCCCGTCACAGCTGACACGAAGAGCCAGCTTCCGCTTGCCCCCAGAAGACAGACAGCTACAGGGCAAGACGGGGCAGAGCCAAGAGCGAGGGAGGGGCGGCCCCTGCGTCCCTTCTGGAAAGTTCCTGACCTCCACCCATAGCTCCCCAGAGAAGAGGAGCAGCCCCTGCGGGTGGGGAGGGTCTGACACTCTGGGGAGCTCGACTGTTCCCCCTCCAAACGCCAAAGGGGGCCTCCACGTGACTGTGCACACCCCCTCCCCGTCGCAGAGACCCCGGGCCTCCAGCCCGTGACGACACAGGCTTGGGGGCCACACACCCACCGCCCTTAAGCACAGCCGGTCTCGTGTGCAGAGTCCTGCCATGTCACTACCAGCAGGACGACCCGGGAGTCCAGGCAGAGAAAGTCGAGTCAAGCGTGGAGTCAGAGCGCCCCGTCACTCCGTCACAAAGCAGGTCCCCCGTCCAGTTTCCTGCAAGGCACCCTGTCACCCAGATTCCGGAGCTCTGAGGTCCGCCGCCTCTGGCCGTGTCACTTCCACAGCCCGGCTTTGCTGCGGACCTCTGCCACTTTCATCAAGGGGCCAGAACGTGGCGGGTGAGGGTTTCCCACCCCCGCAGAGGGAGGGGCGTGGGGGGACCCAAGGCACTCCCAGTGCAGCCTGGCATCTGCCTCCTCGTGGCCTCTCTGATTTTCCCGAGTGGTTCCAAGCTGCTACCCAGAGCCCCGCCCCCACACAGGGCGGTCAGCACCCCTCATCAGCGTCCTCCCCGAAGCGCTGGGCACTGGCGACCCCCCCACCGGCCCCCACAGGCCTGGCTGGTGCCTGCCCACGTGACACCAGAAGCAGATGCCAGCACAGCCCGGGGCCTGGATGCGGCCCGTGGGAAGGGGTGGCCGTGCCAGCCCCTGGCTCACCTGCCCTGGGGACGCAGCCGAGCTGTGGCTCATCTCTGGGCTTCGTCTCCGAAGCCAGCTGGGCCAGGGGAGGCACCAGAGCCGCCGGCTGGGCGCCTGGGGCTCACGCCCAGCCACCGCGATGCTCTCGCCAGACGCAGGCCTGCTTTCCCCATTGCCGGCGGGAGGGCCGGTCTCCAGAAGCCTTCCGGGCCATGTTCGTGGCGCTCTGTGGCAACGAGCTGAAAGGCCACTGACCTTCCCAGGCCCAGGGCCACCCCTCCCTCCGGCCAGGGGCTCCCTGCGCCAGAGCTGAAAACAGCAGTTTCGTTTTACAGAAGGTGTGGCAAGGGCCCGAGAGGCCTCTGGCGGCACAGCCTCCATGGGCTCCTCGAGGGGCTGCCAGGCCTGCGCCCCCCCCCCACCGCCCCACTTCGACACAGGCTCAGGAGGAATCGGGGTCTCAGCTCCTCTGTCCCAGGAACTCCGCTGGGAGACCGCCCCGGCGGTGGGGCTGAAGCCTGCATCCCCCCACTACAGAGGTCTCGAGGTCACGTCCTCTCTCGAGGTCAGAGAAAGACGCTACAGCAGGAAGAGCCCGACACACGAGCCCCGCTCCCGGCTCCTCCCTGCGAGCGGAGAGCACCCTGGAACGTCGCGTGTCCTGCCGAGTCAGGGAGAACATCACCTGGACGGCCCCCCGACCTGCTGTCGCTGGTCCGGAGGGCCCTATGACACATGCACAGCACACTTGGGTTCCAGGCAGCACCGCGGGGTGAAGCGAGGCAGGCGGCCGAGCCCCCAGCGCCCAGCAGGGACAACGCCGACCCCTGCGGGGGCCCCCCAGGCCTCCCGGCCCTGGGGCGCGGGGTTCCGTCCCCCCAGGGCCGCAGCCCGGCGTTGCTGCGCCAAGCTCTCCGACGCCCAGCCCAGGGCCGAGTCCCGCCAGGGTCTGGGGGCACCTGGAGCAGAGGGAGCCGATGGGCGCTCCGGGGGGGCCAGCAGTGGGGGGAGCGGAGAGAAGGTTTTGGCTCACGCCAGGGTCAACACCCTCAGGTTCAAGAGAAACCCGAAGTGCCCTCCCAACACCCACCAAGCCCAAAGCCTTCGGACGCCTCACGACTGCATGAGTTAGAGCCAGGAGGGTCGCTAGTAACATTTGGCTGGCGGCCTTTACTGGGAAAGCAGAGCCGTGGGGAGGAGGGGGTGGCCACCCGGGATCACACGGCCCTGGTGCAGAGCCGCCCGCAGCTTCTGATCCACCCCAGTCCCGAGCTTCCTTCCCCTCAGCAAAAGCAGACGCAAGGCCGGGCCAGTGGTGGCCCTTAAACTGCAGCCCCGACCCCTCACCACCCTGCTGTGTCTTCCTTCCCTAAGTGTAAACACAGCTAATTCCCTGGGTAAGAGGGGTCTGCCTTCCTGGGCTGCGAACCTCAAGAGGGCAGGGGCCCAGGCTGCAGTGTCCCTGCCGAACCCCCGGCACCCTGTGGACACCCGCAGTCACTGCCACCAAATGGCACATCTGTCCCGTGCTTGCAGGGCGCACGGTGCAGACCCCTGGAAGCACGCCCGCGCTTCCCACTGCCCTCCCGGTTTCCACCTCGCGCTTCCGGGAGTGAAAAGAGGCAGGGCTCTCACGGGAGCAACGGGCGGACGGCGAGGGGGGCGGGGAGCACGGAGGCTCCCCCGGCCCCGGCTGAGGCCCCCCAGCCCCGGCACCAGCCCTCCCCGCCAAGCACACGCGCGAAGCCCATGACCCACCCCCCCCAGAGGGCAGCCCCGCAGGCTGCAAAAGAAACAGGCCGCTTGGGAGGCTCCGACTGAAATTCCTCTCCAGTGACCCAGCCTCGGAACAAAGCACTGCGGCCGGGGTGGAAAATGCGTGCCACCCTCCTCCCACCATGGACCCTCCCCGCTGCTGCTCACCCAGGGCTGTCACGGGGTGCAGGTGACCTCAGGGCAAGTCCTCAGGCTCACAGGCTTCTGCGCCTCCGAAAACCACTGCCCTGAACTCTCATCGGTGCCTCCCTCCCCGAGAGCTTCCGACCCCTCTGCCCGACATCCAGGCCCCCCTTCACCCCAGCTCTCCGAGCCCAGTCCTGCCCAGGGGGTCTGGCTCTCCCCGGACACCCCCTCACCAATGCCCCGCGTTACAGGGTCCCCGAGAACAGCGCCCCGGCGGGGGGGGGTGGGTTCCGGGCAGCGCACCTGCCCTGCGCTGGGGCTGGAAGGCTGGATGCAGGGAAGAGCCTGAGGCGCCTGCTCGGAGGGGCCCCCGGCCTCTGCCCGAACCCCGCCCGCCTCTGCACCGCCCTGACCTCCTGTCAGTCTCGATGCTTCCTGGGGACAAGGAACGGCCACAGTGAGCCCAGGTCGGGCCCGCGGTGCTCGGTGACACTGTGCTGTCACTCGCCTCTGGCCCGTTTTCCCATTTCTGAAGAAGGGCCGAGGACCCAGCAACGCAGCTTCCGGAGAGATTTTTACCAAAGGAGCCAGCACTGTCTCACGTAAGCCTCCGTCCCCCAGACCAGCTGCCCACCCCACCCCTGCACCCCCAGGGGCAATGCAGAGCTCCAGGGTTCGGGCGCAGCGGCCGTGGCTGATTCCAAACCCCCTTGGGAGCCCTGTGGCCCTGGGCAAAGTGGGCTCCATATGGAACCGTCACTGTCTATGAAAAGGAAGGGACACCCTGCAAGGAGGCAGCCCCGGGACGGGACGGGGGCCGCCCAAGTCTGGGGCATGGCTGGCGGGCGGCAACGGCAGCTCACCGGCACCCAGCCTCGGGGAGGGCGCCCACTGCGCCCACACACCCTGGGCTCTCTGCCCGACTACCCCCCCACACACGCACCCAGACACCTCACAAAGCAGACTCCTTCCTCTGTCGATGAGGAATCTCAGGCTGAGAGAGTTTAGGTGAGTCGCCCAAGGCCCTACTGAGATACAAACAGCTGTCTGGCCTCAGTGTCCCCCCTCCTCCCCGACACGAGGAGGAGAAGGCAGGAAGCTCCCCGAGATACCACCAGGCACCCCGCTGCAGAGCTCACCCTCCTTCCAGGGCGTGACGAGGAGAGCGCACGGAGGCAGAGGGAGGTCACCGCAGGGCAGAGGGGAACCGCTCCGTCTGGAGGTTCAGGACCTCAGGAAGGCCTGGGGGGAGGAGATCCTCAGCCTCTGAGCCAAGAGACTGGAGAGACTCTCAAAGCCCCAGGTGAGTGGGAGAGTGACAGGTCAGAGGATGCCTCACCTCTCTTACTTCCTACACAGACTGATCTGAACGTCAACCGAGAAAGCATCCTGGAGACACAGTCTTCTCGTTTTCACTATGTCTCTTCAAAGTACCACATGAGATGCTCAGCAAACCCTCACTGAAGGATGGACACATGGGCACAGGGATGAAGTGAATGGAAGAACAGAGAGATGGATGGAAGGATGGATGGATGCATGGAGAAGGATGGATGGGTGGGAGGATGGATGGATGATGAACAGATAGAAGAAAGGATAGAAGGATAGAGATGATTAATGGGAGCATGAATGAAAGGAAGGATGGACGAAGAATGATTCCATGGATGGTTGGATGCATGAATGGAAGAATGGATGGACAGATGGATGGGAGGATGGATGGATGAGTGAGTGAATACAGGAAGGAAGGAATGCTGTATCTTGAAGATTTAGTTGATGAACTTTAATTTCCCAAAGATTTTAGGTGCCTACTCTTCTCCTGACCACTCCCCTGCCCTGGGTGGCCCTCCTCTCCCTTCTGGGCCAGAGGTGAAGGCCGGTGCAATGCCTGTGTCTTATTCCACAGCAGAAGCAAAGTGCACTCTGGCCCCGCGCCTCGGCGAAGGGCCTGCCTGGTGGTCACCTGTGGTGTGTGCTCGATGGCCCAGATGTGCTCAGTGTTCCAGGCCCTCCAGGGAGCGAGGCAGTGCAGAAGGGACCCCAGGCCCTGCCGCCCAGCCCCAGCACCGCAGGGGGCTGCGGAAAGGTGCCAGATCTGGGTACTGAAACCACTGTTGACCATCCCTCTTCATCCTCTCCCAGCCTGACAACTCTCCTTTCCTGGCCCAAAAGTTAAGAGCTCCGAGCAGCTTTTGATGGATGCTGTTGCTGGTGGGAAATTTTATGGTGAAATTTCAGCGGGTGGGGGCGCCACCCTGCTTATGAACACAATGTCACCAAGGAGGGGCCTCCAGGAGGCAATTCCCTCGTCCATGCGTTCAGACATGGGACTTGGCCTGAAACTTGCTCCCCAGGCTGTGACCATTCGTCTTGCCCTTCTTGTCGAGGCTGACCCTAGTGTCCGGACACCCGGCACCCCCACATCAGCTCACTGGGAGCCCAGATGCCGCCGTATCTCTGCAGGGTTCCAACCACCCAGTAGGAGGCACCTACAATCCAGCCTGGCCACCCCTCCAAACACACGCCGGTATTTGGAAGTAAGTCACGCTGCCCACAGGGCTCACACGGGGGACAGGTGACCGCAGAGCACCTGGGAAGGAGCCCCACAGCAGGGGATGGGAGGGGCTGACAGAGCCCCACTGGGTGGTCTGGGGCCACGTGAGGAGCCTCGTGGTCCAGGCCCGGGTGCTCCAGCACCCAGCAGGGCAACACCGGGATGTCCCGGCGGGGTGGAGCTGGGCCACAGAGAGGAGGCTCGTTCCCGCAGCCAACAGGAAGACAGGCGACACTAAGGCTCTACTCTGAGAACTGGGAGGAAATGTCACAGCCGAGGGACAAGAGGAACCTTCCACCTGACCCCTGAGAAGTAAGGATGTGTCCAGCTTCTCCCTGCATCCACGCGGCACCTCCTTCCTCTTGCCATCCCTGCTTCCATCTGTTTTTATAAAAACACACGAATATGTATGTCCCTCTCCCCTGTCATCCCTCAAGGAACAGAACAGATGTGGCCATGGTCATTATCCCGCATCCAGCTGCCAAAGACGGTGCAGGGCAGAGCGGGCGGGGCACTAGCAGGAGCCAGTCCCAGAGCAGAGCCTGCTGGCATGACGGGGAACCAGGTGATTCAGGCAGCTCCCCTGGAGATAACGGATCACCTCGTTCTGGAGAAGGGAGTGGGGACGGCACCAGGCACCAGACTCCACGCGCTGGGGTTGCCAGTTTGGGCGGGGAGGCTCCGCACGGCCCCACCTGCTCCCAGGAGGCCCAGGGGGAGGGGTGGCGCTGTGAGGCCAGCTGGGGTCACACTGGCAGAGGGCCCTCTGCATCCAGGGCCTCGCCCAGGCCCGGCACCCAGGGAGCTGAGCTAGGGAGCGAGGCGGGCCAATCACAAAACAGCGCCAGCTGCCGTCAGACCCCCAGGCGGCACCTGGAAAGGGGCCGGCAGCACCAGCCACTGAGCTGCCCGGGCTCCGTCCACCCAGCAAGGCTCTACGAGGCCTGCGGAACCCGCGTGGTGCAGGCCCCCGCCGCTTCTGACTCGCCGCCGTCCCTGCGATGCCGGGCGGGGCCCTGGCCGAGCTGACCTGCGCGTTTGCTGCTGGACGGCACCCCCTTCCCCCGGGGGGACCCTGGGCTCCCCGCGGGTGTTAGCGGGGTCCTCGGGACCCGGGACTACAGGCGGTGACATGTGCGATGGAGACACTGCCAGCACACCCTAAACCCGCAGCAGCTCCCCCACCCTGGGCCTCGGTTTCCTGCCGTCAACGGGGCAGAGTAACAGGCCCTGCCTCTCCTGGGAAGCCGGGAATGGCAGCGGGAGCCAGAGGCACTGAAAACGCGGGTCTCAGGCACCTTCCCTCCCTCAAGAGCTATGATGACAAGTCAAAGTGGTGTCGCCAGGGGCCCCTTCACTTAACGAGGCTGGAGGCGAACACGAGGCCACCACACACGGGGAGGGCCACGCCGCCTCTGGGTCACCCCAGTTCCCCCCGCAGCCTGGACTGGCAGGAGGCGCTTCTGCGGCCCTGCCGTCTCCGGGCGGTGAGCCCCTGAGAGGATGACAGTGTCCCCTTCGTCACAGCAGGGGAGAGCGCTGAGCCCGGAGCAGACGCTCAGCGCAGTGAGCAAAGACAGACCCCGCCCAGCGTGGAACGGAACCAAGCAGCGCACAAAGGGGGTGCGCGTCCTGGGCATTCAAGTTAAACGCCAGCGGGAGAGAAGCCTTGGGGGGGGGGGCAGTTCTGCAGCATCTCAGCTAGGATGCGCATTAACCTGGCAGCACCCTCCCCCCAGGGCTAAATCCCGCAGAGAGGCTGGAATAGGTGCGGGGACGCCCAAGGCAGTGCCGCCTGTAACAGCAAAGAACTGGAAACCGGGTAAGTGCCCATCAGTCAGGACGGGCGGGCTCAAGGAACAAGGCTCCTCTGCGACACACTCTGCAGGGGCTGCAGGAGGGGGCTGGTCTAGGCGGCCTGACACTGAAAGGCAGCTGAGACTTGGCATTAGGGAAAAGACCGAGTCACAGAGCAGTCACACAGCACCGCCCCATGTGCGCTAAAATAAACTGGAGATGGCTGTGCGACCTGAGAGCACACCAGGTAAATGCGCCCAGCGCGAGACCAGCCCGCCAGCGGGGAGCCCCTCGGGCAAGGGGCTGGTGGCAGAGGGACGAGGGGGGTCTGCTCACCTCTGCACACCTCCACTTCTGAAAAACGCTGTAAGGATACACCCACGCAGAACTTGCAGAATGTGGAGGTGGCAGGTACAGCTCACTGGTAGAGCGTGTGCTTGGCGTGCACAGGGTCCTGGGTTCAATCCCCAGGGCCTCCATTAAGGGAGGTTAAAAAAAAAGAGAGAGAAAACCAAGTATCATAATGCTAAAAAAAACTTGCATAATTTTATTAACAAAAAAAATACCAAAACATGTTTTCAGTGTGGCAGTTTTAAAATGGCCACAAGTGCTTTAGCATAAGGGCCCATGAAGAGGCGAGCTCTGTGGCCGCGGGACCCGCAGAGTGCGGCGGCAGGGATGCGCGCAGGCTTCTGTGTCTGGGCTTTAAGAAGCTGGTACGGTCGAGCCCTGTGCCTGGAGTACCCTTTCTGAGAACCCGACGCCACGCTGTGAGGAAGCCAACCAGCCCCCTGGGGGGCACCACGCAGAGAAACCCAGGCCTCCAGCCAACAGCCCCGGCCAAGCGCCCAGCCAACAGCCAGGACCGACGCACTGGCCGTGTGGGAAAACCGCCCTCGAAGTGGACCCTCCAGCCCCAGCCGCGCCCCTCAGTCTGACATCACGGAAGCAGACGAACGGGCTCCGCCAGGCCCCGGCCCAGAAGCACAGGCACCCGCGAGCTAAGGCTGCTGCGGTGAAAGGCTGCTTGGTCTTCAGACGCGAGGTTTGGGGTGGTTGTCACACGGCGATAGATGACCACAAAATCCAGCAAGTGATAAACAGGAGATGCTTGTGATCGTAAAGAGGAGGCTCTCGTAACTGAAGGAAGGGGACAAACAAGTAAGTAACGTGCTGTGTCACTAGCAGTTCAACGAATCGAGGTAAATCGAGGCTCCTTTGTCTCCCATCCAGCTGGCCAGGCGGTGGGGAGAGGGACAGGAGGGGACTTTCACGTCCCTCTCCCCAGCCACGGGCCTCTGGCAACTGCTGGTCTCTTTTCTGTTTCTCTAGTTCTGCCTCTTCTCGAATGCCACGTGAGTAGAGCCGGATCACACGGAGCCTGTTGCGTCTGCTTTTTCACGTAACACAACGCTTCCGTGCCCAGGCAGCTTCCTGGATTCATGCCTCTTGCCGCCCAGCAGGAGTCCACGGAATGGGCGTGCCACAGTCTGTTCATCCGTCCCCAGTGGGTGGACCCTTGGGGTGCCCCCAGGTTGGCAGGACAAAGCGGCATATGAACGTTCACCCATATGTCTGTCTACGCAGACGCTTTCACTTCCCTCGGGCAGACCCCTAGGAGTGTGAATGCTGCGTCCTCTGCTAAGTGTACGATTAACTGTGTGGAAACCTGCCAAACTGTCTCCCAAAGTGGCCGCACCAGTTTGCGTTCCCGCCCCCGACGAGGACAGCTTCCCTGCGTCCTCGCCGAGACTCCTGTGCGTGCTGGCTCTCCTTGCGGCTTTAATTTGTGTTTCCCTGCTGAGGACAGTTGCCCAGCTTCTCCCTACATGTGCATTGGCCACTCACACAGCTTACTTGGTGACATGTCTGTTCAACTCTTTTGCCCAGATTTAACTTGGGTCACCTGCCTTCTCACTTTGAGTTATAATATTCCTCTGTATGTTCTAGACGTGTTTAAATGAGATGTGTTTTCCAAATCCTTTGTCCCAATCTGTGGCTTGCCTGTTTTCTTAACAGCGTGTTTTGGAGAGCAGAAGTTTTGAATGTGATGAAATCTAATCTATCCATTGTCCTATGGCTCATGCTTCTTGTGGATTTTGTAGGAAATTTTTGCCCAATTCAAGGTCATAAAATGGTGATCTCCTTTATATTAATAATGCTCACCTTTGGGTCTATGATACCTCCTATTTTTCACATATGATTGGAAGCAAAGGTTCAGATTTAATTATTTTTGCTAATGGATGTCTCAGTGTTCCAGCACCATTCATGGGTAAAAACTATTTTCACCATTGAATTTTCTTAGCACTTTTGCCAAACATCCAATGATCGTATGTGTATGCATCTATGCTGTTCCATTGGTCTACATACCTATCCTTCCATCAACCCCGTAACGCCTTGATCACTGTAGCTTTATCGTTAAGTCCTAAAATCACAGAGTATGAGGCCTCCAATACTCATTGTTTTGGTTTGGTTATTTTAAGTCCTTTGCATTTTCAGAAAAATTTCAGAGTCATCTTGTCAATATATTTCTTAAAAACGCATGCTAGGATTTTAAATAGCATTGCATTGAATCTGGAGAAAGTGGTATCTTAACAATGCTAAATCTTTTTGTCCATGAGAATGGTATATCCGCCCAGTTCTTCACATCTTCTTAAATATCTCTAAGTTATGTTTTGTCATTTTCAGTGCACAGGTATTTTGTCAAATGCATCTCTAAGTATTTCATATTTTTGCTGGTCCTGTAATGGCTATTTACGTTTCTAATTGTTCATTTCTACTATCTAGACAGAGAACTGATTTTTGCATGTTGGTTTTGATTCCTTTGACCATGCTAAACTTACTCATTAGTTCTAGAAACTTTTGTGTAAATTTCCTAGTATGTTTAACATAGAAATCATGTGCTCTTCAAATAAAGATAGTTTTATTTCTTCCTTTCCAATTACATGCCTTTTAGTTCCTTTTCTTGCCTTATTGCACTGGCTAGCATCGCCACACAATGTTGAATAGGCGTAGTAAGAGCAGATATCCTTGCTTTTTCCCTAACCTTCAGCGGGAAATGCACTCTGTATGTAGATTTTACAAAGACATCCTTTATCAGATGGAGGAAGTTCCCTTTTAGTCCCCATTTACAGGGATTTGCTCCTCATATTTTTAGTTTAAAACAATTACACAGTAGTATGTTATCCTAATTTTATAAAAGCAGGCACAAAAAAAGTACTGGAAAATAAATACATCAAAATGTTCAATTGGTAATTTATTTGGCTGCACTTAACAGAAACCTTCACAGCACCATCAGCAGCAGCACTGTGGTTTAAAAAGTAAGGGATTCTGATGAATTTTTATTTCCTTCTTTACACTTTTTAGTAGCTTTTAACAATTTTATGGTGGACGTATGTTGCTTTTATAACAAATTAATGGCATAATGAATGCCCATTAATGTCCAGCAGGAAATGGCATTATATAGCTAAACAACTGCCCTTTCCCAGGCCTTCCTAAAAACGCAGGAGTCACAGGTCCTCTGGCCTTTGCCTGGGTAACGGGGTACTTTTAACTGGTCTTTGTAAGACAAAACACCATTTGCACTTCTCAGGAATGTCTCCATTGGGCAGAGTCTGACATCTGAGGTGGGACCCCCACACCAGGCGTCCTCACGGGGCCCCCTCAGTCAGGCCCAGCCACACTCACCCCTGCCCTTTGGACCGACAGGTGGACAGAGGCAACAGCATCTGCTGGCCCCTCATTTTCCTGCCCTGCCGTCAGCTGGGATTCGCCTTGAAATTCTCTTTCAAAAAAGACAGCTTTAGAGGCAAATGATGGTTTTAACACCTATTAAATGTCACAAAGCAAACAATGTGGCCGACAAAGTTAAAGGATTATTTCCTGGTACTTAAATAAAGCCACTGTCTGGACTGTCAAGGCCTTCAGACACTCGCCCAAATGTGCCGATCCTCATTCAGCCCCTAAGGATGCTGTGGGCAGAGCACAGGTGCAGAAGGGTGCTGGTGTCCCGGTGGTTCTACAGATTCAACTCTGAAATCACGTTATTCAATTATGGGATTCCAGTCAAAGAACACTGCACCGGTCACTCCCACATGGCACGGTGCGTCCCCCAGGATCGGAAGGCATCTTTCAATCACTATGAGCTATGGAAGTTTTCAAGACACTCTAAATATGACTCAAAACAGGTGCATGGACATCACATGAACACAGAAGTGTGTGATGACCCTATCCAAGTCCCGCTCCCCCCCGCCCAGAAGGTACCACTTCAGGCGGCCGAACTCACAGCCAGCGTCCACAGCCATCACCGACAAGTCTGCATCTCCAGTCGCAGCAGGATTTTCTGGCTTAATGAAGTCAAGTTTCAGGGCCCCCCGCCCCAGGTGGACAGCTGCGGGCTCTCCAGGTAGGCTCACGCCCTCAGCCCTCCTGGATGTAGGTGAAGGACAAATGTGCAAAGACCCCCGTGAGCCCACGTCTACCCCTGGAAGATTCACGGACAAGAATCCCGCCTCCGCCCCTGCAGCTGAGCAGACTGCTGCCCGAAAGTGAGAGCACGCTTCCGTCCCCGCTGCCCGGCCGGGCCCAGCGCTCATCTCCGTGGTCCTCCCTGCCGCGAGCCCCGCCCAGCCCGCTCCTCCCCGCTCCTCCAGTGCTGACGCCAGCACATGTATCCAATGTGACCGCCTTGGTGGGAGTAAGACCCAGTCATCAGCAGGACCCTGACAGCACTGTCCACTCAACCAGCCACGGCAGCGGCTCGGCAAACGCACAGACGGCCCAGGAGACAGTGGCGGGGGAACAATTAGCATCTGTTGACTGTGAGGTTCAAGAAGATGCCCTAATGTTTTTGACTGAATGAAAGCAATATCTAAAGCTTGGAAGGCATGTGCGCTGAAATTGTTAGTAATAATCCAACATCTGTCAGCAACTCCATGGGGTAGGAGGTGCCATGCCGCTCTCCAGACGAGGAAACGTCGGCGACCCTAAATGCCCAGGTGACCTGGGATGGGTCACAGGCCCAGCGATGACCATGTCAGTTCCCAGGTATCGCTGCCTCCCAGAAGCAGAAGGTGGGGGGTGACCGGCCTACGGCAGGGTGGGTGTCCCAGTTCTATCCGTGGGTCCACCCGGGTTTAGCTCCCAAGGATAAGGCTGCCAGGGCGCAGTAGCTGGGCAGGAGCTGCCCGTGGTTAGCGGGAATGTAATTCTGCAGTAAACGGGCTTGAAGTCCTTCCTGCGCTCTGACGCAGTGACTCAACATCTAGGAATCCATCCTGAGGAAACAGTCACAGAGGGACAAAGGATTCACCAAAAGATGTTAAACCAAGTGTTATTTATAACCTGAGCAGCTGGGAACAGCCCCGGCCCAACGGGAGAGGGGCCGCGAAGCGAGCCCAGGACAAGCCCCCAGCGGGATGCTGGCAGCCCCGGAGTGCCGGCAGAGGGCCTGCTGTGAGCGGCGCGGGAAGCGTCCGCGCGTCCGGGCGCACAGCGCTGTTTCCGCACGTGAGCTCAGCCACAAAGGGGGGAGTGGGGGGCAAGTCTGTGTCCCCCCAAAGTCCATATGGTGAAATCCTGACCCCCAACAATGACGGTTCCAGAGAATTCTCCCGCCCCTTCCGTCTTGTGAGAACACAGCAAGGAACTCCAGCTATGGACCAGAAAGGGGGCCTCCCCCAACCAGGCTGGCGGCTTGACCTTGGACTTCCCACCCATCAGAAAGACGAGAAATAAGTTTCTGTCGTTCATAGGCCACCCAATCTGAGGTGTTTTATTACAGCAGCCCAAGCAGACTAGACAGAAAGGAAAGACAACGGCATTTTCATATTTCCCAAATTTGCTGTAATGAGTATGCTTTATTTTCACAGTCAAGGAAAGTTAGTAAAAATATTTGGAGCGTTAGTCTAATCTCTGAGTCTAGGACCAAATATCTTGAAACGTGGACTCTCCACCTTCCAGCTCCCAAGGTGAACTTTATCTTCTCTTTTACTGCCAAATGGAGGCCTTCTGTCCACCTGTCCATGCCCCTCCTCTGCTGAGAGCCCCAGTTTACCTCCATCCCCAGCTGCTAGAGAGCCATGGGCTTCCCATCTCTCCTGAACTCTTAAAAAGCTGCCAGCACCCCACTGTTACCCTGACGGCACTGCCCACTGCTGCCGCAGCGGGATTTATCCTGCCTCTCAATTCAAGCCAATAAACCTGAGGAGGAGCTAGCTGTGCCTGGTGCCATGCTAAGCACTGCAGATTCCGAAGTGAGTCAGTGGTTCCGTGCCCTCGGGAGCTCTAGTGTAGAGAGTGGAAGTCTCGGGTGGTCCTATACAATCTGATGCAACAATCGAAAGTGGTTTCATGGAGGGGGCACCCCAGAGCTCTGATGAAAGAATAGATGGATCAGTGGGTGGGTGGGTGGATGGATTTATGATCTGGATCAATGGGTGGATTTAAGGTGTGGGTCAGTGGGTGGATGAATGGATGGATGCGTGGATGGATGGATGGATGGATGGTTGGATAGATGAAAGGACGGTTGGTTGGATAGACAGATGGCTGGCTGGCTGGATGGATGAATGGATGAATGGATGGATGGATGGATGGTTGGTTGGATAGATGAACAGATGGTCAGTTGGATGTGTGGATGCTTGGTTGGATGGACAGACGTCTGGATGGATGGATGGATGGATGGATGGATGGATGGATGGATGGATAGATGGTTAAAATAGACAGTGCCTATAGGGCTCTGCCCTCCATCTGCTATGTGACTCTAGGGCCCTCCCTCTCCCCATCTATAGACTGAGTGGATGGGGGTTGTTGATTTCAGTTCTGAAAATCTGCAAGTGTGTGTTTCTGTTTTCAAATGATCACTGAATGGTACGTGCTCAATCCACCCAGTCCGCCCCTTCCTGAGTAGGTTTTATGTCTTTTTTTCTTTTCTTTTTTGACCACAAATCTTTTTAATTGACTGAATCATTCCAGCCAAAAGCATCTGCCCACCAGCAGGAGAGGCACACAGCACCCAGGGCTGCCAACCCAACCAGCCCACCTATTTTAACAACACATTCACCCAATTCAAAAGGTGCTGGAGAGAAACGCACCCCCACGTACTCAGATGTCCCCTCTGAAAAAAACCGTTAAGTCCCCATTTTAGTGTGTCCTTCCTTGTCATCTGCAAATATGCAGGCCTGGATTTCGGTGTCTGTTTGATAGAGGTGGATCCATACTAAGCGGCACATTCTTCACGCGGCCTTCCTTTACTTGTGCGCCTTGGAGATTGATCCATTTCAGGAAGTGTAAAGGCATGTAAATCCCACTCTCGTAGCTGCTGCGCAGTGTTCTCTTCCAGAACGGCTCGGTCACTTGTCTGAACAGCTCCCAAGATGTGCACCTGGTTATATCAGCCCTCTGCCCTTGCAGGCAGGGCCCCATGACTTTCTAATCGCCGGTGTCTGCACACTCGTGTGTGCGTATCAACAGGAGGCACTCCCAGGTGTGGAGTTGCCAGGTCAGAGTACATGCATTTTAAGATTTCGATAGACGCTGCAAAAGCCTTTTGTAGAAGCACAGCCCAGGAGGGCACCCACCGCCCCCTGCTGGAGCCAGCAGTGCGCGTTCCCCGTGTTTGCTCTTGGCCCGCCTGGCCCGGGGAGAAGCGGGTCTCCCTGGGCTTCACGGGCGCTCCCTTCTTGTGAGCGCAGGCGAGTAAGGCCAAGCGCCGCCCCACACATCCAACAGCCCCTGGGCCCTTCTGAGAACCATTCGTGTCTTTTGTCCACTTTTCTTTTTTTTTTTCGCTTTGGGTCCTGGCTGTTTCTTACTGATTTGCAGTTCTTTGAATATAACAGCGTGACACCCCCTTTTCTGTGAGACACGTATTTTCTTATTCTTTTCTTATGGTGATGGGTTGTTTGGGGGGTTGTTCTGGCCAGAGAGAAAAGTCTTGACTCTTACAGAGTTAAATTTTTTTTTCTTTTGTAACTTCTTCGGTTTATGTCATCCTGAGAAAGACCTTCTCATCCCGAGATCATAAAGCCCAGTCTGCCATATTTTCTTCTAGTAGTTTGATGGTTTTGTTTTTAAAGTTCACAATCACTGATCCATCTGGAATACATTTTGGTGCAAGGGTGAGGCAGCATCCAAGTTCTTTTTCCCAGATGGCTTCTTCATGATCCCAGCCGATTTCAATGACTAATCCTTTCTTTTCCAGCCAATGTGAAAGGTCACCTTTATCAAACTCTGAATGACTGAAAAGCCACAGAGTGATGGCTTTGCACCCCCTTCATGTCCCACATGGAAGGGAGGTTCTGCTGCTCACCCATCCCCCTAGGACGCTCTCCTCCCCCAGGAGGGTACGTGTGAGCCCCCACAGTGGAAGCAGGTCAGGTGAAGCCCGAATCGGCGTGCTTCATGAAAGCACAGCCACCTACAATATCAAAAAGTGGGAAATGCCCCCGCGCCCAGCAATGGGAGGCTCCTGAAGTCAATTAGGCTGTTTGCCAGCTGTCACGGGTGGGGACAGAGTGCCTTCCGTACCACGCGAAGTGAGGACGCCCAAGCTGGGCTCCGAGGCCTCCCTCTGCGGGGAGGGGGCGCCGGCGTGGGCAAGGCCCCTGGCCCAGCGTGCCCCCGGGAGCTTCCAGGTCAGACGCCGCGAGGTCTCTTCCCTCCTTGTTCTCTGTGCGCAGAGCCAGCGGAGTTGGAGTCTGGGCGTTATGGGTGATCTTTATTTTCTTCTTTCTATTTTTTCTGATTTTCCAAAATGCCTCTAACGAACATGTAACTTTTTCACTAAAATACATATATGTACATATATGTATATATACATATATAGAGTTAAAGGTGAAAAGGCGGAGGAAGACACTGAAGGAGAGGGACACAGAGCTGGACAGTCAGGGCCCAGCCTGGCCCTGGCCCCGCCCATGCCATCAGCGTGGGTCTCTGACCTCTGACCTCCAGTGTCCGGCACTCGGAGGACACGACCCTTCCTTCCTCGGGGACTGTCATGTAAACGGAGCAGCACAAGGGAAGTGAGGCTAGCTGAGCCCGGGAACAGCCAGGGGTCACAGCTCACTGACCCCAGGATGGGGAGCCCTGGTTTCCAAGGCCGGGGGCTCAGCCCGTGTTAGGCAAGGGCGCCCCCTCCCGCCGGGCCCAGGGTGTGAGGCTTCCCAGCACGGCCGCGTGCAATGGCCCCGGCACAGCAGTGTGCATACAGCGGGTGCTCACTAGTTGCTGAATTGCATTTGGGGATGACGATCTCTTCAACCACCCCCTTGGCAAAGCCACACACGCTGCCTTCAGCCCTGCAGGCGCCCACAAAAACGTTAGGGGGGTGTAATTCAGAGGCAGCGTCTCTCGTGCGTTTCCCACCACGCGCCTAACCCAGCAGGCGGGGCACGCAGAGGTGCGCACACACACGAACAAGGCTCAGTTCACAAGGCAGCGAGCTCCTCCGTCACCAACAGCTCCAGAGTTTCGAGTCACAGATGTGGGCACAGAATCTGTGGCCCAGGGAAGACGTGATTAACAACAGACCCCGGGCATCGCCTCCGTAGCCTGGGTGCTCCACGCACGTTAGCTCCTGCCACCCAGGCTGCCGGGTGCCCACATCTCCCTGTCCCTCTGAGGAGGGAGAGCTGAGGCCGGGAACAGGGCTGGGGGAGATGAGGTGCCACGGGCAGCAAGGACACAAGGGGGAGACCGAGCCAGGGAGATCTCCAGCCGGGCCACCCTGCTGCTCGGCGGCCCCTCCGCCCGCCGCCCAGGAATAGGAACAGCCCATCAGGGAGCCTGGAAAGGCCCAGACAGAAAGCGCTGTGTGCCCGGCCAGCACCAGGCCGCATGTGTCCTGCTGGCACCAGCATGACAGTACCAGCCCGGGGCCTCCCAGGACGCTGGGAAGTCAGCGTGGAAGGCAGGATCTGGGCAGTGGGATGAGGGGAGCAGCGGGTCGTCAGAGAAAAGTGCACTAAAAGTGCAGCTGACACACCCCAGAGATGGGAGGCTGCTCAGCACAGCAGGATGTCGGGGCCCCTGGGGGGGGCAGAGATTCACGGCTGCGGTCACTACTGCAGAAATCAGACCGGACAGCACCGTAGCAAGTGACAGGGAGAAGACCAGGCTACCCCTCTTCAGAGCATTTCTCTTTCTCTTTTTTTTTTTCTGCCGAGATATCGACCAGACATGCCTTCCCAGATACGCCGGGAGCCCAGTGCTTTTGTCCAGGCTTAAGTTCAGCACAGGAAGGCAGATCGTGGAAAGCAAGAGGCAGACGCCGCAGAACAGCCGGCCCGGGGAGGGCAGCTCTGAGCACATGGTGCTCACGACGCCGGCGTCCGCGCTCCCGGTGGAGAAGCAGGAGGTGGCGTCCCAGGGCAGCGTGAGTGGTGCTGTCGCTCCCCGGGAAGTCCTGGAGAACAGAAGCCATTCGATGTGAGGGCTCAGAAGTGAAGAAGAACAGGCAGAAACCGGCAGTATGTAAAGAATTCCAAAACATGGCTGCAAGAGTTTCTGGAAGTTATTTACAGGGTAAGACGTTGATCCTGGAATGAAAGGAGCCTGGCGTGAAAGGGCCTGCGAAGAGTCATCCAGAGCGATCACAGATAAGGAGCAGGGTGACAGCTGGGCAAACTACCCAGAGGGCGGGGCGGGCGGGGTTCTCAGAGGGGGCGGCCGCGGTGCCGCACAGAGCCACGCTCAAATCAAAGCCTCTTCCCTGTCCGCTGAGTCACTGGGACACATCCTCACGCGACTGACCTCAGGGGCGTGTTGGGTAAAGTAAAGAATCATGGGTGTCAGGCACCCAACATGCAGGAGACGTCCAGCGCCGCGGCCAGCGCATCAGTGCCCGTGTGACCGGAGACACCAGGACGGGGCTCAAACCCGCCTAGGTGCACCTGACATGCACGCGCGCACCCTGCCGCAAACAGGTCATCTGCTTGGGCATCCGTGAAGGGTCGGGGTGGCCCAGACTGCCCGCGAAGCCTGGAGGTTGACGTCAGCGTGCGACCACCCAGCAGAGCCCCGAGCCCGCAGACTCCACCCGGCAAACGCGAGGGGCTCGTCCCCCCCAACCCCCCCCCCCGGCTGTCCGCCCACGCTCGCCTGACCACGCTCCAGAGCGACCCTGGCAGGCCCCTGCCCCCTCTCCCCTCTGGCCTCTCCAGGGGCAGCAGGACCAGGACACCTGCCTCTGCCAGACGGCGGGCGAGGTCCTCCCGTCCTCCCCCGGAACAGCCCAGCCCCCGCACGTCCGCCCACTCTGCTTGGGAGAGCCGCTCACACCACGTGGGCCGACACCCTCCGGGTTTACCGAGCACTTTCCGCTCCATCCCTGGCTCTCTGTTGAGCCGCCACCCCTACGGGCAGCGGGCAGCGCGGGAAGTGACAGATCCAGAGAGACCCTGCCCGCCTGGAGGTCTGAACTGCGCCTCCTCAACTCTCCCCCAAACCTGCAAGGAAGACATCCTCGGCTCCGTCCCGCACATGAAGAAGCTGGGGCACGGGAGAAAGGACGCTCTGGAGGTCACAGCACCGGAGCGTGGCAGCCCCGCCCCCGCCCCGCCGGTGTCGGGTCCCGCAGAGCTGGGCTGCAGTACCGCCCTTGGCCTCTAGGTGGAGCGCACCACACTTGGCCTTGAAACACGACGTCAGAACAGTGAGCCAGGGTCTTGCCTCCCCGTTGTTTCCCGTGACCTCTGCCAACTGACGTGACCTCCACCTAGAAATGTCCGGGACCACCTCTGCAGGCTGAGCCCTATTCCCTGAAACTCCCCAACTTTTCCCAGTAGAACCTGCCCTGCCCGGTCAGTGGGAGAGGTGGGCCTCCCAAGGAACAGAACTTCTGAGGATGCTGACAGTCCTCGAAGACTCAGGAGCCACCCCGAGGGAAAACCGAGAACAGGCCTCTCGCGCCTGGTCCCCGGCAGGCCGCCGACTTGCCGGCGTCGGGCTCCCGACAAGGGCGCGCTCAGGAATCAGGCCGCTGGGCAGGCTCCTCTCAGGGCGGTTTATTGTCTCCTTTGGAAATGCTGATGGTTTAAAGATGTGGATGCTGTCCTGGTCCAGCTGCCCTGACCCGGAAGAGGTGATGGCTGAGCCACACCAGCCTCACCCTTGGAACATCTGCTCAACTGCTCGACCCCGACCTTGCCCTCCGAGGGGGAGTGGTCTGAGTGTTCCCTACCCACACCTCTTGCAACATTTGGTTTGCTGGCACAGGGTCCCAGGGGTCTCTCTCTTCGCGTGTGAACTGACATTAAACAGGCAGGGCTTACCTGGCTAGAATCCTCCCCATCACTCTTTCCTTCCCCCTAAAATGGAAAAACTGACTCAGAACAAGGGCACCCCTCCGCCGACCCCGTATACAAACATGCCACTGGCAGCTGAACGCAGGGCTCAAGATCTAATCCTGTAGGTCTCATCTGAGCAGCATGAGCAGGACACTGAGGGCCCAGGACTCAGGGTGGCTTTGCAAAGTGGGGGCTGAATGCAGCCCTGCATCCCCCTGAACCCAGGCCTGGCACCCACCCCCAGCCTGGGCCCCAGGGGACAAGTGTAGGCGGCCACCAGGTTTCACCACCCTCCTCGCCCAGAGACAAAAGAGGCCAGGCCTCTGAGGGGGCCGAAGCTCACTGTGACGTCTGCTATCCAAAGGCCCAGTTCCCAGGAGGCTGGATGATACCCAATTTTGACAACTCAAATGCTATTTTTTTTTAAGTGGGAGGAGGTAATTCGGTTTATTTATTTATCCATGGAGGTCGAACCCAGGACCTCATGCATGCTAAGCAGGCACTCTAGCACTGAGCTACACTCTCCCCCCACCTTCAAATGCCATTTTAAAGGCTCCAACTCTGCCACTTGCCAGCTGTGGGGCTTCTGTGAGCCTCAGTTTTCTTGCCTGCAAAATGGGGATGCCTCAGACGCTGGAAAGATGCCATCGGGATAAAACAATGTGAAAAGGCACTCAGGATAAAGTTAAAGAAAGGAAAACATCCCAGAGAATCTGACTCTTCGCCTTCGGAGAAAATTCTCAGGCAGACACCCCTCTCTCCTGTGTCACGTACTCCTTCTACTCAGTTCTCTGGGTTAAGGCAAGCCTCCGAGGGGCCAGGACCCCAGGGCTGACTCGGACCAGCAGCCCCTGGACCCCCCAGGTCCAAAGGCTGACGATCCTTTAGGCTCATCTCCATGCGCTTGCAGAGTGATGGATGGACCCGAGGGCCTGCAAGATGGCCAAGCCAACTGGCCCGCCCGGCAGCTCCCAGCTCTCCAGGGTGCAGAAGCCCCCCACGCCACCCTGGGCCTTCCTGCCCTCGACAACAGTCCTCCCCAGTGTCTGCGAGTGCTGCTCGCGGGCCAAGCAGCTGTTTGTAATCGGACAGGCCCCGGCCAGGAAGGGGAGGTGGGAGCCCGTCCCCGCTGCGGGACTCAGGGCGCCACAGGGTGTGTGAGGACGGGCGGCCCCCCGCACCCCCTCCGCCCCACCACGGCCCTGGCAGCGCTGAAGCCATGGGGAGGGCATGAACAGGAAAAATGGAGTGAACATCTCCACTTAAGAGCAGCTTTCAATCTAGTTCTTCGAGCGCGGAAGCTTGAAGCCCCCCACAAGCCCACGTTTGGTGGCACAAGAGCTAAACCCACGGCCCTGGAGGCTGGGCTGCAGTGCTTTCCATCTGGGCACCGCCACCCGCACCGCGGAAGCTCCTCAACAGGGTGCCCGGCAGACAGGGGGCACCAGCTCTGCCCTGGACAGGAGGGACCCTGAGACAGACCTGAGCGCCCCACCAGCCGCAGGTCTCAGAACAGGTCTGCGCGGCTCAAACACAGCCCTGACGGCGGCTTCCAGCCGCTGGGCACCGGACTCCGGTCCCTCGCTTCTCAGGGGCCTGTGACCCTGCGGACCTCGAAGTCCTCCAGGTCTGAGTTTATTTGTCCACAAAACGACCCCAAGGCCAGAGGCCCGCCCACTGGCTCAGTGAGGCCTCCTGGTAAGACGCTCGACTTGCCTTCAGGGCGCCCTTGCTGCGCACCCTCACAGCCCACCTGGCAGGAAACCGGACCTGCCACCAGCCCCCTACGCTCCCGGGTAGCCCCAGGCCAGGGTCCTGGAACTGGAGGACTGCACCCTCAGCAAAATGCCAGCAAAGCTGCCGTCTGGGGCCAGCCCTCCAGCAGGGACATTCCTGGGGGCTCCAGCTGAAGTGACCCTGAGCAGAAAGCACCCCTAAGCTCCCTCTGGTCCCCACCCACAGCCTCCAGGCTGAGCCAGGCCTGGACCCACGCTGTCGCCTCTGCTGCTTGGCCCGGGCAGCTCTCAGTGGCGGCCTGAGACCCCGGGGACTAGGAGCTGCCCAGCTCTGAGCCCGGGAGGAGGGACTCATCACTGCGGTCAAGTCGTTCAGGAGCAGCTCACACAGTGAATCCAGGCCCCTCCCAACAGCAGACAGCGGGGTGTCCCGCCTCAGGAGTGTCCCCCTCCGTGGCTGGAGCTGGCAGAAGAGTCCGGAGTCTGCACCAGGAGCCCAGCCCGGGTCTTCCTCAGGTCTGTACAGGACCGAGGGTGGTCTCTGAGTTCTCTCCTGAGGCCCCTCGATGAGCCACGGCGGCTCGGTGCCGAGGCACAGGTGAGCACCCCAAACACACCAACACAGGGGCCGAACACTGACCTCGTGCCTGAAACTCACAGCAGCATGAAGCCAAGGCCAGCGCAAGCGCTGTGAGGCCCTGAGCAACCTACGTGCTGAGTGCCTGCGTTCCCCGCAGCGGCCGGTGAGACGGGTGCAGTTTGTGCCCCTTTCACAGATGGGGGACTGCGGCATAGACAGTCCCTCCTAGGTGTCTTGGCACCTGTACTGAGACCAGGCACATTGGGATGGGGAGGAAGCAAGGTCCCTGCCCTCCCAGCTCACAGAGGGGCTGAGAGCCTGGGGGTCAGTGGCGCCAACTCCTCCCCTCCCCACTCAGTGTACTGGACTGGCTGAGCCCCTCTGTGTCCCTTAGGTGGGGATGCCCTCCCGCACTGATGGCGCCACAAAGACAGAAGTGCACGTGCTTAATGCGCTGTGAACGCAGATGAGAGTTGCGTGGGACGTGCCATCAGGGACCAGCTTCACGGTGACTGGGTGGACGGGGGCGGGTGGGGGCTGCACCACAGGAAAGGGCTGGCCGAGGGCCGATCCTTGTCAAACCTGCGTGGATGGTGGGGATCTGCTGTGCTGTGTTTGAAATGTGCCCTGACGACAACAACAACACAACAACAACAACAACAACTCTCTGGAGCTGAGCGCGAGTCGTCCCCTCCTCTCAAGGGTCACCTTCCCCGCCCCGCAGTCTCCCGATCTCTGTTCTGCGCTACCGCAGAACAACAGTCCTTCCTTAGGGGAAGGGAGAGCCTGCCCTCCAGGCAGGAAGGCAGGTGAAGCACCACTGCCCCTTCCAGAGGTGGGGCGCCGTGAAGACAGCGGGGAGGACACCGGGGTCGGGGAGCACCTGCCTCTCCCTCACTTCCCTCCTGGCACTTCTCCCCCTTAGGTGCCCCTACCCCATCATTCATGCTGATACCTGCACTCCACCTGTTTCAGGTGGGAGAAGAGGTCCTGCAGGATCGCTGGCCTCCCTCCCACACCCCTCCACTCAGCCAGCCGGCGCCAGCTCCTCCCCCCGGAGACTCTGGCATCACCGGGCCGAGCCGCCCCACCGCCCTGCCCAGGTGTGAGCCCTGCACCGCCACCCCAGGCCCTCCGGAGCAGAGCACCGGCGCCACCACACTGAGGGCCCCGGAATCTCCATAGGATCCCAGAGTTCACTGAAATGGAGCCATGGCCCCAAACAGCCATCATTTAAAGTATGAACCTAAATAGCATTAGCAAAGTTTCCCTGGAAAAGAATTACACTTGTGGGGGAGGGTGTAGCTCAAGTGGCAGAGCACACGCCTGGCGTGCGCAGGGACCTGGGCCCAGGTTCCAGCCCCAGCACCTCCTCTAAAAATAAATACATCAGCCTAATTATCTCCCTCCCCCACAAATTTTTTTAAATGAAATTTTAAAAAATTATTACAATTTAAAAAAAAATTACACTTAGAAATCCTGTTTCTGCACTTCCATCCAAGAACATGCTCTTCATCCCACCTGCTCAACGTGAACGCTTTCTGGTCCATGAGCTACGGAAGATGCAGCCCCCTTCCTCCTTCTCTGCATGAAAGCAACCGGTCGAGGGACCCTCTCCCCCTAGAAGAGCAAATTCTACACTGAGCACTGACAAGGGAGGCTGCCTCCTCGACCTCCTGTCCCAGGAGGACACAGAACAGCCTCAAAGAAGGAAGGGTTTCAGATTCTCCCCAAAGAAAAAAGAAGAGTGCGAAAGAAGAGACGTGACTGTAAAGACGGGTCCCAGTGACTTCACCCCAGCAGACATGAAGACACCGCCTCCCAAGCGGGGCCCTCACAAACTGAATCTGGGGCTCAGGGCCAGTCTTTCTTTCCCCACCGCACCCTCCCCTGTGCAGGACACCTACCACCCAACAGGCTCCTGTACTGACCCACGTGGTCCAGGGCCCCAGGGCCCACTGGCTAACAGCTGTCCTCCCCAAGAAGGCCTCGACGTTCAGCAAGCTGAGCCTACGCCGCACTCCCAGCTTTACGCGTCAGAAACGAAGGAGGAGGAATCGAGGCGGAGGGGCAGAGGCTACTCATGGCTGGTGGCGGCCGGGGGCCTCTTCCTGAAGCACAAGGACCCTGCCGCCGCAGGGCTGTCCCACAGCGAACAGGAGCCAGGAGCTGCCGGAGCCCCCTCGCCTGGCTGTGAGAACGGCACCTAACAGCAGCGCACACGCCCGTGACCGGTGTGCCTCTCCCTGGGAGGCGGAGGGCGGCCGTCACTCCTTCGGGCCTGCTGGGCTCACAGAGCCGCCTCCGCGCCTGTCCAGGCAGGTGTGGGGGTCACGGGCACTCCACAGGTAAGACGCCAGAGCAGGGTCTGCTTACATATGAACAGCAGCCAGGGGAAGGGCACACACGGGAAAGCGCCACCTGGGTCCACCAAGGGACACCTCCCTTCAAGCTCGTGGGGTGGGACCCCAAAAGCCAGACCCTGACAAAACAGGCTGGTATCCGACTGGCTAGAGCCCCGCTGGGCTAGCAGGGGCCTCCCTCTGATTGGTTGGTTTTCCAGGGGCTGGCGGGTGCCTCCCTCTGATTGGCCAGTGGCCCAGGGGCTGGCGGGTGCCTCCCTCTGATTGGCTGGTGAATGTTTCACTACCTCCCACTTTGCACTTCACCAGACACAATCACCTATTCAGGAGTCTGATTCCCGCAGTGCACCAGAAGCTCCCCCAGGGCAGGGGTGCTCGGCCCCTGCTCACCTGTGCACCTGCTGCCCATACCTGGCACAGGCCTGACTCATGTTAGAGGTCCACAAGCACTTGAAACACAGCCAGTCAGCCCCGAGTTCTCCACACAGGGGCCAGCCTCCCCTGAGGTCCCCCGCAGCCGCCCAGGGAAGATCCCCGCTAATGCCTCGCCTGCCACCCTCCCGTCACCCTGCCAGCAGAACGCAAGACTAGTCACTTCCCACCTCCATTCAGGTTGAAATGCTCACTCTTCTGCACTGACAGATCGCTATTTTTCCAACACAAGGGTCAGAGTTTTTACAGTCAAATCACTCCCACTACATACACACATTTCGATGTCACTTTTGGCATTTATTTAAAAAATCAAAGAGGCCAGTAAAATCCCTATTGCAAAGGTGCTGGCAGGAAAGAACAGGGCAGAAGAACGGGTTTCCTCCCAAAAGGACACAGGCCTAGGAAACAGAAAATAAAGGAACCTCCCATTTCACCCACAGGAAGCACCACAGGAAACAGGCTGGGCGCCTACCCCTGGAGCTTCTGTGTAACGAAATTTGGAGAAAAGTAGGTCAGACTGTGTTCCCATTTCTTAGGTCTGAGTCACCAAAGAGTGGCGACATTACTCCTCGTGTGGGCTATTCCTTAGGTTGGGAATCTGCCTGAAAAGCCAGCGGGTGAGTCGAAGCTAACAGGATGATGGCTCAGACCGTGGGACATACGTGACACAAAGTGCCCCAGAGCCCACCGAGAAGCCACACACATCTGACCAAGAATTTACTCATTCTATGGACCCCGTTCCAGCCGCCTGGGGCCGGGCTGGGGCAGTAATGGCGTCTGAGTTAGCAAAGCCCCTGCGGGGACCCATCCTGGATGCGCCCTTCAGATGGTCAGCCATCAGGTCACTGGTCCTGTCTCAGAGGGAAGACCACAGCCCTGGAGGCAGGATGTAGGCACATCCATTCCTATCACTGGGCCCCAGTTCCTCCTTGAAGTAGAGAGTGGTCCAAGGGGAAAGGGAGGGGTGTGCTGACCATGAAACGTCCCACGACTGCCCCAGGATGCAAGTTCCATGCTCAGGCAAGGGGTCGGATAAACCCACCCATGGGCACTGCCCGGGTCACCTCTGCTGCTTACACGTGAGGAGGCACCAGTGTGAAAACTCCCAGGACAGAGGGAGCCACTCATAAGACCAGCCAGTGAGCAGAGCCAGGAACTCCCACCGGGCCCCAAACCCACTGCCTCCTGCCGCCTCAGGGCCCGGGGAGGACATAACAGTGACACAGTGAGAGGGTCTTGCTCTGTGCTTTGTACACACTGTGCACAGAACCGTCTTGAGAACCCTGCAGGAGCCACAGTCAAAACCCCTTCTTACAGATGGGGAAACAGGCCAATGGCACAGCTGGTGGGGATGGAGCCGAGATGTGAACCCAGGCCATCCCGCTCCCGCTGCCCACCCAGGACGGTCACCCGCACTGGGTCTCCAGGCCACGTCCCGTGGCACCAGCAGCTCTGCCGGTGTTACCAGTATCTCCACGAGCCCGGCCAGAATCTTAACACTAACATTGGCCAAGTGCAGACATCAGATGAGCCGATTAGAGGGGAGAACCAGAGGGAAAGGCAGAGGCTCTAAGAAAACATCGCCTCCCGGGAGTGAAAAAGGACTCGTCAGGTTCTCAGACTCCGCCGGACCTCACTTGTCCCGGGGCTGGACCCACAGCCTCGCGGCCGCCCAGCTGGCTCCGCGGCCACGTTTCCATCTCCTCCTCTTCCATCTGGCAGGGGTGGGGTGCGATAAGGAGGGAGACGCAGCCTCGCCAGGAGTTCCACCAAGACATCAGGCCCTGCCTTGGCAGATGGTGAAAACACACGTACCTGTGCCT